>NW_028262347.1:6136538-6750192 GCF_047370975.1 Nipponia nippon
ACGCTTTCTTTGACCTTCCTTTTCTGGATGACATACCTGTAGAAGCCCTCCTTATTATTCTTTGCATCCCTTGTTAAGTTCAGCTCCAGCCACGCCTTGGCCTTCCTCACCCCATCCCTACACAACCAGGCAGTGTCCCTCTACTCTTCCCAGGATACCTGTCCCTGCTTCCACCGCCTGTGCATTTCCTTCTTCCCCTTTAGTTTGACCAGCAGGTCTTGACTCAGCCATGCCAGTCTCTTGCTTTCCTTTCCTGTTTTCTTACACCTGGGAATTGAGAGCTCTTGCGCTCTGTGGAAAGTATCCCTACAGGTCTGCCAGCTCTGTTCTGCTCCCTCATCCCTGGGGGTCCTTTTGACTAACTCCTTGAAGAGCTGGAATTTTGCTTTCCTAAAATTCAGAGTCCTGACTTTACACTTCACCTGACCCATATCCCTCAGGACTGCAAACTCCACCAGTGTGTGATCACTGCAGCTCAGGCTGCCCCCAATCTTGATGTCACTGATTAGCTCACTTGTGTTGGCGAGCAACAGATCCAGTATCATAGCTCTGCTGGTAGGGTTGTCTATTACCTGGCTTAAGAAGTTACCCTCAGTGCACTCCAGGAGTCTCCTGGATTGCCTGCAGCTCACCGTGCTACTTTTCCAGCACATGTCAGGGTGGTTGAAGTCTCCCAGCAAGATGAGAGCCTGTGAGCGTCATGCCTCCTGTAGCTGGAGTAAGAAGGCTTTGTCAATAGGTTCCCCTTGATCAGGCAGCCTGTAGTAGACACCAACCACAAGGTTTCCTTTGTTGCCTTGGTCTCTGATTCTTACCCATAAGCTTTCAACCTGCTCGTGGCTATTCTTCAGAGACAGTTCTTCACACTCTATCCATTTCTTGATGTAGAGGGCAACCCCTCCACCCCTCCTTCCTTGCCTGTTCCTTCTGAACAGCCTGTAGCCATTGATAGCCACCCTCCAGTCATGGGATTCGTCCCATTCGTCCCATCAAGTTTCAGTAATGGCAACCAGGTTGTAGCTTTCTAGCAGCAAGGTGGCTTCCAGATCCTCGTTAGCATGGCTTTCTAGCTAGGCTTATATATATCTTATTTTTCTAACAAGGCTAGAGTGGATATTCGTGGATATACTGGATACACAGTACAAGGTAGATATAACAGAAAGGATAATCCTGAAGCCCTCTGATTTTTGAAGGAAGCAAAACTGATGCCAAATGCCCACATACCTCCCTGCAGCTTGACTTTGGTATTTCATTGACTGGCATATCATTGATGGGTGTTTTGGGTATCTTGATGAGGCAACACTTTACCTGATTATAAAATAAAATAAACACAGTACACAAAAAATCCAGATTATAAATTCCCAGACAGGTTAAAAAGTTAATAGTCCAGATCTCTTTATGTTTCACTTTTCCTTTCTCTTAAAAGGGGAACAATGACTCGTATCTTTGTGAAGAACTTGGAAACACTTGGCTAGAAAGTGCTGAATAACGGCTAGGTATCATTTTCATAAATGAAAAGTTACTTGACCATAAACTTTCTTAAAAATATTGTTAACACAGTATGTTCAAATTAAGAAACTTTAAAAAGCACTAAGGAGCCACCCTTTGCAAAATAAACTCTTCTTCAAGTGACTAAATACTTGATACTCAAAATCAAATGGATACTCAAAATTTTCAGTGACTTTGCCACATTTAGGTTCAGAAATACAAGCAGAGCCTGTTCTTCTCTGGAACTGTAGTTCAGGTTTGACTGAAATATTGTAAATCTGACAAATGCAGTGAATCCTTTTTTTTCTGATACAGCCTCCTTTTTTTTCGCAGGGGAGTGTTGCATATTTTTCAGATGGAGTTTTATTTAGCTTCTCAACAGGGAGAAGGTGAAATTCATGGTATCCCAACACCTTTATGACTTTCTGGATTTTGTGCAGTTTTATTCTTTTTTTCTTTTTTTTCTTTCATTCTCCCCTTACTATATTATCAAATAGTTTCATGTATTTGTCATGTTCCAGTTCTCTGCTGTGGTTGATCCAAACTGCACTTTAGAATACTTTTGCCATGGATACCAACAGCTCTCAAGTAAAGCATTCACAGGATACCTGCTCACAATGAAAGTATAGGTAAGCAAGCCTCTTCCGAGGAGAGTCAACTTTTCAAATGATTGAACGTCCTGGATTACACGGAAAACAACATCTGATTTTAGTGGAGTAGTCCTCCTATGTGATTTTAGGCATATAAATAAATAATAAGGGAAGCTGAGAAGGGAAAATGTTGGTCAGTGATATAGCAATTATAACGACATGAGCATAAGGGAGAACTGTGCAACAGAAAAGCTGATCAGCAAACATAAAACCTAGCAAGGTGTCAATAGACTATGCAGTAACAGTATTTTTGTGCTGACTCACATGTTACCCAACACAGGACAGAACAATAGTTTAAAGAAGATCAGTTAAAACAGTTACAAGTTCAACCTTCTTCCAGATATGGCTTTGCTGTCACATAAAGCTGTGAGTTTCTCTGAGCTACACTTACCTTTAATAGGTTGGTTTTATTTTTAGATTTCTGGCTTAAACTTCTTGTACGCTTCATCGTAAAAAAAAGTAGCATTCTTGTCTAAATTTTACACATGTAAAAAAGTTCTCAAGGGGCAAGAAGGGGAAATTATTTTCCCTTTCCCTTTCCTACACACAGACAAACTCTGGTTTCTGATAACTTTAACTACCTCCGTGGATAGAGCAGTACACAAGGAAAGATTCCTATCCCTCAATTATAGTCTATATTTATGTTGCAGAAGCATCTGATTCAGCTTCTTGGTTCCTTTCTGAATGTGGAAGAAACATAAGGTAGGAGTTATCAGTTTTTACATTAGATGTCTACATTTGCGTTAGCTGTCTAAACACCATCTATAGTCAATAGACAAAAGTAAGAATTTCTGGGCATGATTTGTCTTATCCTAAAGTAGACTTCTAAAGTAGACCAGTTGAATCAGACTCTTAAAGTGCCTATTTGTCTGCCTGCATTAACAGTGCGGTATGATTGTCTCAAACCCAAACACCCTCATAACAGACAGCTGATGCTACATGAGACTCATTCCACTCATGAGTGACCTAACCCTGAAGCTACAGTGGGATAGCATGTTATTTTTGGACCAAAATAAATCCATTATGTAGCCAAGGTTTTTTCCTAATTGACATTGGCATGTTCCCATGAAGGAAATTTTAGTTTTGATGAACTAGCGCTTTCCAACATAACTTTTTCTTTTATTTGACCAAAAAAGTTTTCGCTTAACTTTCCCAACAAGTATGAAAACACAGGATTGACTTGTCCTCAATGGACTTCCCAGCTCCAGTGCATACCATACACTCTAATTTTAGGAATTACTGTATTCTGTGTAGTTGTGTAGAAGATGACATGGTCCTATATCTAGATGTTAATGAAGAACATTCATATATATATATATAGTTTTATTAGGGTGCGTCACATATTTTACTTCCCTGATTACAAATTTTATATTCGGCAAATAAATATATTTACAGCAATGCTCATTTTTTCCTTCAAAAAATCCATCATTAACAAAAAAAAAAAATTACTTTTTAACTATTACTGAAAGGTTTTGGTTTCTAGTTTCTATAAGCACAAAAGGTCATATCCTAAATAACTGAAAACTTCCAGAAAAACAGAAAGATTAAAAAAAAAAAATCTAATTCTTAAGTTGTATTTATTTTTACATCTTCTGAATTTAATTTACAACTTAATTTAGGTTAAGAATAAAAATACTGGTAACACTTTTTATAAGCTCTTCCAAGCCTTGATAATGTTCTGAAATTCTGTGGAAATGTCCATACTTTATACTTTTTAAAACAGAAATTAACTGAATTCAAATTCAACTTAAAAATTACTGCAGATTATATAGGAGGGAGACTAAAACTCTCAGGTAACTAATGTGAGCTATCTTCAATTTAAAAATCAGATAATAGAATGTAGCAAATCAACCTTAACCTCCTAAGGTACCAAACTAGATTCAAAGAATAATCCATGAGCAACAGGCAATTGAGCATCTGATATTCAAATGATGTCCAAATAGTTTCTGGTTGGTTTGTTTGTTTGTTTGTTTTTTCATAAGCCAATGCTTGAGTTTATGGGTTACAGCTAAGGTCTGTATAGTCCTGTTTTCACCCAGATTTTAAAACAGGTAAATCTCATACTCACTTACATATCTCAGGAAAAAAAAAAAAAAAAAAAAAAAAAGGGTTAAGAGAGAAGGAAAACCCAAGTAAACACAACATAGAGTTAGATAATCCCCATAGATATGCTAAAGCTTTTCAGATTCATGAACAATAGAATTTTGTAACAATTCTTCATTTGCATAGTATAAACTGCAATCTTTGCCTTGTTGGCAGAAACACTTTGTATTCATGAACTATGTTTAGTTTAGTACTGCTTAGAATTTCCTTTTTCACTCTAAATGCCAATAGAATAGGAAGACAAAGTAGTGATATTAGGCTAACATAACACACAAGCTTTTGTTTTGATTACTCATCTGTCTGCTAGCCATTATGTTTGCCCACCCAACTACTTTCTGCCTGTTTTACTTTGTACAGTCTTGTGGAGCAGCCAAAACAGCCAGTAATATTTCAAAGTGGTTCATAGTTCTGATACTGGAAAAGGAAAGCTTATGTATAAAACAACAGCAGTGTATTTGAGAAGGGGGAGGCAGACAGTTATAGTTTCAATTCTTGTTCATAATGATTTTTAAGGGGTAGAATAAAAGCTCGTGTCTATAACAGGTTTGCAAAATTACAAAATCATGTAGGCCAACAGCCAGATTTTTAAACTCATGTCCTGGCAGTTTTGGAGCAGGTGCTTAAATGTATTATGACCATATTTGAAACTCTGCCATTAATTTCTCCTTTGAAAGCATGATGTAAATGTTTGTACGGAAAAAACTCTCACTGTCTTTGGTAGGTTCAGTATTTTCACACTGAAATTTTCTAACTCGGGTGCCCCAAATTAGATATCAAATTTCATAAGTCACATAATTAAAGAATCTGGGATATTTGGAGATGCTGAACAATTCCAGCTCTTGCCGACTTGTCTAAAAGCAGTCCCATGAGCAAACACCTTACACAGGAGAGTGAGAGCCATTCAAGCACCTTCATCTGCTAACAAATGCTGGATGTACTTCAAAACCTGAATGGTACAGAAAGATAACGATGAAGCTGTGGCAGCAAGACTCAAATGAACTCATACCAGAATTGACTGTCGAGCTCAAGTATCTATGCAAGGAAGTTCTTTATTATTAGTTCATTAGTATTTAAAACACTTTTGTGACAAAACCAGCTTTGTATCAGATACATTTGTTTCAAATGTTTTCTGTTTCTAAGGAGTACATTGGTAAGACTGCCCGGTGCTACTCTTGTCTTGCTTGAAACGTGTATTCCGCTGAAGAGCACAGATCTGTTACAGATGATGCTAAGCAGAGAAATGTGAAGAGCTGATTATTTCTGCTAATAGAAATACCTCATTCAACATCAAACACTTGCCTTTGTTTTGTGGAGGTTCTTAATCCATTATTTTAAATTAAATTTAAGTAACTATTTAGATAGATACTATTCATGTCCCTCTTTTTGGTTAGTTCGAATATGGAAGAAATTAATGTTTACCTTTTTTTTGGCAAATAAATTCTTTGTTAAACATGTATTGGCTCATTCCTGTCCTGTTTGGAAATTGCCTTCCATCATCTACTTTGAATACATTTTAATTCACCTCCAAATAGTCCATTTACTCTTGTGAAACTCAGAGCATTGAAAGTATTAAGAAGGATGATTGAGTAATGCCCACTTACAGAACTGTAAAATAGTTAAGCTGTATTTGAGTCAGACGTATACTTATGTCATGAAAAAAACACCTCCCATTGCATATAAGTCTGTGACAGAGTATACTTAATGAACATAATGACTTGGAAAATTGTCTGCAAATCTTTTGAGTCCATTATAAGTAATGTTATGTCAAAGGTGATTGTTAGCTGTGAAGAGGAAAAGTAACAAATAATAGAGATGGTAAGATGATGTTTTATGAAATGTTTTTCATACATAGATTTCAAAATTCTCTGCAGAAGATTATAAGTAACATCCACTGCTTTTTAGATACAACTTGCAAGAGCAGTAACTTGATTAAAGTCACATAGCAAGTTAAGGGTAGAGATGTGAATAAACCTGAAGCAATAGAATTGCCAATTGAGGTGAGAGAAAACCTCTGGTCTGATAAAGAAAAGCAGGAAGTGGTTTGGGGCTTTGTTTTTGTTTTTGTTTTTGTTGGGGTTTTTTTTGTTTGTTTGTTTGGGTTTTTTTTTTTTTTGCATACTCTCATCTAGTTTTTGACTTTTAAGCCTTTAGGCTTAAATTTTTTAAGGTTTCCCCCTTCTCCACTGTAGCCATGAGGCCTCCATGCTGGCTTTCAAGGCAAAGCTAACATTCTCATGTAATTATAGTCTTCCAAGAATTTGGACTTAATGGCACTGCTAGAAGATTGGTCTCTCAGACCTCAGACTTGAGGCTATAATACTAGACAGTCAACTTGTCTAACAATCCCATTTCAGACCTATGGTGAAGTTAACAATGTAAGTATGATTAGCTAATAGAAACAAAAAGATCATGATGCTTTTGCAAACCTGGCTGCTGTAGTCCAGTGTTTGATTGGCAGTGAATTATTTTAGAATTTGGCAATAGACAATATTTTTCTTAAACTTCAGCAGGCATACCCTGACCTTATTGCCCATGCAGTTAGTAAAGGTGTTAGAGCACCTTTACAACTGTCTTGCATGTTCATTATTCATTTAACTTTACACCTACCCCAGTACTTTTTCCTCTACAGAAAGCAAGTTCCTGTTGGAAAAATGCTGAAGTATAGATTGAGTGACATGCAGAAGCTTTTGCTATCATGTGACCCGCTGACACTCAGTAATGAAACCAGTCTTCGGTGTTTGTATAAAAAGAACATTCAATTTTCAGGGAAATGTCAGTAAGATTATTTTCTTTTCTTCCCTTTTATTTTTTTTTTTTAATTTTGCTTAGTTTTTTATCATTGTTTAGGTCCAATGTGTATTTCAGGAGCTGTATTTTTAGGTAACAATGAACAATTCTGAAAAAAATATACGGAAGTTTTGACATTTTTCCTTATCTTTGGAATAATTTTGCTTGTAGATAAGAATGAGGGGAAAAAAGGTAAAGGAAATACATGTAAACAATAAAAATGTCTCTAGTAGTCATAAACTGACATTTTGCATATGCAGAACGCTAACCTATGTAAACTTTCAAGCTAAGGAATGCATCCTTGTACCTCACAGAGGAAATCACAAATACATAGGATCTGCATTAAGGCTACATTCACACACAAACATGAAAGCAAACCCAGTTGCACAAGATTCACATAGAGTTATGAAATTGGCATTAATCCTTAGTGGTAGTGGTGACTCTGGACTGATTTCCAGTCGCTCTTTAGCCATCTTTTGTGACCTAATCATGATGATTAAAGCCTGCTCAAATTAGTGATTCTTTGGTGTGAGTGCTGAAGTCAGAAAGGCGAGAGGAGAGGAGAAGGACTAGTTAAACCTATATTTAGCTTGAGTTTTTATGTGTTTTCTGTTGAAGAAAAATCTGAAATATATAACTGCACTGCAAAAACTCCATGCTATGTTAGTTACTTTCAAAACTGAAACCTAGATTCATCATGCTCTGCTAGCAAAGGCAGTCTCCCAGCTGAAGGAAACAGTTTGTTCAAATTTCCATCAGGCAGATGAAGGAAACAGCTTGGATCACTTGGCTGAGTGTTGACCATTGTGTATTTTATCCACTTGTGGGAAGATTTTACCCTTTTTGGTTTCATCTATGGATGGTGTCCTACTATGTGCAAATTAAATATTCATTAGCATTGAAACTAAAAAACAGGTGCCCCACTTCTAGAGCATATGTCCTGCTTACCTTAATAAGGAACAATTCTCTCTGTCTCAAAAGACTTTTAAGCATATAATGCAAAGTAGAACAGCACTAGCGGGAAGAATTGAGGAAGAATGACCTCGGAGCATCCTTGTGTCAGGTTCATTCTCCTGAGAAGTCAGATACCTGCATTCTAGCTTATGTTCCAGGGGAATATGAAGATTTGAATAAAATGGAGCAATGTCAACAGGAGACTCTGAGCATATCCCTCCTTAGAACAGTTGTTTATATGATACCTGTAGGATATGCTCATTGCAGTGTCTTCAAATGGAGGGATATCGTGAGGTGGGGGTCGGTCTCTTCTGCCTAGTAACAAGGGATAGGATGAGAGGGAACGGCCTCAAGCTGCGCCAGGGAAGGTTTAGATTGCATATTAGGAAAAACTTCTTCACCAAAAGGGTAGTCAGGCATTGGAACAGACTGCCCAGGGAAGTGGTTGAGTCTCCATCCCTGGAGGTATTTAAAGGAAGGGTAGACGTGGTGCTTAGGGACATGGTTTAGTGGTGGACTTGTCAGTGCTAGGTTAACGGTTGGACTCGATGATCTTAAGGGTCTTTTCCAACCTTAACGATTCTATGATTCTATGATTCTATGTCTGAACTGCAAGGTATCACTGGACCAATTCATTCTATTTAAAAAAAAAAAGTACCATATCACACTTGAATTTGAAAAGAACTTCAGGATGTTCAAGACAGTCTTTTTCGAGGAGAAGAAAGAAGCTATTGGAAAAGCAAACCCTCTGGATCTAACGATTGCAATACAAGCTGTATTTATCACAGATATTGTTTAGAGAGTCCCTTTGCTGGTACACGGAGACATGAGGAATGGAATCCTGGTCTCACTTTAGATCTAACTTTAGAAAAATAGGTACTTTTATAGCTTGTCTTAGCTGACCTCTCTTAGATCTCTAAATCGCAGTGACATGAACTGAGGCCTTTCAATGCCTGTGGCCCTTGATTACTCAGAGTTGAGACTGTTAGACTAGATGTTGGGGAAGATGAATCTGTGTAGGAAATGTACACTTTTGAATCCCACAGCCACTAACTCGTCCGCAGGGTTTCATCTAAACTTCCCACTCATCTTTCCTTCCAGGAGAGCCTATTCAATGCTGACTGGAAAACCACTTCTCCCACACACACACTCTGGAGGTCTGTCCAGTCCCTACAGATTTCAGCTACTTTGGGCAATTTCCTGTTGCTGACCAAAAATCATGCCTAACATCTACTTAATAACCCTACGTATCTGAAGTTCAGTGTAACAAGAGCTGGCGCAGAATAAAAACTTAAACTGAAACAGATGAAGACATGCTGTTTCTTGCAGTGAATTATGTGCAAAGAGGGGATTATGCAAGGTGGACAGAGTATCCAAAAGAAAACATAACAATGGAGAGTTATAATTGCTGAATGAACAACCTCTCTGCCTTAAGAGTTGAGTAAGGGAATAAATATGCTGCCAAAGGGGAAAATATCCTTTCGAGCTCTGTCTTAATGACACCCAAGAGCAAAAAGATAAGTGTGTTCAGTATTTAATTTAATTTAAAGCTTGGCCACTGATATAATCCTTGTGAGAAGTATCGCATTAGTTAGAAAAGATTGTAGGCTTAAAATTATGTGCATACATGTGTTTCTGAGAAGAAATGGATTTAAAGTTGTGCGTAAGTGGATGGTAAACCAGGACCTGGTAGACAGCATATAGGAACTTCCTATTTAGTTCTCTGTGTTTCAGAAATAATACAGTGCATTTACAGTATGACCCTGAATCACTGGAATCAAAACGAATGTGACTAATAACTGTAGTGCACACAGAAACTATCCATTAAGGGTTGATTAAAACTCATTCAAGTCACAAAACTCTTGTTAGCACCAAGCTTCAAGCTGTCATCAAATTGATTAAGAAAATGCCCTTCATTTTGTTCTGATATTTCAATGCATTTCACAGAAAAAGAATCACAGAAGTACTCATGCATTCATTACACACTCAGATTGCCAGCAATACAAAAAGTTGTGCGGTGCTCTGTGTTGATGTGAAGTACATGTCACGAATATGAGTAAGCAGTACAAATCTATGCCACACAAGTACAAATGCTATCATTCATATTGTCGCCTCAGATTGTCTTACTACGTCTTGCTAGTCAAGATCAAGTAAATATAAGGTATGCAGTAATGTTATTTCCTTTTGCACAGGGAAAGCAGATTCCATGCAAGACAGCTTATCATAGTTTCATAACTTTTAACTAACTATTCCTACAATCCTGAGTGCCTCAGATTTCCATAGACCCTCAATTAAGAGGAAAAAGA
Source organism: Nipponia nippon (assembly GCF_047370975.1). Classification (NCBI taxonomy): domain Eukaryota; kingdom Metazoa; phylum Chordata; class Aves; order Pelecaniformes; family Threskiornithidae; genus Nipponia; species Nipponia nippon. Next base: position 6,146,827 of record NW_028262347.1, read on the forward strand.
CCTATTTTAATCCTGTGAGGCACTAAAAATTCAGAATTATCTACTGCAAGCTTGAAATGCTTTTCTACCATTTCCTAGTATGTATTTTCAGACAAAGACTTTATATCTTGTAGAAGTTTCTTTTTGTACCTTGCTTGATCTTCACTAAATGCTTTCCATCAACAGCAATGTATTTCCTAAATGACCTTCATTGTGAGAGAAATTTCTTCCTTGTCTTAAAAGGAAATTTGGTGAACCACTCAAGACGTATTGTTAAAGTGCATGGAGAGGTGTCTAAAAGATCATGGAAGAGTTATCCCTACACTTTATGTATGAGGTCATCTAGACTGACCCCAGCAGAGCCTCCAAAAACTATGGTATGGAAGTTATTATGTCCAAGCTCATGGGCTCCTCAAGCAAGAAATGTGCTTTAGAATTTGAAACATGATTTACAGTTTTCTTCTAGCTTGACACCTTCCATACTGATTTTGATTTAGACATCCATGACACACAAGTCACACATTTAAATGAGACAGATGTGGATGTGGAAATTGTCTTACCTTCTAACCCAGCCAGATCTAGGAACTACAGTGGGAATTCGAACAGTGCTACAAATTCTGTTGGTGTCTTTACACACGTACACACAAACACATACACAGACATTGTCGCCCCGGCCCGTGTAATGAATGTATAGAATGAACATGTGTATGACATAGGATTCATTCTTAGACACCCCACCCCAAAAGTGCTTATAGGTTTGTTCATGTTTATCGTTTAAATATCTCAACATTGTGGAGGATTACAAGGTCATTACAGCACCTAAGAAATGCTTTTCTTCATTCCTAAATGCTTGATTAAATTCTGAAGCTCAAGGTAGAATTAGCTGCAAATTTGGGCCAGGATGCTCCAAGAGATCAAATTGAGATTTAATTGAAAGCTACTGGCACAGCACAAATTATAGGCATTCTCCTCCCGATGTAACTCTTCTGGTGTATAATTATTTAAAATAAATTTGACGGTACTTATTGTTTAACCATTGTCAAGCTAGTCAAAGCTACTTAGAGATCTAGGGAGAGAAATGGCACACTGTGAATTTAATATCACTCAGATTTATATTGGTTTTCTCCTGGCCTCACAGATAATAAGGAAACACTGCTGTGAAAGAGCAAGCAGTCAAAAAAAAAAATTAAAAAAAATCCTTCCCTGCTGCAGCTGTATACAGAGACCCTCATAGGATTTTGAGCACTGAGTCTTCTCTTTCAGTGGGGAGAGGTAAAGGAGAAAGTGGGAAGTAGGCAGAAAATGTAATTCTGTTCTTTTCTTTTCCTTTGTTCCAAGAATTACTTGATGCTCTGACATTCCCTACGCTAATACACACAGATGACTCCACAATCCAGTGTTCTCAATATAGGAATTAACATCCTCTAAATCAAGATGTGGTTCCTACTAAATGTATCGTTCCCTCCTATACTTCTTCTGCAAGTAGAGATATGCCTCAAAAGCCATTGCAGAAACTCTGATGGAAATAGTTATTTTATAATGTTTTTACCAAACTACCCACAATACCTTAATATCCCCTGTGGTCAAGATCATTGTTCTTCCACAGTTTAAAAAATCCATTAGGTTTTTATCATAAAATGTTGAAAAAGTTGAATTTGTTGGTACAGTTGTGCCCTAATTATACCACACATGAATCCTAAAATGAGAGAAATCACGGATAAATGAGATTCATAAAAAAGGTAAATCTGTTCTTTTTTTATAAATTTGTTCCTGCACGTCTCTCCTATTAAACAATATGTTTTAGAATTGGGCCTAATATTTGTAGCATATTTGACTAAAAGAATCCTCAACTCAAAGCCTGTGTGCTTTATTGAGCTATCTGTCACTCTGCTTATCATATGCAGGCTATCCTTTGAGTAAGGCTGCTACACAGCAGCCAGTGACCACCTTCATGCAGTGAATTATGAGTTGGTGATTTGGGATCTTTTACAGCTACTGGACCTGTTTTATTTAGCAAAGAAATTTCTATTTCAAACCTTAAGTGTAACATGACATCTGTACCACTTCATGCTATCCTGAAAGAAGAGAAAGGATCCAGTCTCTGCCATCAAGCTGGAGTTCATAATTCAAAATTATGTAGTGAAAAAAGGATGGAAGAAAGTAGAAGATTGCCTGAGAGAGCAAAAGTTTGAAATGCATACACAATATATTGGTTTCAGCAGCAAAGTTGCATACCACACCTGACCAGGAGAGAAGCTAAAAGGAAACTAAAGATATGCTCTGTCAGAAACCTTAGAAAACACAATATCACAGAGAAACACATCATTATACTTACATAAAAGCCTGAAAACTTTCTGAATGCCAAATCCTAGGTGGATTCTATGCCTTTAGAAAGCATGAATTACATATTTGTTGAGCAAACAAACCCTCAGTCCTTGCTAAGACACTGGGATATGGACAGAGGACAGCAGAAATGCAAGGAACTGCCATGATTTCAGCAAGTCTCTTCTGCCCCTTAAAGCAGCAGTTTGGTGTTAAATTGGGAAAAGCCACCCAGGCTATGCAGGGAGAAGTGGGAGAGAAATTCAATACCCACATTAGAAGTGGGTAAACACCACTGATTTGTGTTTACCCTCAATTACACCACTGCTGCGGAGATGAGCAGGATATTTATGAGAGTGCCTACCCAGGCCATTACTGCTGTGCATGAAGCATGTGACAGCCCGTAATGGAGATGTGAGGTGAATGCAAAGAGATGCTCTCTAATGAAAAAGGGATTGGATTCCGTTAAGCCTCTGTCAGCACCAGTCTTGAAAATATTAAGAGAAATAATGAAATATAATTAAAAAATAATTTTCTTCTAATGAAACAAAATTAAACTCTAAGCTGGCACTGCTGTGTAGGAAAATAAAGCGTAGGAGTATCAACACCGGGATGGCTTAGTGCTTAAGGGAGGAACAGGGTCAGTCATTAAGCTCAGTAATGCCATTCACCTCCAGAGCCCCAGGAAGGATGCAGAGGTGAGAGGATGAACCTGCCCTGGTGAGGAGAGACTGCAAAGTGCAGAGCACAGGGCTGGATGGCCACCAGCTCCAGCTTTCTGCTTCAGCTTTGCTACTGACCATTCCCTGTGATGTTAGGCAAACCTTTCCCCCTCCCCCTTTCCATCCTATATCTGCCTAGTGTATAGACTGTTGGATCAGACCATCGGAGTTTGTGTAACCCTTGGCTCTGTAGACAGAAGTCACAGAAATGTAATTTCTGTGAGGATTTGGAGCATGTGATATCCATCAAGAATTAGCAGCAATGAGCAGAACAATCATGGTGGGTCCCTTATGTCCTCACTCTATGAAGACCTGAGCTGCTCCAGTTTTTTGTCCTATTTATTTGATTTGTCACTTAGGATATGGAGGTGGTGAAGAGTAATTTTCTAACAGTAATAGCTGGAAAACAGGCACTCTTCTTCTTTTTTTACACCACTGTAGTGTAACACAGTCTTAATCCTAAATAAATCTTTCCCTTTTATGTGAAAGCCTGATCTCTACTTAGCAGCAATAGTAATAAACAATTAGAAAATATATACTTATATATATATACACTTATTTCCCAGGCAGAGGAAGGTAGCTCCCATCAGCACAAACATGGGTTTTTTTTTAATTTTGTTTAATTTTTCTGGTTCAGGTGACTTGCTTCCCCTTGTAATGAAATGAGCTTTCAGTAGTAAAACGATGAGCTCAACAGAGTTGAAGTCCACAGAAAATAGTCATTTCACTGTCCATCCCTATAATATGTCAAAAAAACTGCTCATAAGTTGGAAGCGAGCTGGCTCTCCCTGTGTCCTTTTCACCTCCTAGCTTCTGGACCTATGGGACTCTTCCAATCTCAACAACGTGTTAAGTTCCAAAAGGCATCACTGAGTCGAGATTATTTTTACAAGCCAAACTAACAACACATCTTATTGTACCAATAATAGAAAGGTCCAGGCAAAAGCTTCTCAGTGTCACTTCTGAAGCCAAAATTTGGGAGCAAAGCTCCCTGTGTGACATGCTGTAATGCAGAGTTACCTTTGGGGCATCATAATCCTCTTTAAGGATGTGGTATCCAGCTCCCGAATGCTGTATGATCAGGGGAATAAGGGCAGAATTTCAGCCTTAAGTGGGAATTGACTTTCATTTCTGTTCACATTGTTGCTTATTATATTTACCAAGACATAAATATACAGATACGTATACAATATATTTAATTATTGCAAGCTTCAGCTTTCTGTGTTTTCTTTTTAGATGTTGCTAGTTTGCAGGATTCCACTGTATTGGGCTGGTTCCCTGATGTCAAAGCTACCTACTTTGTTGAAGAGTTTAAGATAATAAGCCAGCAAATCACTCAAACTCTTTTATATGACATGGAAGCATTAGAGTGAAAGATGATGCAGACAGTTATTAAAAATATTGTAGCAGACGAGATCTTACCATTCTAAGTATAGAAAAAAAATCTATCTAGATGTCATGAACCAAGTTGAGAAGTATTACCTAGGTTTTTTAAAATGCTTCACATTTCCTGTTAATTGTCCTCAAGGAAAACTGTATCAGCAATTTTAACATGAATCTGATTAAATGCATTTAATGATACCTAACTTTGGACTGATGGCTCCTTAGGGGGGAAACCATGAATTCAATAGTCTTTGAATCAGATTCCAGATGGGAATTAACAAGCAGTCCGTGGCTCTTGCTTACTGATACAGGCTTGAAGTTGTGCATAAAGGCTTTAAGTAGAGACTGCAACTCCCACTGAGTTCAGTGATATAGGGTAAGGCCCTCACACAGTATTTCTGGGACTGAGTTAAAAAAATAAAAACCACATGTCCAAACCACATCCACAAATCCTTGCCTGAATCTCCAACTTTCCTAAATAAGCGAGGAATGCATCTAAAAATTCGTATTCTTTTCTAGGAAGTGGTGATATAGAAGATACATTCACACAGAAATAAATGGTTACATCCCATGGTTTTTTATAGGGAAACATATTACCAGACGTCCTACAATGGAATATATCTCTGTCTTGAAACACTGACCATGGCAGCAGAAAAGAAATATAAGTAAAAACTCAAATTCTGGTGAGAACTTTGATAGCTCCTTCTGTCAAGAATGATTATACAAGGATAATACAAGACTTGTAATTTTCAGTTATTTTGGTTTTAATGTAAATTGATGAAAAAATGAAAGTGTTCTGTACATCTGTGGAGGTAATACAGTCCTGATCCCAGAAGCCTCTGATTTCTCATTTAAATTAAACCAGTCTGGTCTTGGATGTCATTGCATTGTTTGTTTCCAGCATAATGGGAAATGGTCCCCACAGCTCTAGTGTGTTGCAGATCAAACTCTGGCGGACCTATAAGTGACTCCATGATCAGGATTTCTTTTGGCAGCTCTTGGAAGGTCTCAGTGAAAGCTACTCTGCTGATTACAACCACATTTATACAGCCACATTAAGTGAATATTCCAAATGACTCACCAGTCATCAAGATTACAGACAGAGAGGGGTTTTATATTATTTCAATATAAAATTTATTATTGTCGTAACAGAAGTTAAAGAATTATTAATGATAAACAACAGCATTTTAACTTTAGAAAGAATTTTAGCTGGGATGTATACAAGGCTTGGCCTTACTTAACTTCTTCATTAATGATCTGGAGGAGAGAGAAGCAATTTGTTAAGGATAATCACTACCTGTGTGAAACTGGGAGGTACTGTCAGCTCCAGTGAGGACAGAGACATAGTGCAAGGGGACCAAAAGGACATGAAGATACGATGGGAAAAGACATGATTTTCAGACCTGACAAATATGAATAAGCACTGGAGAGAGGAAGAGAAGAAATAATCTAAAATTGGCTGCAATACAGGAACAGATACAAAATAGGATAAAAAGTATAAAAGGAGCTTGCAATATTACATGTGAGAAAAATAACAATAATAATAGTAGAAGTAAAAATGAGCAGAGGCATATTTTTCTTAGCTGAGACAGAAATGCTGTCAAAATGTCTGAGTCTTAAATAGCTGGTGCTTTATAAACATTTGTGTCTAGGTAGAGCCGATGTCTTCCCTCCCTGCCTTTTCTTCCCTCCCATCCTTCCATACTCTCTTTCCTTCTCCTTCTTTCCTCTCTTTCTCCCACATAGCCAGTCTTTCCTTGGATAGCTCTTTTCCTTCCCACATTCATGAATTCTCATCTTCAGCAGGAAAGGTGAGCAGTCTCCCTGCTCCCTCTCAAGTTGGGGGACCTTAAGGAAGTCCTGAGATTGAAGGGTCTCCCTTTTCCTGGGTGAATGCTTTCCTGACACTCCTATAGCCCAAGAAGTGGGTAGTAGTATCCCCTCAACCAGTGCAGCAAGCTGGACTTAACGCCAGAGTTTAGGCTTCAAAGTAATACATATAATGCATTGACTCTTTCACAGGATACATGTACAAGTGGTAGGACTGAACTGCTTCAAGACAGGTGTCTAGTGCCATGTGAAACACGGAGGGAAATCTTGGCTGATCTCCAGTGGCAACTCTAGAAAGGTGTGGGTCTCTCCTAAGTCCTGTGTTGTATGTGCAGATCTATGCAAGTGTTTCAGACATTTTATGGCATCTCAGCTGGCTTTAGATACCCAAGTTTGGGCAGCTGAATCCTACCCAAGGAATCCCAAATTATTTTAAGTGGCAATTATGTATACAAATATATTACCATGTGAGACCAGTTCCTGTGAGGGTAGACAGTGGAAGTATTTTAGATGTCTGTCTGTTTTTCTGCAAGTTAAATAGAGTTTCTGAGGGTGCTTTTTCCTTTTGAACTTTGGTAATTGAATGCTGTCTAGCTTTCACTTCATATTTTGAAGTATTATTTCTTCTAGCTTCTTCTAGCCTGCCTTTCCATCAACTTCAGCAAGTTGGCTCAAGTCTGTTTATCTTTAATTAGACCTTGAATATACTGCACAGGGCAGTACATTCAGGCAGATGCTGATGCTCAGATGAAGACCTCTCAGTAGAACCCACCTAATTGAAGGATATATTTGGCTGAAATGATAACTGCGAATATAAGAAAGAGGCTCAAATTAAAAAAAAGCACATTTCTAATTCTTTATACAGTTTTAAAACATCAGAAACTAGCATCTGCAGGTAAGTTCAGAGAACAGTAAATATAGAAAGATATTCCTAACATATAAAGTTAAGCAGAATTTCTTAGTAATTTCTTACTGATTACATCCCATCATATAAAGCAAGAATTTTCTAGGCCAGCATAGAATAGAATTACATAGGTGTGTTCTGGCATCTCCATGAGAGACAAAACCAAGAGCTGTCACTATCAAATTAAGCATGAAGGGGTAGAAATTAGGAAAAAAATAAATAAATATGTGTACATGTACATATACATATACATATATGTATACGTATACATATACATGTACAAGTACAAATGCAAATAATACATATACATTTTTTATATTTTTTCTTAAAGTAGCTCTTAAAAGGAAATGTATTACTCTGTATTAACAGTCCTCTAATACTATTGCAGAATATCAAAAGATTTCATATCTTTATGTTCAATTATAGTGGCCCAACCAATAAACCTGAAGGAAAAAATGAATTGTGTCCTTTTTATTAAAAATGCTGGAATATCCTAGGTTAACTTCTCAATACATTTAAAGTACTAATTGCTAAATTATTTGGAGCTGCTGCCATAGATCACTGAAAACTATTATATGAGACTACCTGCAAAACTTAAATGTGACTAGAATAATTGAGAAAAAGTGTGTGAATATGTGTTATATTTCTCTAATTAGGTTACAAGGGCAAACCCACAGCATAATTATTACAAGGTGGCTTTTGGAAATAGCTTTGTTACTTTGTTTTGATTTCTTCACAGAGGGAGGAGTCACTGCCATCAGGATTCTTAGGTGGACCTCCAAATTCTCAGTCCAAGAGGTTACCAAGTCCTGTTAAATAAGAGTTTAAATTAAAAAATACAGTGAAAAAATACAGAGTTCTGTATTATTTATGCTGTATAGTCTGTTAAAGTACCAAACTGAACCAGACCAAAAGCTAGAGAAAAGAACAAGACTGTTTGGATAGCACAAGATCATACCAGCTAGACCTACATTAGCATTTCATTTCAGATGATGAACACGTTTTTAAAGTGGATCTCTATTCACAAATAAAGATCTTACCATGCTTTGGTCTGCAACGCAGGCTGGTCTCAAAGCATGCAAACCAGATTTGTTAATTTCTTTGATGAAATTAAGCCAGATGATTTCCTCCAGCTGCTAAAACACATTCAGTCCATTGGACCAGGCTAGAGCTACTCCACACTAAAATTCCCAAAGATACAAAGCATGAATGTCATTTCTGATATTCAAAAACAAGAATCCCCAATCTGAAGGCATGTCAGAGCTGTGACTGCTTAACTGTAACTTCTAAAGATAATGATGCTTGAGGAATGAGTGTTTGATACTAAAACCAAATGATGAACTCAACACTGCTATTCTGGCACAAGTGAGTGCTTTGCTTTTGTAGGAATATTCAGATAACATTTTTCAAACCTTCGTTCTGCCAATATCACAATTTTGTGAATATGGACAAAAAAGTGGGTACAGAAGACCAATGCATATGACAAAACAAACTCAGTTAGAACCTTATATGACTGTTTGCCAGAAAGATGAGCTGTATCTCCAGCCTTCCCAGTTTACAGAACGTTTACTTTCTCTATGTTATCCGAAGAATTAATTCTTCAACTATATTCATACATTTACCTGTCTGAGTTGGTGTAAATACACTTATTCTTACATGGATTTCATTCACTCATGCCCTCAGACCCATTTACTCACAAGGACCAAGGCATGTGTGTCCAGATGGGTCTGGCCATGACTACTTGTGTGACACTGGCTATCAGGTCCCTATCTTATCTCTTGGGTTGTCCTTGGTTGGCAATGACAAACTGATTTTTAGATGTGCCTTTTATTTGGGACCTTTGACTTTATCATTTTATCTGATTTCTCATAAGTCTGAAGGAAAATTCCCAAATGCCACTGCTCTTTTGTTTTCCTTCTGGAGCAGTTTATGGTTCCAAAGCTCTTCTTGTCACCACGGCTTTGGATCAGCTTGCTCTTCTTATCTGGTCATTTGAATGACACTGCAGACAGAGTGTTATATATCAGTTAAGGGTTACTATTTCTTTAACCTTTTTTTTTTTTCCCCATTACTGCTGGTGCTTTCATGCACGTGCACATTTCTATTCATACATCATCCAGATCAGTCTTAATATTCCTGATACTAATTTCTACATCTATATGCCACCTGTCACCTTTCATGTGCTACCAAAACGTTTCAAGACTTTGCTGTCAGAGCTGCTGACTCTTTTGTTCCTCTGTTACATCCTTGATTTCTTTGTCCTCTCTTCCATGCCACCCTTCACATTTGACAGAGACTACCAATATAATCCACAAAGCTGCCTCACTGCACTTCCAGTGACTAAAAATACCCTGGTGCCTAAAAATGCTTAACAGTAGTTGTGCTGCTGTGCGGAATGCTATTACCATTCCAGCTATCGCTGGCTTATTTTTTCCCATCTCTCTTTTACCTCTGCCTCACCTCTTACATTGAGATTTTTAGCTCATTGGGGCAAGAGCATCTTTTTGAAACTGTGACAGGTACTGTTTTCACAGCCAAACAGAGCTCTCCTCTGCTGTTGGCTGATAGCACTGCTGGAGGGAATTTTTAATGAATACTACTACATTTTTAAGGCTCAGGCCAAAGCTTCATATCTGTGAACAGTTGAAATTAATTGGGCTCTTGAAATTGAGCTGTTTTTAAGGAAAACATCAGTGTTTAAAAATAAATCATACCTTTAGTTTTGACTAGCCTAATTTAAATAAGTCTTAATTAAATTAGTCTTAAGCTGATAAAAGTAAGTGATTATGACTTGGTTCTTAAATTGGTTTCCTAATTTTCTTGGCATTTCACATAATACAGAGGGGGGGGTCTTTTTTCTTTTTTTTCGTTTTCCTTTTCCCCTTTTTCCGTTTTTTTTTTTTTTTTTTAAATTTGCTATGAAATGTTTCCTCTTGAAATATATATCCTGAATAATATAAGGTAAATTCTGAGTCTTGTTAATATCCTCAGCGTGCAAACTACATCACAATTCAAACACGGACATACTGCAGAACCCACAGATTCAGTCTATGGAATCATCCTTATTTTGTATACCGGGGTGCTTCTACAACCAAGAAAAAACAAAATCCTTCTACTAGGTTTTATTAATCCATCAGAAGTCTATGTCTAAAGGAAGTAGCATTATTTCTTGAACACATTTTTTTGCTTTTGCTTAAAGGTCTTGTTGATGAAAGTTCAGGTCTTATATGTGTAAAACTTTCGAATAACTTTTATAAATCATTAAGAATTAGGATCCATCTGCCACAACTGAGACATCTTAAGAATATGTTCTATACCTGAGTTTGTCCCTAAAAGGAAAAAATGTAATGGAGAGAAAGGGAATAATAAAAGGTATTCTTGTATTCTAAAACTGGCGATGAGACAGATTTTGTGAATCACCTTCTGAAAATGCCTATTTGTCACTACTGACTATCAAGAGAGCCCTCAGTGACCTGCTCAAATGTAGATATTTAACTTTTAGATTTCCAAAATTAGGTGAGAGGAACCACACATTGCATGACTAACATGGAACAGCATTTTTTGGATTGACAGAATCCTAAAAATAACAGTTTTGAATATAAATGCAGCTTTGACAAATTTCCTGCAAACTTGTTACTTCAAAGTCTGAATAAAATCAACACTTCTGATAATAATAAAAAGTTATTCACTTGAATTCACACTCTTGATAAGGATCAGTACATCCTATGCAAAACCCAGCAGTAACCTAGAATAGCAATGTTGAGAATTTATAGTGCTGATTATTTATTACATACAAACAGTCATTGGTAAAATATAAGTTACTATTTTGTTGATTTTTTTATCATGATTGATTCATTTTTTGAAAGACTATACAATTGCTTTACAAGCACTGAAAACATGGAGGTTAAAACAAATGTTAAATATGCTTCTTTAAGAGTAACATTCTTCCTAGAAAAGAAGAAGGAGGAATTATATTTGCCCTGAAGTAGTGGATTAGGTTGTGTTAGCTCTGGGGTCAAGATTTACCTTTCAATATTTACTTGAAATTCTTTCCTTATATTAACCTGGTACACGCTGAATAAGACACCAGTGCAGCTGTGACATTTAACAGAATGTTTAATGTAATGAATTGACTCTTTTTAGCCATCCTAATCTAGACGATAGCTCAAATTTTAAAATCAGTTTTATAAAGCCTCCTCCTGCATTAAAGCCACAGATGCAGATAACCAAGTCATTTTTAAATTACTCCATTTGAGATACTTTGAAAGTTCTTTTGTGCCACACATCTAACATAAATTTCTTGCCTTTACTTGTGCAACAAAACCACAATTCCCCTACTTTTTCCATTCCACTTTGCACTGCCAACAAATAGATCTCCTCTAGCAAACAACTCCATGCTTCTTTCCATATTAATCTTTTTACTTGGAAAAACATCCTCCAAAAATTAATTTATCAAGTTAACTCCCTGGTGACAAAATTTATCATGGAGTCTCACTTTTCTTGAGAAGCATACAGGGAAAGATGAGGAGTGAACACGGAAGCGATGGGTTGTCTTCATACAGACATATCATTCTCAGCAAGCAAATGCCGATCTTCTCTTTTGACGGCCTGAAATTGCATGAAGCATTTCACAAAACAAACTTGCATTTTTGTCTTTAGCTTAGGATTCAAACTAAATTCACTATGACACAGTAAATGTCTAAAGACAGACGAGTAAGGGAAAAGAAAAAAGGTGGATGAAAATGACAGTAATAATTCACAGACATGATCAAGGAGTTAAGAGGTGCAAGATGTAGTCTGTCCGCGTAGCTGAACTTGTGTACTGATTGTAGATAGCTGGAATAACATTTAAGTAAATGTTAAATAAGATTGATATGACATTGGCCCCTGTGGAGAAATTTCACTCTGAATTACTGGACTTGTCATTGAAGCATACCCAAAAATTTTGATTAGAGATCAGCAAAACAACCTTTGGCGCTATTCAGAGTGACAGCAGTTCTGATATTTTCATCAAAACTCTTACATGACATACAGTCTCACATGCAACTCCTGGATCAATAAAAATCTGCACAAGTCTCCAGTTGTGATTGAAAGCCATTCTCTGTGTGAGTTGTTACTGTGAAAACCTGTCCAGTGGTACTGGGGTGGAGAAACAGCCTTAGTGAAGGGTGAATGAGCTGTTCATTATCAAGTGGATTTGATTCATTATTAGTCATTCAAAAAGCTCATACTCTGAAGACAGGTGAATATCTAATGTGACAGATTGGCTCCCTTTTATACTTTGGGTAGAGAAATCATTCTCAGCTTTCATTGTGACTTTGGCACAAACACGCTTCCTGGGAAAAGTATCCTTAAAAGAAATATTCCTTCACTTTGCAAAGAAATCCACAACAGCTCATAGCCACACATCCATCTTCAGGTACCCTCCTAAGGAATCCCCTTTTACCTTAAAACAATAAATCAACACATTCAATGACACTTTTGCATATCTGCTGGAGATCTGCTTACCTAAAGAGCTATTTCAGCAAGCTGTTAGGGGCTCTGTGTTTCCAGAAGTGTCATGCTCCTGTTGAAGTACAAAACCCTCAACATTTGTACTCCTAGAAGGAACAAAAGCGTGAAGACTGGTCTCCGGCCATTTGTTTCTCTATGTCAATGTCATATATACATGCATTCAGTGTCATCTGAAGTGCTTTGAGGTAGCCAAAACCACTTCATAAGGCTGGCAGAAATAACACAGGACCTCTGGGAGACCCATACCCTGCCAGAACTGCGAGTAGTTGCTAAATATCTAATGTTCAGGCAACTGAATTGAGACCTTGGCATGGAGCTCAGCTTGAGATCAAGACACTCATGTTTGGTATCCGTGTGCAGATATCTAGAGGTCTTCTTTTAATCAGAAGAGATCTAGTCAAGGTAGTGAACAAATCCTAGTGAATAATTTAGTTCACTCTAAGATGGATACCTAGGGCTGGGTTCAGTTGATTTCTAGTGCCATTTGAGACACTTTACAGTATCCAAGACAACATAGGATTGAAGCTGTGACATAGGACTCATGGTACACAATCTCTTTCTGGAGCAGCAGCTGGAAATTGAGAAGATGGGTAATGGAGAGAGGGTAATTAAATGTAAGTGCCTGAAGCAGAAACCCATCCGTACTGGGTCACAGGGAACACAGTTCACATTCTGAGCTGAAGATACGGGTCTTAATTTGCACTATGGGATTCCTTTCAGAGTCATAAATATTGGAAAAGGAAAGTGAGCTTCAGACAATCACAAAAAACATGTGAATAGTCAAATAATTCCAGATTTTGTTTATAGGTATGTTTTGCCTGTCATTCATTGCAAAAGCAATACCCTGGGAGAGGTTGCAGTGCCATTTCATTAATTTTTCTTTCTATCCCCTCAAAGTTTTTTCTCTGTTTGAATCAAGTGACCAAACAAGTCAGCTTTCAGAATCTTTCCTGCTTCTTCATGGCACCTTTCCACCTACTCAAAACTGAATTTAGTGCCTTCCTCACTGTCTGTCTCTTGAATCTATGATCTCAACCCCGTGACCCCACTATCTTTCCAGACTTCTCTCTCATCTTTCCAAATTTTACATAATGCCTTTCTTACCCACAATATACTACAGACAACCTTATCCACATACATAACTTAGAGCAGTCCTCAGTCCATGACCTTGATGGAAGCAGCACCTGAACGTCATAAACCAAGTTCAACACCACAATAGCTCCAGGACCTTTTTTGTGATCTGTCCCTCAGATACAGCTATAGCTCACATATTTTCAGCATCATGACAATTCTTTTTATTTTCTCTTTCTTTTTTTTTTTCTTTTTTTGAAGTATGCAAGCTGGAAACAAGCCATGGCTGAGGTCTAGCTCTAAGGAAGTTTGATTTTAGGTGGTACATGAGGAATTTGAAGAATCCTTTATGTTTTGCCTCCTTTTTGAAGTCTTCCTGAAATGGATAAAAGCACAACTTTTCAAGTTCTCTGATTGAAAAACATAAGAATGAGATTCACAAATATCTGTTTTCTGTAGTCACAGGAAGTTCATTCCCACATACTGTGTCCTTAAGTCCTTTCTTGTCCTTCACAGTCACTGTCGTTTTAGAGTGATAACCTTAACCTTGAGCCCAAGAGGAAGAATTGGCCACGTGTTGAATCCCCTGTGTATCTCCAGACACAAGAAGCAACACCTCAGAAGCTTCTCTTCTCTTCCATTCCTCTTTTGCTTTGTGTTGTACTAGATTTGCCCTTTTAACAGCTTATAGGACAGTAAATGATTCACAGCTTTTTTTTCCAGCTTCTGTAATCCTCTAACAATTTCTTAAAAAAAAAAGAAATAGAGAAGAAACTTCACAAATGAAAGGACTACTCTAATTAATACTGATATGGTCACCTTTTACTCAGCTGTCAAGTAACAACATTTCTGCAAGATGTATGAAAGAAGTACAGACAAGACTAACATGCTCCGGGAACATCTTGGCCATACAGCTCCCAGCCCTGCCAACTGAATCATAACAGGAACTTCTCTCTGGGGTGATTTCTATTGTTATTGCTGTTGTTGTTGTTGTATTACACCCTCTCATGTATTTTATGATTTTTATATTTTTTTGTTTATTTTTTTATTAGAGGTTTATAGGGATGGTTTAAAGCATATAGGTGTGAAAACAGTGGCTTCAGAAACCAGTTGTAGGACATGTCCCTGTTTCATAAGCTATTTTTTGTTTTTATAGACAGTCGTCATATCTCTTTTCTCACCTTAAACTGACAATGTTGTTAACACCGCCTTGTTCAGGCACCTATTTACTTTTTTCTGGTGCAGGTTTTTAAAGCTGCAGATGTGTTAGGCTTACATCAGTTCCCAAATTTGGGTCATTTTGGCTAAATGGGTTTGAAGATACACACACGTGTAGTTCAGGCAGCATTTCCGAGGGGATGGTGTCCCTTCTGCAACTCAGTTCTCCACATATAAAATGGTGATCAGAGTACCCTTCATCTAAGTTTTTTATATGGATAATGTCAGACTGTACAGAAGCAGCATGCAGTCTGGTCTCAAATTTCATCTTACATTTCAAGAGCTTTCCCCAATCTCTTTTTGCAACTTTAGTTGCTTTCTTCTAGTTCTCCTTGTACTCAACAAAGAAAACATTTGCTTGCTATCTTTTTAATAATAACAACAACAACAACAACAACAACAACAACAACAACAACAACAACAACAACAATAATAATAATAATAATAATAATAATAATAATAATAATAATAATAATAGCTATCTTCTAGGTATTAAAAGATTATAATATTTCCTTTCTGTCCTCTGGCCGGTAATTCAGTTGCCCAAACACAGACACCTGGCACCATTTCAAATACCTTAGCAATCCTGCCTGACTTCCATCTCTAAGCCCTGAAGGTCTCAGTTCTTCCATAGGTGCTGTGTCATATCAGCCTGTCTTTTGCAAATGCCAGGAATAGCAGAAGGCATCTCCAGTTGTCCTGGGCTGCCCACTCTTTGGCAACCGAATCAAGATTCCCTTTTCTACATGAAGCAAATCTAGCTCCTTCACAACCTCCACAGTAGTGTTGCTCTCTAGAGCTTTCATTGTCCTTCTCTTGATCTTCATCTCCTTTTATCTGCAATGCCCTGTAAGCAAGGCTCCAGCTGAGGCTTTGCCCACACTGAGCATATTAGCTTAATTGTCACCGGAGGTTTACATACAGTAATCCCATCAATACCACCAAGAAGGGAATGTGACCTTATTTGTTCCAGGATTACACCACTCACGCTAATCCTAGTAAAGTTTCAACTTCAATCTTTTTATTCTCATGCTAATATCTATCAAGTTATTTCTCTGTTATACTCATGAATTTGATTTCCTTCTCAGAAGTGTAGCACGTTATACCTGTTTTTATTAGTATTGAAACACTCTGTGAGATGGGCTTCAAACCATTTCTTCAAATTTTTTGTGCAACTTTCCACTGTGATGTCCTCGGGGCTCATAATCTCTGCATTTTCCCTTCCCATTAAACCAGAATTTACAGTTCCATCATCCAAATCAACACTGAAAAGGATAACTAGGCTCAGGCTTAGCACAGACCTGTTTGATAGTGTCTTCCTAGTATGGCAGAGAATGTCTCACTATAGTCCTTTGAGACAAGTTGATCAAGTGGTGAAACTTCAAGCCTGGCCAATGTAGAGGAAAAGGAGCAGAAACACATGAAACAAATGGCCTAAAAGCAAACAACAGAGCCTCTTGATGGGGAAAAGTGTTTAAAACAAAACTTAAGCTGGAAATCAAGGTTCAACTTTAATACTGCATCAACCATCACTGCTTCATTGTTTTATGATTCACTGCTGTGCTATTCCTGAGAGGAAATTACCTGAAACAGGATTTTGAAAAGAATAAAGTAGTACTTAAAGGAAGCTCCAGAACAAATGGGCATCCTTTCAAGCAAAATCTATTCAGCTGCACAGGTCTTCCAAGCACAGGCAGACAAAATAATAATAAATATTAAGTTAAGATAACTAATTTGTATCCAACATGGTTTATGATTGCAAAGCTTAACAAACACAACAACCCAAATACAGTGGGCTGTTCTTTTCCAGTGTATTTTTCCTCCCTTCTACTCTGTGCTGAACCATAAATGCTGTTCTGAGATGCATTATTTTCTTGCCAGTAAGAGCTGCCAGTGTTATTACAGAATCGTAATATTTTTAAATTGAGAAGATCTATTAGATCAGCAAGTCCATTTTCCCTCCATGGAAAGGATATATCCCCCAAGAGGGATATGTCTTGTATTGAACTAAGGCTACCTATTGATTGCAGGAAACACTGCCCCTTGCTGATGTCTACGTGTGTTACAGTTCGCTTTACCCCATCAAAGTCCTGCTGTATTGTCTCTTGAAAAGGTTTTATCACAGGCTATGGGTGTTTAACTTCTGTCATACAGACTGCAGGCAGCCCAGCAGGAAAATGAACCCAGATCACAGCCATCTCCTGCTACCACCCTTTCCTGGGGTAAATCATGAACAGGCTGCAAAAGCAGCCTGCTTCTAGTCACTGAATTTTTTTGAGTGTTTGTTTCATTAGACTCTTGGCTATCTCTTACTACATATGTCAGATGTGATGGTACTGGGCATGCAGAGTATAGACCTGCAACACACATTCTGCATGCCTAGTAATCCTCCGCATGGCCAGATTTACCACCCACATGCAAACTGACTTTGCCCTGAATTTATGTTCCTGCCAGGATGAATTTCTCACACATATGCAGTCAGCCTAGAGTTTTGAGAAAGTATCAGTGCAATTTCTGAGTTTGCAGTGGTGTTGCAGGAAACTCATTAGTCTGAACAGCACAGGCTGAGATAGTTCCTCCCACGGGTTCAGACAACCCTTCAGCACAAACCTCTGCCAGTCAGGAGATAAAACCTGGTGTGGGAACTGCACTGATTGCACCTGCAAGCCAGCAGAAGTCAGACAACCCACCTAGGGCCTTTTGGTTAGGAACTCCCTGAAAGATGGGATACGTGAGTTTAAAAGCCTGAGCCTTATAGGCTAAACCTTGGAATCTCACATCTGGGTGAAATCAGGAGGAACAGCAGGAAGAAAGTACAACCCAATGACTTGTGTGTAAAACCTGGCCCATGAACAGGAGTTATTTGCAACATCCATTCACTTCTGCTGTGAAATGGCCCTCAGGGACTCACTTGTCAAAATACAGATATACATTAGTTACCAGATGGGGAGAGAAAGTAGCTGTTCTGCAGTACTCCCTATTCTGCACAATAAACATGAGATAATTCAGAAATGGCTCTGAAGTTAATTTGAAGAGGATCACAGAGAAAACTAACAACCACAGTCACTTCCAGATTTCTTTATTCTGCCAGAATAGTAAAAGTTGGTTTAAATATGAATATATATCCAAAAACTGGAGAAAAGAAATCTGACTTATGTTCTCATGTGCCCTGGTGCTAAAAGCTACTGCTGATAGTGCTAATGGACAAATAAGTTCCCTTTTAGTAAAACTAATCTCCAAAGGTACATGATACAGTATGTTTCAGAACAGAACAGAGATTAAAGGTGACATGCTGGAAAGATCTCACTTGATCTGTGAAAAAGAGGATAAGGACAGAAATCAGTCTAGTAGTGGTGTTTAACAATTGTTAGTGATCAGTCAGTACAAAGCAACAAGAATATTGTTATTTTCCACTGTGGCATCTAGATAAGGCAGCTTACAATGAATTCTAGATCTCACTGCCTTCATTTGCCAGTCATCCCACATTCACTCTTTCAAGCAAGTCAGACTCCATCATATCTGTGCACGTTACTGGCTCTCTGAAGATAATCTGTCACTTCATTGTGTTGTCCACTTAAATTATCATAACTCATAGGGGCTTCCTTAAATCTTATGCCTTTTTGTCACTATCAATAGTCTGCTGTGATTTTTTTCTTATCACTCTAGCACCAAGAAATGCTGGGAAATATAAGTTCTGCCTGAAGGGAAAGGAAATGATAACTGTCAGTCTGCCCTATATTCTAGAGAACTCTTCTGCACCTCAGAAACAAAGCATTTGCTGGCAGTTTGACAAGCCCTTTTCTTTTAGTTAAAAGGAAAAATAATCAAAAAGATCAATAGGAAAAGTAAACAGCATGAATTTTACTGAACTGGAATTACTTTGTTGCGTCACAGCAGGCAGGGATTGGCAACAGACTCATACAAGGGTTTAGTGCAAGCTTTGGACCCAGTTGTGTTACTCACAGGAGCAGTCCTTGGAAGTTAGGGGTGGCAGAAGATGGCTAAGTGACAGCTCAGATTTTGAACCATTTTGTACACTGAAGAAGCCATTAGGCAAGAGACTTCCACTGGCAGAAGGCAGCACACACACAAGCACTTCTCACATTTCTATATGCAGAAGGTGTAGCGGGCATTCCCATTGGCCACTTTCTTCTACATCGCTTTTCAAGCCCATTGAGACCACGGGCCTCATGAACCTGAGATCAAGATTCTAAGGCCATAGGGATGGCAGTTAATAGAGATGATTATTATTAATCATTATTTAAATTAAACAAGATTTTTCAACTAATAGGAAATTCAGAGGAAAATGGATTTTTAAGAGGACTGAAAACATCTGCCTGTGCAGTTAGAATCAGGGTATAGCTGCAGCTGGAAAAAAGGAAGGATGCATGAGTATGAGATGAAAATACATTTTTATCAAATAAAAGTTGTGCAGAAAGGGGACTAAGAACTCGAACACACCTACACAAGTCATTTTGCATCAAATTTCTCCCAAGTAACAAGCGATAAGACAGGAGGAAATGGCCTCAAGTTACACCAGGGAAGGTTTAGATTGGATATTAGGAATAATTTCTTCAACGAAAGGGTAGTCAGGCACTAGAACAGGCTGCCCAGGGAAGTGGTTGAGTCCCCATCCCTGGAGGTATTTAAAAAGTGGGTAGATGCAGTTTTTAGGGACATGGTTTAGTGGTGGACTTGGCAGTACTAGGTTAACGGTTGGACTTGATGATCTTAAAGGTCTTTTCCAACCTAAACGATTCTATGATTCTGTGATTCTATGAAATACCATGCTGTGCATTGATCCAACATGCATTTTTTCTTATTCTGAAAAAAATATTTTTTCTTCACTTTTCTTTTACTTTTATGTTTGCTTTATCCAACCACTAACCTGAGTACCCTATTCTATTTTGAAACATCTTATTATAGTGACAACTATTAACTGAAAGATAAAGCCTCTGTAGGTGCTATTTAAACACAGTACACATACACTAAAGAGCTTACTCTGATTAATGTAGGGAGAAAGGATATAATAAACAAGCAGCATCCTATAGATGTGATGTTCTGCATCCTTGTACTTTCTCCACATCCCTGATTACCTGGTTCTTTATTTCAGGATTTCACTCTTTAGAAGTACTTTACCAGAACAGCTAGTGTTACTAATTGCTTCATTGACCATTGCAAAGTCAGGAATAGTCCTTTTACTGGAGGAGGAACTCAGCATTGTCACTGCTGTTAACACTGTTCTTCACTGTTTCTTAGCATTTTATTGGGGTCTTCAGGCTTACAAATATTCTTTAACTTTCCCACATTTATTGCTTGAAAACACTGTGCAGAAATATTCTCCTTAAAGAACAAACGATGCAAGGCACAACATTAGCAGAGGTTAAAGGAAATATTCAGCTGACTGACTAATGGAAGGAAAAATCAATTACATGGACATCTCTTCAAAATCCAAAGCCCTTTATGCCTTTTTTTTTTTTTTTTATCCTTGTCCTTGGGGATATTTTATCTGATGTAACATTGCTATTAAAGTACCTCAGCTCGACTGAAAATAGTATTGACTCTCATATTGTAAACACTTCTGGGCTAACACCACATTTCACTTTATGTTCAAGCAACTTAATTGTTATTAGGGCCCCTGCATAGTGCTTTTAGATAAATAAAAGTGCACCACTGTAAGAGTAGGGAATTTGAACAATAAGTTCTCAGTATGACAGGAAATAATGGTAAATCACTGTAGCTTGTAATGTTTTCATATGAAAGTGGGAATGCAAAATGAGAATAAGCTTAGTGGAGGTATGGGAGAACTGCAATAAGAAACTTATGTTTTCTCTCAGTGTTTTATATCGCTGCCCAGCAACTCAGCTTCTGAATCCTGTTCTTGTAAATTCAAAACCAACAGTAATATCATAATGGACACCATGGAATCAACAAAAGGTCACTTTAGGGTCAAAATTCCTTTGTGGTAATTCTCAGGAGACTTATTTACATGTTTTCCCATCTTTTGCTTTTTATATTTAATCAATTTATTCCATTGAGTTCCTGAAATTGCTCAGAGCCAGTCAAAATTTTCTGATTTAATTTTTTGTTGCCTGAAAAATGCTGAGTCATCAAAATCACCACAGTCTTCTGAACAAGCCGCCTTCAAAAATAAAAGGTGCTTAGGCAAAAAGGTGAAACTGCATTTTTCAATCTTATTAAAATGGAACATTTGAAATTTTCCTTAACATTTGGATTTTTGTTTAACTAAATCACCAATTATAATATCCTTTTTTTTTTTTTTAATTACATGTGATATAAGGGGAAATAATGTTCCCATGGGTTTTCAGTTGGAATATTGTGTACACTCTGGAACAACAGATTTCAAGAAAAAAATCTACTGGAGCTGTTCAGGTGAAAAAGAACAAAATTAGTAGTCTAGAAAACGGAATATATAAGGAAAGACTGAAGAAGCTAAATGTATTTAGCTTGGTGTCTTCAGATATGTAAAAAGACTGCTGAAAAAGGGAAAGACACTACAATGCTTTCTGTCTTGAATTTTAATGTGTACTCCATTATAGACACCACAAAAATTACAAAGTTTACAGTAAAGGAAGAGCGATTCAGGTTAAATGTGAAGAAAAAACCTTAACATTAGAAAGGCTAAGCATTGAAATAGATTACTTGGAAAGGCGTGGAATCTCAGCTGCAGGTGGCTTTAAAAATTCGATCAGAAAAACAGAATGTGAGAAATGACAGATAATACTAACCTTGCATTACAACTAAGGAATTAATGAGACGTGTCCTAGACCATTTTTTGATCAATTTTCTATTATTTTTATATTTGCTTCTTATTACAATGTATACATAACAGTGACCATTCATCACAAGCCGTTGCGGTTCTTTTGATTCCATTTAAAATATCAGAATTCCCTCTGTAACAGAAGGTTCAATTCTGAACCACTTCTAATGGTACTGTTAGGGATCGAAAGGCAGAAAGAAGGGTCAAAGGGTTATATGCAGCTAAATAAATGAGGGTTTCCCAAGGAGACTTTCTTGCCAGCAAGAGAATTAAAAGTCACTGCATGGAAGGTTTTAGCAACTCTTGTTATTCATTAATAATAAAGAGAATATATATCCCATGCAAAGATGGTTAAAAGGTCATGCAATAACACTACTGGGAAAAATAATTTTATGTATTTATAAATATATCACATTCCATCTCAAAAGAAATCTCTGCAATGGTAACAATTAGCAAATGCTTTGACTGAATTCCAAAACTTATTAGTTCCCTTTGATCAGTATATCATCCCTGAGACTTCACAAAGAATTACCAAGGGAATAAAAAAGGGAAGTGGAGAATGTTCAGAAACAATTATATCAATTGTTCTCTGGAGCCCAAACATTCATTTATGCAACAAATAAAGTTAGCACTAATTGTTCCACAAAACAGACGTTCCAAATTTGGATTGTGTCCAAAGCATGGGTGTCTGCCTCAGTTTGCAAACTGGTCCAGTAGTCTGCCTAGATACAACGTCACACATCAATGTTGTTCTGTCTTCTTCTTGATTACTTGGTTTCCACTGGGGCCTGGTACTTCAGAAGATCAGGAAATGAGTATTACATGCTGAACAAACACAGAGTCAATATTATTGATACCTCTTAATATTACGTCATGTTGTCTTTAGAGGAGACAGAAAGTTGCAAGGAGACCTGTAAAAATGGCAATATTTCTTCTATTACCAACAGTAGGGTTTGAGCTCAAGGATGGTCGAAACAGGGAGGAGCATGTGCAAAGACAATGTAAATTAAGATGTGCACATAGACCTTAGACTATCACTGTATGCCTCTGATTTTTTTTTGTGTTCAGGTGAGTCTTTCAAAATTTTTCTTAGTAGAATTGAAGCAGCGAGATTAGGCTAATTGTCAATTACTATTCACATTACAGTAGAAGAAAGTGACCCCCATCAAGTAGGAGACTCCATGAGATGGGAGTTCTTCAGACACAGAACAGAAGATTCTTACTGCCCTCAAACATGAAGCAATGCTGGTATTATACAGTAGATGCTTCATAAATACATGGGATAATTTTATTTTGCTACTGGAAATCAGAAAAAATAAAACCGGCAGCTATTTTATCTGTTACGTATAACATACACATTGAAATTCACTATTATGACTAAATTATATTCAGGGTTTATTGTAGATGTATTTAAAAGACTTTTGCTTGTCTTCATGCCCAAGAAAGTGTTTCACTTA
The DNA here is from genome assembly GCF_047370975.1 of Nipponia nippon. Taxonomy (NCBI): domain Eukaryota; kingdom Metazoa; phylum Chordata; class Aves; order Pelecaniformes; family Threskiornithidae; genus Nipponia; species Nipponia nippon. The sequence continues at coordinate 6,170,008 of NW_028262347.1, forward strand.
CCTACTATAAAGTTAACAAAGGCAAAAGTGCAGCTTTCCTAATATGTTCATTGTATGGAAAAACTGCTTCCTTGGATTAATTTTACCAGTAGTCATTAATTAATTCTCATAACACTCCTGTAAGTATTAGCATCTGTTAAACATTAGCACAGATAGACAGATGAATCCTTTGTGACTTTCTTTTGCGTATTTGTTTTTCCTCAAAAACACTTGAGAGTTATCAAGCTTCTTTAATACTTGGACACTAAAGGTTCTGTCCAGATTTTTGCCTTACTTAATGCTGGCACTCTGAGAAAGGGTTGGTTTTTTTTTTTGTTCTTTGAAATATGGACCACCATGATAATAAAAATAATGAAAAATATTTTTTCTATGTGTAAACCTCTCTACATTGTGGCAATATCCCCTCTTGTCCTTGTCTGAACTCTCTTCTCATTACATCTAGCTTATCTTCAGTTTCCTTGCATAAAGGAGGCTTCAGGCTTAGATTGTTTTATTCTTAGTTCTTTTCATCCACAGGCACAGCGCTTCTGTTTCTCATCTTTCACAGGAACAGACCTCACAGACCTCACTTAGGCCACCACTGCCCAAGCATCCCAACCACATAAACTTCTTTGAGATTCTTCTGCATAAACATGGAAGTCTGTACCCTTATCTGAGTTAAATATCTGGATTTCCTTTACAGTCAAAGGGAAAAAAAGTATTTCTAGAGCATTATTTGTCTCACCATAAAAAATACTTTCCATGTGAATAGATGAATTGGGCTTTCAAAAGACCGTTTCTCCTCTTTGATTCTGTAGTGATTCTAGATCACCAGGTGAGGTGGGAATGTCAAGCACACCCCTTAGTCTTCGCAAAGGGCTCCAAAAACCTGCTGGTTTCTTTAGTTAGTTATAGACCTATACAAAAGTACATGAGGCAAAACACAACAAAAAATGCTTAATGCTTTTATTCCAGGCTCATTTTTTTTTTGATCATTCCTTGAGCTTTCATCAAGAATCTTATTGTTCTTCTGCACTTGTTTTTTCTTTCTAATTATGAGGATGAGCTGAAGTCATATTCTCCCCTCCTTAGACATTTTCTTTCTTCCTGAGCTGGTCAAGAAATTAGAAAAAAAGATTCTTTTGTCATTCTGTTCCTCTTTTCTTTGTCTCTGAGCATCATGCTCTGCTCTTCTTGAGTAATCATAAGCATTGATTACCTTATTCTTTTGTTATGGCATTTTTCAAAGCAAAGGATAGTAGAAAACAGATTTATTTATGTATTAAAAATCAGATAGATTTTCAGATTTTTGCTCTTTCCATGAGAGAGAGAGTCAGGTGATTTTGATCCTCAGTGTAACCCTGTTCATAGATAACTCTCTCAGATTCAATCTTTTTTCTCCTCCATCTGACTATGATGAAGTAATACATAGCAGAAGATAGTCAAAAAGCATCAGGATACACACTGTTCCAAAAATGAAACTGAAATTCCTAAACCATGTATAAGGTTATCATAGACTTACTGAATGCTGTTTGGTAGCACAAGAGAGTTAAAGCTAGAAAAAAACCTGAGTTCCAGCTGTGAAACTCATACGGCTTTGTTTTCTTTATACCACACGTTTATACCTCCAAGACCTTCCTGTCGAAAAAAATAAGCACTTGCAGAGACAGGCACAAAGTAGGTTTTTAAAGGACACCTTAACTTTGCTCTTCTGTTGTTTTATACTAAGATAATTCCAAGTGAAGGTAACCCAATGTAGTTATACTTTTTGCATGGAAACAATATACCAGTGCTTTAACTTTGCAGCTATACTGACCAGCAGAGGCTTGCATTTAGTTTAAAGATGCAAAGATGCTTTTAGATTTCCACCAAGACAGTATGAGGCAATGTAAAGCAGCTGTGCTCCCTAAAGCTGCAAACAAGCTTTTAGCCTATCTGTTGTTGAATTCCAACAGTTACACTTTTTCTGCAGTTACAAAACTCCTAACATTTCTAAATTCACATTTTTATCTTTCCCACAACCTGAAAATGCCATCTGCCGTTTATCTCAAATATATCCAACTTGCCATAGCATATTTCTTTGGGATATTCTCAAATTCCATTTGGGTTGGACTTTGTTTTTCATTTTGTTTTATTTTTGGCTTATTTATTTAATGATGAAACTGTGCATAGTGCAAGGCACACATGGGTTTTTGCCGTACTTTTCCCTTCTGTTGTAATCTCTCAAGCAGTGTGTTTTAAACAAAAAGGATAGTTCTTCGTTTGAGCTGCTGCTCACAATTCTTGTTAGCACCCATGAAGTGATGGTTCATGGGGATTAAGTCACATTTGAAATGCTTATTCTTGACTAATGATACAACCAGTGCACAACCGAGGAGTGAGTTACCCAGAGCAGTTATTTTTTATTTTTTTGCAGAATATACTGGCTTGCCTAGCAGAATACATTGGGACACATTTTCCAAGGAGATGGTGACTTTTTCACAACAGGGTTTTTTTTTTGCAAATTGTCAGAGAAATGTGTTCATTTCAAAAGAAGTCTTGTTAGGAAGCCTTTTCAAGTTCCACGTGGAAATCCAGTCAGAGTGGACTCTGATTATGGCACACTTCAAATCAGAGTAAAATGTTGATGACTGCTTATGCCCCTCAGGTATTTTGATGTGGACCCTTTCTCAATCTATTCTTTTAGTGATAGCTCAATTTAATTCTTTAAAAAAGTGTAAGATTCATCTAACCTACCTATAGTTTCTAAAAACCAGCTGTCTAACTATAGTAATCAAGGCTTCAGCTGCAGTCAATTGTAAGAAATATCTGGATGGGGCAGGTACCTGTCTTTTAGAATGACACAAATCTTTCTCTGACACTGCCTCTCCTATGTGTTTAGAGGAAACTTGGACCACTTGCTTGATAAAACAGCTACATTTTAGATGGCTAGACTTAAAAAAAGAATATGAAAAATGAAATTAAATGGGGGCCAGTCACTAGTGGTGTGCTTTTAAGGTCAATATTGGGGCCAATACTGTTTAACACCTTGATTTATGACCTGGATGATGGGGAAGAGTGCAGCCTCAGCCAGCTTGCAGATGATACAAAACTGCGAGGAGTAGTTGACAGACCAGATGATTTTATTACCTTTTAAAGGGACCTTGATAGGCTGTAAAAATAGGCCAACAGGAAATTCATGAAGTTCAGCAAAGAGAAATGCAAAGTCCAGCACATGGCGAGGAACGATCCCATGCATCAGTACATGCTACGGGCTCTTATTGTTGTGTGGAAATGCCTAATGGGGATTGAGATAGTGTGTGTGTGTGGGGGGGGGGGGCAGGGAGTAAAGAAGATGGAGCCAGTGGTGCCCAGAGACAGGCCATGAGGTAACAGGCACAAACTGGAATACACAAAACTCCACTTAAATATAAGAAAAACAGGTTTTTTACTAATCAAACACTAGAACAGGTTGCCCAGAGAGGTTGTGGAGTTTCTGTCCTTGGAGATATTCAAAACCCAACTGGACATGGCCTTGAGCAACCTGCTATAGCTGACCATGCTGAAGCAGTGGAGGTTGGAATCAGCAATCTCCAAAGGCCGTTTCCAATCACAGCAATGCTGTGATTCTGTGAAGATCCTGTGATTTAGTAACTTGTTGATATTTTTAACCCAGGTCTTGCAAACCTTAAGTAAAGCCTACTCTCTCCCCCTCTTTCTAAATTGACTTTAAAGATCTGAATTTCTGGATGCAGCAGAAGAAAGATGCTGCAACCTCAGCCTTCTCTCAAATTGGAAATTTTATTGCACAAACAATCCCAGTCGGGAGTTCTCACTCAAAGATACTATTTGGAGCCTGCTGCTGTACTGGGTCTAGAGAAATGTTGATCTTCATTGAGCAGCCGAGACATAGGTATCTGCTGCAGGTTGGGATGACGCAGTGTACCCTAGACAGCCATATAGGTCTGGGAGATGGAGATTCTTGCATTGCTGGCTTAGCAGGTAAAGGTTAGATGGTACTATATGTTTATGCAACATCAGCTCAGGCTCCTGGTGCTTTCTTTTAAGAAGGAACTGGTACAAACCATAGTCTGCTACTAATTGACACCTGCAGCAGTACTGCTTGAAAATGTTGATGTCTTTAAAAATGTACTGAATAACATAAATATTTCAGTTGACTTTGTCAGAGTCCTGCATTTCTTGTGTAGTGAGTGTGTGCAGAGTGCAAAAAATGTGAGTTTGAGCTTTTTCTTAAATCAGGATGAATTAATGAAGATCATCTTGGTTTAATTCCTGTAGTGGTGGCTTCTTTGATAAAACAGGGTTTTTTCAGTTCAATGTAGAGAGACTTCAGCCAATATCTAAACTGTGCATTTCTGAAAATCTTGCCTTAAAAACATGCAGAATCAATGAGAACACTAAGATTTCAGGCTTGGAGCAGGAAAGATTACCTAGTGGCTAGAACACAAGCCTGAAAATTAGGAGACCCAGGTTTCGCTTCCTTCTCTGTCACAGGTGTTTTATGTTATCCCAGGTAAGTAATTTTGCCTTTCTGTGCCTCTTACTCCCAGTTGTCAAATAATTCTTCCTTCTTTACCTCTGTGGGATATCATAAAGCATTTGAAGTGTCCAGATTTTATAGTATTAGTTGCCATAAATGTATCTTAGGCTGTCAATTTTACGCTGGCCATGGTACATTTTGTTAGAGAATCCAACAGAGTTATTTTGTCAATATACTGCATAACAGAGCAGAGGCAGCTCACAATTTTGCAGAAAAATAGATTTGGGTTTTGTGGAATTTTGTTTTATTTTGTATATTCGTTTTATCGCAGGGATGCAAGGGCAGGGCTGAGTAACTTCTGGCAAAATTAGGAGAGGATGAGGGGGAAGAGCCTGGGTGGGAGGTGAGGCAGTCAATCAGGGTGTGCTGTCTGCTGCTACCAAGGTGTTGGTTTCTGGCAGACACCATCCTAAAAGCCCTGATTCCTCCTTTACTAGCAGCAACAGCCACCAGCCATGGTTGTTTTGCTAACCCAACCGTTTGTCGCCCAGCACAACTATTTTGATATTCTTAAGTCTAGCTTGGTAATAAAGGCATTGTTACGCGCAGGCACTTCAGATTCAATTTAATTTCCTAAGCAAAGGCATCCCTAGGTTATCTGAGCCATATACCCCAAGCTGGCATATATGACACAAAACCTGTAAGAGACCTATGCCTTCTTGGAGATGCAGCTGAAGATCAGTTACCTTAAAATGTCTTGAATGGCTCAGGGTATGAATTCTTAGATTATTGAATCAGAGCTTTGTTCTCATGTTTCTAGAATTTCTCTGAAATAAATTCAAAATACACCTATAGAGCAAATGTTAGAGAATAATTTAAATTGGAAAAGACCTTTAAGATTGAGTCCAACCATTAACCTAGCACTGCCAAGTCCACCACTAAACCATGTCCTCAAGCACCACGTCTACCCATCTTTTAAATACCTCCAGGGATGGAGACTCAACCACTTCCCTGGGCAGCCTGGTCCAATGCCTGACTACCCTTTCGGTGAAGATGTTTTTCCTAATATCCAAACTAAACCTTCCCTGGCACAACTTGGGGCCATTTTCTCTTATCCGATCACTTGCTACTTGGGAGAAGAGACCGACCCCACCTCGCTACAATCTCCTTTCAGGGAGTTGTAGAGAGCAATAAGGTCTCCCCTCAGCCTCCTTTACTCCAGACTAAACAACCCCAGTTCCCTCAGCCACTCCTCATAAGACTTGTGCTCTAGACCCTTCACCAGCCTCGTTGCCCTCCTCTGGACACACTCCAGCATCTCAATGTCCTTCTTGTAGAGAGGGGCCCAAAACTGAACACAGTACTCGAGGTGCAGCCTCACCAGTGAGTACAGGGGCACTACCACCTCCCTGGTCCTGATGGCCATACTGTTCCTGATACAAGCCGGGATGCCATTGACCCTCTTGGCCACCTCAGCACACTGCTGGCTCATATTCAGGCGGCTGTTGACCAACACCCCCAGGTCCTTTTCTGCCAGGCAGCTCTCCAGCCACTCCTCCCCACGCCTGTAACGTTGCATGGGGTTGTTGTGACCCAAGTGCAGGACCCGACACTGAGCCTTGTTGAATCTCATACAGTTGGCCCCGGCCCATTGATCCAGCCTGTCCAGATCCCTCTGTAGGGCTTTCCTACCCTCCAGGAAATCAACACTCCCTGCCAACTTGGTGTCATCTGCAAACTTACTGAGGGTGCACTCGATGCCCTCGTCCAGGTCATTGATAAAGATATTAAACAGAACTGGCCCCAACACTGAGCCCTGGGGAGCACCACTTGTGACCGGCTGCCAACTGGATTTAACTCCATTCACCACAACTCTTTGGGCCCGGTGATCCAGCCAGTTTTTTACCCAGCAAAAAGTATATCCGTCCAAGCAAAAAATGTTTTTACATGTTTTTATATGTTTTTTTAAAAAAAACATTTTACAAAAATGTTTTTACATGTTTTTTTACAAAAAATGTTTTTTACAAATATATCAGCGACAAAAGGAGGGCCAGGGAGAATCTCCCTCCTTTGTTGGATGCAGAGGGAAACATTGCCACGAAGGATGAGGAGAAGGCTGAGGTACTTAATGCCTTCTTTGCCTCAATCTTTAATAGTCAGACTGGTCATCCTCGGAGTTTTCAGGCCCCTAAGCTGGGAGATGGAGATAGGATGCAGAATGAAGCCCCAGTTGTCGAAGGGGTGGCAGTCACCGACCTGCTCCTCCACCTGAATGCTCACAAGTCCATGGAGCCAGATGGGATCCACCCGAGGATGTTGAGGGAACTGGCACAGGAGCTTGCTAAGCCACTCTCCATCATTTATCAGAAGTCCTGGTCAACTGGATGACTGGAAGTTAGCAAATGTGACGCTCCTCTACAAGAAGAGTCAGAAGGAGGATCCGGGGAACTACAGGCCTGTCAGACTGACCTCGGTGCCGGGGACGGTCATGAAGCAGATCGTCCTGAGTGCCATTATGCGGCACATGTGGGACAACTGGGGGATCAGGATCAGCTAGCATGGGTTTATGAAAGGGAGGTCCTGCTTCACTAACCTGGTGTCCTTCTATGACAAGGTGACCCGCTTAGTTGATGAGGGGAAGGCTATGGATGTTGTCTACTTGGACTTTAGTAAGGCCTTTGACACTGTCTCCCACAGCATTCTCCTGGAGAAGCTGCCTGCTCACAGCTTGGATAGGTGCACTCTGTACTGGGTTAAAAACTAGCTGGATGGCCGAGCCCAGAGAGTGATGGTTAATGGAGTTAAATCCATTTGGTGGTTGGTCACGAGTGCTGTTCCCCAGGGCTCAGTGTTGGGGCCGGTCCAGTTCAATATCTTCATTGATGATCTGGATGAGGGGATTGAGTGCACCCTCAGTAAGTTTGCGGATGACACCAAGATGGGTGGAAGTGTCGATCTGCTGGAGGATAGGAAGGCCCTGCAGAGGGACCTGGACAGGCTGGATCAATGAGCCGGGGCCAACTGTATGAGATTCAATAAAGCTCAGTGCCGAGTCCTGCACTTGGGTCACAACAACCCCATGCAACGTTACAGGCGTGGGGAGGAGTGGCTGGAGAGCTGCCTGGCAGAAAAGGACCTGGGGGTGTTGGTCAACAGCCGCCTGAATATGAGCCAGCAGTGTGCTGAGGTGGCCAAGAGGGTCAATGGCATCCCGGCTTGTATCAGGAATACTGTGGCCATCAGGACCAGGGAGGTGGTAGTGCCCCTGTACTCAGCACTGGTGAGGCTGCACCTCGAGTACTGTGTTCAGTTTTGGGCCCCTCTCTACAAGAAGGACATTGAGATGCTGGAGTGTGTCCAGAGAAGGGCAACGAGGCTGGTGAAGGGTCTGGAGCACAAGTCTTATGAGGAGTGGCTGAGGGAACTGGGGTTGTTTAGTCTGGAGTAAAGGAGGCTGAGGGGAGACCTTATTGCTCTCTACAACTCCCTGAAAGGAGATTGTAGCGAGGTGGGGTCGGTCTCTTCTCCCAAGTAGCAAGTGATCGGATAAGAGAAAATGGCCCCAAGTTGTGCCAGGGAAGGTTTAGTTTGGATATTAGGAAAAACATCTTCACCGAAAGGGTAGTCAGGCATTGGACCAGGCTGCCCAGGGAAGTGGTTGAGTCTCCATCCCTGGAGGTATTTAAAAGATGGGTAGACGTGGTGCTTGAGGACATGGTTTAGTGGTGGACTTGGCAGTGTTAGGTTAACGGTTGGACTCGATGATCTTAGGGTCTTTTCCAACCTTAATGATTCTATGATTCTAAGCCATGAGCAGCCAGTTTCTCCAGGAGAATGCTGTGGGAAACGTTGTCAAAGGCTCTGCTGAAGTCTAGGTAGACAACATCCAGAGCCTTTCCCTCATCCACTAAGTGGGTCACCTTTTCACAGAAGGAGATCAGGTTAGTCAAGCAGGACCTGCCTTTCATAAACCCATGCTGACTGTGCAAGATCACCCTGTTGTCCTGTACGTGCCACACAATGGCACTCAGGGTGATCTGCTCCATAACTTTTCCCAGCACCAAGGTCAGGCCTGTTGTCCCCAGATCCTCTTTACAGCTGTTCTTGTGGATGGGCATCACATTTGCTAACCTCCAGTTAACTGGAACCTCCCCAGTTGACCAGGACTGCTGATAAAGGATTGAAAGTGTCTTGGTGAGCACTTCTACCAGCTCCATCAGTACCCTTGGGTGGATCCTGTCTGGCCCCATAGACCTGTGTGTGTCTAAGTGGTGAAGCAGGTCGCTAACCATCTTCCCTTGCGTTATTGGGGCTTCATTCTGCTCCCCATCCCTGTCTTCCAACTCAGGGGGCTGGGTACCCTGAGAACAACCGATCTGACTATTAAAGACTGAGGCAAAGAAGGCATTAAGTACCTCAGCCTTTCCCTTTTGTCACTATATTTCCCCCTGCTTCCAATAAAGGATGGAGATTCTCCTTAGCCCTCCTTTTGTTACTAATGTATTTATAGAAACATTTTTTGTTGTTTTTTACAGCAGTAGCCAGTTTAAGTTCCAGCTGGGCTTTGGACCTTCTAATTTTCTCCCTGCATAACCTCATGACATCTTTGTAGTTTTCCTGAGTTGCCTGCCCGTTCTTCCAAAGGTCATAAACTCTCCTTTTTTTCCTGCATTCCAGCCACAGCTCTCTGTTCAGCCAGGCCAGTCTTCTTCCCCACCGGCTCATCTTTTGGCACATGGGAATGTCCTACTCCTGCACCTTTAAGATTTCCTTCTTGAAGAATGTCCAGCCTTCCTGGACTCCTTTGCTCTTCAGGACTGCCTCCCAAGGGACTCTGTCAACGAGGCTCCTAAACAGGCCAAAGTCTGCCCTCCAGAAGTCCAAGGTAGCAGTTCTGCTGACTCTCCTCCTTACTTCTCCAAGAATCAAAAACTCTGTCATTTCATGATCGCTATGCCGAAGACGGCCTCCAACCATCACATCACCCGCAAGTCCTTCTCTGTTTGCAAACAATTGTATGTCTCCACTGTTGCTACCTGCTCATAATTAAGAAGTGTTGTCTTGCTCAGAGCATCAGTTATGATGCTCATTTCTCATTTTTTATGAGTCTCATTTTTGGCCTTGGGCTGTTCTTCTGCACAATAATTAACTTTATGCAGAACTATCAGAAAACTTGAACTTTTAGGGATGGAATTTACAGGACATTAGATGTCTTAGGTATCTAATAATCTAGCTAGAGTTAAAAGCCTAAACGCCTTTGTAATCCTGTCCCTTATTACTTCAGTATTATGGAGTGTACATAAGAAGAAGAAAGAGAAGAAATGAGGAAAGAAGAAGTAACTATGACAATCTAATAACTTGTACCAGCCAAAACGAACAAACACATGAAAAAAAACAACAAAAAAATCAAATTTCAAATCATCTCCAGTGGAGATTTCTAGCCTAATTTGCTCATGATAATGGATGAGTGTTTTTTCCCTAATTAGTAGTTTGGAGTGGGAACATGGACATTTTTTGTTCTCTGATCGCCTTGGACATTGTTAGAGTAATGTTTCAATTGATAGCCTGGCACTTCACTCCCACTTTTTTCCTCATACTACAATTTCAGAGTCAGTTAAGTCATCTGATGATGCTGTTTAATTCTCTTATAAATAACCGGTTTGCAGAATGTGAGAACTACTGCTAAGAAATAATAGCCTGACAGAACAATTTGGGCATTACTTTGGATGACACACATACATCTTTTATTTGAAAATTATTATTGTGATATTTTCATGTAATCTTTGATTAAATTGAGAAGTTAGCTTCAGAAGAACTACGGTAACTATAACCCAGTTCTGTACAAACTGATTTAGTATTGGCAGTGTGTAACCCTATATAATTCTGTTTCAGCCCCTCTAGTTTTTTTGCTCAGATTAATAAAAACCAAACATACACAAAAGAAATTAAATTAGTTTTCAAGCAGAAAAACATTTGTATGAACAAAATCACATTTTTTGCAAATATCACAGTTAACTCATTTTGTGGTAAGAGCTCAGTACAAATATCATGAAATATCTAAGTTACATGGAACAAATAACCTCTACCCATAAGATGACAGATATTTCTTTCCTCTCACCCCAAAGGCACATTATCCCAATGATGACTCTTGCAGGGTTTCTTGTATCTCCTTTGAAACGTGAATTACCTTGGTGATATTTCTCGATGCTAGAAAAATCGTTGGCCTAATGGTAAATCTGCAATGTATGCATAATGAATAGCATCAGTTTTTCATTCAAAGGTCTTTAGAAACTCTAAGAACACTATGGGATATGTGATTATCTCACCTGCAAACCATTGTGCATTTTCTCTGAAAACTCATCAGCTAGTCTTCTCATTTTGTCTCTATCTGTCTATCACTGTCTAGCAGTTTGGGATATACAGTTGGCTAAAACTGAACATGTCTTGCCCTGTGTTTGCATACCTATACTGTGTCTTTTGCGACCCATAATTTGGGAGAGGAAGGGACATATATTTATGCAAGAAATTGTACCAAATGCCATGATGAAACCCTAGAGCATGTAAAACATTCATATGTGTGTGGTAAATATGACACTGGACCCATGGGAGACCAGCGGCCTTCTGGAGCAGCATCAAGAGAGTCAAACTCCATAAAGAGAATTTAGACACTTTAATCACTTGTGAAAACCTAATTTAGATACTTACCTGTAGATATCTCATCTGTAGACTGAAACCCACAGTTATAGTTTCAATGTCAGTAGGAAGTTAATCAGTCTATCTTTCTTTAACAGTTGATAAAGATCAAAGATAAGATTCATTTCACCTCAGTGTAGACATCTAATACAGATCAGACAAATCATTCCCTGGAAGTGATTCAGGTACTTTCATGAGGGCACCTGGTCCCATTTGAGATGTCTCAGGGAAACCCATGTGGTCTCTTGATGCTGCTCCAGAAGGAGCAAAACTACACAAAAATAATCTGCCATTTCTGAGCCAGCAGATGGAGGCCAGATAGGAGATTGCAGACTACCTAACACGACACTAGACACCTAGATACAGACAACTGAATCCTGTCCTCTCCACGTGTATTAATTATTGGCTCAATTCAGCTACATAAGCATAGGCATTTGGAGTCTATTTTAAGCTCCCTCTTTGGCCTTCATATAACTCTGCAGAAGGGTGCAAGGCTGCTATTCTTTCTGTTATATCTGCTAGATCATACATATGTCTTACAAGTCCTGTTGCATTACATACAGTATTAGACATTTAAGGATGCATGACTGAACCAAACCCAGGAATCCTGCTTACTGTAACTGAGAGCAGCTTGAGATCAGAGGCCCATTTCTCTTGCTGTACATGATGGGGGTCTGTTGAAGAAATATGTGACTCTCTTGTCATAATACCAGAAATTATGCAGAGACAAGCAGATGCATAACTGTGTTTCCTTTATGTATCAGCAGAAGCCCAAGTTTTTCTCAGAAAGGTCATCACAAGCCTAGATCTGAGTAGGAGGCAAGTTTGGACTTCTTGGATATGGTCTGAGACATTAACCTTTATTTGGAGGCCACATCTAATTTAATGTCTGGGGACATCGGTTCCTCTTCCTTTTCCACAGCAAAGGTCAGTAAAACGTTAAGTATCAGAGTTCAAAGGAAGTAGAAAAGAGTTTTTCTTTGTGCTGACCCACCAGAGTCAGGATATCTGAGAGGCGGCATACATCATAGAGTAATTTGGTTTGAAGGGATCTCTGGAGGCCATCGCGTCCAACCGCACTGCTCTAAGCAGGCCCATCAGCCTGCAGAAGCCTACAAGGCCCATGCACAAGAATTATGTGGAAAGGGCTAGTGGTCTGCAGCATAATCATCTTTCATACCCCTTTTGGGGTGCTTTAAATGGACAGGTATTGATAGATAAGCTCTAGCTAATCTTCTTGCCTTATGTCAGCTCAAGTACTTTCTCTCTTCACTTTAAAACAAAGCTCTTCCAAGCCTGAATAAACTCCTTTTACTGTCTTACTGATTTCAATAGGAGGTAGCCATTCCCTATAGTGATATTTTTATAAAAGAGTACATATTTTAATTTACAGTGGAGTCTTTTTAGATGGCGGTAGGATACACTTACAACAGAATACACTAAAGTGAAATAGTAGAAGATTTGCACCACACACTTCAATATACAAAGAAAGATGGACAACTTTAGGAGCAGCAGATGCTTCATTTGCCTGAATGAGAATTCACTGAAGAGGAGCTGAGAGTATTAGGAATATCATTTGTTAATGTTTAGTCTTCTGTGGTTTTCACATTTAGGTACAAAAGCTTTTCATTCATTCAGGGAAACAACACAAAAACAAACAAGAATTTCTATAAACAAGGGGATAAAAGTTTAGGCATAGACTGTCAGCTGGTGTAAAAGCAACTCCTTGTCTCTGTTTCTCTGTACCAATTCCTATCAGGAATTTCCAATTCTGTTGTAGGCTCCAGAACTGACACCTCTGTGTGACCATTTTTACCCATAATCTATATTGAAATTATTTCTGAAAAGCTAGCATGTTTGTTAGTATTTTTAATAAGAGTTGTTTCGAATGACAAAGGTGGTGGTTTTTTTTTTTCTAACTGACCATTTCACATGTCTGTATTTATTCTTGTGAAACATAAGTATTTAACTGAAAGATATTACAGATTTACATATATATATTTGTAGATAGCTTTTGGCTGGAAAGCAGAAGTTTTGGATCTTCAGCCACAAAAATGTTACGTGCTTCATTTTGTAATGAAAAATGGAAAAAAGGAATTATTCTGAGAAAAAAAAAAATAAAACCATTTTCTGACCATGTCTATTAATAGCAGTTGTTTTTCTTATTTGAAATATACATGGAAATTCTCAGAGGTAAAATGCAAAGGTTTTTTTTATTCATAAGAAATTTCAGGAGACAAATAGCTTCTTTGCGTTTCACCAATGTGAAGCAGACCAAAACTGCATACTTGGAAATGTAGCACTATCTGCAGTTACTAGGTGCAAAACTATTTGAAACTGCTCATTTCTTTTTCTGGCTTAGCAAAGCCTCTGATCATCCTGTAACTATAGCAACATAACCACAAGCTGCTCAATTTTAGACACTTTTTGTGCATTGTCTATTTTTTTCTGGAATATAAAACGATAATGGGAAACAACACTTTGCTTTGTTTGCCTTGTTAAGCTATATTTAAATAATAAGTGATAAACAGAATGAATTAAAAACCTCCTGTCTCCAAATGCTTTTAATGTTAATTTTATTTACCTGAAGACTTAGAGGAGATAATACATTTTCCTGAGTATAGGCACATAGTGCCATTTGAGATGCCCTAGGGGGTCCCACCTGGTATCCAGCTGCCACAGCAGAAGGGTAGATGTTCTGGAGCTTGTAGATGGCTTAGGTGGAACTAGACACCTATGTCTTGGTGACTGAATTGCACCAAACACTGACCATATATTTTTCAAAAGATCCCTAATTTCTGCCAACAAGATGACTGAATATTTCCTTAGTGTTAAATATCCAAGTAATGATAAGATACAGCCTCCTGGAACATACTGGATGGGACTATATCAGGTCCCATAAAAACCAATAGGTTGCTTCGCCCCCTAAAGTTTCTTCTCTTGGAGTCTTCTTGAAATATTGCAAACCAAAAAACTTGGAGTGGAATTTAGGGATTTGCCTGTCAGGTAGAGGTTTAATTCAGCTGCCTGCACAGAGGCTTCTTATGCAGTTTAAGAAGCCATTATTTTCCAAGCTGGAGTGATGCATTTTCCTGTAGGTCTTATGTTATATTTGCCAGTCCCCTGAAGATGTCTCAGATAGTGCAAAGCAACTTGCAGTTCTGCAGGGATAAATCAGCTGCCATGTGTTCATGCTCATAATGAAGATCCAAGCTATGCAATGAAGATGTAATCAAAAGAGGCAGGAGCCTACATCTAGACACCTACATATAAGTATACGACTTTCAACCTCACTTGATTCAGTGTATAAAACTGAAAACTAAAACTATTTGAGGCATCTTAGGGTACCTGATATATTGACACAGAGATAACAAATAAATCAGGATATACAAGAGATTGTAGTCTTCTGCAGTAGCAGGTGGAGGAAAAGCAGAATATCCTAGGACATTTCAAATGCCATAAACAGTTTGGAAACTGAGTCAGAGAGTGGACACTTGTGTGGGCAGCTACAATCCAAAGAGATTTTACTCATTCTTTTAATCATGTCAAAGAGAGGCAAATAGCAGGCAAAAGGATAGAATCTGTGAAAAAAGCCTACTATTAATACTACAGTTAAAAAAGCAAAGTGAAACACTTAGCAAGTATCAGACAGCTCATCATATTTCTAGTACTGGCAAGAGAAATTGTACATTGTAGGAGTATCAAGTCAAATTCTCTGGTGTTATAAGTCTTGAGCTCACAGACAGGCCCAGTAAAAGACCTATGTCCTTCCAGTTACAGAAGCATGAGCTCTGATTATTATCTGACCATTCAAGATCCAAAGAGTAAATCAGCACAGGTACAGCATGGCCATTCACAGTTCATTTCTGGACTTTCTCTGTAGTCATCAGACAGAAATAGAAAAGTTCAGGGATCAGTTCACCACAGCTAGTCTAGATTTTTCAGAATAGATTGAATTATGTGTTAACAAGGTTTATTTCTCTCCAATTAACAGAGGACAGAGTGATGAGAGCAGAGCAGGTGCCTACCCTGAGTGAGATGGACCACTCCTAAAGAAAGAAACGATTTTGCAGCATGTTTCCATATTGACCCCCAAAAGTCTAAAAGAGTAATACGTGTCTGCAATTAAATTAATCTTACATGACTACATTAGGATTCTATCTATTTTTTTTAAAAAAATGTCCAAACTCAAACCAGTATGCCTTTTGCTTTTTGTAATCATTCGATAAAGAAAAAAGTCTCACACTATGTCTTGGAGCAAAGCTGGTCAAAATATTGTTTGGTTAGATAGTGTTTTTATCTCAAGTGAGGTCCACAACATTATTCTTGTGGAAAACTACAAAATCAACTTATTTGCTTTTTGTTAAACTTTTCAATTTTTGAATTAACTCCTTCAGACGAAGTGCATGAAAAGACAAAAAGGTTCCCCCTCCTTTTTTCTTTTATTTCTAGATATTTTTCTGCTCATACAAAAACACATACACACAGAGAGAAACTTTCTAAAACACCTTCTAGTCCTTAATTTGCAAATAGAAACACATTATCTTAATCTTATTTCCTGTCTGTGAGCAGAAAAATAGGATTGCTCATATGAATGAATCATAGAATCATAGAATCACAGAATCGTCAAGGTTGGAAAAGACCCTTAAGATCATCAAGTCCAACCGTTAACCTAACACTGCCAAGTCCATCTATACCATGTCCTCGAGCACCACATCTATCCGTTCTTTAAATACCTCCAGGGATGGAGACTCAACCACTTCCCTGGGCAGCCTGGTCCAATGCCTGACTACCCTTTCGGTGAAGTTTTTCCTAATGTCTAACATAAACCTCCCCTGGCGCAGCTTGAGGCCGTTTCCTCTCGTCCTATCACTCGTTACTAGGGAGAAGAGACCGACCCCCACCTCGCTACAATCTCCTTTCAGGGAGTTGTAGAGAGCAATAAGGTCTCCCTTCAGCCTCCTTTACTCCAGACTAAACAACCCCAGTTCCCTCAGCCACTCCTCATAAGACCTGTGCTCTAGACCCTTCACCAGCTTCGTTGCCCTTCTCTGGACATGCTCCAGCACCTCGACATCCTTCTTGTAGAGAGGGGCCCAAAACTGAACACAGTACTTGAGATGCAGCCTCACCAGTGCTGAGTACAGGGGCACTACCACCTCCCTGGTCCTGATGGCCATACTGTTCCTGATACAGGCCAGGATGCCATTGGCCCTCTTGGCCACCTCAGCACACTGCTGGCTCATATTCAGGCGGCTGTCAACCAACACCCCCAGGTCCTTTTCAGCCAGGCAGCTCTCCAGCCACTCCTCCCCACGCCTGTAACGTTGCATGGGGTTGTTGTGACCCAAGTGCAGGACTCGGAACTTAGCCTTGTTGAATCTCATACAGTTGGCCCCGGCGCAACGATCCAGCCTGTCCAGGTCCCTCTGCAGGGCCTTCCTATCCTTCAGCACATTTACTCTTCCACCCATCTTGGTGTCATCTGCAAACTTACTGAGGGTGCACTCAATCCCCTCATCCAGATCATCAATGAAGACATTGAACTGGACCGGCCCCAACACTGAGCCCTGGGGAACACCACTAGTGACTGGCCGCCGACTGGATTTGACTCCATTCACCACCACTTTCTGGGCTCGGCCGTCCAGCCAGTTTTTAACCGAGTGCAGAGTGCAGCCATCCAAGCCGTGAGCAGCCAGCAGAAGAAGAAAAAGTTAAGCAAGAACATAATTGTTTACAAGATCAGGATATAACCACACAAGTATCCCTTTCAAAGTTTCTCTAACTCTTTTTTTTGGTCCTTCACGTGCTACTTAAGTAAATTACCAATATCCAAATGGAGAGGGGGGGAAAAACGCTTATGTCCCAGATGTCCTGAAATCAAAGAAAGAACTAGATTATTTAAGTGACTTAACCACATATCTAAACCTCTGAGGAGTAGAATGACCATAAACAATGGCTAAATAATAGTATTTCAATCACCCAAAGGTAAAATATTTTTTAAAAAAATTATTTAATGTGAAAGTTCTTAGCTGAAAGAGAAAAAATTTGAATAAAATTTCAATTAAACCCCAACATAGTATAACTGATACCTCTGGTGATTACTGGGATTTTTAGTTCAGCACTACAGACATCTGGAATGGTATATTAAGGTTATATTGTTCTGGTCTTGCTTGAGTAATTACCAATAGCAAGTAGGAAAAAAATAATTGCCCATTCAGTGATATTGATTTTGCTAATAATCTTATTTCGGTGTGTTAGTATTTTTCCTATAAGCTACTTGGAACATGTTTGAAAAGTCTGGCTAATGACATGTGAAATCATATATACAGTAAAAACTATTACACACTATGAAATGTGTCCTTGCAGTGTTATTAAGTGGCCTTGCTTCATTACAAATATAGTATAATCATCATGGCTGATGGAGTTTAAACAAGAATTCACTGCAGTTTGTTTTGGTTCAGTAAAGATAGCTATGTTGAAGGTTTTGTATTTAGCTACAAACATTTAAACTCAAGGAGAGAGTCTAAGGATAGCCAGTATTCATGCAATATTACATTTTCTTTAAACTTTAACAAGTACCCCAGTGATTTAACAAATTCACCAGTGGTTCTGAAAACAGAATACAATGTAAAAACTGAATATAAATAGTTTAGGATTTAATACAGAGACCTTTTAGTTCAAATTGCCTTTCAAACAGCTACTGTACCTTATTTATGCAATATAAACAACCTATGAAATTACAATTTAGATTAGTCTATATTCATTCCTCTCTATACATGAAGCAGGAGAACAGAAAAGTGCTAACCCTTGATTTTAGGTGTACAATTCAAGTCAGGTTTTGAGCTTAAACATCTATACTTCAGATGTGAGTTCTGACTCTGTCTATTCTTTTCTTGATATTGATTTTGTTGATTGTTTGCAGGTTCCCCCCTCCCCCCGCAAGAATGGCAGCAATTAAACCAGCACTAAAGGAAACTAAACTGATTGTGCATTTCACATATTAGGAATTGATTTAGTGTTAGGACTCCACTGCAGAAGGAAAAGAATGACTGCTGGGGGACTTACACTGGATGTTATCTCCTCAATATATTATTGGATTTATACTTCATTTTACATATAGAGTTATTGCCACTTAGACTCTATTTTATACATGGGGTATTACTGACTTTTACTGTGCCACATGTTTAATTGCATTGACTAATGGTATATAAGGAACTACAGGGAAAGTTTGGATAATCTTCCTTAAATTAATATCTTTACGGAGTAAAAGTCCGTCCCTTTCTTAAAAGGAAACCAGATGTTGATGCAGCACCCCTTGTCAGACACTTGGATAGACTTTTATTATAGTGAAGATGGATATGAAGGGTTTTCATATATTTCAATGTGCTCATCTTTGCCTGCAGCTTCTGTCTTGGTTCCTCTGGCAGAACAGGTCCATTGTGTGCAAGTATAAAACATTTCTTATCTTCTTGTTAGATATGATCATATACTTCACTTTGGTATCACTGCAAGTAGTGTCCTAGCATGAAAGAGTGGAATTTGGTTCATTTGATGGATAACATCTTTGACTTCTTTTTTATTAGGAGAAAAGAGATAAAGCATATAACTGCATCTTGAGTCCTTCCAGTCAAGGTCTTCTTGACATCAGGTCTGAAATAAGTTAAAACTTTTAGATTAAATTTAGAGTACAAGGAGTTGGTTTTTCTGAAGTCACCAGGAAATCTGTGGGATCTACTGCTGCAGAAGTCCATTGAGATGCATACACTGGATTCTTTTAAAATTAAATTCATTGAGATTGGCATAAACAATATATGTAGCAATTGACCAGTCTTCCATATTGTTTCTAACTGTTGCTAGTGTGTCACTGTGATACCCTGTCAACAGATCATCTTGCTTATTGCTGGTATGGTTGACTTCGAGCTCATACTTGCTACCTGCTAAAGTAACCAGGGATTTATATGAAAAATGGCAGTACCATTAAACTTAATGTGCTTATTTCTTTTTTTCTTTTCTATTGGTCAATAATAGTGCCATGATCTGCACATAAAGGAAAACAGCAAAAAAACCCCATAAGTCAGCAGAGAAGAAAGAAATCATTATTTAAAATAGTCAGCACAGAGCTCTGCAATTTTTGAGTGATTTTTCAAGGACTGCCCCAGACCTAATGCATTAAGGTTCTCCATGTCAAAGATCATGATAAATAAAGTTACAAGGTCCAGATCAAGATCAAATAGTTACAGGTAAGTATAAGTGAGAAACAGCAGTTTCTGGACTCTGAACAAATCAAGAAAAAATACCTGCAAACTGATGAGGAGCAAAGCTTTTAATATCAGGAATCAAGCACGCAGATCAGACTGCTTTTTCTAATGAAATTTTCAGCCACCTGATTTTTATCTACATACCAATTGCAGCCACGCACAGGGAAAATGAGCTGCTTTGTGTCATTAGTGCACTGATGACTGCCAGCTCAAATCCCTTTACCTGCTGACCTGCCCATCCATAGAAAATAATTTTGCAGAATGCTGCAGGAGACCTTTACCAAGCCCACATTTACCAAACAAGGAGCTGCATGTCATAATTTAGCATTTCAGAGCCTGAGAGACCATTTCAGAGCTATTATGTCTCCCATGTCCCCAGAAGTCATCCGTGTTAAAGGAGGCCCCATACTTCTTTAAGAAAAAAAAATCATTTTTGGCCATCTGTTATATATTTCCAGAAGCTGTGTACTATTGAAAGCTGTGTACTACGCCTCGTCCTGAACTAGACAAAGATGGATTAAGGAAGCCTGAATACTCCAGATTCTATCTTTTTACAACTTTCTCAGTAATGTGCCACAGGAAGGAAAAGCTAGGTACAAGGCAAGAAAGAAATTATGAGGGTCTGCCAAATATTTTCTGTGAACTTTTTTGGACAGAAAATTGCGTTTTCATTAAACACATGACTACAGTGTCTGCTCTTCTCAAACTTTCAATTTTTGTCAGATAACGAAAGCTTCAGGATTTTCATCAAAAAGGCAATTTCCCACAGGAAAGAATTCTGTTGTCTGACTGTATCTAGGAATTACCAATTTGAAAAGATAATTTGTTAAGCTGAGTCACAATGAATATGATTATTTACAATCAACGCTAGTCCTCACTGTGGAATCTAAGCAGTCTTTACTAAAAGCAGAACTGATGAGTACATGCAAGCCATAAAGTGAAAAAGTCCAACACACCTTAGCATCTTGCAACTGCATGCGGTGCTCTGTGAAATTCCCATTTCTCCTATTGCAGTATCCACCTTTTTTTCCCCCCTCACTAGTGCTTGAAATACATTCTCCTCCTCTGACGTCAGTATTCAATCAAAAGCAGTTTGCAAATGAAAAAGAGAAGTTGAACCACAGCGTCTAACTTGAATAATAACAAAACCCTTAATGTTAATTGTAATGAAAAGGTTGTTTAGTTTTGCTTTAATTCTAGAATTCTAGTGCATATTAACCTTTTAATTGGCCATCTTGTAGGGAAGGAATACATCCCATAAAGCTTTGTACATTTGCATTGCTATAAGATGCACACACAAAAAGGATATCATGGAATGGACGATCTCTGTTTGCCTTCAAGTTTCATTTTAATCTTAATTGGTTTGATACCACTAGCTTTTCTGCTTGGCTGAAGGCAGAACTGGAACATTGTAAAGCAGACATTTTTTTCATTTCTTCTGTGTTTTAACTGTAATAAAAGAACCTTCCCAATTTCCTTATAATCTGCTTCATGTCAGTTCCCTCAGGTTCCTAGCTTCATTCTAATTCTATTTTTAAACAAAGGTAGTTGGTGCTTGTTCTTCTTAGCTACCCTTTGCTTAACCTCTAATTTGAATCTGCCAGTCTTTCCTGTTTGTCACTTAGAAGAAATGCACCAGTAAGTAAGAAACAAGTTCTTTCCACAGAGGAACAAAAGTCTATTTTTCCTTTATTGTGTCGTCCTATGCATCTTGCTCAATATTTCACTTTGCTATTGTATAGTATCCTGCAATAGATCCATCAAAACCCAGAAAATACAAAAATTGAGGTTGCGGGTTTAATAATACTTCAGACTAACAGTGCACAGTAACAAATACCAGAGTGAAATCTAGCTCTTGTATAAATCAGTGGCAAGGTTGTCATTTCCTTCACTAGCCCAGGACTTCATTTGGCTCTTTATAGGAACTAGGAGCATAAGCAATCCTTTTTCTCAATTGATGCATCATTTAATACTGCAAATTCAAAATGTTAATTAAAAAAAAAAAAGCACACACACTCTCCCCCAGAAGCTGCAATATCTTACATCATTACTCTATAACCATGATGTAAGCCATTCTTTTTACTTTCCTTTTAAGACTTTAGAGATCATTTAAGACACATATTTCAAGTACTTTTCCTGTATTATATATCTGAATATGGAATCTAAGATTACTTGTCTTTTGCAGTCAGGGCTGTGAGTAAAACAGCAGGTATTTCAAGATGCACTGTAACTCACTGGGAGAAAGCACCTGCTACTAAGTTTGGATAGCTAAGGATTGGAGTCAAGAAGAGGACAGGCATATAATGAAAGAGAACCGAAGAGATTGGAATAATCTATAGGCAAAGATTCTCTAAAAAGTCTATATACCATGCACCTTATATGTGCTCTAAGCAAAGAAGTAAACTTCCTGCTATTATCTTGTGTGGGACAGCAATTTTTATTTTCCTATGAGGAAACAGTAGCTGGCCTTTTTTTTTTTTTAACATTACAGTTATTGAAATGAAATGTTTTATGCCATTACTGGTGTCCTAACATATTCTAAACTCTTCTTTAACTCTTTGCCTATAGACTTTACCTGGAGCCCATTACAGTCAACAGAAATTGCTGCCCTGCTGTAAAGGCTTGTTTCCCCTTCTACTGAATTCCCATGGAGTTTTTAGCACTGACTTAACTAGGAGTAGGCCCTGGTTTTAAATTCATATTCTTCAAGTGCATATGTCATAAAAAGAGCTGTTTGATGATAATAAATATTCTTATGCTGGAGGACACAGCAGTGAAGAAATTATGTTCCAGACGACTGAAATTCAAATGTTTTGCTAAGAAGAAACTTCATGCTTGTGCTCAAAACAAATCAGCAAAACAATAAAACCCTATAGATCAGGTGATGGTGATTCTGATCTATCTGTATTTTAGAAGTATAGTCCAAAGGGTTAAAAATGTGATCATAGAAATGGGCTAAACATTTCAAATAAGAATGATTGTGTCGTCTAGATAATATGACCTCTGTAGAAAGAGTGAAAGAAACTGCAGCTATTTAAACTGAAGAAACTAAGAGAAGAGATGGAGATATTTGATTTCAAATATAAGGAGACTAAATCTGATACCCCACAGAAAGTGGAATTTTCCCACTGAGCAAAACTATGAACCACCTGTGCTCTGAGAAAGGAATCTGGGAAGGAGCTAAAAGATAAAAAAGTTTTTGTTTAATTGGCGAACTATGAGAAACTAACGATTATACCCTTGAAGAGGAGCTAACAGACTGATAAAAGGGAACATCTTGGCACCAAAGACTGGATGGAGGACAGGAAAACATGAAGTCTTATAAAACTGCAGTAACTGGGTGAAAGGGAAAAGCAGTGAGGGGAGATCGCAACCACCTACCCAATTCAGGACTAGAAAGACTTGCTCCCCACACACCCGAAAGGAGCATGCGTGCTAATTTACGTAGCAAGCGAGGCTAATTTAAATATGGTAAACCAATAGTGTATGAAATGTTAATCACTAACCAGCAAGTGTAAATTTGGGTGGGTTTATACTAATCGTGTAGTAGGATAAGCATGCTGTAGATTTGTACAAGGGTGTGTTAGACCTGTGCAACTGCCACCTAGCACCCATCTTTGCACAAATATGAAGGGAATAAAATACCTCGGCTCTGCGTGTTAATTGGCATCTGCACACTGGGCTAATGAACCTGCATTTGGGACAAAAATTCTGCGAAGAGGATGGGGAGAATCTAGTCTTCCATGTTCATGATGGATACAACACACAAATAAAAGTTAAACTTCATCAGGAAAAAAAAATCTAGTTCAGACAATAGGAAAAATTTCCTGTCAGGGTGATGAAGCACTAGAATAGATTATTTAACCTGTTCTGAAAGACCTCTAAGAGGAAAACAGGAGTTAAAGTGACATGGTATAGCTGATCCCATTAAGGGGCAGATAGCTGGACGAACTCAGTGTTTTCAGACCTCTCACAGCCTGTTTTCCTCTGATAAGAAAACATGTTCCTTTTATAAATAACTTTTATAGAAACTGCCTTTGTTGAAAGTGAAATGTTGTGCAGGAATGTGCTACATTGGGTAGAGACCTGTTGGGATTTTGGTTTTGAACTGACTTTTTCAGTTATTATTCTGAAATGATAATTTCAATTTGCAAAACAAAAATCCAGAACAAAAGGAAATGGCTTGAAATTATTCCTGGGGTTTTTGGGTTTTCAGATTTTTTATTTTATTTTTTTTTTTATAAATCTACAGATCATTCAAATGCAATGATTAATTTGGCTTCGGAAAGTAATCAAGTTCTGTAATGCCAGTATTCCCTGTAGATTTTTGTTTCTAAATTTGTCACTGTATCAAAAACATATATGTTTTCAGAATTTCACTTTGCCAGAGGAATACATTTGCTGGCATTAATTTTTAATTAAAGCTCCTTTAGAGTTTAATGGTATGTGAATTTTGTAGTATTTTGGGAATATTACCTATGCACAATCTATGAGTTCCACAGAACTTTATGGAAGTGTTGTTTTATGTCAACCAGGAGCTAGAAAAGTTTCAGTGTCTCTGGAAGAAGCAACAGTGTATGTAGATGACACTGCATAACGGAACCTGACTTCATCTTTTTCTGTGACAGACTCCACTAAAAATATTTGTGCTTTCACTAACTGTATTATTTTTTTCTATAGTGTGTCCCCCTCTGTGTGTTATCTGTGGAGAAAATAAGCTCTTCTGGGTCAGGGTTGTCTCTGTGTATACCAGCTAACCAATGGAGAAAAATTTTGATTTGGTTCTTCTGAGACTTCTTTAATATCATTTTAAAAAATCAACATCATCTTTGTTTGAACACATAGAGAAAAAAAAAATATATTTTTTGTGTAGGACTAATACATTTCTTAGTTGTTCATGATAACTTCTATACACAATGATTGACATCAATTTTCTGTCTCTGTTCTTGTTCAGAAGAATGCATATAACTTGCAGTGGCATAAAACTGCCATATAAGAAATCAAAAATCTGTATACATGTCTTTTTTCCAAGCACATGGGGAAGGGAACAATTAACTGTGAGTTGAATTTGTAATTCATAGGTGGATTCAGCAACATCCCTAAAACTTTCTATTGCAATTGAGATTACAAAATGAAAATTTCAGGGATATTCGTGTCATCTTGCCAACAGAAAGTCTCATTACTCAGCATTTCATCCAGAACAGGAAAAAGGATCTGAAGGGAACATGAAAGACTGAGCATACAAAAGAAGGCAGAGTCTATGTAGCGTAACAGGGCAAGAAGGGAATGTAGTTAGCCACCCTGCATGCAACCTGTTCCTTCAAGACTGTTAGTAGCGTTGCAACTGGAAGAGAACTTGTGTCAAAACAGCTTTGGTTTCCATGAGGATCACTGTACCTTTGCCTGTGTTTTCCATCTGTTTTGCCCTGTACTTTTTTGCTGACTGAGCACTGTAGCAAAATAAGACTAAGTTTTGGTGAAAATAGAGGTTCTGCTTGCAGTAGGACGTGCTTACAAGAGTTTTCACTTAATTGCATCTTAAGGTGCGGCAGACTTTGTATAACAAAACCCTCTGAAGGCTGATACTAATGCAACCAAAATGAAAAAAAGAATTTTGAAGGAAAACACATTTGCAAAATTGTCTCAATAAACAAGGAGAAAAAAGGAGAGAAATGTCACCACTATATATGCACAATTGTTATTTATGTAGTTAATGTGTTTTTCTCAGTACTAATTGCCAGCCTTAGGAAAACACCACAAGCCTATAAGATCCATATTATTAAATTCCACTTCCATATATGAAGCTACTGTGAAGTGATTTATAGCCAGACTTGGTCCATTAGCATCTTATAGCTTTATGCTTAATGACACCTCTAGTGATTGCCTGAAAGACGCTGAAAGTCAGCAGCAGGACAGAGAACAGAAAGATCTATAGGCTCTTCAGAGCTGACATGGTAAAGAACGTGCCAGCAGGTAAGGAAAGCTGATCTTCAACATTGCGCCATTTATTCCAAGCCTATCCAAAGTAAAATTAGAAATGGGCTTTTAGGAAATATTAAGCTAACTTTTACCCTGTCCCAGAATGGTTCCCTATCCCCTTTTTCTGTTAACTGATGTCTCCTTCAGTGCATAAATCAGGACAGAAGCTGAGAGACTGTAGTGCAGGGCATACGGCAGCCTCCTCTCTCAATGCATTGGCCACCTAGAGAGGGTGGCATCATCACACAGGGACATGTCACTACAGATACTTTGCCATGTGGATGTTCACTACAAGCAAGACTTACTTCAGATTCTTTTTTTTTTTCCAGCTCAGGTAATAAATGGAAATGCACATTAGCACAGTTCAGCCTACAGTCAGTGACTGTATTAATGTCCCAGAAAAGTCATGGTCCGCGTATACCAATAGGCTTATCAATTTACTATGCATGTGCTGCATGTATACACCAGGAGTATGACTTCTTCATCCTTTGCACAAGTGTCACATTCAGTGTAGCTCTGCATGACCCCCAATGGAAGTAACTTATTCTGAAATGACATGAACTATTTAATGCTGAGGCCCACTGAAACAGATTCTCAAAACTTAACATAACCACATATGTTATAACAGTTGATGGTTGGCTGAGTGGGTAAGCATAAAGCTGCAGGATCATTACTACTGCTTCACTCACATACTTGTATCTTTGATTATAAACTTAGAGCATTTAAGACCAAATAGAAAAGAGCAGGAGACCATCTTTTCTAATTTTCTTAACACAGCAGACAGTTAAATTCCATTCAATTAACAATAAGCTCAGTAACCTATGCTTGATGGAAGACATCTTCCAGAACCTTAGAAGTCATCCAGTCTTGATATCACCTCTTTCAGAGACCACGATTCCTCTATTTCTCTTTACAGTACAGTCCAAAGGTTAATTGGTCACTATGAACAAATAAATAAATATGGTATTTTATCCAGCTTGGATTTCTCTGGCTTCTGCCAGTGGTTTGGTTCTGGTTCCACATCTACATGCAGGAGATTTATATGTCCAGTATTTTCTCTTTGAGGAGCTATTTATGGTCAAAATCAGCTCAACACACCCTCTTGAGCTGCTTAAGTCTCTAGCTGTAGCACATTTTCCCTAACACTCAAATAATTTCTGTATCTTTTTTTCTGCACCCACTCCAGTCTTTAAACATGCTTTTTTGTACTGTGAACATTAAAATGGGAACAATGCTCCAGAATCAACCTCCCCTGTTCTATGTTGAGGTAAACTCATCTCCCTATTACATCTTTGTAGTTCTGGATTTGTACTTATAAAGATTGCATTAGCCTTGTTACTGAATTATCACTGTGGGAGCTCAGGGCAAATCGCTAGGACCTAGGACCTTTCATAGCTGCTGCTTTCCAGGATGGAGTGCCTCAATCAATCAGAGCAGCCTAAGTTTATTGTTGTGACCAGTGAGCTGCTGTTTGGCTGTTTAAAAATCCATTTCTATGTGAATTGTGTATTCATAGCAAGAAAAAAACAAGGCTCTGCATGCTTATTTATGATGCTCAAAGTATCTGGAAGTGGGAGTGAAGGGGAAGAAATGGAAAAATGGGTACTAGTAACATATAAAACCGAATAGCATTTTTTCACCTTTTTTCCTTGAGTTTGTTTGGCAGATGTACTCTGATTTGCACAAGATGAAATTTATTGCTGAACAGTTTTCTGTAGACTTGAATTTCTTCTACTGTCATTCTCTGTTTTTTCTCATTAGGATTCATTCTTTTTAATTCTTTAAGTATTTTTTTTGAGTATTGATGTCATGGTAGCATGCTTATAATTTTCCTGAACACCTTTTGATGCATGAGTGCAAAGCAGGTGTTTCTGAAGTCTTCTAGACTTCCCTGAGTATTTTCTAAATCCATTAACAACCTCCACTGGGTTGTTGGTGGATTTTCAGAGGGACTGAAAATCTCAAAGAACTCATAGATTCAAAACATCCTTAGCTAGTGATTTTAATTTCTTGGTTTCTACTGGACTAGAAATTACTTCATCGTGATTGGTATGATGTCATAATACAAAAAAAATGCAGAACAAAAGTTTGTAATGAAAATTTCTGCTTTTTTTCTGGAACATCACGGTCTACTTTGCTATCTCATCTAACTATAGTTTTATATGAGACTGTTTTTGTTTATTTATTCCTAATGTTCAATCTCATTGTGTGTACCCCATCCCAACATGAATCTTTCTTTTTTCCATCATGTCTGTAGCTTATATAAATATTTCTTGAGACATAACTACTTATTATCATTTCTACTTTCTCCCATTTCCTAAATACTACTTTTCTTAATATTGTCATAAATGCTGCCCTCACTTTGTCATTGAAATAGGAGAAGATTTTGTCCAGATTTTCGTTTTTTGATAAAAGAGTTATAGAATCATAGAATAATTCAGGTTAGATGGGACTTCTGGAGGTCTTTAATTCAGCATCCTGCTTGAAAAAGGGCTAACTTCAAATTTTGATCAGGTTGCTTAGTGCCTTGCCCAGTGCAGTTTAGAAACTGTTCAGAGAGAGAGATCCCACAATCTCTCAGGCACCATGCTCCAGCTTGCTCTCCTTGCAAAATTGTTTAACTCTATCCAGTGAAAATTTCCATTCTCACAGTTTATGACTGATTTTTTCTTGTGCACATCTGTGAAGAATCTGGCTCCATCCCCTCCATATTCTCCCTTTATGTGTCCTTAAGATAAAAAAGACTCAATATATACTGCTATTTTTAAAATATTTTTTCTTCACAATGAGTTTTGCTTTTTCATTTCAAACTATATATAAGGTATGCTTATGGAGAGAGAGCGACTCTATGTTATTGTGACTGTCTGCATTTTTTTCCTATGAAATAAAGGCTATCACAGTAGTTCCCAAAGCAAACCCCAAGGTCTAGCCCCATGATTCATCTTTATCCATCATAATGAGTTTGAAGATAGCTATATCATGCTGAGGGTAATGTTTAAATGCTGGAGCATAAACTCTAAATGGTAATTTTCAGCTCAGTGATATAAGAATATGTTACATATTACACAGACTTGTACAATTTACTTTAAGGGCGTGACTCTACAGCAGCCTAAATCCAAGGAAAGTGAATCTCGGCTACCCATCCTCCTTCCTGCACAGGCCCATGTAACCAGCTGGTGAGCTTGTTAAAGGAACTAACCTAGCAATAATCAAATCCTGCAAAACACAAATGTTGAGCTGGGGACTGGTGATAAGAAGTTGATAACTGAGGCCATTAATGACTTTTTTCGTGACTGTGGGCTGAAGTTCCAACAATGTGTACCTTCTTAAGTCAGTACCAGTGTTTGGCTCAATCTCACAATTCATTATATTTTAGACAACTTTCAGTGTTGTAATTTCAGCTGTTGCTAATAATGAAAGGAAACTAATGCTCAAAATCCCTTTAAAAAGACATACACTGTGCAAGTTGGTAGAAATGTATTAAACACAATTTCCAGAGTCATTAAATTTATTCAGTGCCACTTTATCTCTTTTTTGGGGGCTTGGAAAGAAGCACTAGATTAGTCATAATTACTGCATCAAGATCTTCATAAAAGGAAAAGGGAAAGGGTTAATGCTATGCCATTATATGGAATTTACAGGCTTAGCATGACGAATGTTTCGTTCATGTTGAAGGTGTTTTTGTTGTTATCAATGGAGTAAGGCTAGCTTAATTCTCCAGTGATGAAGCTTTACTTCCATGATTAATGAACAAATTGCTATTTTCACAAGGGCTCATAAGACAGCCAGTTGTTCTTCCCTGCTTATTTAGGAGACCCTTAAGGCTTTCTTTGGGGACCTCATTATTTTCTATATGGCTAGAGAAAGAAATAAACACAGCCCTAAAGGACATTTATGTATACATAAAGCAGAATAAGTTATCCCTCTAAGGGGAAACAGGATGAAATGGAGATGAAATCAGGAGCCATACAAGCACAGCCCTTCAGTTCTCCAAACTGTGAAGGATCTGGGTGCTGTCTTTAAACGTACTTTCTTATCAAGCTTAAAAATTTCAAAATTATTCTCTGTCTTCAATAAATCCATCAGGACTAGATCAGAGTAAAGAGCAATTTGTTTTGATATAGGGGGAAAAAAAAAACATAGACATGATTTGCAGATTATGAACTTGAACATAGCTAATTAGAGCAGTATTGATTTATTCCAGCTGAACATCTGAACCCCAAAGACTTCATAAAGCACTTGACTTTGTTCCGTCCTGTGCTTAACCAGGTGAGTGACAATATTTCAGTTCACTATTGTTTGCTAATGTGCTGTGCTTCACGTGCCAATATTCCCTTCCCTGACTACACGCAAAGAGAACTATCTGAATTTACAAGTGATGCATAGATTTTTACTGTAGGAGTTTGTGTACTCAGCTCTCCTCAGCACATGTAAAGTCAATGAAGCCACACTTATTTACAATACACTTACAATAATCTGTCCCACATTTTTTCATCTCAGCTTCCAGTGGATAAAGAGACTAATATGATAAAGCAATACAGAAATCTAGCTGGCTGAGTATCTCCTTATTTTTTGTGGGTTCACTTGTTAATTTCAGCTATATTTGATGAAGTGATGTAGGCATAAAGGAAAGCATTTGGATAATGGATGAAGAAGAACTTATCAGTGTCTTCAAAGAGACTGCCATTCTGAATGGCCAACAAAGAGCTGGAAGTACTGCAGTACACCACTTAATGTTTGATTTGGTCCAGAAGAAAATTCATGGAAAGCCAGAAAATAGGGATAGTCTTTAAGGTCATCCTTCCATCTCATGTCTGCCAAGGGCAAAGATGAACACACATGTAGCCCACAAAGGAAGCATAAGTGAGAGGATTCCTCTTCCAGTGGGAACTCCATAAAGTAGGTGGAAGTGAGACATTATGTTATCCAAAGACATAAATCCAGGTCACCTCTAATAGAGGGCTGTAAAATCTGCATCTTTGTTCACTATAATTTCCTGTCCAAAATTGGTTCCAAAAAAAGAGCCAAATAAAGAGCATCATCCACTTCTATTGACATAAAGCTTATCATATAATCATCTGCATGCATCTCATGGTTGAAATAAAAGAAAATGCAAGATTATTGGTAAATGTTGTTATATAGTCAGCAGAGTCACCTCTTCTGTTAGAGGAAAAAGCTGTCTACTAAATTGCTTCATGGAAGGTCAAGTGTGCAGGGCACAGTGTTCTCAGGTGGGCTTAACAGGCTGAAAAAGATTCACAAACATTTTATATTTTGTTTCAACAAGTAGCCCTGTTAGCCAAGTACAATGCTTTTAGAAGGTGGAAAGATATTTGTGTATTTCAGAACAGAAAAGATTCTGTAGAGTTCCAGCAGCTCTGAAAGAAATTAAAAAAAAAAAAAAAACAATCCAACTTTGTTTTGTTTCTTTTCCTTGTAAAGAGAGAATATTTCAATCACTTGTAACTACAGATGAAAATACAGTTCACTGGAGATGAGCTTAACATGAAATCAGATAGGATTGGTGGCACCTGTTCAACCTGCATACACAGTATACTGAAAAGAAATTATAATACAGCTTGGTTTTAATTTTTCCTTCCATTTGTTTGGAAGGATTTCATGGAGATGCAATTCCACAGAAACTGTGGCAAAGGTTTATTAAAGCTAGGTATCAGATAGTTTTTCTGCTCCATAAAAATCTTAAAGACTCCCACTTTTAGAGCCTGCATTGGATTTAATTAACAATTTAGGAAGTTTTCTTTATCAGAACAGATAGGCAAACTGTGGTTTCGTGACTGAGGAGTTGATAACAGCTTGGTGTCAGTTAGAGGCAGAGTTAGGACTTTACCTCAATTTACCATGGCCTAAGCAGACTCCTCAATAAAACTTTTGGTCATTCTAGAGCTGGGAAGGAAGGCACTCTCTATTGCTTTTGGATTTACCTGTTGTCAAAACTGGCATGTTTTCCCTAAATATTTTTGGTTTTAATGAATCAAGGGGTTCTTACAAAAACACATTTTCCTGAAACATGAAAAACCCTATATAAACCTAGTATCTTAGAGAAAACAAAGGCTGCAAGGACACTTAGTGAAAGACACAATTTCAATGTTTAGCAGTGATTTAAAAAAAAGCAAGTGAGACTGAAGGCTAAATTAAAATTGAATGAAGAATCCTTTACAAAATATTAAGGCTACTATAGGAATCACTTGCACTCACTCACTATGTATATTGCATCCAGGTTTGATCATTTTGTCCTAAAAAGTAAGTGAAAGAAAAAAAAAGGTCCTGAGAAGGGCAACAAAAAAGATGAGAAGTATGGGTGGTGGAGAGGAGGACTTCTGTGAAAGAGAATTAACAGAACACACCTGAATAAGTTTTGATAGAAAGGTAACAGGAAAGATGTTAGTAATATAAAAAATATAATAGCAGAGAGAAGATCAACCTGGAGCTTCTCTAAGTGCTTTTTATTCCATTTCAGAAATCTGAAATGGCAGGGGGTCCAGGCAGAGAGATGAGTACCAGGATATTTTTTGAGACATACACATTTGAACATTAAAAGAAAAATTATGGTGATCTGTAAAAGTCAGTCATTTTGACATGCAAGCCACATCTTTCCATGCGAACTTTCTTTCAAGGAAATGAATAAGCTTTCCCTTATTCCATTTTAAAAACTAAGACATATTCTTAATATCGAAAGCTGAGCAGCTTTTTTTAGAAAACTCTTTTTTAGAAAACTTTTTAAATGCTCTCAATGGCTTAACTCAAAATCCTCTCGTCTCAGGTGGCATTCCCAAGAGTTTATGTGCATTTTTAGACACATCTCTGTGACCTCCATATGTTAGACAGCACTAAAACAGTTTCCTTGTGGAACCCAAAACCAATTGGTACCTCACAGGCCTGAAACTGCTGTAATTTTATATAGCAGGTACCAGGGGCAGCTCTAGGGCTAAGCAAAAAAGAAGTTGTCTAGAGCAACAGACTTGCTGAGGAAGCAGCAAATCTTCCTTGACTTTTCTTTTTCCTTCTCTTTCCAAGAGTGCAAGAAAATCAGGTTAGATGCTGCTACCAATGGTACTGGAGGAGGAGGTTCAGCAAACATAGGATGATAACTGCTATTGGGGTGAGTGGGTTGAACTTGCACCAGGAAATGTTGCTGTTTCCACCCTTCTCATGCTCTGGTAGCTGGAGGAGCAGAAAGAATTATATCCTGGTTTTTTTCCTAGATACCTGCTTTAGTTGTACCGTTTCCTTCTGTTTCTCCACTTCTTGTGGTCTAACTCTGTCCTGAGCCTTAAGATGGCTAAATTCAATATTTCCTACCCTTCTGAGAAGTGTCGAGCCAGGCCCCCAGATGTGGCTTCCACACATTTCAGAGATGGCTACTTGCATACGTTGTCATTTTGTGAGGACAAACCTGATGCAGTCCCATCAAGTGAGCACTCTTTCAATTGCCCTCTCTTTTAGAGACTATCGATTTGTTTTCACTGGGTTCTTTTCCTTCTAATAAGGAATAACATGAACTTAAAGTAGGAGCATTTGTTCTTTGCTAACCCAATACAACAAACAAGTCAAAAAAATAGACTGTCACTAACTTCATAAACTCTGGATTGAGCCCTCTGTATGGAAAAACTCCATCAGCTAAATTAACTTGGTCTCTGCAATGTCAAAAAGTGAGAATTCAGTGTGGTCAGTGGGTGGAGGACTGGTCCTGCATCTCTCAATAAGAAAATTTGGTGTGGGTGTAGGATGAGAAAGTGGATTTTGGCGTCAAGCACAAGACTTTTTTTAGAGCAAGTAGACGTACAAACTGTTGAACACTGACAGCACTCTTTTATTCTTTTTTAATGGTTCATAAGTTCTCAAGGCTAATGATGAAAACCCAGAGGTCAGCAATATCAGCTATTTTCCTGCCAGTCATACTCCCACCTCCAAAAATGAATGTAGTATATGTCAGTTTTTGCTGCCATCAGTTTTGAACTCAGATAATTGCATCAGTGTTGGTACAGAGCTACCCTGAGAAGAAAAAATGCCAAATGCAACATTTCTTTTGCTGTAGATGGAGTCTGTCTGCCTTCAGAAGGCGATATCACAACAGGCTTCACTCGCAAGTTCTCTTTGTAGTTATGACAGTGAAAAGGGTTTAAAAAAATAAAGCTTTATTTTATTTAAAAAAAAAAATAAACCTTCATAACTGATGAGCTGTCTTGGGAGACTCAACTCCCTCAACCTCCACTACAGATGAAATTAAAAGCAATGACTTTAAATGGGTATAGGTATTTATACTATGCATGATTAACTCTCCAGGAAGGACCCTACTGCTGCAGGAATTAATTGAGGAACTGTTTAGTAAGATTTGAAAAAAAGGGTTAGGTAAGTACAAACAAGAATAGCAGTTTTATACTTGTGTTGTTTTGGTTAGGCAGAGATTACAAGGCCTGCCAGTTTTCTTGCTTTAGAACATAAACTGAGCACCATCTTGATTTGAGAACTGTTCTCCTGTTATTCTATGGGACCTGATGCTGAATATTTTTTGCAGGGTGCTTTTGCAGACAAAACCAAAGCCTTGTTATAAAGGTCAGTGACAGAGCTGCTGACTGTAACTCTAAATCAGGAATTGCTTCACTGGAGTTCGTGGGTTCCATGGATACATGGCCAATGTGGAATCCATCCCCAAGCCTGGTGTATCTAAATCAGATAAAATATAACATTTTCCATCATCATGATATCTGTTCCCTTTGCTCGTCTCCCTCTCTCATGTCCTCTTATATAAGATTAAATAAGACTTTTGGACATTTCCAATAACTCAAAACCTTTCTAACTTAGAAAATTTACTTTATTTTGGAAATAAAAAGAATTTTAAAATCATTTGAAAAACAACGACAACAACAAAAGATTATGCTGGCCATCTATACCAATGTTGAAAATTCAACTATATATTTTCCTTTAAGAAGTTATCACCTCTGAGAGCACAGTATATTGCCACAAACATCCACAAGTCTCTTGCAGTGCATTACAAAAAGCATTCATCTACTCTTTCAAATATTGAGCAGCAGCTTCCAACAGAGTACATGACAGATATGGAGGAACTGAAGAGAAAAGAAATGGAAAAAGGCACTGGCAGTTTGTGACCAACATGGGAGAGAGAACCAGGAGGTATTCAGCATGGTTAGGAATGTTGAACTATTATGGCTCAGAAAGTCAGGTTCCAGTGAACTCACTACTTGTTTGTCTTGGAGAAGAGCAAGTTAAAGAGCCTGGCAAACACAACCAAGTATTTGGGACAAGTCTTAGTTTCTGATTTGCATGCTGCAGGAGAGCCTGCAATACTTCTTGCACCCAGCCTTGGTAAATAGAAAGCATAACAAAGTTGGCTTTGATGCACAAAATGAGCTGTGGTAGAGATTGGGAAAATGGTGATTATGTATGGTGATCGAGAAGACAACTCTTTAATATGAGTTTGTATTAGGACTAATGTGAAACAAAGGGATTGTTCCAGAGTATAGTCTGTGCCGACTGATTATCTGCTCTGTGAACCTTCAGTCACAGACAATGAACCTAACAGCTCTGCAAACTGTAGTCTCCATGAATTCCTTCTCCTTCTTGTTCATGTTACTAGCTGTTTTCCCTCAAACATCTCGTCTTTTTTGGCTGCTGAGCTACCTTGGTGCTAACTTAGATAAGTCACAGTAGGTGAAAGACTGAACATGTTACTTGGCTTTTTGCTTGGCTTTTAGCTTGGCTTTTGACAAATGCTGTGCTAAGGGTAGCAAATGTCAACTACTGGAAATGGCATCTGAATGCTGAAAGGAATCCAGTTTTCTTCATTTCATTTTTCTTAAAAGCCCATGGAATAGGGTTATGCACATAAGACATGGGCAGTTGCTATTAAATGAGGCTATTAGCTCAGATGTTAAAATCGTTCTCTTAACTTGGACTAACTTAAACTAAATTTGGATACTTCAATGAAACAGCAATACTAGGAATCTAGTCACCTCTGTTTCCTTGATCGGAACTACAGAACTCAGACATCCTCTGAAGTTGCCTGTATTTTTCTATGGCTGAGGTTAGCAAGCACCTCTGGAGAATGTCTCCTCCAATATCCCTGCTCAAAGCAGGTTAACCTACAGCGGATTGCTTAGGTCTGTGTCCAGTGGGATTTTGAATATCTGCAAGGATGGAGACCCCACAACCTCCCTGGGCAACCTGCTCCAGTGCTTGACCACCCTTATTCATTTTTATGTAATGTGTATCATTAATATTATACAGAAACATAGGTTGATTAGACTTACAAATTAATGCTGGAGTTAAGTCTCAGCTAAGACAGGCTTAACATGTGAATTAGTGACTTTGTAAAAACTATCAATACATTTTTTCACTACAAATGTCTATGTGATTTAAATATTTGTAAACAAAGAGAACAAGGTTTATGGGATGAAAAAATATTTTTGCCTAAACCAAATGTTTTACTGGAAAAAAAGATGTGTATTATGCTCATATTACTTCCTGTCCTTGCATGACCACATCCATGTCTCCTTTCTTACAGCTTCAGCTTTTACAACAACAAAAAAGGCTACTTCTTATTATAAATTTTCTAATATCATTTGATTGTCAAAGCTGCAGCCATACCACTATAACAAGGAAGAAAATTATTTAATTATTTTTTTCTTAGTCTCCCTTAGGTCCCTTGTTTTTGTCTTCCAACCCATTTGCTGGAAGGAGTTGGAGAAAGTCCAACGATGTGAGCAATACATATGTTGGGTTAGTGAAGTTCAGCTGATAAACTATCAGAGGATTCATGGTTGTGGCAATTAGTGCTCCTTATGTACTGTGGCATGAGTTCTGGTTTTGTTCCATATGCAACCATGGATTCTTCAGTCGGGAAAGGATCTCAAGAGGCTTTCTTAAAAATTCATTTTCCTGAGATAAAATGAACCATATTTATATCATGTCTGACAGCTGCTTTCTTAGCCTGTTTTTAAAACCTCTTACAGAGGTGGGTAAAGATTGTAAGTGACTGAGAAAACACCTTCTGTGCTTCACTAACCTTATTGTTAGAAAGCTTTTCCTAATATTGAATTTTAATCTTTGTTGTTGCAATTAAACGTCCGTTAGAACTTTCCCTGATAGCCATGGCCCAGAAAAACAAATTTTTCACTTTATATTTTAGCATCTGTTCATCTATCTTTTTACTATTATCAGATACCCATCTCCTTCTGCTCTTCTTTTAGACCCAGTTTAATCAGTCTT
Source organism: Nipponia nippon (assembly GCF_047370975.1). Taxonomy (NCBI): domain Eukaryota; kingdom Metazoa; phylum Chordata; class Aves; order Pelecaniformes; family Threskiornithidae; genus Nipponia; species Nipponia nippon. Next base: position 6,206,647 of record NW_028262347.1, read on the forward strand.
TCCCTGTAGATTGTGGGGTTTTAGCCTTCTGACCATGCCCATAAATTTTCTTTGAAATTTATCTAATTGAATCCAATGATTTAATGGTCACTGGGATCTGGAACATGGTACATATTGGTTACTCATATTCTATGATGTCTTTTATCTTTTGGGTGATTTTTTTCCTAGACATTATTTATAAAACTATTCTTTTATTCCTGCCTGAAATTTCAGCCCAATCTTACATGCTTAGTGAGTGACCTTAACAGGCTGAAATAATAGTGCTGCGTGAGTGTGCATGATTATTGTCATCCATCAGTCAGGTAGTAAAAGATTATTTCTTTTGGAGGTTTGAGGTTTATTCCTTCAGGTCACCCTAGCAGCTAGTTATGAAGTTAGCAATAAGTCATAGTAGCCAGCCAGCTTGCACGGAACAGAAAAGTTGAAGTTTCTCAGGAAGGCTCTTCATAAATGATGGGCTGTATTGAAGGCATCTCTCTCATAGTCACCACCAGATGTATGAATCAAATGGGAAACTTCCAAATTTGAATTAAGATTAGAATATTAAAATCCATGTGTAAGGGAAATTAGCTACATATAGAAATCAGTAAGGTTGTCACTCTAAATTCTAAATTAACACTAAATTCTTAAAAAAGTTTTCTTTTGGCGAAAGAATGCATGACAGTGGGAAGGAAGAGGCATAGTGTTTCTGACCTAACATCCCTTCTACTCACATGTAATGGCTTTGAAAATGATGCTACAGCTGCTAGAGACAGGTACAAATAACAGAGTCTTACATATTGCAACCAGGTTAGAATGAAGCAGAAAATTTCCTGCCTTTGCAATTTTTTTTTTCTGTTAACTAAATAATTTCACTGTAAAAACTACATGTGTCATTAAGGAAATATTATTTAGATTTATGTAACACATTTTAAATTAGCTACTCTTCAGGGTATCTTGACCTAACTTAAATGATATAAAATTATATCCCTCATATGCCTAAGAGTGCATCAATGCAATTCAGTGCAATCAACAATTATCAAAACAAGATGGCCTTTCCCCCACTCAAGCACAGATATCTTCCATATAGTTGCCTGTTTCGATAATAACCTAGATCATTACATGAGAACTTTACGGTTGTCATGAATTTATTCTTACTACTTCTCTGAGAAAATAAGGATGTGTTCTTTTATGCCTAGCTTAAGATGTACCACTAAATATAGACACACTATACAACTTGTGTAGGGGAATGGATGAAATTTGTTGTAGGATAGGCTACTGATTTTATGTTTAGGGTTGCTGCTGTTAGAACTCCAGTGTAACACTGGAAAATGATCTTAGCTGTTCTCCGAATTCAAACAGCCTCCATGGCCTGAGCTGCAATGCAGAGCATCTTTTTTTCAAAACCTCATGTGCAGACTGAGCTGAGGGCTGACTGTAAATCCCAATGCAACAAGTGATGCCATAGTCCTTCCTGCAAGGAAGAACCCGACGTATCTTCTCTCTCCGACATGATAGCAAGAGATATCTAAAGATCCCAGGCCCATTCACGCTGAGATGTGAAGGGTTCGTCATAGCTAAGACTTCTTTTCATAGGAACAGCTATAGAGTTGCCCCAGAGAAACCAAAGATAAGCAGCGCAGAAAAGTGGTTATTTTAGTTTTGAAGATAGTAGGAGGAAAAGGCGTATTCTATACAATACCACAGAGTTCACAAAGCTTATTGATTACTCTTTTCTCCCCCACATCTGATTCTGTGATATTTGAAGGCAAAGGAATTTTTATCTATACGTCATCCATTTGAAGGAGACCAAGATTTCCAGAATTTGATTTTGAATGCAGGAAGATAAATGCCCATACAGCCCAATACATAGAATTAATTGATATAGCAGAAATTTCTTCCTATTATAAATTCAATTACAAACAAGACTCTTGTTCTTACACCTACCTGGTCAAACCATGCCTCTGTGTTGCCTCCTTGTTTTTCTCTGTCCCTTGAATAATACTAGCTCAGTCATCATGGTGTCAAATTAGGAAGAATACATTTATTCTTATTCAGATGGGGCAAAAGGCATATCCTGGCACTAAAATAGGATGGATTAAGTTGATAGAGACCTTACTTGGAGGTAACTTATTTTCTTAAAGCAACATTCAGCTTTATGAGCAAGCAAGGGATAATATTAGCCAATATTACTTAAAGTATATTTAATGAAACACTATTTATAGGCATGACTGTATTTGACGTTAATGATTTTCATGTAGTAATCATTCTATATTCAACTTTTGTGTCTTAATCCTCTGATTTACAGGAAATTGAAGGTCAAACTGTACATTCTTCAGAACAAAGGATGCTGATGGCAAGATTAAAAAAAAACATAATTAATGCACGGATTTACGTTTAAAACCTATCAACTCTGCTAAATTCCAATTTCCCTCTTACAACCTCCCCATATTATTTTCCTCACCTTTCTCCTAGGTAGTTATTGCATCCATTGCTTTGATATACTTTTGTTTGCAATGTAGCTTGCTTCAAGAAAATGAGGGACTTTTCCTTTAAAAATTGTTTTGAAGAAACTGTGAAGATTCTGCAGCTGCATTTCCTGGTTGAACAGTCCCTGATGGGACTGGGAGGGAGGGGAAGCCTTGTTACAGAAGCTGGAAAGCAAATACACAGGACTTGGCTTGCCACGCATAGTCTTTCGCTAGAGTGCACACAGCTGCGGAGTCCCCAGAAGCATGGAAGTTGTTCTGAGGCAAGACGAAGAAAAGATAATATAAGCCTTGGGAGAGTTATTTGGCACTTCAACATAGAAGTACTTGTACTTCCATCTGGGTTGTATGCAAAATTATAGAAGCCAGAGCTATATCCTTCTCCTTGGGCTGTTGACAGGAGTTTGGCTCTCACTGTAATGGATTTTTTATATGTTTGCCAGAAGGTTAGAACCACAAAACCTGTGCTGGAAATGGCAACCTATATTGTACGTATGAGTTCATACTGGCAGATGGAGGACAGAAAGTCAAAACAGTTCTTTAATGTCCTTTGAGTCTTGCAGTTATACCTCACAACATTTTCTACTTCTGAGCACTTGCTAGCCCTTTTCCAATATTGTTTGCATTAGCTCTTTCTGCTGTTAACTGGGTTTTTTCAGTATAATTCATGCCTGGCCAAAGTGCTGCCCAAGCTTCTTGAGCAACCAGCTGCTTCTTTTACTTCAGCCTTTCATTTGACAGGCTTTGAAAAAAAAAAGCATATCCAATCAATCCACTTTGTTCTCTTCAGTATTTTTTCAATATCAATGGGAGTTACTTCTTCTCAAGTTAAAATCATGCTCTGTGCTACTGACAGAATTAATGAGGGTGCTGTAAGGCAACATTATTCCATCCTGATATAATAGAGAGATCCACAAATGGTATAAATGGATGGAGATCCATTGACCTCAGTTCTCTGTGTGTGTATGAACAGGCATGCATGCATGTGTGTATGTGTGTTTACTGTCTCCAGTAATATGTCATGTAAATTTTAGTAAGAAAAGGACTACTCGCAGAATTTTCAGTGGTAACAGCTATTCCTCTCCTTCATTTTTGGTTTCTAAATCATTATTCTCTAAGAGTACCAGTTCTGACTATATCTGTTATTTCAGGTTTCCCAAATAACTCAGTAAACTAAGGCATGATAGGAGATACTGGGGAAAAGAGGGACTAAGTTTGTTGTACCAAACATCTGAATATTCTTCCTTCTACTAATGTGGAATAAATCAGCTGACCACTATTAAACTCTGAATAACTTCCATTGCGCTCTTTAGTACCACATTAAAAAAGAGAAAAGAGAAGTATAAGCTTGAACACAAATGTTCATACAGTGAACATAAAGGAACTATAATCAAATCTTGATTTAGGCCCAAGATTTTAAATATGGAATGGATCATTTTGATCATGATGTCTGTTCTGCTCAACTCATGCCAAAAAATTTCACCTAATAGTTTCTGTTCTGAGCCACTGTGTATGTTTTCTTTCCACTATTTCCTGCAAACTTCACTCTGGAGATGGCAACAATTGTGGAAGAGCTAGTAATTGTTTACACAAAGCTTCTTGTTGCTCTGAAGTAAAGTGTTCTCAGTGAGACAGTGGGACTTTCAAAGACTTCAGCCAGCTGAGAATCACTCCCAGCATAATAACTGCTCATCCAGTACCAGCTTTGACTCATTCACTACCACTCGCTCAAACGCCAAGAAGGTCAGGGAAGATGATTTTAATTTAAACTGGGTTTATTTTTATTGCTTTTTTCACTACCTCCCGAGTCAGAGTTTTAGTCAACATATAATATTCAATATTCTGCAATTTTCTTAGTATTTGTGTGACCATTTCTTATATGTTTAACAAGTCACAAGCAATTTTATTTCCACTTTTAAAAAAATAACAGTTGGATCCTATGAATGCCAGAAAAATATTCTATATGCAACAATTTATTGTTTACTTTAGAAAACAGACAACTATTTATTTTAGCTCAAGCTTTGTTTAATTCTTTTTAAAATATAAAATTAACAAGAAACCTTTCTTCGTGGATTTTAAGACTTGGGAAGAAAGTGTTTCAAAATGGATTGAAAGCAATTGTTGATTTTCTTTGGAAATCCACATTCTCTGGAAATTTAAGCTGGTTGACCTTGATGGAACAAGTTAGTTCAAAACACTGAGAAACATCTCCATGCATTAGTAAGTGCCTGGTTTTCCCCTGTCTTTCATATCTAATTGTGCTGCTCATTATATTTGCAACAGAATTTTATCTGGGGACCTGAAGAACTAAAAGCATGAGATGTGAATCTGTAATAATTTGGCATGATAACAGACTACAACCTTTTGCAGAGGTAAAAGAGGTAAAAAAAGAGGTTGCAGAAATAAATTTATAATTCTGTGTAACCAGTAGTTTCCATAGTCATATATATCTTTGCAAAGGTGGATGTAAAATGCAATTTTCTGATGAAGCAACAACACAGTGCAGTTTCAAAGATGAGACAGTTTAAGTAGTAGTACCTTTACCTCCACTGTAGATTGTTTCTGTCCCCCACCCCGCAAAGTACTGTGACTGTGTTTGGTAAATAACTGTAAAAGAAATCTTTAGCAGAGACAAATCCACACAGATCAATTGACTCCAGTTTAGACCACCTCAATATCTGGCTTAGTGCTAAGACCTGGCATTTAGAATTAAGGACAAAAAGGATTTTTTGAGGAAAAGAGATGTTATTGGCTGCCTCTGGGGAGGGAAGGGAGACAGAGTTGGGGCTGGAAACTGTCCAAACCAGCAAACTCCTAAGGCTGTCAGATCTTTAATCTCTCACTGGAAGCAGACCTGTATCTGAGCAAAACAGAGAGAAAATGCTGTGATTAACCTAACAGACCTCTGGACACTACCATGAGCTCTTTACCAGAGAAAGAAAAAGTGCTCTAGCAATTTCTTTTGCCTGGTTCTTCAGAGTTAGCTCTTCATTTTAATAGCCAGATTCTCAAATAGTCCTTTAAAATGCCAGTGACGCTACCTGTGATGCTACCTGCTTACAAGTGAAATTACCTGACATGCCTCCAACTGCTTTGATGGAAGCAGATTTTACATAAGACCTATGAACATGTAAACATAAAGAAGGTTTACTACCAGGAAGCATCAAGGAAAATAAAACACTTACTAAAGCATCTCTCTTGTATTCTGTAAAACTGTTTTATGGGTGCAGATGTACAAATGCCATTGGTAGCATTATTTCCAACACGCTGGCTACTCTTTCAGTCTAGCAGCCAAACCCATGCACGTTGTATCTAATAGCATCATGATAATTTTTGCTGTCTTTATTGTAACAGTGTTCCTGTGGGGCATTTGTCAGTTAACACAACAGGAACTAAGGCACAGAATTTGGGGAACATTGAAGTATTTAAACAATATAACCTTAGAAGACTACGCAACTTGATGGATGATGCAGAAGCCTGTTGCACATTAAAAGAGTCAACAATAGTTCTGTAAGTTCTAGCTTAGAGGCGTTTTCGTTTTCTTCACACACTGAAGAAATATTGGATGTATTTCCTGCTAGCATGAAAAGATTTAGTCTTGCAGTATCTCTGAAGATCAGTTAGCACATAGGTTAATTTACAGGAGAAATCAAAACCATTAATTTCATGATTCCATGCAAGAGGTTGTTGAATTTGCCAAAAATTCCAGTACCTTCAATTTGTAGGATTTTTATCATATTTCACACATTATGTTATCTGTAAATAAAGCCCCTGGAGATCAGAGTTTGGGTGACCATCTCAGCTAATGCTAAACACCTGCTATGCTAAGACCTATATCGATCTTACAGTTACTCTTCTATCTTTTTCCTACCCTTTTTTATAATGCTCATCTCAGGATGATTTGAATGTTTTAAGATAATAGCATTATTTTTTTTGAAACTTTTAGTGGCACAATGTTAAGAATGGAAAGTAACTGCTAGAAGCAGGCAATTAAATGTTGCAGTGAGGAACAAATCAGCATTCTTGAGCCAAATCCCTTTAATGATTCATGTCTTCATTGGATAACCCTAGAGAAGTGTGTATAACCTCCAGCCAGTTGCGGCTAGTTGCACCTATCCATTTCTAGAGCCAATACAATTGGAATAGTTGGTTGAATAGTCATTCGCACTATAGTCCCTTCTGGCGTTAAAATTCGTACGTTTTCCTGGCAGTCTCAGTCCTTTAGCTTGTATAGTATTGATTTATACAACAAGAGCACAGGAGGTTTCCTGTTTCAGCCTTCCAGCCTGTGCATGATAGGGTTCACTGCATACATCCTTAGGTCCAATTGCACTGCACATTTTATAAGCTTTAGATAATACATAGGTCACTAACTGGAACACTGCACATCCATCTGATTTGCTGGCTGAATGCTAATAGGGCTTCAATATTTGTTCATTCAGCATTGTATTTCTAGGCATAACAGTTAATAAAACTTCTTTCCTAGGCATCATGCTGGCTAAGGGAATCATAGCAATGTTTATTCCCCTATTTATTCCCAAAAGGTTTCCCCTCAGTCCTGTCCCTCACTGAATCAGAGGTCTGTTTTGTATGAAGAAGACAAAGAAAAGGTTATATGGTTATCCACAGAAAACCAAGAAAACATACTTGGTGGCATGCCTTTTTCATTGTTACTTGGAAACCATTAAAATATTAAAATGTCTACAAAAGCAATAAAATGATCACAGGAGTATGTGGTGATATTTAATTTTCCCACAAGTTAAATATCACTGATAATTAACTGTTAGAAGTTTATTTTGAAATGACATTTCAGTGGAATATCAGACCTTTACAACATAATTAAAGGTTTTCTCATTGTAATGGTGCCCTATTCCTGGTATGAAAGCTTTTTGAAATTATCTGTCTGCTTCATAAATGATTTTTTTTAACCTTTTTTTTTTTTTTTGCGATTTAATTTGGCCGTTTCTTGTATTGTTTCTCTTTTAACTACCGATAATAACCATCACACCAGGTAATTTGGATCTCTAAGACAGTAAAATGGCTCACTTCTTTGTTTTTTTTTTAATTGTTTGATCTGGTACTTTTCTCTGATTAGGTGGATTTTTGCTGCCAATCTGGAAAGAGTTTGCTCTTAGCAGAGGCACTCCTTTAGAACATGTTTTTCTCACATTACATCTGGGGAGATACAGGCAAATAAAGTCAAATTTTAGAATGTCTCCAGCTCATACCTGAAGTAGGTTTTTGACACTCCTCAGATGTGCATTCTGTACATATCACACCAATGTGTTATCTGTCCTGTAATGAAAAGAGAGAACAGTATCCTGTCTACTGCTGTTGACAACAATAAGTGTGACATAGCTAAGTGCAAGTATAAAGAAATTTAAAAAACAAGGGAGTATTTGTAACATAACCTCCCCATTGAGAAAGATTCTTCCCTACCACCACTCAGTAAAATTGACTAATGTCTTACAGAATAAGGTCTTTCTAATACCTACCAGAACATTTCTTGCTCTTTTATTATATTCTTTCCATTGTAAACCTGCCTGTTTGAGGCACACCTCATGACTTGGTCCAGAAGTCTTAGAAAGGCAGTCTCTAAGACCAGTCAATCATTGTCATGATTTAGCCATGGCCAGCAGCTCAGCACCACACAGCTGCTCGCTCACTGCCTGCAGCCAGCGAGATGGGGGAGCGACTCAGAAAGGTAAAAGTGAGAAAACGTGGGTTGAGATAAAGACAGTTTAATAAGTAAAACAAAAGCTGCACACACAAACAAAGTAAAATAAGGAATTCGTTCACTTCTTCTCATTGGCAGGCAGGCCATCTCCAAGAAAGCAGGGCTTCATTATGTGTAATAGTGACTTGGGAAGACAAACATCATAACTCTGAATGTGTCTCCCCCCTTTCTTCTTCTTCCCCCAGCTTTTACTGCTGAGCATGACGTCATATGGTATGAAATATCCCTTTGGTCAGTTGGGGTCAGCTGTGTCAGCTGTGTCCCCTCCCACCTTCTTATGCACCTGCAGCCTACTCGCTGGCAGGGCAGGCTGAGGAGCAGAAAAGGCTTTGACACTGTGTAAACACTGCGCAGCAATAACTAAAACATCCCTGAATTGTCAACCCAGTTTTCATGACAAATCCAAAACATAGCACCATACAAGCTACCATGAAGAAAACTAACTCTATCCCAGCCAAAACCAGTACAATAATTTTCTCCTCTGGCCCTCCTTTAAGTTTTAGTTCAAAACTGAGGTCAACATTTTTCAACAAAGAGGCCCCAAAGTTTCATGTGTTACACAAACAGGATAGTACAAGTATTATAATAATTTTATGGATAATCTTGGGACATCTTTGTGCATTATTATCCAGTGATGTGCTCAGAAAGGGATTTCATTTCTATTCAGCAAGGACAAGATGGCCCCATCAACACTAGTAAATTAGATTATACCAGAAAATGTTCCTCAAGCTACTAGATTGTTAGAGCAACCCCTGGCATGTTTCCATGAGAGAAAGCAAACATCCTTCAAGCATTTCCCAAACACAGTCTGAGATCTAGCACAGACCAGGGACTATTTCCAATAGACAACTGGAAAGGAACTGTGATATCTTTGGGGGAAAAGAGTTTAACAGTGTAAATGTGAGTCATTGTATGGAGGGGTGTCTCGGTGCCAGACAGTGGTAAAATTTAATAGAATAGATAAAGCCATTATATATCCAATGCTTCATCATCCCAGGAGCAGACAGGGCATAAGGAAGAGCAATGCAAGCTTGCTTCTGGTTGCTCGTCACTGTGCATTAGTATAGCAGGAAAGAAACTTGCAGTAGAATTGTAAAAGAGTTCGTTATGCTCATATTGCCTCTGAGGGGTTAAAGGTGATCCAAAACAGTTCCGATATGGCTTTATGTAATGGAGAGAGCAGTCAGCACAGTAATTGCTAGTGGGTGCTGAAGTAATTTCATACAGGTCACAAAGCAACCTTCAAGGGGTGATTCTAACCAGCAACAATTGCTATAGTAGGCACTGCGATCCACAGAGGCTACCCTGGGCTTTCATGGCAAGGATACACCTCTGAAATGTCTTCATTTTACAGATATTAGTCACTGGAGTCCCTAAGCTCCATGACTCTCAGATGTATTTCTTATCCTTTATGTTTTATTGGTGAAAATCTGGAATATAGAAAAACAAAACTTTTCTTTTAGAAAGAACAGATTATCTCAAGAGGCTTTACAGAATATTTATTTTCATCATTACTTCTGTTTCTTTTTGGTCTCCTTTTAACAGAACTTTGCCCAGAATTTAAGTTCTGACAAGCCAAAAAATAGTGTAAAGGGTATTAACATCCTATAAACCTATCTTGTGTCAGGTAATAGATGTCAGACAACCTCTTCCCAGACCTAAGTGGAAGAAAAAAATTACAAATACCAAACAGCAGTTCAAGTATTTTTTCAGGAAATGCATGCTATTAGCAGGAGGATGAAACATTTTATTTTAATATCAAACAAAATCACTGGGTCAAAACCAAGTTATGAAAGAGTTATATTCCAAGAAACTAGAAAGAATGATGCTAAGGGAAGTATGCTAACTCTGCTGTCTGGATTCATATGTATTCTAGACAGGGACCAGCTGCAAATGTGCCATAATAACAATCACAGGATGCACAACAATCTCAGAATGATCTACTGAAGTAGACACAGATGCTTTTGGAGAAGCTGAAGAGATTTATGCTGTCAAATGTGAGAACAGCAGTGCCTTATTTCTTAGATGCATTAACGAAGTTGCTTCATGGGAGTGTTCTTGTGTTGAGGGAAGTAACACAGACCTGTCCAAAACATGGAAATAATAAACCAAATAGATAATGAACTCAGATTTTTTAAGGATGATTAATTTTGAAGGGGTTCATTTCAACAAAGGGACTAGGCCCTCCGGAAATGTAAAGAAGCTCAACAATAGCGGGCCGCCAGGAAACTTCAGGTCGTCTTACAAAGGAAGCAGTATTTTTCTCTCCATTTTACAGATGAAAAGCAACAGAGAAGCAGAAACAGGGATAATTTGCAATTAGCCAAGTGGTCAACATAAACCCTCAGTTTCCTGAGTCCCAAGGGGTCTATAGTACAATAAATCACTGTACTCCCACAGTGCTATTGAAAAGATATCGGCAGATAAGTTATTTCATAACTTACTCACTGTCTATGAGAAAGCTAATAAGGAAAACATCATTCTAGGGGGAAAAAAACAAAACCAAAAACTTATCCCCAGTCTAGCTGATCACAAACATCTCTCAGCTCTTAATACCTTTAAATAATGTTAGGACATTTCAGTTGCGTATTATGACATTCACTTTTATATCCTTCAGCTCCACCCAGATATCTCCACCACTTCCTGAGACAGTCAACCAACAGTGCATTAAGTTGAGGAACATCAGCAGAAAAAGATTAGATGTTTCTATCTTGAGTGAAAAAGCTGAGACCTTTCATGAAACAGCTGCACACCGCACTCACTGGTAAGCTACTTTTGACTAAATGGTGGTATTAGCCTAAAGAGTTTTCAGTTGCTTCTGTTCTCTTTCTCTTTGTTCTTATTTTCTGTAAATGGCATATACTGGAGGTAAAGATTGCAAGTAACCACGGATTGACAAATACACTCATTAACACTTTGGAAAGACCCAGACACACAGAAAAGGAAGGTGACAAGAGGGCAGAAGTCTCTTGGGGAGATTTTTTAAAGTGTTGCAGAATTTTGCTGGGCTCACCTTTCCAGAACTTCGTACAGGCATTATTTAGTAGAGATAAACAAATAAATGGAGCTGCAAACTTTGGCAGTACCTCCTAGGCAATCTCACAATAAAAATGCAATTGTCTTTAAAATGCTTAGGAGTAGCCAGAAAGATGTACCCAGTAGCTGTGCACTTGAACAAATTTATGTGCACAGATATCCTATTCCAACTGATAAAGAAGCATTCATAACTCACTGCGAGATATAAATTGGAACTGTCCCTTTATAAAAGAAAACCAAAATTATTAGATAGCTATGCTTAAAATGGTTGCATCTTTCTGCATCAGTATTGTCATAATCATTTCAAAAATCTAATCTGGAAAGTCTTTTTCTTTTTCTTTTTTTTTTTTTTTTAATCTTAAATGCTGAATTCAAACTGTATTTGATTCCAATCTACCAGAAGTTCATAAACACATGCTTCACTAAGAGGATATGAGTAAAGACCAGCAAGTAATTAAATATCTTTGCCGGACTGGTGCTTAGGAACTGAGGGGTTCATTATTTTTTTTAATGAATTTTCCTAACCTTTGGTTCTGTAGCTGTGATTCCTCTTTATTCCCTAGAGATGCTGGCCAAATGGATACAATCGACAGCAGCAGTTTGTTCATTGACCCAAGGGTGTGCACAGAAACAGGGGCTACCAAAAGGGTTCGATAGATATGCAGATGCCAGGCTGTTAAGGTTTGTGTGTGAATAACCATTCCTGAAAATCAATACAACAGTTGTCTAGTGTCAAAGGTAGTCAAGTTGGTTTGCAGGTATTGTGGTGATTTTCTTTCAAGCAGGTCAGACACCATACATAAGAATTTGTGATGAAAAGAAGAAAAAGAAATAAACCTACGATTAAACAAACGAGGAGAGGAATTTTGTGGCAACCGGGACACAATAAGTTGTAGACAGAGACCAGTGCAAATTGTGTTTCCAATAAGGAAAACAGATTTTTAACTCAGTGAACTCAGAGAGGAGAAAAGAAAAAAAAAGGGTTGGAAACAACTAGAGGATGCAAAGAACCCATTTGGATTTTAAATTGTTATGATAACCATGCAATGGCATTACTTGGAACTTGCCAAAGTCTACTTACCATGACGTCAGTCATCTAAGTGCTGAGTTACTAGCTGTAAACCTGCATCTAATCCTTCTTTTCAGTGATTTAACCCCCTACCCACACAAACAGAAAGGGAATAAAAGATATGGCCAGTCAATCAGTGGTGATAACACCTGCTTACAATCAAGCAGCAGAGTCCAAGGGAGGATTAAGCATGGGGGAATAACAGGGTTATCAACTAGAGAAACAGCAAAACAGCTAAAGAATGAGTAAGGACATAATAATAGTAATATCCTGGGAACAATTCTAAGCAATGCATTCCAGCAAACAAAAACCCACACTGTATTCAATCAATGTTTTATAAGAAAAGATAGCATGTCCAGTGGGTAGAGCACTGGTGTCAGAATGAAATGAGTTGGTGGCATAATGAGTGTTGTTACTTCTCTTTTCTGGGAATTTGACCCAATCTGTTCCTGTTTATCTTTCTAAACATACTTGGAGGGTGAATTTCAGCAAAGATCAATAATTCTTAACTCTGTTTTGTACGTTCAGTTAAGGTATCTCTCCAAGAAAGATAGAGCTAATGAGAAAGCTGAAAGACAGGCTTTGTCTTCCATTGTGGTAAATGCCTATCTTGCTAGATCTGGTGGGAACTCTTAAGAAAGTTTGTTCTGGCTTTCAGGATAAAAGGAATTCTAGAGAATACACCCTATACATGAAAGAGAAATATTTCTCAAAGTGGACATGCCTTTATAAATGCAAAAACTTCAGCCAGGCTCCCATCCCTAGAGCTCATTGGTAAGTTGTTCAGTGAAGTGACTGTTCATTAAAAATCTGCTGTGCACACCCCAAATGCTTTCAGAAGTGTTAAAAGCAATCTTGATGGGAAATATATCACAGGCTTCTGGTAGACTGGAAAGAAACTCGTTCTGGAGTAGTTAATATGCACGACCAGGGCACTTGTAGGAGTGAATAAAGTGCAAGATCTACCTCTGACTCAGATTATGGGCGTAACAGTAGAGCTAGGGCCTGGCGAGTGCCCTGACCTGATTAATGTGGGACAGATCTCTCTCCTGTTTTCATTTCAGTGCAGAGCAGACACACTTTTGAATTCTCCAGAATTTTAACAGGACAGAAAATAGTTGCTTTCCATGCAATCCTATTTGTCACCTCAGACTCTGAGCAGTTCTCTCTCTTTAATATAACTACCTTCATAACTTTCTGCAGGTTTGGGAAATGCTAATTACCCATGCTTTGCAGTTAATAATACCTGACAAATGAAGGGGTAGGTACAACAAAGTATGAAATCTATACTGACTAACTTTAAGGGATCCAGATTAAAAAATAGAATCCAAGAGCAAAATTACACACTTCAGTGCCTTGTTTAATGCTGGGTAAAAGCCACATACCTCAGACAGAAGATACGAATAAGGAGCTATGCAGAGCCAGTTAATATAAACATTACATATAGAATCATAGAATCATAAAATAGTTTGTGTTGGAAGGGACCTTTAAAGATCACCTAGTCCAGCCTTCCTGCAATAAGCAGGGACATCTTCAACTAGATCAGGTTGCTCAAAGCCCTGTCCAACCTGACCTTGAATGTTTCCGAGGATGGGGCATATACAGCCTCTCTGGGCAATCTATGCCAGTGTCTCACCACACTCAGCGTAAAAAATTTCTTCCTTATATCTAGTCTGAATCTACCCTCTTGTAGTTTAAAACCATTACGCCTTGTCCTATCACAACAAGCCCTGCTGAAAAGTTTGTCCCCATCTTTCTTGTAAGCTCCCTTTAAGTACTGAAAGGCCACAGTAAAGTGTCCTCAGAGCCTTCTCTTCTCCAGGCTGAACAACCCCAACTCTCCCAGCCTTTCCTCACAGAAGAGGTGTTCCATCCCTCTGATCATTTTTGTGGCACTCCTCTGGACGTGCTCTAAACTGCTCCTGTCCTTCCTGTGCTGAGGACTCCAGAGATGGATGCAGGACTCCAGGTGGGGTCTCACCAGAGCAGAGTAGAGGGGCAGAATCACACCCCTCGACCACTGGCCATGCTTCTTTTGATGCAGCCCAGGGTACGGCTGGCTTTCTGGGCTGCGAGAGCACATTGTCGGTTCATGTCCAGCTTTTCACCCACCAGTACCTCCAAGTCCTTCTCCACGGGGCTGCTCTCTATCTCTTCATCCCCCAGCCTGTATTGATACTGGGGGTTTCCCTGACCCATGTGCAGGACCTTGCACTTGTCCTTGTTGAACCTCATGAGGTTCACATGGGCCCACTTCTCGAGCTTGTCCAGGTCCTTCTGGATGGCATCCCGTCCCTCAGGCATGTCAACCACAACACTTAGCTTGGTGTCATCTGCAAACTTGCTGAGGGAGCACTCGATCCCACTGTCTTTGTGATTAATGAAGATATTAAACAGTAATTGTCCCAATATAGACCCCTGAGGGACACCACTTGTCACCGATCTCCATCTGGACATTGGGCTGTTGACTACTACTCTCTGGATGTGACCAGTCTGGATGAACAGTCCACCCATCAAACCCATCTCTCTCCACTTTAGAGAGAAGGATGTTGTGGGGGACCATGTCAAAGGCCTTACAGAAATCCAGATAGATGACATCCATAGCTCTTCCTTTGTCCACTGAGGTAGTCACTCCATCATAGAAGGCCACTAGGTTGGTCAGGCAGGACTTGCCCTTGGTGAAGCCGTGCTGTTTGTCTCGAATCACCTCCCTGTCTTCCATGTGCCTTAGCAGGCACATGGCACATCCTCCTTCTAGGAGGATCTGTTCCATGATCTTCCCAGGCACAGAGGTGACACTGACAGGTCGGTAGTTCCCAGGGTCCTCCTTTCAACCCTTTTTATAAATGGCTGCAATGTTTCCTTTTTTTCCAGTCACCAGGGACTTCATCTGACTGCCATGACTTTTCAGCTCTCAGGGAGAGTGGCTTGGCAACTACATCAGCCAGTCCCCTCAGGACTCTGGGATGCATCTCCTCAGGTCCCATAAACTGATGTATGTTCAGGTTCCTCAGCTGGTCATGAACCTGATCTTCCCTTACAGTGGGAGGGACTTTGTTCCCCCAGTCCCTGTCTTGCAGGCCATCCACTTGAGAGGAGTGGGAAGAGAGGTTGGCAGCGAAGACTGAGGCAAAGAAGTTGTTGAGTACCTCAGCCTTCTGCTCATCCATTGTTACCAGTTTGCCAGTCTTGTTCATCAGGAAGGGTACGCTTTCTTTGATCTTCCTTTTCTGGATGACATACCTGTAGAAGCCCTCCTTATTATTCTTTGCATCCCTTGTTAAGTTCAGCTCCAGCCACGCCTTGGCCTTCCTCACCCCATCCCTACACAACCAGGCAGTGTCCCTCTACTCTTCCCAGGATACCTGTCCCTGCTTCCACTGCCTGTGCATTTCCTTCTTCCCCTTTAGTTTGACCAGCAGGTCTTGACTCAGCCATGCCAGTCTCTTGCTTTCCTTTCCTGATTTCTTACACCTGGGAATTGAGAGCTCTTGCGCTCTGTGGAAAGCATCCTTAAAGGTCTGCCAGCTCTGTTCTGTTCCCTTGTCCCTGACGGCAGTTCCCCGGCGGGTCCTTTTGACTAACTCCTTGAAGAGCTGGAATTTTGCTTTCCTAAAATTCAGGGTCCTGACTTTACACTTCACCTGACCCATATCCCTCAGGACTGCAAACTCCACCAGTGTGTGATCACTGCAGCTCAGGCTGCCCCCAATCTTGATGTCACTGATTAGCTCACTTGTGTTGGCGAGCAACAGATCCAGTATCATAGCTCTGCTGGTAGGGTTGTCTATTACCTGGCTTAAGAAGTTACCCTCAGTGCACTCCAGGAGTCTCCTGGATTGCCTGCAGCTCACCGTGCTACTTTTCCAGCACATGTCAGGGTGGTTGAAGTCTCCCAGCAAGATGAGAGCCTGTGAGCGTCATGCCTCCTGTAGCTGGAGTAAGAAGGCTTTGTCAATAGGTTCCCCTTGATCAGGCAGCCTGTAGTAGACACCAACCACAAGGTTTCCTTTGTTGCCTTGGTCTCTGATTCTTACCCATAAGCTTTCAACCTGCTCGTGGCTATTCTTCAGAGACAGTTCTTCACACTCTATCCATTTCTTGATGTAGAGGGCAACCCCTCCACCCCTCCTTCCTTGCCTGTTCCTTCTGAACAGCCTGTAGCCATTGATAGCCACCCTCCAGTCATGGGATTCGTCCCATTCGTCCCATCAAGTTTCAGTAATGGCAACCAGGTTGTAGCTTTCTAGCAGCAAGGTGGCTTCCAGATCCTCGTTAGCATGGCTTTCTAGCTAGGCTTATATATATCTTATTTTTCTAACAAGGCTAGAGTGGATATTCGTGGATATACTGGATACACAGTACAAGGTAGATATAACAGAAAGGATAATCCTGAAGCCCTCTGATTTTTGAAGGAAGCAAAACTGATGCCAAATGCCCACATACCTCCCTGCAGCTTGACTTTGGTATTTCATTGACTGGCATATCATTGATGGGTGTTTTGGGTATCTTGATGAGGCAACACTTTACCTGATTATAAAATAAAATAAACACAGTACACAAAAAATCCAGATTATAAATTCCCAGACAGGTTAAAAAGTTAATAGTCCAGATCTCCAGTCATGGGATTCATCCCACCAAGTTTCAGTAATGGCAACCAGGTTGTAGCTTTCTAGCAGCATGGTGGCTTCCAGCTCCTACTGTTTGTTGCCATGCTGCATGCATTGGCATAGAGGCACTTCAGCTGGGCTGTCGTCTGTGTCACCTTCTTAGATGAACACCCCTTAATTCCTTTGAGGTATTTCACTGGTGTTTCCTGGTTGGTTCCTATCACCTCAGGAGCCCCTGGCTCATCTCTGTAAGACTTCAAGTGTGCTGCAATGTAGCCATCACACCTCAGAGCAACAGGCTGAGGGCCCTCTCTAGCACCATGTCCCTCTACCCTTGGTGTGTCATCCCACAGCTTGTCACAGGCAAGTCTGATATTATTCCCCTCCCCCTTCAAGTCTAGTTTCAAGCTCTGTCAGAGTCCTGCTAGCTTGTAAGCCAAGACCCTCTTCCCCCTTTGAGAAAGGTGAATCCCATCTGATGCCAGCAAGCCTGGTGCCATTTAAGCCATCCCATTATCAAAAAAAACAAAATTGTGGCGGTGACACCCACCACGGAGCTATGTATTAATAGACTGGGCCCATCTGTTTTTTCCAATGCCACTGCCTGCAACTGGAGGGAGAGAGGAAAAAATAACCTGTGCTCCAGATTCCCTCACTACTTGTCTCAAGGCTCTGAAGTCTCTTGATCGCCCTTGAACTACATGTTGCGGCTTCATTGCTACCCACATGGAAGAGCAGTAATGGGTAATAGTCTGAGGACCGTATCAGGCTAGGAAGTTTCCTGGTGATGTCCTTAACCTGGGCCCCAGGGAGGCAGCAGACTTCCCTAAGAGGAGAGTCTGCCTGGCATATTGGACCCTCTGCTCCCCTCAGAAGGGAGTCACCTACAACTATAACCCATCTTTTCTTCCTCATGGAGGTGGTCGTGATATGGGGGTAGGCCTTTCTGACCTTGGCAACACCACTGGTGTAGATGGACTGTCTTCCACATCATTCATTGACTGGCCTTCCACATCCACAGCTTCATATCTGTTGTACAGAGGCACATGGGAAGGCAAGGTGGGCAAGGAGGGGGTTTGCCTGCCGCCTGGAGCGTGGACTTACCTCCATTCACTCCTTTCCTTTAAGCTACTGCCTTCAGTGTAGCAGTGGGAGGATACAGGATCCCCTTGGTCTTGTTTTTTTTTCTGGTGGCTGTTCCTGTTTATGTCTTAGGGAGGGCAGTCTATCTCTTTCTCAGCCTCCCTGAGGCTCCTTAACCTTTCTACTTCCTCTTGTAGCTCTGCCACCAGGTTGAGCAGATCGTCCACCTGGTCACACCTCACAGCTGTTCTCACTACTGCCATTTGTTATCAGTGAAAGGCTCTGGCACACCCTGCAGCCTGAGACCTGGGTGGCTGCATGTTTTCGCGGGAGCTCTGTCTGGGTTGCCACATCCATTCTGATGAGTGCAGAGGACATGGCTTTTCACCAGGTGGATACCATAGCTGAGCTCCTTCTGAGAGGGTGATGACTACCAATTGAACTCCCCTCTTGAGCTGGTAAGCTGACTGCACCCTTCTATGCGAACTGTGGTACAAACTTCAGCGCCATGCCCTGGCTGACATGCCATGCTCTGTTTGCCTGCTCTGTTGGTAGTGCTCCTGGTTGCTCATGCTCCCCAGGCTGCTTTTTATAGGCATGGGGATGGTCGTGGTTGCTCTGGCAATGCCCAGGACTCATCAGCATCTCCCACAAGAGCTGCCAGCTCCTGTGAGGTCTCTCCACTGCCCTGGCATTTCCCTGTCTCAGGAAAACCCCCTGTGCACTGAGATCTGCTGGTCCGCTGTGGATTGAGCCAGCTCCAGAGCAGCTCCCCTTGGCGATATATAGGTTGTGTCCGAACTTCAGCTCCATGTGCAGCAGAAGCATATCAGTCAGATCACCAGAGAAGACTCTACATGAACCTAAAATTTAATCTGGAATAGATGCTTCTTACAACATAGCTGGAGAAGAAAGACTCAGTTGTGTCTATCTTTTATATATTAATACATCTCCTGGTTAAAATATTGTCTCCAAAAGTGGCAGGAGCTCATCTTCCCCAACCACTCCTACATTTCACAGGGGACCAAGAGAATGAACTAGCTGAGATTGTTCCTTATTCCTCCTTTTAAGTCTGCAACTCTGTTGAGAAGAGGAAAGCAAGACATGACAGTGGGGCGTAAAGGAACAGCATAACTTTGTGGCATATGCACATAGAAATGGGGAGTCCTGGTTTGAACTGCCTGCTCCCACGCTATTTCCATTTTCATCCAGTGGCTCTACAGATTGATTATCAAAACGCATGAAAAAAAATTCAGGACTTTTCTTCCTAGGTAAATATCTTAATCAACCTGCTCTTTCTTGGGTCTTCTTTGGCCCCTCACTTTTTGCATTCCTGTCTAAGCAGAGGCACAGAGTGCTTTCATGCTCAGGATACAATATAAAAAAAAAGAGGATGGAAGCCCAACCTCTTCTGTTTTTTTCTTTCTGCCTTTAAAAATGAAGAAGCTACAATCACTGCTGGTTTTGTGTGAGCCCCCCAGTCCTATCAGCCTAGATTCATTACTGTCCTGTTTGTTGTAATGCTATTGAGGAGCTGATGAATAGCATGGCCTAGTGTCCAAATGCCATTCAGGTACAGTGATGACAAGTCTGTAGCCCAGAGACCTTGAAAATAACCAGGTCTAAGGTAACTGGTTAGTGTTGATCTCTACAAAGTTTGGATGATAAATGCATCCACATAAATCATATTGTACCTGGCAACATCATTGTTTTTAGACATAAGTATTAACGGGAGAAATCTGGAGAGAAAGAGGAAACTGAACCTCAGCTTTCTGCTTCACAGCTGCAAAAATGAACTCTAGGTCTCCCTTCTCTTTCAGACACAAACTGATAATACTACTGGCTAAAAGAAATCTCTTCTTAGAGGTCTTGCAGGGTGTTGAAAGAGTCAGGAACCAGTGGAAGTTCAGAGAGCCTTCGTATATATGTTCCTCATATGCTAGGAAGATGGCAACCAAGACAGTACCATTAGTGAAGTCTCTTAGGATTGCTGAGTAAATTACAAGTCTGTTCCAGTTTGTGCTGTAGCTTTATAACTGTTCTTTCCTGCCAGACCAGTGGGAAGCAGTCCTGAGTCCTGCAAGACATATTGGTGGTGCTGCTTAACTGACATTAAGTATCTAACACCTGACTTTTAATTATTAACTGTTCAATGATAGCCAGAGAGACATTGCTATAGTTGTCTAGATGGGGAAAAGGCAATGGACATTCTAAATCTTTTACTAAAAATGATGGATGTAAAATGAGAAAAAGCTGCTAAGCAGCACATAAAGAGCTGTACTTAAATGGCTACTACGAAATTTGACACAACTGGAATTTGAACTAAGTGTTTCCAGTCTGTAAAAAACCAACTCGTGTCTGCCTCTTGATTTAAAAGAGAATCCATAGTGTGTTGATTACACTAATTACAATGCAGTTGAATTCCTCCTTATTCCTCAACCACTAGGGACCGCAAACACATTGCCTGCAGTTCTGTCTGAACAATGTGCTTGACTTCAAATTATGGGCATAGAGAGATTATATTCTAAGTCATTTCATACTCTGAGTAAGGATAATAATGAGTTTTCATTGCATAAAATCGACAGCACAAAGTCTATTCCATTTCAGACAGAGCAATGCATGATGGTGTACTGTTGACACGAGGAATAAACATAAAGGCACAGCATCACATCAGAAAAAGTAAAAAAGCCTATGAGAAACTCAGGATTATTCTTGTTAAAACTAGCTTCTTATTAGCATTAGAGTGTGAGCAGCCTGACTGAGATTCCTTTCACTCTTCTAGCCCAAAACCTCTTTTCCTGTTAATTAATCTATCTGCTGTCTCATAGCTGGAAGCTTTGATTCACAGTTCTTATTAATTGTCACATAATGCACTACAGCCACAATACAGGATAGAAGAGGACTGTGAAGAGACATAACACCAGAAAGTGTGGAAAGATTTTGAGCAGAAAGTGCTTGACAGAGAACTGAACTTAAGGAGGAGCAATGGGCACTCATAGTAGGAAGAAAACTACTGCTTTCTTGGGAAAACCACCATTTCCATCCCCTTTCAGA
This sequence comes from Nipponia nippon, assembly GCF_047370975.1. Taxonomy (NCBI): domain Eukaryota; kingdom Metazoa; phylum Chordata; class Aves; order Pelecaniformes; family Threskiornithidae; genus Nipponia; species Nipponia nippon. Next base: position 6,227,704 of record NW_028262347.1, read on the forward strand.
ACTGTGATGTTGTCCAAATACTGACTGCTTTGAATACTACTTGCTGTAGTCAGCTTTGCCTCCAATGCCCAACTCTGTTTCTTCATATTAGTTTCTGGGTTTTTTTTCTGGGTGCAAATCAAAGGCAGTTGCCCAGGGTACCAAATCATGATAAGTCACCATGAAGCTAGAATAGATAGCAAAGCAATAATTTCCTAGTGGGTGGGAAGGGGTTAATCATTAGCCTCTATCCAGGAGGTTGAGCTCATGTTTAGTTAATTATGATATATCTGTTACACAGGCTTACGGGTAGGGTTCCATGAGTTAGCCAGGCACGTACATACTGAAGCTATATTCTTCAAAGACTTGGTGTGAAAACACAGGAGGAAGTCCTCGGCTCCCTTTCCTATCCTCGAGATTCCGTCCTCATAGTCACCACCAAAAGTCATAAAAACTTCGATTTCCTATGTCCTCTATGGTAGTTGTTTGTATCCAAAATGAGACTTTCATTCCCCCAACCAAACTGCCTCACCTTTCTCCCAAAGTCCTTCTCCCAAATTCCCCAAAACTTATCTGAAAGAATTTTTTCTTTACTCTTTGATATTCACAGCCTTCTCCCAACCTCCACTTTCCCACAGTCAGTGATGGGCAGAATTCATCGAACTAAACATAGAGAACTGGAGTTAGACATCCACCCCTGAGCTAGTCACCCTGGGCTCCCTTCACGATCAGTGGAAATAAAGACCTGTTCTTAGAGCACGATCCATTTGGAGTCTACTTTAAGATGAAATTAATCACATCCTGAAAGTAAGGGTGTCTACCCAGGAAAGTAAATTCTAGAAGACTCTCTCATCATGTTCATTGTCTAGACTTTGGTGAAAAACATCCTGGGACCTTTTTCTCATTCCATTCTGATAATCTTATTAAAATTGAGAGGTCCCAGTTTGCAGCACACTTTTGTTACACCCATCAGCCAGTTTACAAAAAATATCATTATTCCTTTATGCACCCTGTCTTCAAGCAGCTGGACATTGATTCACAAAAAAATGTGAATTTACTTGATTTACAAGTAAATTGTAAATCACAGCATATAATAAAGTGCTCCACCAAGAAGAAATAATACTTAAAGCTTTTCCAAATGATAAATACACCTGCTAAGCAGACTCATTAACATAAAATCTGGTGGTAGTGTTTCCTCAAGTCAGAGAGGTGGCCTTGCCTGTTGGTAATTTTCTTAGGGTTTCCAGTATGGTCAAGATAATTTAGTTGCTTTCTTCCAAGTTTTCTTCTTTAGGTACTCAACCTGTTTTGATGTGAATTTATTGTTCATTGGAACCATGGACTTAATGACTTGGAAATCTTTTTGCAATGACTTGGCAAGGGTTATGAAGTGACTCAATAGCAAAGCAGGAACAAGCACTCAAGCAGCCCTGGCTCATGGTCTTTCTCAGAAGCTCTCTGCCTGGCTTTAAGTACGTATATGACCATCATCAGTCAATCTTTCTTAACAAGAGTATTTTTCATTACTATTATTTTAGAAGTGCTTTGTAATAACTCAGAAGTACTGGAAAAAGATGTGAAATGCCTCCTTTTTTTTTTTTTTTTTTTTTTTCCCTTCACCCAAAATACATGTTTCCTTCCACTGTGTACAATCTGTTTCTGTGGCAGTGGCTTGAGTTTCCTAGGAAACGGCTGCAGGTCAGACCTTGATTGGTTGTGTTGTCAGCTTGATTGCAGTGTTTCAGGCGGTGGGACCTGTAAGTGCAGCTCTGAAGCAAGTAAATAGGAGGCTATCCAAGAGCTTTACATTAGTGGTCTGAAAGAAACCACACAGATGGCATTTTGGGGGAGTGTGTGACACAGAGGGCACCGGTTTGAAGAGAATAGGAGCCAGCAAGGGATTAGAAAAGAGCCAAATCAGAGGTGTGGGCAGGACAGATGGGATGGAGGTCTTTGGAGGACAGAAGTTTGGGTGCAGTGAAAACTGCCATAGTCTCGTCTCACGTTGAAGGGGCAGCTGACAGTACAGTGCTGTGGTGGTCTGGACCCAAAGTCCTTCAGTTATTGGGACTTGAATGCTTGTTTCATCTTTGACTCTACTGATTCAACTGCAAGTTTTCTGAAGCAAAGGGATATATTAATACAGTACTAGGAGCGCAAAAAAAAAGATGTTTTCCACTGTGGCATCTAGGTGCCAGTAAATTAAAAGACATAGTTATTAAAGAGAGTAACACCTTTGTATCCTGCAACCTTTTGGGAGGAGTGGAGGGGATTGCCTAAAAGGGTCATCCCTGATGTTTGTTTATGAATCAGTGAACAGTAAAACTGCATAGGAAGAGGACACATATTGAGAAGGAAACAGTGAAGGTGGGAACAGCAGTTCTGAAGGGCTCCCTGATCTTTGGCTCATTTCCTTTTCCACCTGTCTGAGTACATGCATACTGAAGAGCTTTCTGTGCTGGTATGTGAACACAGTCACATACATATTTTCCTGGTTGAATCCCATATGAAATTTCTAAAACATAATTTCAGAAATACAGAATACCCAGAATGAACCTAATTTGCCTTGCCTTGCCTTGCCTTGCCTTGCCTTGCCTTGCCTTGCCTTGCCTTCCCTTCCCTTCCCTTCCCTTCCCTTCCCTTCCCTTCCCTTCCCTTCCCTTCCCTCCCCACAAAATGAGGTTTAATTTTAAACTTCAGCAAAATAATAATGGTGTGTACTTCTGACTCACTCTGCCAAATAAACTTCCACATGGTGATTATGTCATGTTCTGACTCCTTAATGTACTTGATAAATTCTTTGGCAAGCAGGCATGCCCAATGCCCAATAACTAACTGTGAATCTCTGGATAAAAAAGATTAAAAAAAAAAAAAAGGTGTTGCTTGTTTTGCGTGTGTGCAGTTTCATTTATTTTCTCCCCGATTCGCAAGCAGATCACTTTCTGTTAATTAAGTAAAAAGTACTTAGTGGAATTGATCTGAATTCAGGTCTAAAAGCACTCACTAATTCTGCTGTTAGTTTTAGGAAGCTGGTGGCAAAAAGCATCTATCAAGACAAATTTGTGGTGGATGCTGCAGGCACCACCCATGGTTAGAGTCACAGTCAAATGTCTGCAGTTTAACAGTTTGCCTGTGTGTCAACTGAGTGCCAGAGACTGTAAGCATACTTCAGCCTATGGAAAATGCAAGTTCACGTAACTCTGTATAACCCGCTATGAAATAGGTAAAAAAAAAAAATCACATTTTTCATGATTTTTACAGGCCTGCACAGAGATTATCTCAGTTCATCTGACACGCGGTAACCAGTAAAATTATGTTTAACAGACACAGCCCATGGTGACGGATGTGTTTCAGCCCACGATGGCAGATCAAACCCACCTTGATGTTTCACAAGTTAAGCAGAGAAGGGAGGAAGGGAGGCAAGACTGGGAGATGAGGGCACCGATCTGTCACACAGAAAAGAAGCAACAAGTTAGAAGGAAGAATAAAACCTCTTGATTTCTTCACTAGTGCCCTCCTGAGTAGACAGTGTTGCTCTTCTTTTAATAGTGTATCACTCTTTTTCAAGCAGATGTACAGCTCTCATTAGAGATAATCCTCCATGCTCCCTCATCTTCCATTTCCCAGCTTTACATAGATAACGTTAGTTACTGTCCCTTTATTGCATTGTTCCATTTTGTGTACTCAAAGAACTATCCGCATTACAATAACCTATGTATGTAAAATGGAATTAAGAAGGGAATTGAATGAATCAGCCCGAGTCATACAGTAAATAATCAAGGAAATTTTAAACAGGAAAATGCATCACTATAATTATGCAGGTAACAACAATTGATGCTTTTTATTGAAACTTTCTTAATCCTCAATATAGACAGATTAAATAACACAGAAATGATTCTTTTTCCTTAATAATATCTTTCTCTGGAAGAGAAATACATATTCCGGGCAATGCATTTGCTAGCATCCTTCTTATGGTACATAGAGGGAGCTGTTGGCATAAGTTTATTAGACCAATCACAGTGAAAATTTTCCATTGTTACCAAACCCTTTATAAGATTTCATTATTACTTTAACTGGAAAAATCATGCCCTCATCAATATATGAATAAAAGGAATCTCATGAGTTTTATGCACATAAGGAAGATATGAACTGTAATATAGTATTCTGCCTTTTGCTGGACATTACATTCATTAGTATATGAACTCCAATACACAAAAGTTTTTTGCTGTCCAATAATATAAAATTAAGGAATATTAGCTTCACAATTTATAAAGTATATAGAAATGTAACAGATACATGAGACAACTGTGCATATTCCAGTGCGTATGTATATGAGACTCTCTTCCATTATTGCTAATACTGCAGGAGAGTCTGAAGGCTAGGAGGTGGGATTTTTGTCCTCAGCAGAGAGTGAGAACACTATCCCTGTCTCTCACTCTGTTGACCTTCAGGGATTTTTTTTTCAGGCTGCTGCTTAAACAAGGGACAGGCAAGTATTTTAAAGGAAGGCTCTTACCTCTAGGAAAGGTGTAGATGCTGTTAATTACCACCGTAAAGGCAACAGGAATCTTTTATTCCACATTTCTCTTTCTCCTAACATAAGCACCTAAAATTTTCACTAGTTTTCCTTCAGGATTAGTATAAACATTCAAAGTTTGCAAAAACAGATGAACAAATGTACATTATATAAATGTGACAGTCACAGCAGTTGTCTTTAAAACTAGTTAAGGAAGAATCAGTTAGGGCAAGAACATTTTTTAATAATGAAAATTAAAAATGGATCCACCCTTTTTTTTAAAACCTACAGAATATTTTGCTAACTTTTAGGCCCATCACATTTTGTTGCTGAAATTCTCTAGGTTTCTAAATCCATGTGGCACTTGCAGTGCTGACATCCTTAAATCATGACTATTCCCCCTGCAGCCCTAGTTCAGAAACCCCCAAACAGGAAGTTCTGGAAATGATAAAAGAGATATTAATTCCCAAGACATGTCTGGCAAAACTGTTCAGGCTCGCAACTTCAAAATGCAAGTGATCCCTGGCATTTTTAGCCAGATTAATGTTGAGACTTTTAAGGCTTATATCAGAGCTGGACATCACAAAGAAATAACATTTCTATACTTTGTGAGATAGTCTTAGACTATAGGAGCATCTTAAGCACTGAGTATTTTTTCACATTTCATACATTAAAAATGGTACACAATAACAATGGGGTTACTTAATTTCACATCGAGCACACAGATGTTAAATTGTATGTACATGGTCACATATCCATTTTTCATCTGACTCGTAAATGGATTCCATTTGGGATTGAACAAAATGTAAGTTATTTACAATGCCCAGTCTGTGCCTGACCTCCTCTTCATCTCAATCAGTGAGAGGTTCGACTGCCTTTGGTGTAAGTAGAGCGCCCTTCATTTCAACTCACATGTAAATAAGATTTTATTTACTGCTCAGTGCTGTGCTAAGCAGGTGCAGTAGACATCTACCTTGATGACTGGAATAGCAAAGACTACTGAATGATTTGTCTCTATCTCAAATTTTATATCTATCATCTGGTACTTAAAATAAATTAAAGATTGCATTTCTTACTTGACACCTCAATTCAGCATGATACTCAAGCAGAAGTTAACTTCAATGCAGGAACATTCCCAGTGATTTAAATAAAACTTTCTATATGTTTAAAGATAGCTTCACATTTTCTGAATAGTGATCTAAGCAGTTGCCTAGATTTCTGCCTTAACAAGTGCACAATATCTGAAGAACACATTTATTTCTTCAATAATTTGGTTTTTAGCCGGTGTTCTGAAAACATCCAAATTGGTGGATTTTTTTCATTCCTAATACAATATTTGAAACTATGGTTCCTCTGGAGCAGTTTATGAAGGAGCAGAAGGGGATATTTAGTTTAGGATAGATGTAGTGAAAAATAAAAAATGGAAATTTTTGTAATTCAGCCATTTCATGTTTGGAAGAAAACTAAAAACTAATCTTAACTAAAGTGCTTTTGTTTCAGTTCATGACACTAACAGCTGCTGTAATTGTAGTGTTGAGGCAAAAAAGTTCTGCCTTGTAAAAAAATACATACTAAATTGTTCCTAAGCATCTCAGATGATCATTCTGTTGGGTTTCTTTACCTTCTGCCAGAAAACTTGTATAGTCGCAATGCATTTATTTTTCATTGAAGAGTCTTCTCCATAGCAACAAATCACAAAAATGCGTAAGTACTTAGTATGGGAAAAGTCAAGATACCCAGACAGCCCATACAAATCCTTAGTCGTCCATAAAGAGACCATGAGATAAACCTGAGACAGAGGACTTGAAGTGTTTCAAAACATTTACGATCAGTCTTCTCCCTCTGGGTCCAGGACAGGAACAAACAGGTGATGATTAATGACAGATATCACATAATTGTCCAGCAGAGTGAGACTGGATGGACTTGTCTTATCTGTGGATGGGAGATATCTCACAGTAACTGGACGTCCAACCGATAGAGATTCAAGACACTGGTAGCTGGTAGGTGGCATTGGAGACTGCTTTTTTGCTAATTTTCCCATAGTCTTTGTTAAATAAAGGAAAATAAGATGCTGTTGGTGCTTTATGAAATCTTTGGACACAAGTAGAAAAGTTGACAGTTATGGCTACCACTCATCCTGACCATTTTCTTTGCAATTTACTCTAAGTACTTTGTTTCCTCCTCTTTTCCCATAACCCTACTTTCCCATTGTTACTGTTTTATTTAATCATAAACTGTGAATTTTATAGAGCTAGGGACTATCTCTATACTCTGGAATTCTGGGTCCTGGCTGCAAATTCTGACCTTTATTTCCTTCATTTCTTCTATTGGGGAAGAGCTCTTTGGGATGGGAGAGCTCAGTTTCTCAGTACTGCTTCTGGCTTCTTGTTCTTAGTGAACAGGAAACTACTGGTACTGAAAGTGTATTTCAGCAAAAAGAATAAAAAATCCACAATGGACTGTAAGTTTTTTAGATTACTTGTAAATTAACCTAGATTATAGATAAATTTGCTGACCAGAAATGTTACGCAGGCAATCATTTTACTACTCCTGGAGCCTTTTTTTACAGAAGTATGGGTATATAGAAAATTCATTGTGTCCAAGCCTGTTAGTATGCAGAGAAATAGCAAAAAAAAAAAAAAAAAAATTGTTCTGGAGACGTTTCATTGGAATGAGGCAAGATCTATAGCAATATAACATGCAGAATCTTTACCTTGAAGTGTCCAGTCATACTTCCAATAAATGGTTGAAACCTCAAAAGGGTGATTTATAATTTGGAAAAGAGGAAAATTAGACCATACAAAAGTGACCCAAAGCAGAATTTAGACCATTGTGTTCCACAATATGTACGTTACAGGTAAAAGCTCCTAGTATAATTAGATTGGATGGGTTCTCCATTTGTAACATTGGAAGATTTCATAAAAGTTTTGCATTCTGTGCCAGGATGAAACTAAACCTTTCCAAAGACCTTTTCCTTTATGTATTTTCAGGTGAAATCTGGCTTTTCTTGGAGTGTTTTTGTTGTGAGTGAAAGCAATAATGAAAACCAACCAAATACCACCTCACTGTACTTACCAACGCATACTCTCAAATTAACTCCACTTGATATAGACCAGGGACTTGAACTTAAAACTCCTCCAACCTCTATGAAATCATCAGAATACTGAGAAGATTCAGGTAAGTCTTACTCATTTTCTCCCTTAGGAACTCTTACACTTTGAATGAATAGTACAATCACCTTTCTTGTAATTAGCTAAAGCAGTTAGACCAAAAGAAGAAAAGACTCTAAAATTGATAGTTCAGACAGAACATGAAAAAGTTTTCCTTTTTCATAAAATCTCTCTCAAAGATGCATGATTGGTAAGTAAATAAGAGTGGAAATGCAGATTGCTATGATGTTAAATTAGTTCTTTGACATGCTATTTAGAAGAGGAAGTTCAAGGAGACACAAGATGTGGCTATGCAGAGGGGAAAGCAAAAAAAAAAAGGCTTTCTGAAGGCACACTGGAAATTCCTATAATTTATCTACCTGAATGTTCTAGTGTGGAGTCTATGAACATAAGTCCAATTCTGCACAATCAACAACACCAGCTCTTCAAGCAATATAAATCACTAGGTTTGTGGTTCCCAACTAAGTGCCTGGTTTAGATTATGTTTATTTAAATTAATATGCCAATTTTAAAATAGGTTTCAGCATGTTGGTGAAGTCTCATTTTTTTAATCTCCCATTTATAATTGGGTATGACTTTATAGAAAAGCTCTCATTTTTGAATTATCTTTTGATGCATACACTTCAGAAAGAGCACAGATGGTCCAATAAAGGGTACTTTTGTACTACTCCCATAGTGTAAGAGAACTCAATCGCTTAGATAGAATTTAATGAAGACTCACAACAATTTGATACTATCCCAGAAACAAAACAAATAAATGGGAGTAAAACAAACCAGTCATCTGGGACAGATGTTGCCCCAGCATTCTTGAATTTCAGAAAAGTTTGAATCCTGAATCAAATCTAAATCAATGGGACACCATATGATTTCAATCCAGATGAACACTAAAAAGGGGTCTGGGATAATATTCATCCTTGAATCCAATACTTATGCTCTCGTAGTGACTGTTGTTGGTAATAATAATAGCTATAACATATCTATCATTCAATTTTTGTCACTCTTTCTCTGTGCGACACTAAGAGTCACCTTAACAATTCAAATAATTTCCAGTCAGTTTTTTAAATGTTATTATGTTAATATTCTATCATTTTAGACAAACTATTGGCCCAGCATCCTCACAGGGGGGTCAACAACTTGGCTGCCCCTTCTCCTACATTTGCTCATTTTTTAGACTATGTCAGCAACAGACAGGTTTTACCATAAACATTAACAACACTAAAACCCAAGACTCAGTGAACCTCTAAGCTGGGCCCTGGCAACATTTATGCTTGAGCTTGGACACTTGAGCTTGGACGCTTGTTAAACTTCTAAGATTACTTCACACGATTTGTTCCTTCAGCTTTGTCCCTCCCAGCAGTGTTGTGGTAATTTGTTTGGAAGTGCAAGTCCCAAGGTACAGGAAGCCTGCAACAAATAGTCCCACAGTCCCCCCTTTCTGACCTTCTGACATTTGAGTTCTGTTTTCTCCATTTTCTCTCTCTGTAACCCAAAAGTTGAGACTTTCCTGGAAGGAGATCCAAGTATTGCTTGGACCAATTCCTAGAAACACTCTTCTTCACACACAATGCAGCACAGTCATTATAAAGATATTACTTACTTTTCATAGTTTTGCTAATAGCGCATCATTCTCAAGATACATCTCATGTACCAATATGTCCCTGAAGATTAGCCTTCATGTTTCATAAAATCCTCATCACTCTTGGTTTTTAATTTCAGAGAATAATTGCACTATAGTGCAAAAACTCTTCTGTTTATACAGCGTCTTCTGTATCTGTGGAGTTATAGCAGGAATCCACCATCTCTTTAAAAGATAGGAAGGTCTAAATGTTAGCTCATATAACAATATATTTCCAGGGAAATACGTTAATATAGCTATTAATTATCTTTCCCTTGAATGATTTTAAATGTTGTTAGGGTAAGTTAACTTCCCAGTCTTTGCCTTGTTGGATTAATTTCCCATTATATGAAGAGAGCAGAACTTACAAATCTGCTCTTGATTTTTTTTTTAAGCACAAGTCCCAGGTGTTTCATTTCTAAAAGATGTTACAGCAATAAAAATGTTATCAAAGTGTCTTTGTTCATGCTGTTATAGTTGAAGTTGTGTCAACATTTCCATTACAAGCTCATTTTTCCAGAGAAAATGCTCTGGTCCGTTGGGTAAATAACACATTTTACTATGACACACACCCAGGAAAGCTAGAAATATTCAAGGATAAGATTGTTCAGGATCCTTTATTAATTTCATACAGTATACGTTGTGTTGTAATTTTTCCCCATGAATGAATAAATCAAGTACCACCTGCCAGTGATCACTAATTTCCTTGTACCACAAACTATGTTAGCATTATTTTTGACTTAGACTTTTTTAAAAGGAAAATTTGGAGAAAAGATATTTCTCATTACTATCATGCATATTTATCATTAGCATAACACTTTGAAACTTCAGCTAACCCTTAGAATTGATGTGGAAATGGAGACTTGATGGGGCCCTGAAAGATAGGTTAAAAGCAAAATTTTTGGAGGTAATTTTTGGTTTTGAGTTCTCAGCACTGCTGAAATAAGGTCCCAGATGTCTCAGCCTTTGTTTTGCATTATGGAAGTACTCCAAATCATAGGCGACTTCTGGCACTACTGCCTTAAGTGACACAACAAAGGCTGCAGAAGGAGTGGTGCAAGAAGGAATCAGAAATCAAGAGATCCATTCTCTCAGGCCTCTGCTGAACATGATACACTATTAATTTATTAGCTAAGTCTGCTTTCTCAAGAGGCACCTCACAGACCTTTTAGATTCAGTTTATATGTTGTCGCTCACCCATTGCTATTTCTAGATACCAGCCCCACTGTTAATAGCACCACATCTGTTAAACTGAATTCTGAGCTCTTCCCCTGCTCTGGGGGTGTAATCCTGCAGTTCAATGATCTGTTGGGCCATTACCATGACCCTGCCGTATTTCCACATTCCTCCTGCCTCACCTGACCTTGTAAAAGGTCAGGTTCCATTACAGCAGCTTGAAAAATGAGTGGTTTGAATTTCATGCCTGAACTCTTCACTCAGTATTTGTTTTTAAGAACTAACACTGTCATTAATACAAGGTATGGGTGATCTCTGAGTTTAATCTCACTTAGTATAGGAAGCCAAAGTCTTCATAGCCCCAGGCGTATTTTTTCTTGTTGTTTATTAATCTCGGAATCCGTTAAGACAAACTATTTTATTGCAGTCAGCTTTATTGTAGAAATACTTAGAAGCTACTTCTGGAACTTGGGATTCAGGTGTGCCAGAAGGTGTAGAAACATACAGGAGGAGATTTTTCTTATCTGCCTTAGGTAAGAAAAAAGTTAAGAAAGATTTTCAGTGGATGAGATAGAGATGAAAAAATGGAAAGGAGTATTTTCACCATCTTTTGCACATGAGGACGGGTGATATTAAATAATATACCTTAAGACACATTGAAAGTCAGTGAGAGAGCCAAAAATAATGCCCATGTCCTACCTGTAGTCAAACCTTGCCTTAACACAAAACTTCTTATATTTAAGGATTAACAATTCACAAGCAATGAGATGTGTTTCTTGGCTCATTTAAACTCTTATGTCTACCAACAGATTGTGATTTCTTAATTTTTGCACTATTTGCAATTGTTCAAGACATGTTTTGTAAGATCATAATTCATCTGGTGTACTGATTAAAAAGACTGTCCTTTGACTGTTCATTTAGATATTTAATACCAAGTTCTGTGATTAGATGCAGCTATTTTTTTCTCATTTCCTTGTAACTTTTGTGAATGGATGACTCCTCTTTTTCAGGACACAGATCACGGTTCTCTTGCTCCAAATTAAGTACTGAAGTCCTGTCCTAAGCATAAGGTTGTTACCTGTTTTTTTCCTGTCCAACACGAGGGGTGGGGGGATGAATCATGGGCTGGAAGTGTCCATCTCTCTGTATTGCTCTATTAAACCAGGGATGAAATTTGTCGATGAGTTTAAACTAGAGACCTCAGTTTCGGATGGCTCCAATTCAAAATCTGCCAATTTCTATTATATTGTGGATCATGCATTTTTTTCTCATATGAAATACCTTTGCCTTTCCCATCTTCTCTCTCTCATTACTAATAAATGGCCAAAGGAATCAATCTTTTTCCAGAAGTTCACAGATGCTGTGAAGAAAATTCTCCTATCTCTAGCTAAGTTAATTTTGAGGTGCTTAAAAACAAAAAATCCAAAGAAAACTATTCATGACTTCAGTATGTGTTGTTTTGAACATTTTTCCTTAAATCCAGTTTTCTGGAATGAAGTATTTTTGGCATTGGCAGTTCTCATAAAGAGAAAGCTAATGATTTTCTCCTGAGCATAATATGCGGATAATTAAGATAATGTTTTTAGCAATCCGAAGTGTTTAACTGCCTTTGTACAATATACATCTTTTTTTTGCCACCTTCCTATATTTAATTTAACTACGCAATGAAACAGTAGAAAGAAATATGACGGTTTGAACAATTACACAGCTACTTTCAACACTATATTTTTGAAAGTGTTTTTCAATCTTTCACTTGGTAAGTTTCTCCATAACTGGGCAATTTAAGATTTCTTTTTCTTCCTCCTTGCTCTATTAACTGTCTGTGTCTAAGCACGAAGCATTTACTTTCAGTTTGTATGCGATAGCTGTATATGTTCTTTGTATAATATGCATGCATATGCATTTATAGGTGTACATACAGAAGCACATTTACACATAAAAATTGGAAGGGATGTGTATTCATAAAGAAGTATTTAATCAACTGTTAGACCTTAATCATATAAAGCACCCACTTATTTTGAAGTTACATTGGAGAGTGGTTATTAATAATTCTTTGATAAATTGAGGAAAGCTTTGCTGGTATGAAGTTAGCAGAGAGATTTGTTCTGATGAGTTTCTGAAGACTGTTGGAGAATAAAACATTTTGGGAGTGTGTGTGACTCTTCTGATGTTATTTAGAAAGAATTGCTGGGAACAATGCTGAGTTTAAGATGTATTATATTGGTGAAAGAGAAGAAAAATGACAGAAACAGCTCCAATTGAAAATACTGCTTTTACCTCTCAAATGTTTTACTCTAGATCCAGGTGCACCTCTTGTACCTTAGTACACTGCGGTTGCTGACTGCTGTTTGTGAGAAGCTGATACAGGGCAAATCTGACTTGGCAGCTGTGCAAGGGCTAACATGCATCACTCAGCTGCAAGCATTCAGCTGCAGAAAGGAAGGATGTTTCTGTGCTCAGGTTACAGTCATTGTTTTAGGGAAGGAATTTTGGGTCTCAGCCTCTGTGTGCTTGCTCAGGGATGTGTAATGGAGAGAAGAAACATTGAGAAACTGCTACACAAAGCTGTCATTGTCCCTACATTAGGGAAAATGCTTGAATACCAACCATTCTGCTCTTGTATCAGAGAACCTGATGTAGAGTATGAAAACCAGTGATAAAATTTCCACCCATGCTTCCTAAAAGAAGAATATTTGGGATATTTTGTTATATTTTGTGTAAAGTCTTTACACATTTTTTTCCTCACAAACTTTCCAAAACCTTTTAAAACCTTCAAGGTTTTAAATTCTTCAATTTCCCTCTATTTATGTTTCAACAACTAGCCAACTCTCCACTGAAAAGTTGAACAGAAATTCTTTTTTATTTGTGAAATTCTGTTTAGAGAACTGTTCCAACAGTGACAAAACTCTTGCTGTGAAGTCCTTCTCTGAGCAGTCAGACTTTTACCCTCACTGCACACACAGCAGCATTCCTGTGGATTTCATTGTCCATTGGAAGCATATGAAAGGAATTTCATGCACTCAGAGTCCTCTGAGTGCTTTTGCCATTAAAGTGACAAGTTTAAAATTAAAAATTTTTAAATAAAATTTTTGCATTTCTGAGCAAAGACAAAGATTGGTACTTCATGCAATTAACTATTAACATGAAGCCTGTCTTGGAAGGGAGAGTGTTTTGTATGTCAGATACTGGCTTACAGATAACTTGCTGAAACTTTAGAGAATTTTAGATCTTTTAGGTAGACTGGATTTAGAAACAATTGAGAAATAGAGGAGTAATTTTAGTGTCATTTTACCAGTTTCTGTAACATTCTGGTGCAGAGAATGCTAAAGCTAAACTCAACATGATTTCTTGAGAATTTGTATCATGTTCAGTACTTCCCACTTACATAACTCAATTTATCCATAGCTCTATGTGTACATTTCAGAGGGGAAAAGGAATCATTATTCCCATTTCACAAACAGGTAATGTCTGAAAGCATCCAAAGAAGTGATTTCTCCCACATTCACACGGAAAGTCATCAACTAGGCTGAGAGTAGACACTTCAGTCCCTTAATCTTTACAGCCTTCAGATAGACATTCACAGGTCTGTATAAACAGCCAAGACTACTTAGATTTAAAATTATTAACCCTCCTGCTGCAATTCCTCTACCAACAAAACATAGACACAGTGTTCAACTGGAAACTGCAGAGCATGACAGTCAATGTGTTGCTATAATACTTGTTGTTATGAATTAATTAGCTGATTTGCATTTATATAGCACACTTCATGCAGAAGCAACACATGGCATTATACACTTAAACTACATTACAATTAAACAGAACTTCTGCTAGAGAAGTCAAGACGAGGCATCAAAAAATACAAAACTCAAAAAAATTAAATTTCCCATAGCGCTGATGGGAAACAACTTATACAAAAATTCAAATCTTTAACAAAGGGCAACTGCAAGTCTCAGTTACAAGGACAGTGACTGATCAGCTGTTCAGGGAGGTAAGTAGAGATGAAAACAAGATGTGAATAGTATGCAAGTACTATAAAAGCAATTATACATTTGACAGGAAGCCAGTGTACCTTCCTCAGTTGCAGTGTGATAAGCAAATATATGTAAGTGGCCATTCTAGATGCCGAATTTTGTGCAAACCAGAAACTTAAATAATGAATGGTCAAGAAAGGCTGCAAACACAAAGTGGCAATAATCCAACCACAGTGTTACAAAATGTGAATCAGGAGCTATGCATCCCGCTGAGACAGAAATGGTCTCAACCTACTGAATTCCTGAGACGGCTAAAATGAAGTCTGAACAGCATGGCTCACATCGGCTGATTAGGAAATTAAAATTCCACTCCGAGCCAAACGTTGAGTGAAGAATCACTGTTGAGAGAGTTATTGGACCTAAGTAAAAGAAAAAAAATTGATTCAGTTTTCTCTGAGCTAGGGAATTAGGAAAAAACATTAACAAAGATCCAAAGTTTGACTTCTGACAAAAGCTATTCACAACCAAAAAGGTACATCATGAGACACTAAAGTTATTTTCAGTGACCTCACTATGAAAATATTAGGACCCTATGTCTTCTTGAACTATCTAAGAAAGAAGACAGTGAAATCTGTGAGACACCTGTTTCTGTCTCTGGAGCTGAAGTACTGCCCGATGTGGAAGTTCTCAGATGTTAGTCTTGGTGCATTGGCTGAGCCTTTTCTTTAGAAGTATGCTTCTCTGGGCTCTTCTAGTGTCTTATTTATTCTTACGACTAATTTTTGACTTTCCCACCAAACTCAGTTTCCTCAGTTACCTTTACCCACACACATATAAAAGAAAAGGAAAAGGAAAAGGAAAAGGAAAAAGGAAAAAGAAAAAGGGAAAAGGGAAAAGGGAAAAGGGAAAAGGGAAAAAAGAAAAAAGAAAAAAAGAAAAAAGAAAAAAGAAAAAAGATTTGTCACACAATCAAGTCACCACTACATTTTTCTAGATTATACCCTGCTTTACTAAGAAAATATTATGGTCATATCCTGAACTGACTTGTATTGGATCAGGCTGAGATGGAGTTAATTTTTCCCATAACAACCATCATAGTGCTGTGCTTTGTATTGATAGGTAGAAGGGTGTTGATAACACACCAGTGTTTTGGCTGCTGCTTAGTGGTGCTCACACAGCACCAAGGCCGTGTCTTGGGAGGGGACATAGCCAGGACAGCTGACCCAGACTGGCCAAAGGGATATTCCATACCATATGATGTCTGCTCAGTAATAAAAGCTAGGAGAAAGGAGGGGGGGGTGGGCATTTGTGGGTTTTACGGCGTTTGTCCTCCGGAGCAACAACTATGTGTGCTGGGGCCCTGCTTCCTGGAGGGTGGCTGGACATTGCTGCTGATAGGAAGTAGAGAATAAAATCTTTTTGTTTTTCTTTTGCTTTTCCACTTGTGGCCTTTGCTTCTGCTGTCATTAAACTGTCCTTATCTCGTCCCACAAGTCTTTCGTTATATTTCCTCTACCTTGTCCAGCTGAGGAGGGGGAGTGATAGAGCAGCTTTGGTGGGCACCTGGCATTCAGCCAGGGTCAACACACCATGCTTGTTTAAGCTTTCTTCTCTATAAGGTGCTTCCTACTGGAACACAGAAAGCAATCGGAGTTGCTCAAGGCTTCCTGAGGTCTTTCCTTGGCTCCTCCAGAAGAAGGTCTAACTTTGGTACATCGTGTGTATTTGCAGCACAAGCTGAAAGCTAAACTTCTATCATAATAAGAGGTGAATTTAAATTAGAGTGATTGTAGAAACACCTAGCAAGAAGTTTAAGGAATATTTTTCCAGCATCAGAATGTCCTTTGTCTTGATTCAGCTATAAGTAGTGAATCATGCACTACAAGGAATAACAAAGGACGTAGGGGAACTAGAATGGATTAGCAGGAAGAAAATAAAGGGTTCCTATGTGTCCTTTGATATCTCTAATTTCCATGAATTTTAGGAAGGTAAAATGCATTTACTCAAGTTATTATTTCCCCAAACAGTGCAGCTGGCAATCTCCCTTTTCTGAAAGCACTATGAGACGGTTCCTGCAGTGTTTCTCCTACAGGAGCCCACAGAACTGTACCAGACAATGTGGTTTATTCCTTCAGCACTGTCCCCACTTTTGTGTGGCTGTGGTTCTGAGGGAAAGCTTGGAGATTCTTAGTGTCTTCTGGGACCAAAATATTTGGAAAACCTTCCTGTACCAGGCAAGAATCTGAGAGCAAAGTGGCTAAAGTTAAAGCTATGGTAAGTTCCTGTTCAAGTGAGTGCTAAGTTTTCAGACTTAGTGATGAAAGGTGTTAAAGGATATGTTCTTAAACAAGATAACTTATTCAAAGAACAAACCAAAACTTTTAATTAACCATGTTTAGACAGAAAGCTGAGGGCATCTTTTTCAGAAAAGAAGCGTTCTCCAAGAGCCTTTTTTTTTTTTAGTCAACAAGATTTAGCTTTACAAAAGATTGTGAAAATGTAGAGGAATTTTTTTTAGAAGCTATCAAAACCAAACAGATATTTTTCAGAAACTATCTCACTAGCCAACCAGGTTCTTGATAAGCAGGTTTTAGTGACAACAGCACACAGGAGTTTTTATTCTCTGGGTTTTTTTCTTTTATCTTTTCATAAAAAAAACCTGTCATCACTAGGCAAGAGAGTGCAAACCAAAGCTATAACTGATGTCCCTCAGAAGCTGAAGACAATCCATGGCATTGCAGTTCAAATACTAAATTAAACTTTCCACTTGGATCTCATGGATCACGTACATTCCATGTGTTACATCACATGCCTCACGTTCTTCAGACTGCACGAGTTGCCCATGGAATTTTACAGATGTGGCTTTCACCCTCTAGCATTACAAATTTTGGGGGTTGTAGTCACCTGAGGCATCTTCTCTTTCCTCAGCTCATATCCGGCTGTGATCCTACAAGGTCTTGATACAGCAGAGAGAAAATGATAATACATCGTTTCCAGTGCTTCTAACCTCACTCTATAACCCTGTGCCACAATCCAAGAAAGTGGCACAAATGCTGCAGTGGTGATCTCTGTCCTCAGGCACTGGCATAAGAACCACACTATGGGAATATGAGAGAGCTTAAGTTATTTGGCCAAAATGAAATTATAGCTGTATCAGTGGTCAGCAATAAATTTGAGCAGCCTAGTGTAAATGTTGACAGCTATAAGTTACACATGAATGGATAAGCCATACCAGGGGATTGGATGAAACAAAAAATGAAATAAATAAATATCTCCGAGAGAAGAAGAAAAAAAAAGAAAGGGGGAAAAAGTAGCAATCTGCACACCCAGGAAAAACATGTCAGAATGTCCCTCCAGCCATGCTGACAATTTAGGCATGGAAAAATTACTGAAAGCAGATCATCATTATTAAAGCAAGAAAAAGATGTCCCTAATAACTGTGTTATCTGCCATCAAACCTCCAGAGACAAAAATAGACTCATTTGCTCCAAGGTTGCAGGGGTTACAGAGTGAGGCAGGAACCACAGAAAAAGAGATTGATACCAGGGATTAAAGATCACAGCTGTACAGAGAGGAGGTGGAAACAAATTGGTGCTATTTCTGAAGCCTTGATGAAAGAAAATGGTGCCTTGCTAGGGAAGGTGACAACTGAAAGATAAAAGTAGAAAGAAAATGTTTTAATATTAGAGCTGAGCAAAGTGTTAGTAATGAAACTGAGCTGCCGTTTTGCTTAGTTTTGTGCTTCTTCACAAAGCAAGAGCTTGGACCAGTTTTTCAAGGTGAGCAATCCTAAGCCAATTTATTATACCTTCAGGTGAAAATGATACAGGGGAAATTGTGATTTCACTAGCTTAGATACAAACCCAGCCAAATGGTTATCCAGCCTGGTGCACCGGACTGTTTCACTTTGTTATTGAGTTACCTCAGGCCTGACAATGGCAAAGGAGCTCTGCTTTGCAAAGCTCTGCTTGTGCAGAGCTGGAGCTGCCAAGCTTTGCAAAGCTCAGACTGAGCTACAACGCAACCAACCGAAATAGCTGTTGTAATGGCTATCAAATCCCCTGACACAGCAGGTATTAATCCACATTAAGGATTAGACTATGAGCTACTGCAGGAAATGTTAAAGAGGAAGATTTCCACAGACTCATATCTCTTGAGGGTAAGATAGGTACACCCAAAACGCACAATTATCAGCATATTAGACTTGCTCACAAAATGGAAACCTTCTTGTCTTAGCACTTGACCCTAAGAAATGTTAAGCAGGCTACTCCCCCTCAGATTAGTGGGAACTGAGAACAGGAAAAAAAGAAAAAAATTTCCTTAAATCTGTCCACTTACTTGAGATTATGAATATAGAAGCCTAAATTTAGCTTCCTAAGTCACAGATTTTAAATAGGGATGGTCAAAATCTAAAGGAAACATTTTAGAAACTTTCTCCCATTTTTTCATTAATTTTTTTCAAAATGTCAAAAATTTCCTGAAATATCAGCCACCTCTGATTTTGACTGCCTGCTGATAATTATGTAGTGATGCTGATTCACTAAAACAATCAGGTGATACTTACTTACACTGCAGAACTATAAGATTCAGTTTGCATTAGATGAGCACAGTCTAGATGTCTTGATACCAAATCTTTGTTAAACTGCTTGCCTTTGTCCTTCTTGGAGCCCCACCATGGTTGTCCATGTGGCAAGGATACATTGCAGTGCTGGAGGGGAATTTGGAGGAATTTAACAAGTTGCTGGGTACTTCATCCTGCAAAGACATTCTTATGTAAGTAGCCAAGCAGCTTCAATGAACTCATTTTTTTATATGTGTGGATAAAGACTTTATATGTATAGTTGTATAGCCTGTAGTAAAGAAGTGTCCATACAGTGATTTTGAATTAAAATCGTGGTCTTACAGTACATTAGCTGTGACATTTTCTTCAGTGAATGATAATGGCAGGATTGGTAGTGGATTAGGCCAAAGAGACAAGAGAAATGTCCTGAGGTTTTAAGGAGCTATTTATCCCTATATCTGGCTATGTGATGCAAGAGCAGAAGAGGCCAATTTATTATTTTAAGTGAGGTGCTGAAAAGCTGTAGAGCAGAGAAGCATGGTCTGTCTGCTGCCAAAGAAGGTTAAAATGGCTTAAAATGACTATAAATATTTGCTGTAGATTAACTTTTGTTCTCTTCAAGGTTTTGAGAAAGAATCAGAAAAAATATTTTATGGTGATTAATCAATGTCCATTGGACTGTACAGAAATTATTTAAAGTAAAACAGCTTTTGTCATTCCTTGCAGCTAGCCACTAATGGCCAAAAGAGGTTAACTGAGGACAAAAACATTACTGCTCACTACTTCTCTAGCTCAATGTAAAATAAAAAATAATAAAATAAAAATTAGAAGCTTTAAAAAATATATCTACTGTTTTGACTGTTTGAACTTCTGCTGTTACTTCTGTGCCTTGGTGCTTCCCCAGGATGCTGAACATCCTCTCTGCCCACCTCACAGAAAAGGGCTGGCCATTAGGAGCACCAATGTCAGATACATGCGATATTAGCAACAGTGGTGAAAATGGCTGAGTTAAGGCTATGTTTGCCTGAAGAATACCTCAAATATTCCTCTGCTGGGGTAATTGTCTCTGCATCATGGCCATACAGATCTTTGAGCTATCTGCGGGTGAACATCCTTCAGTCCCTGTTATCACTTTTTCCGGAGATAGATAGAATCATAGACTCATAGAATCGTCAAGGTTGGAAAAGACCCTCAAGATCATCGAGTCCAACTGTCAACCTAACACTGCCAAGTCCATCTATACCATGTCTTCAAGCACCGTATCTATCCGTTCTTTAAACACCTCCAGGGATGGAGACTCAACCACTTCCCTGGGCAGCCTGGTCCAATCCTTGACCACCCTCTTGGTGAAGAAGTTTTTCCTAATATCCAACCTAAACCTCCCCTGGCGCAGCTTGAGGCCGTTTCCTCTCGTTCTATCACTCGTTACTAGGGACTGACCCCCACCTTGCTACAAACTCCTTTCAGGGAGTTGTAGAAAGCAATAAGGTCTCCCCTCAGCCTCCTCTTCTCTAGTCTAAACAACCCCAGTTCCCTCAGCCGCTCCTCATAAGACTTGTGCTCCAGACCCTTCACCAGCTTCGCTGCCCTTCTCTGGACACACTCCAGCACCTCGATGTCCTTCTTGTAATGAGGGGCCCAAAACTGAACACAGTACTCGAGGTGCGGCCTCACCAATGCCGAGTACAAGGGCACTATCACCTCCCTGGTCCTGCTGGCCACACTATTCTTGATACAGGCCAGGATGCCATTGGCCCTCTTGGCCACCTCAGCACACTGCTGGCTCATGTTCAGGCAGCTGTCAACCAACACCCCCAGGTCCTTTTCTGCCAGGCAGCTCTCCAGCCACTCCTCCCCAAGCCTGTAGCGTTGCATGGGGTTGTTGTGACCCAAGTGCAGGACCCGGCACTGAGCCTTGTTGAATCTCATACAGTTGGCCTCGGCCCAGCGATCCAGCCTGTCCAGGTCCCTCTGTAGGGCCTTCCTGCCCTCCAGCACATTTACTCTTCCACCCAACTTGGTGTCATCTGCAGACTTACTGAGGGTGCACTCCATCCCCTCATCCAGATCATCAATGAAGATATTGAACAGGACCGGCCCCAACACTGAGCCCTGGGGAACACCACTCGTGACCGGCCACCAACTGGATTTGACTCTATTCACTACCACTCTCTGGGCTCGGCCATCCAGCCAGTTTTTAACCCAGCACAGAGTGCACCCATCTAAGCTGTGTGCAGCCAGCTTCTCCAGGAGAATGCTGTGGGAGACAGTGTCAAAGGCCTTACTAAAGTCCAAGTAGACAACATCCACAGCCTTCCCTTCATCCACTAAGCAGGTCACCTTGTCAGAGAAGGAGACCAGGTTAGTGAAGCAGGACCTTCCTTTCATAAACCCATGCTGGCTGAGCCTGATCCCTCTGTTGTCCCGCACTGCTGCATAATGGCACTCAAGATGACCTGCTCCATGACCGTCCCCAGCACCGAGGTCAGGCTGACAGGCCTGTAGTTCCCCGGATCCTCCTTCCGACCCTTCTTGTAGAGGGGCGTCACATTTGCTAGCTTCCAGTCATCTGGGACCTCCCCGGTTGACCAGGACTGCTAATAAATAATGGAGAGTGGCCTGGCCAGCTCCTCTGCCAGCTCCCTCAGTATCCTCTGAGTACAAGTGACATTTCAGCCAGTTTTGCCACTAACATAAGCAGCTGCAATTCTCTCAATTCCAGTGACATTTTATCTGCTTTCTCTGCCTGCAGAAATACAAATTCTGATTAACACATTTGAAGTGTTCTTTCTCTTAAACCTTTCTCCTGCATAAATGAGCTGGTGACGGATTTCTGCTGAACAGTTTTGAAGCATCTCTGCACCTGACTTCCCAGCATACGGGATCATCCAGACTCACAACTTCCATCTAAGTTGTTCTGTGAATAATTTTAAATGATGAATGTCACTCATAGACCATTAGTTCACTAGATGTCAGATCTAGTGTGGATGTTTTCCAGAAAAACACTGTTAAAAAAAAAGTAGGAAGAGAATCTGAAGTTCTGAATAATTATCCACGTTATATTGCTTCTTAGACATTACTCACCATTAAACAGATTTAGGTCTTGTTAACCACAGGAAAGAAACTGCTGAAATTCTTTACGTGTACATAGGGACACACTTACTTCCTTGTAAAGTACCTCATGCGTTTGTTAATACTACTTCGAGCATACAGTAATTAAGATTTATATTGCTTGAGGATATTTGATGTTAACGCTGGAAATTATGCTTTTCTGTAATCAGAATGTAAATGGGAAAAAAAAAAGTACACTTGAGGCTCTCTATATTTGTGAATATGGAACTGTCATTTATACTTAGTTTGTCACTGCAATTCAAAGGTGTTGATCAGAGAGCAGTCAAGGACATATCCAAACGGAGATTCACAAATACTGGACCCACAAAGATTTAGGGAGTTTTGTATTTTAAAATAAGATTTAGTAACAGCAGAAACCTCTCTGTTCTCCAGAGTGGATATATAGTTGTTTCTATGTCATAGCACTTAGGGTGTAATAAAAACATCTCTACTGGGGGAATCCACAGACTACTAAAACATGAACAACCTTTAAGGAAACTTCTGCTTTGTCCAATTTTTTCCGTAACATTATTGTTTTAAGATAACATTCTCTCTTATGCAATAATCATAGGGAAAAAAATTAGAAAAAATAATAATACAATCAGCTCCCCATTTTTTGAGATAATGCAGTTGTGAACCTCAAGGGAAGACAGAGAGAAAGGGGAGAGCAAAAATTATTTTGATTGACATACTTAGGATACATCTTGCATTGCCCCTTCTCTTTCCAGACATCCTAGTTAGAGGAGCAAGAGTCTACATATTATTAATGATTGCAACACAGCAGTAAGACTTAATTCTAAGAGACTTTTCTCTTGGTAAATAAATATCCTTGTTCTTAACAAAGTAAGACAGCATTGTACAATTAAATTGCAGAAAAATATAGAAATAAAAACTGGAGAACAGAACTTAGATGTGATCTGAGAGAATTATAATGGAGAGAGCAGCCCAGAGCGATACAGTGCCACTAAATTCACACTGGAAAGGGGATAACGGAGTTCTTTCAGAAGAGAAGTACATCTGCAATAAGGTAGCCTTGCTTCCCAATTCAAGAGGAATGCTATACTTACCATGTTGCCAGGATCTGAGTTGTGTATATTTTGGAAGGTAGTTATGGATAGATATATTAATATAGCTGCTTCTTTATTTCTTTTTCTCTTTTTTCTTCTTCTCTCTTTTCTTTTTTTCTGTTTTTAACAGAACGTCAACCTACTTCAGGTCTTCTAATGACTTGCTCAGGGTCAGAGAGGAAGTGACCAGAAGACCTGAAAACTGAACATCAATGTTGGGAACCACAGAGTTGTGGGTTTTATTTTTCACTATATAAAGACAGTGGCCTTTTATACCTGTCATTTTAAGCTAGCTAAAGTGAAAGCTGAGTTTAATAAAGAATGCTTAGAGGGCTCAAATGACATTAATGGGTCAAAAATGGAGTGCCAAAAACTATAGCCTCCAGTGCCACAAATATACACCTGACATTTAGTAACTAATTTATTTTTTAAATGTAGATGAGATTAGAAGAGTTTTAGTTGAATTAATTTCCCTTTATAGACTATTTTCCTGTGTAAGCTAAAGGAATTCAATTGAATTTACCTGTCTGTTAGTGCCCCTCACCCCAATAAGCTTTGAGTACACTGGTCACTTTCAACCAAATTTGACAGAAGTACTGTCTTTTAAGAGAGAATTACATTCATGTGAATCTCAGCAATTAGGTAGAAGACATAGGTTCAAATTAGTGAGGAAAAAACAGAAAGAGCTCAGCTGATAAATATTCTGTTTAGCAGCAGCTGTGGGCAATGAGCACATGAAGAGCTCCCAACTAGCCTTAGCCTTACTATCATGTTGTCGTTAGTCTGCTGCTAATGTAATGGAGCTATCCAAGGGATACAGGGCAAAGCTGAGGTTATTGTTGGAGGCAAAGAAGGAATAAAGAAAAGGTACAACGTGGTCTATCAGCAAGAAGGTTTCATTAGCTCCACTGCTCACAGAACTACTTGGTTTTAATAGTAAGAAGCAATTTCCTACACTTCAGAGTGTCACTTGGCTACAGGTAAAGAACAGTACTGCTTATGGGAATGCCAAGGTGTGCTAATTATATCATGGCTGATCCCCTCTGGCATTAAAATCCCTCCTAGGAAGAATTCACCCTGTGAAGAGATTATTTGATTTAGAGCCAGGAGAATTATAATAAACATATATAACAATACAGCTTGAAAAATAGTTTAAGTTACTATTTACTAGGAAACAGTTGCTTAAAAAAAATGAAATCATGTAGAAACTCCTGAAGAATAAACAAAAAGGTAGGAGATAAATAGGATTTACCTAAAAACATAATAATTCCCTCTAAATATAACTTTCTTCTGGAACTGCATAAAATATCCCCTGGAATAACTGTGATTCTAGTCATCTTGAAATTATTAATGCATTACTTGAAGTTGCCATTTATTTTGGATGGAAAGCAAAAGAGTCATTCCTTGTAAAACCACAGGAAAAGGGGATATTCTGTCTTAGGAAATTGCTGTAAACGCCAAGGAGAAGACCCTGTCAGGCTGGGACTTTTCCCTTCCTCCCATTAAGACTGCTCCATTTTGCCGTGAACAGTGAATTAACCCATAAACATCATGTGGAACACAGATGTGCAAGACTTGAGTATGTCATATTCCGGGCTGAGTATTATGATCATTGAGTGGCTAGGTATGAAGAGGTCTTCCCTTTGCCAGCTTCTTCTCCAGCAAAGTTTTATGAATCTAATCTTTCATTTCCTATTTCTTTTGTCTGTTCCACAAAATCAAAATATTTTCTCTAAAGCTGAATAGAAAGTTTCATATGCCGCTGGCTTTTTCTTTTAACGTTTTGCTTAGGAAAAACAACAAAACAAATTTCAGTCTGGATCAAACAATTTTATTTTTTTTTCTAGTTTGACTGTGGAGAGGAATAATCTATTATTTATATCCCTATCCACTACATACATAGCTCTCTCTCCAGGGAGAAGATGAGACAAAGAACAAACCACCTACGACAGATGTTGCTCATATTCTTTCATGCACTATGGGAAGGTGTTCAGATTCTGCCATGGTGAAAGTGGCATGAGAAAATATATAGAGTGGAAACTATAATGTTGTTCTGAGGAGGGGAAATAGTTTATGTAAAACATACTGCCTCTAACAAATCATTCTAGAAGCAGTTGCATCAAGGTAGGGAAACTACTGGGACACTACTCTACATGTTACACCTTGCTTCTTGTTTGTGCCCCCTCCCTATTTTACGCCTGAATAATATTTACTTTGCAAGTTCCTAGATGAATGCTGCACAAAGTAGCTACAGGACCCTGCTGTTCATGACACCGTGTCTGAATTCAAATCACAGGGGGCAGAAGCAATGGGGGCTTAAACTGAGGAATTGTCAGAAGACAGTAAGGAAAAATGTGTTTTCCTTAACGCAGAACACAATGCAATTGATTAAAGAGAGGGAAATGAAGTAATGTCAATTAGTGTGAGTAAGACAGTAATAGTAACTTGTACATACATCTATGTTCAAATAGTCTCTGAATAACTGCGATTTGCTAATTGGGAACTAAAAGTGTAACCAAGATGATTCTGTGCTCTTTTCTAAATTGAAAGTCTGCTTCAGTACACACTTTCTGTATATTTTCTTTTAGTAACAGCTAGGAGATTTTTCAGCTGTCCTCGTTAGAAAACTCCAGTTTGTCAAAAATGAAACTGTCTACAGGAAAGGTTCATTTTTTATGACTTCCTCTACTGAAATATGTTTGAAATGTTTGACATTTGCTAAATATATTATCTGGGTGTTTTCAAGAAAAAAAGGTGAAATTATGACCTCCAATGGCTGTGCTAAATTGTGCTAACTTGCGATAAAAAAATAGTAATTGTTGAAATAAAAGCAAATGAGTATACTGAAACTAGAAAAGAAACAATTCAGCTGATCCACTGTGAAGTTTCTTGAAAGTAATTTCAGATCACACCACCATCATCATCATCACAAGTGCCCAACTTTGGACCTGAAAAGTCCTTGAAATCCTAAAAATTCTCATGTAAGTTGATATCTTGTCATTTTCGAGGTCGAGGTCAAGGTCTACCATGAATAAAGCTGCTTTGAAGAGTTTTCTGATGAGGACAGACAAATATCTAATATCAAGCACTAAGAAATTAATTACTAAATTACTTGAAATAAACTCAGTTAAATAACTTGGGGAAAAAAAAAAAAAACAGGAGAAGTGGAATTAGCAGCAGGGGAAGTTACATCTACATCTACAAACACATCTACAAATGTAGATGTAGCATTATGGAAGGCAAGAACCCTCGGTCAAAAATTCCTGGTTTCTTCAAAACCATGATGCATAATGCTTATTAATGGAAGTTAGTCTCATTTCTGTAAGTATTGCAAAATCCTGTTATAAATAAGATATTTCTCACTGTGAGAAGAGTTTCCTAAGTGTTACCATCAACAGAGTAATTACCAAGCCTGTGGGCCATTCTGTGTGTAGGCTGTTCCCTGGAATCTAAAATACAATTTCATAGTGATTTAAATTATGGAATACGATACCCATAATAAAATGCTGACTATGGAAACAAAGCTTCTCCACATTCTGGGGCAATGAAGTGAAGATACACTGAGAAACTCACACCAGGATTAGTATTTGCAAAAATCTGCCTTTTTCTTTTAAAGATGACAGCCTAATTCAGATTGAATGCATGGGAACAGCCAGCCCAGTCCTCAGTAATTCTGATTGTTCCACTCCCAGTGTCTTGTCATTCATTGACTGGCAAAGAACTACAACAGTATTATAATATATTATGAAATCCATTATGCTCTAACTTTCTTAAGATTAAAAGTATTGCCTTTTATTTCTGAATAACTGTCAATGCTTAAGTCAGATTCAATCAAAAGACATTTGGCCACTTTATAAGACACCTGTCCAATTAAGAGAAATTTCTTGGCATTCAGATCTCAGTCTTCTTGAGCCAATGAGCTAACATTTAAATGTTCTGCAAAGTTCATTACTCCACTGTTACACTGTAAAAATAGTATATGAAAATAGAAATAACATTTTTCCCATAGAACTCGATACATCTGCGTAGAATAGTTAAGCAATGTTGCTATGAATTACAATCCTCTTCTTTAACAAGCTCTGCAGCAAAAAAAAATTCAATATGCATTAATCTAAAATGTTATACACAAAATATAAATTGCAAAGTGTCAAGAAAGCTGTTAAAGTGCTCTCCTCTTGAACTCCTCTTTTCTTTCTTGTGATTCAACTTGCAAAAGACCATTGATGCTGTTCTGGTGTAAATCCACTAAAATGTTTTAAGCTTAGTATGCACAGACTACCATTGGGTCCAAGTTCAGCAGGTGCCAAGAAGCATTATCATCTTACTGCTTTGTTAAGGTGTTATGTCACCGCTCCACAAAATCATTGGCATGTGTGTGTCTTTGAACCTCAGAGGAGCTTGACTGACACTTTGTTGGCTCAGGGCCTGAATGCATGGTCAGATAAAAAATAGGTTTTAGGCACAAGAATGATAAAGCCCAAAAAAATCTCCCCTTCAATTTCTATCTAAGTTTGAAGAAGCCTTAACTTTCCATGCTTTTAGGAATTTAGACTTTGCCAGATAAACACATTGGATTATTTTGCAAACTTTGGGTTCTTCAACAGCTTCTGCACGGGACCTCAGATGTCTCAGCCAGAGTTTTCTTTCCATGCTGGACACCTAACACTGAAATTGGTGATTGTAGATCAGTGTGTCAGCTTTTTATTGCATCTGGCACAAAATATTCATGGTCAGAAAGTTCAACATATAGCGACAGCTTTATTTTACACACCCTTTGTCTGTCTAAATTCAGTTTGTTTTGTTTGTAATTGTGCACTTGTTAGTCTTTGAAGGTCAGTATAGCTATGAGAAAATGCACAGGATTTAGTTTTACGTTCAGCATCACCTGTGATATTTTGATACTGTGTTTTTTATCAAGGAAGTCCCAAGGTTTAATATTTTTTCCCAAACATATGTGATTAGATCCAAAGTCAATTGAAACCAATTGGAGCAAGATCCTTGGAAGTATTTAGACATCTACTAGACACCTACAACACTGATGCCTGTGGGAGCCAGGCTCTGAAATATTGAAGATTTGGATGTTGGAACTCTTCTGATAAGCTGAGGTCTTGATGGTATTCTCGTAAATAGTTCAATAAATCAAGAATTTGTGTTACAAACGTAGTCTATATGGGAAAATTGGCTGTAGTCCTGGCTTGACTGGATCAGCTCAACAGATATATGTCACACATTTCAGAAGTGTGAGAGAAGGTAAAGCTCTAGGAATGGTTTGCAGGCAGGAAATGAAAACGGCTTCTGAGTGGGCTTTTTTTTTGTCAGCTCTGGGATGAGACTACACATTACAGGCATTTGGGACTCAAAAGTGTCTCACTAACCATGTCAGCATCAGAAGCTGCTGCTTGCTCAATTCCTCCCCCAGACAGAGATTTGATTACCCATCTGTACTCATTTGTCCTCTCAAAAAAGTGCTAGAGAAATGGAAACAAAGTTCTTGGAAGCCCTGGAAAGTCCTTGCTGATAAAACTCAAACTAGTTATCCTTCTACATAGAATATGAGAGAATTTTAGGTTCTTAAGTTTCATAAGGATTTTCCTTCAATCATTCCTGATAATTCATGACTGAGGATTACATTTTCTACCACTCAGTGGAATGCTTTCCTCAAGATAAACTTTCCCCAGAAGCTAAAAACAAAACCAAAACACTCCCCCCTCCCCCCGCCAAAAAGAAACAAAAACCTGTTGTATTGTAATATAGTGTTATTCTTACAGTTTAAATTCCAAGGAACATTCTCAAGATGTTGTACAGTTAGAAAATGTCAACATGTTTTTGGTGAATATTATTGTTAATTGATGACTCAGTGTGGAAAATTCAGAACAATTTAGACAAATACTGTAAATTTGGTAAGTGATAAAGGCTCAGAGTCTAACTTGCCTTGTTTTGTAAGACTGCATTTCGGTTTTGTGTTCCTGGGCCCCAGTCTGTCACTTTCTTGGACTCTTGACTGAAGATACATTACTCTGGGACTCATTCTCTTTTCAGAATGCTGCTACACATGGGTGGCATTTATCTAAATTACTGTAGTGCTGTATAATGTAAACATCCAGTCATCCTCTCCTTATGGAGACTCTAATGGAAAGGCTCTAATGTGCAAATTATATAATCTTGAAATCAGTGCCTGAAATAAGTCAGATAAATTTTGTCTTGAAAGTGCTTGTTTCCTCTCCATTGATTATGATGTAAGTCACAGTTCATATGGAGAAGCCCATATTGTAAACAGAAAAAGTTGCGTCATTTGATTTCCACTTCTGGTGGTTAGAGCATATAAAGATTTTTGGGGCAGATTTTCATTTCTTGGAAAATGAGATTTCTAAGCAGGGAAGAACAGGTTGCCATAAAAAAAGTCTGTGCTGATGAGAGAAAACACCTACGGGGATTGCTGTGATTCCAACATTTTGTAAAAGGCAGTCAAACAAACATCAAAAAAATTCCAATTCTGTCCTGGAAAAATAACAATGGTTTCTACAGGGATATAAGACAGAAACCAAACACTGAGGCTGTCCAAAGGAATAATATTTGCACATCTATACACACACATATGTCCAAGGCTCTTGTTACTCTGCTAATACCTAAGCAAGGTGCAAGGTTTCTTTTGCATTCCAAATAACAAACTTGCTTAAATAAGCTGTTTGGCTGTTGCCATCACATTTCAACTTGTTGTTTGCATGCGATACTCATCCTTGAGACTTTACAAATGTGACAATTCCCATTATGAATGGGATTGTAAGTGAGTTACTAGAAGGTGGAAAATACCAGAGCGTATCCGTTCACTGTCGTGGAGATGTATTTCTGTAGTATTCCCAAACTCTTTTAATCACATTTCATTTCTCTAGTGTGAGTTGCGATACCAGACTTCTTTGCTTTAGCATATCTCACATATCCCACAAAGAGATAGTTTTACAGGGTGATAAAGAGTTCTGGAGAAAGGACTCAAACAGCAGCATCCAAGTCCATGCTCTCATGCAATGCTGTGGTCTTTCATTTGGTCTGTTCATTCCCTCCAGCACATGTAAACACCTGTATCTCAGTTCCTGTGACTGCCGTTCTCCTCCCTTACTCTAGCTTCTGAAAGATAAGCAAATAAAAAATACTTTTTGAAGTTACACAATTCAGGTTTTTCCTACAAGCTCTACTTCTTCTGTGTATGTGCACAGTGTTCAATGGAGCCAGTCTCAAATGGAGATTATATGTGCTACTGTGACACAAAGAATATATTAATAAGAATATTTGGTTTGCTAGTCAACAGTTTAAAAAACGTCTTCATGCATCTTGCAGTGCTTCAGTATGGAGTTTTTTTAATCTTTGAGAAAAATACGTTTGAATGCAGGTGAATTTTGCTATACTGGAAAATCAGGCTTTCCCTACTGTTATTTCAAAAAAAAAAGATGAAAAATTAGGATTGATGAAGACTCCTGTACTTTTGCATAACTGCCTACCTCATATTTTTATGAGTCACAAACTGAGAGGCACAGCAAGTAGTGGAAAGGACTCAGCTGGTCAAAATCTTTGCTTTTATGTTAAAATCCATTTATTCTTGAGGGGCAAACTGTAACGAAAAAGAAAGTGTGTATAAGTATGTAGAACCCTAGTAATTTAGTCTTCAGCAGGTCATGTTGCTGCACAGGCTTAAGAGCTAGTTCACACTGTTATTGAATAAAAGCAAAAAGTATAGTTACCATAGCAACAGCCACAACACATGATGCTGATATTTCCCTCTGAGGTTTTAAAGCCCCACAGATTTTTAAGGAAACATGCATTGCAATATCTTAGCAGCACTTGTAGGACTTTACGGTTTTTACTAAAATGTACTAGATTGATATATTCATCAGCAGCTATTTTGCCGAGCGATTTTAAAGAAGGCCGAGAAAGCAGTTGCAAGAGTACTAATAGTTTGTATGTAGACACTATACAGTTTCCTTGTCAGTTGTTACTGGAAAGACATATTTTCATGTCTTCCTATGTTTGCGAACAGAAAGAAAATGAAAAGCTATATAAAGTAGGCCACATTTCCCAAATCAAATAAACACCATCTCTTGCTCTTTCTCTCTGGAGCGGTGAGTCTAACACATGTAACACCGGTTGTGTGGGTAAAGTCCTGGACTTCCCTGGATAAATTGTTTCCAAGCCTGTCCTATCACTTTCCTACTTTCCCATTAACTATCTTAGAATGGGAGAGTGGAGAGTATGTAGTATGGGTTATCATATTAGTTTAAAATATTAATCAGAGGTTGGAGCTTGGTGTATTTACCTTATATTAGTCAATGACTTACATCTATGTTTCAACGGTTTATATGGAATAAACTATACTTATAACCCAGCTATTGCAGAGGACAAGAACATAAAAACTTCTGTCTGTTATCTTTTAAAAAACCTTCCAGCTAATCCTTACTTTTGGGAGAAATTCTTTGTCTTGGCATACAGGAATTACAGCTGGCAAAGTGTTATGGTATTATGAAGCATAGTTCTACTGGTGGCACAGTCTTCTGGAAGAAATGTAAATGCAATTTTGAGAACAGTTCAGACTTCAGAGATCCCTTACTGCTTGCTCACAGAGCAGGTTTAGTATTCACTGAAATTTTATTCAATTTACATTGGCCTACACAAAGATCTTCCTTCAGTTACTACGTGATGAGTCTTTTCTTTTTACTTTTTACGTTAAACCAGTGGTGCTGGACTTTTTTATAGACCTCTGAGAAAACACTAGTGTTGATGTACACTTCTGTATAGGGAATATTGGCTTAGAAAGTGCACTAGTTTTTCTTAGTTAACTTTTGTGAGTGTCTCAGAAGCAACCTACAGTCTGCAGGTTGAAAACAGCTGCCCTGAACTATTAAACAGCATTGCTATAGTCTGTATAATAATTATTGCATATTAATTTTGCAGCTGATACAGGTGTAGCCATATATAGGCATCGTATAAATTGATATATAAATGGAAAATACTATTATTTAATTTTAATAATAATCCAGTGTAGAAGAAAGTTATATAGAGACAGGGCAGCAGAAGTCTGAGGAAGCATTTGAGTAAGGTAGAAATCATTGACAGTGAGTAATGGTTTCATATAACACAAAATGTCAAAAGAATAATTTACAGATAATATTAGGAAGGGTAAATGAGGAGACAATGGTTCAAAGTGAAAATAAGCTCAGTGTGCAGTGATCCAAAAATTGTATTTGAAGGCTATATAATGCAAATACAAAGCTGGCAGTGCTGCATCCCTTTGAAATAGAGGGAAGTGTGCAGTCTAATTGTTAAATATGGCTCCATTTACTGAACAAAGAATGTTATCAGCAAGACAAGAAGAAAGCTAAGAAGAAAGCACTAATTTATACTGTGGGTAGTCACCTCTCTACAAATGGGCAGAACAAAGAGTATGGATTTGTGCAGTTCCATTTAAATTCTTAGGGATTATCTTGTACAAGGGCCATATCGGTTTTCATATCTTTACATATAATGCTGAAAGTAATGATTCGGTTGTTTTGCCTAAGGTGCCAACACATAAATTTCCTTTTGCTTATGAATGGTGGTGTCTTCTTAATTACATTCATCTGTACATCTCTGGACTGTGTAACACGTTTATTTTTGAGTGACTCACTTAACAGGTGCTTGAAAGCAACACAAAGATACTGTGAAATTGTTGATGAGATTTAGTACCAAAAGCATTCAGTCAGACCCAATCAGTGTAGAACAGGCAGAGGGAGATAAATTTTGGATCAAAGGACTGTTGGTGGAAAACAGAAGCACTTTTTTTTTCACTGGGATGTAGGACTAGATCACTGAGCCCAGTTACCTGCCCGTTCTGCCAAGTATATTATATAATCTCATCCATAAATGTAATTTTGTAGGTAATTAAAATGTTGTCCTCCTCTTTTCATATTGGACAGATGTCACAGAACTTCATGGCTCTGATGGTTAGCACCTTCCTTTCAGGTTCCAGCCTAAAGATATTCCTGACCAATGCATGAATATGCAACCATTATTCTGCAACCTTTCTCCTTCTCTATAGTATTTTGAGGAGTGACATTAACTTGGGTTCGGTCTTTAATTTTTGTGACTTTTGATTGGGACTTTTAGTCCCAGTGTTACACTATAAATATTTTTCTTGATCAACCTACTTACCTTATCATGTGAGTATTTGAGCCTGGTTTCAATGTTTTTGCACACACCTGTGTTTCTAATAAAAATAAACTTCAGGAAGGGATTAATGTTAAACTTCATACAGCGTGAGTACATTTTGTTAAGATCAGCTCAGGAATTTCAGTTGATTACAAAGTGAGATCAACACAAAACCTCACATTTTGGGATAGGCTGAGAGAGTAACCTTATTTTAAGTGGCCATACAGAGCACAACAGTTTGCCAAAATCTTACCATTTACTGTTCTTCCATGATACATGTACAATAAAATTTTAGGCCCCTCTTGCTTTGATTTCCTTGATTGTGTAGCCATTCAACCAGCTAGCACAGTTGTTATCCCTTTAACACACTGCTTCTGTTCTAGTATACATACTATGTTTTATTAAACCCATAATTCATATTTCTAAGTTTCTTTTCTTGCACCAGGAGTTGTAAGCAAGAATAGTAATGATACACATCAGAAGTTATAAGCAAGGATAGTAATGATATAAGGATGCTGCAACAAACAAAACATTGTGCAAGCACAATGCTGCTCCCCATGAGCCTCCATATAACTCCCCTGGCTGTGTGTTGATGAATCACAGACCGAAAATGCTTCCAGCAACACAAATGTTTTGGGGATTTGGATCTTTAGACTGAAAGGTTCTGTCTGTGTGTTTTCAAGTTCTCACTGGCCATTGTACATTGCACAAAGATACCAAGGAAGCTGTTAGGTATGGAAAGATTTGTTGTAGCCTATTTTCTTCAGCTACTATTGTAGCAGGTTATAAAGATAAAATGGGTTTAATTTTATGGAAATGGTGCAAAAAATGCTTGTATATTTAACCTCAAAATCTTTGTTGTAGAAGTGGATGATCACATATACTTATTAACTCTTTTTCTGCTACTGAAAAATCACTTCCATGAAAAGAGGGAGGAAATATGGAGCTATGTGCATTACTATGTAGGTCAACTATTAATTGGTTTCAAAGGGCTTTATTCTTTAAAAGAAATCATGCTTTTATCCTTACAGAAGACATTTGTTCCATTTGCAGTATAAATTGGGACACATGCAGTTTCCTTTGTTGCTCTCCAAACCACGATGAGTAAGCAAGCCCATTAACTCAACGAGCAATATAGTGAGGCCTTTTGCAAAATACTTCAGAAGAAAAGCAGAAAAATCTCCATAACCACAGGTGAGCAATAAAATAGCTATAAGGCAGAAGTATTGTTTGCAGTATGTCCTTAATCAGTGACTCTTCTTTTTACATCTCAGTGTGAAATCTCCATATCAGTGAAGTTAGTTTTATAAGAAATAATCAGAGAAACTTTATAAAACCTAAAGGCCACTACAAATTAGATTCTATCTATACCAAATATCCATTAGATGTTCACAAATGAACCACTCTCATTTCAGAATACTTTGTCTTTCTGTCAAAACTCTGGCTTGAATGAAAAGCACTTTGTCTTACTAAAAAAGACCATGGTTTAGTAATACTTCCATTTTACTTAAAACACACAAAGTTGCCATAAGAAAGGTTGTTTTCTTTTTAGATAAATCTTCTAGAGTAAGATTAGATGGTTAATGGAATTAATACTTGCTTATGGCAGAAGCTGTCTTCTGCACATGGCTGGTTTGAATCCAGATGAGCCATGACTGGACAGAGTTATCCTCATTTCAAAATAAAGTACAGTCATAACTCAAAATGATGCTGCTTGCATCTGTGTTATTACACAGTACTTGCGTCATTATTGTACCATGCTGTACTTCTCATGCCATTGTAAAAGAAATTTATTCCCTTAGTCTGCTGTTCATTGTACGTGTCACAATTTGTTCCTTTATTTCATATTGTATTTTTTTTTCAGAAAGCATCAGACTTGTAAGAAGGACTAGATGACTCCAGGGGTTGATTGTATCATAGCTTCTATAACTGTGTGCTTAAATGAGTCAAATTCGTGATGAATGGACAATAATCATTACTATCTGCTGAGCGGATTTTCCGGTGGCTACCTGACTACTGGCAATGCCTCTTAAACATGAAGAAAATGCATGGTGTGGCAGGAAGATGCCTGACTGCCTGAGACTTTTCTATCTATTAAATTCATGAGACAGATCACAAATGACATGATTTCATTGCTCTCACCACCACTGTCTTGCTCCACCAGTGCCCAGTATTGCCTGCCAGTTCCTCCAGGAGAAATCTGGAAATGGTTGAGAACTGACTTCCAAGGTAATAAATTAACATTCCTAGTCCTGTAACTGGAACAGAAAACCAGACAGACTCTACTCAGGCTGACTGTTGCTACTCCAACACAACGGGAACCAGGGTGAGAAAAATAAGAAAAAAAATCCCTATCCATGACTTCCATGGATCCTTTTCCTACTTATAAATATTTGTTGACTGACAATACTAATTTTGTCCAACAGTGCCAAATAACCTCTCCTATACCTATGCCAAGGATATTACTCTATTTTTTAATGTTTGATCAAAATGCCACTTTTTCCCCAAAGAAACTCCATATACAGCTTCCATAGTTTTTAACCCTCTATAAATCACCAAACTGAACATCTATTACAGTATTATAACAGCACAGCGCTATAGTTGAGATTAAGAATCTGGTTACATTTATATTCTCTTCAAGTTGAAGAAATACTTGCTCACAGTTATTACAAGCAGTCACATATGTAAAAGCCACTTGGTGCTGATAGTTATAAAGAAAAGATCAATAAAGCAAGCAGAGCAGTCTTGGCCAGTGCAACATATCAGAGAGTAAAGTGTAATTTGGCCTTGTAGAACAACATGAGAACTGAGCCTCTTGGAAAAATACCTTCCAGAGAGGATGCAGGAAATTAAAATTTATATCCTCTTCTACGGGGGAAAGAGAGGGCTCTTTATATGCTAAATTCTATTATCAAGAACTGTCCAAGATATTGAAAATACCTAAGATTTTGAAAACAGAAAGATCTGACCATAAAACATTTACAAAGTGAAAGTGGGGAAATAACTCAAACATTTTCTTGTTATGAACGTTTCTGTTCCATTTCTTTCACAAGCTCCACTTAACCAAGACATGAAATCCATAGAAGGTAGCTGAGCTAAACACAGGTAGCGACCAAGTTGACCCAGAAATGCACAATCAAAAGTTCCTCCGTTAGCATTCAAGTACTGTTTTGTTTCTATACACAGACTGTAAAAGTCATTTGGAGGAAAAAAAAAATTAACACCACTGTGTTGTACACCATTAAACCACAAGTCTAGTCAAAGGTATATATATATTGTCATTTCCCGTTCTCACTGTGAATATTTTCTTCTACCTCTGCAACTTTGTTCTCTATCCTTACCTCCCCTGCTAACTAGGATCAGATAATGTATATTTAAAGCAAACTCTTCCTTTCAATACCACAAATCTTTAGCAGAATGATTTAAAACACTTTAGTTGCCTCATTTACCAGCATCACTCAAAAACCTTACCTTTATTTGCAAACATTACTGTGTGAAATATTACTACAGTGAAGTTAGCAAAATGACTCTGAACTGCAGGGTGCTGAAATTCCCACATCCTCTTCCTTGACTTCTATGGAGCCAGGATTTCCCCCCGTTGTGTTCATTGCTGAGTGGAATGGAGTTAGAGCCTATAAGCGATTTGCCACTGTGTAGATGTTTCTGTAACAAAAGCCCAAAAGCTGGTTGAAAAGTATTTATCTAATTATGGAAATTGTGCTGGAACTATTCCATTTACACTTAAATAGGTGTGTCTCAGTGAAAGCTGGACTAACAAACTTAAATGAGAAAGATATGGGTATGAACTGGTGATTTGGGCACAGTTCCCTTGAGAATGACTTCAGTCCATTAATGACCAGCATATGGGTATTTTTTTCTTTAAGAAAAAACAAGTCAAGCTTTTCTTCAAATTTCTGTAATACAAAGGACAAACTATACCTGTCATTACAATATCATCCAATTTTAGCACCAAACGATGGTTGGATGAGTATCATCCATTCACTAATTGTCATAATTTTAATAATTGTAATCATTTAAGTAACTGAATACAAAAAGAAAAAATAATGCAGGTAGTACATTTGTGCCAGGCAGATTTCAGGATTCACTGTCCTCTATTTAAATTGAAATTTCTGCAGGAAAAGCAGGGCAGGGGCTGTCTCCTACCACATATGTGGAATGTATGGGAAATTTGAACATGCACAAGCTGGGCCACAAAGAACTACTATTATGCAGTCAACAAAAACAATAACTTTCTAAGAAATACTTTACCATGGCATCTTAAAACATTTTTAGCAGTAATCTCCCTGTGGAAAAAGGCCTGACTTAGCTGCTAGTCTTTTCTATATTTAGTACTAGGTACTAAATTGCAGGTACTTGCGCTAAGTGTCATCCTTGTGCAAGCCTTTGTAATACTGGCTCCTGTAATACCTGGAAGCCAGTACTGCTATAAATGACAAGTCACAGAAGCCCAAATGGCTCTTTCACTACGTGCATAGTGTACATACATATGCAAGAATGAGCCACCGTCCATAAGCCTTGTAGCTCCTAGACATACAACTCTGCAGTGTAGTTTCTAGAATATATCTGCAGGCAGTATTGAAACTGTATCCTGAGAATATCTAGGGAAGCATATGTAAAATAAAGAGTGATTGCTGTGTTAGAAAGCCCTCAGGTTGGAACCCAGCACAAGAGCTTTATAGGTTTCAGAAATAAAATACCTTAAATGGTGCTAAAATATATTAACTAAATGTTGTTTTTACATAGGAAACAGACATTATTTATTAAACATCAGATTAAGAAACTTTTAAATTAAGTGATAATCAAAGGCCTGATATTGCTTTATGTCCCAAATAGGCTGTTTTTCTCAACCAGATTGGTCTGGCTTATAAAGAAAACAGAAAAAGCATTTAAATTGAGTAAGCTTGTTGTCAAAGAAAACACCTTTTAAGAGAAAAATTATTTGCTTCTTCTCACTTTTTCTTTTTCAATGTGAATTTTGGTTAATATTTTACTTCAAAGTAAGTATAATGCCAGAGGAGTAATAGTGATTGAGGCCTAGGAGGGGACATGAGGAGAGATTGCTTCTGCCCATTACCTCCTTTGTAACCACCTTTCTGTGCCTCTATTCTTCACACTTTGTCCACATGATCTGCTTGAATCCTAAGTTCTGGGGACATGGTGGTTTTCCTACTATAGCTAGTATTTGTCTAGCATAATGCGAACCTTTAAAGCCTTTTACTGTTATTGTAGCACTATTATAAAGATATATTTCCATTTCTGTACTCTGGTTCGTTTGTAATCATTTTTATTGCATTCCACACAATGACTAATGTTAACTTCCTTTCAGGACGTCAGCACATCTGTTGCAGCATGGATAAAGCCAAAAAGCTAGGCACCCCAGGGACCTAGAACACCTCCAAAACACTATCAAATGAATGCCCCTTCCAGTAACCAGGGTGTCAGAAAAGGACTGGAAAATTACTCACTTGTGTGGCATTGTAGAGTCACTATTACGTTTTAAAAACTAAGCTATAGGATAATGATAACTTGAAACAATCTATTTATGCAAATACTTTTTTCTTTTGTCCCAGTCACCTGAGTTTTAGCTTCATGCATTACTTGTTAGACTCAGTTTGAAAGCTTGTAGGCCTTCAGAGAGCTGCCAGTCACCAGCTAATGGCTACCTGTGGTATGTTCGACTTTAGGAAGAGGAGCAATGTGGGACAGTCCTTTCTTCCTCAACCTTTTATTAGGTAGATCATGGACTATTAGTACCTAAATTACCTTTAAGTACAATAATTTAGTTTCACCAGAAGCACTTAAAGACGTCAGATATGGTATGTGTTTTAAACATGATGCTGAAAGTAAGGTGAAACTCTCAGATGCTTACCTCAGGGTCAGTTTCAGAGTCTCTTGCTTTGTAGTTTTTGATGATCTGCTTAATAAGCTTATGGTATGCAGTATAGAGTTGTAACTGAATCTGATTATACATGTCCTAGAGGGAAAACTCCCAGAACACGATCTACTCAGGGATTTAAAGTGTGATTTATATAATTTACAAGCTGTGTTTAATACAAACTAACTATCATCGCACTTACCTTTTTTTAGAACATCCTGAAGGTTCAAAGAGTTGTACAAACACTGATAATTAACTCTGGGATTTTCAAAGAGGTCCAAAAGCGAGCCACCCATCTACTGCTGAATTGGCTAGGTAACTCCTGAAAATCGCTTTGAAGAATCCTATCCTTGACTATTTCAAACACAGCTCTGCTCCTGACAGTAGAAAATACTTCCTTACTTGACCTATCCGTTTTTCTCTGCAAGCTTTAGTATGAAAGATTCCAGCTGATCAATGTCTTTATGCTATAAATAAGATTTTCAAAGGATAACTTGATCCCAGTCTGTAAAGACAAGTGAGCACGAGTAATGCTTTGTTAACAGCCTCTTCATAACATCAGATACTACAGGGTCCTCTGGTGGAAAGTTGAAGTGTCAAGATGAAAATGAGAAGTGTTTTTTAATAGTAGAGATGATTAACTCTTACAATAATTTAATGTCAATTGCTAAAGATTCTCCATGATCCGCAACACTAGATGATATATTTATCTGCAAGTTATATTACATTTCAATCAAGAACAGATTCTTAAAGCTGCATGCATCTCTGTTATAAGCAGAGCTGATGATCACATAAGCCCTTTTTAATTTTATGACTTCCAAATTTCTTTGTCTATGCTGAACACTTTCTCTCAAGCTCTTTATGGTTTTACTGCATTTATATTTTTAATTTTGTCTTTTTTTTTTTTTTGCTCTGGCAAGTATACAGTCAACAACATGTTTGAAAAAGTTTTAGGTGATATATTCTATTTTTGTAACTGGTTCTGATTTAAATAGTGTTCCTAAAATGAGAAATTTTATTTTAGGAACCTTTGATTTATTATCTGAGCAGATATTTAAAAATGGAACATGGGTCCTTCGCACGAGGTTGCCTTTCACTCTCATTTCAGTTAGTTCTTTTTTGATGTCTGATGGAGAATTTCCAGGTCAAAACATCCAGCACAATAGTAAAGGTACTGAGTATCACTGGTATATACAATACAACTGCATCAGGACATGACCATCCCAGGCACCATCTCATGATAGCGGGAAAAGTCAGAGACCTTCTCCAGCAGAAACTTTTCAAGAAGACCTATTCCATTCCTTGAACTACGCCAATACCAGCTTTTCTGTGTTCACTCCCTTTCTGCCTTCATTTTCTTGCTTAGCTGGCATGACATTGTCCCATGCAAACTCTTCCAATATGTTTCAATTATGTTTCAGGTAACCCAAGTAACGGAGAGAAATATTTAGAGAGAACAAATAGGAGAGAAAACAAATGCTTGGAGAGAAAACAAATTTGTGAAGGAATGGGAAATTGTTGGGGAAGAAAAACAAAGAAACACGATGTCAGAAACACAGTATTCGATTTTCATCTTCTTGCCTGTCATAAGAAACCATGGGGTTGTTGTAGGTTTTAGGAGCATATATACTCAATGCTTTTAACTTGGCTCTCACTGAAAAATGTAGCTGATAATCTTGAGAGCTGCCAAGTGAAATTTCAAAAGCAAGAACTTTAAGCAAGAAGGGTGAGTAAAAGAGTGTGCTGTAAGTCTAAAGGCCGAGTAACTTTTTTGGTGGAAGTTTCGATGTCCCATATTCTGCTACAAGTTACACCCATGACTAAACCTGGAACCTTCAGGTTTTTATATACCGCATCCAGATTAATTTGTGGTTATCGTGTATAATAACTAATTAAATAAATAAATGTTACAATAACAAAGTAACATGATAGCATGGTAATAGCAACCTGCTCTGCTTAAATTTTCAGCCCTGATTTTCCCTGAAAGATTGTGGGTAGCGTAACCCATACACAATCCTGTATTAAATTGTCTTGATAGACCTCACAATATAAATTACTTGAAATATTGTAGGTCCAACTCTGCTCTCACATAACATCTACGTTCCAAAAATCAGAAATTGGTTCAGACTGAATATGTGACTTTTGCTGCAAAATAATAACCTCTCCTTACATTAGTGACCTATTATACACATGTTTTACGATCTGAAGGAGCAATCTTTGCTAAAGAGAAACACAAATAAGTTCTTATTTTGGCAGTTTTATTCCAAATTATGTTGCAAGATAGCAGATGAGCAATTTTATTCATTGACAAATGGGTTTGATCGGACTAGTGCAATGGTTCATTAACCTCATGATAAGTTTGGGCTATCTCAGAAGTGTTCTTGCTGTGAATTTAGATTTGATGATGGCTCACACATCAAGGAAACAAATTGCCTTGTCTTTTAAAGGAAAAAAGGGGGGGGAGGGTTAAAGAAGATAATTGATGTCTTTTAAATCCTATAACTAATAAAGCATTTTTTCTTCTATATATTGCTTTCTAATTCTTATGAGACGCATGAAACAGACAGAATGCCGAAAGCACAGATTACTTTATTTCTGTTGTTACCAATTAGAGGGAGTCAAAGAACTCTGATTATAATTATCAGATTTTAATGAGCAATTGTCTGTCAAGATTTTTTCACAACTCTAAGGGTGCACACACAATTTGTATGCAGCATACAGGTTCCCTTGTATAGTGAGTTTTTCTTTAGATAATCAGTACCTGATTTTTAACTATTAGTTTTCACTGGGCATTTTGAATAATTGCTTTTTGATCTCTTGGCAGAGCTACTACTTCTCTTGTTTAATCTAATAAAATATGGACTAACAAAAGATTAAAATCACAATAAGCCAGTAAAGGCAAAAATTAAATTTACAAATCTGCTGATATAAGCTTACATTGATTCAATGCACTAAATGAAATTGGGCTGATCTACACTAGCTAAAGATTTCCATGTCTACCTGATACTTTTTCTTCAGACTGCTTCATCTTTAAAGGTAACTTAGTAGAGATGCTGGGTTTAAAACCTTAATAGAGGTCTTAGCTATTATACTTATTTTTACTTATAGTAAAAAATACAGTGAGAAATGAGGAAATGCTAGCTTTAATGTTTCTAGATTAACCTATGAATAAATGCCCACTTCAACCTCCAGATGATTCAAGATTAATGTCTTCCATACTGGTGACCTTGTGCTACCTACTTCATCAGATACTTTTTTTTGAAAGTACCTCTCCTTGAAACACTCTAAATGATGGATGTTAATCAAGAAAATAATTATGGTTGTGTAGTGAACAGGCTGTAGTTTAAGACCCATGCTTTATTTGATGAAGAAGTTGCAAGATATACAGTGAACAAGGTTTGCAGCCCTTTGTGACTGTGAAAGTCACATATGAAGAAGCATGAGTATGGAAGGATTAGTATTTTCACTGCTTAGTCTGGATGATTGATGTAAATACCCTGAATCTCCATTTGGTAGCATCCTACTTCTGTCTGGTTTCTGTATAAGAAATTCAGGCTTCTAGGATTGTCAAGTAAATTAGGGAGCTAATCGCTGTTCAGCATGAGTGCTCTAAATCTTTCTCTCAAGCACATAACTCAGACTCTTAAGAAAAGGAGACACATGTTCAGAATGTGTGTGAATTTCTGTATTTTTCTATCTGTCTCCTTCTCCCCCCACCCCACCCCAGTCACTTTTTAATTGTCTGGCCTATTTCAGCCAAATTTTACAGATGTGATAGTGGTGTCAAGCTTATGAAGGTCTGACATATGAAAATCAGAGACTGAGGAAAGAGCACCTACTAGAGGGGAAGACAGCAATATGAGTTCTATTAGACACTAGAGAATCCATGTAGGAAGTGAAAAACAGGTTATGAAAGCCCCAACCACAGAACCATCTTTAAGCAAGGTTTATGAAATAGTAGAATATCCATCCATGAGCTGTATTTGTAATGCAGGTTTCAAAAATTTAGCCACAAACTTTGTGTGTTTTGTTGGTTTGGGTTTGTTTTTCCTAATACTTGAAGCATGTTGTTTTTTTTTTCCAAAATTGAAATATTACAGTTCAGTCTACTAAAATCTGATCAAATGCTTTATTTTTTGCTTGTATTATACAGAATAAGGATTGGTAAAAAAAACCCAACCAGTTCACCTTTTTTTCTTCCTTTGAAAGCAACTCTTCATTGTCTTCGTAGACAACATTTTATTAATATTTATGGTTTAATATTTGGGAAGGTTGAAAGGTTTACCTGTTTTTTACCAATAACAACTGTTTTATTTCTGGTCTAATACATTCTTTAGAAATGTATGATGGCTCACTCCTGCCACCTTCCTTGGTGATAAACTAGATAAAGCTTCACATGAATCCTGCTTTTATGGCCTATTCTTGTCTTCTGTTTCTAAGTGATATAGAGCAGAATGAGGGTCTTATTCTGTCACTGTCATTTTTACTGAGGAGGGTGCTATGCCATTAAATACTTCCATTAAAATAGATATGGCTACTTCAGAAATACAGCGGTACTTGATTTAAGTTAATGGAGACACTGGTTCCAAAATTTCACCTTCCTACAAGGGCTGAAGTTGAAAACAAAGGAGCTACAGATAATAAATAGGCACAGATGTCAAAATCTGTCACCATTCGGTTAAAAATCTACCAGAACATAGCAGGAAACTTCACTGCAAATGCTAACAGTACCAGTAGGCCTTGAAAGAGTGGTTCTGAAATGTCTTTACACATGGCATGTTCCAGTTTGTTCTGCTTTCTGTTTGCTTTCCATCGACATGTCTGGTTTAGACAGTTCGTAACCCAAGTATGCTTGGACACAGAAGATTCACCATCCCCTAGAGAATTCATTTAAGCTGTGCTTGAGTTTTTGCTTGCAAGATTGCAACTGCAAGTTGAAGATAACTCAGTCTGGTCAAAGAGCAGTTTCAGCCCATCCGTAATACACGGAATACATATACATAAACCTGACTGAGGAGTTTTGTAGTTATAATGTGAAAAAGCACATTTTCTTATGGCTTTGTCAATCCATTGCAAATAAACACCTACTTTTTGTTCTCAGTTGTATACTAGAACTGAGATACAGCAATTTGCTTTTACAGCTGTATGTGTGTTCCTTAGGCCTTGAGTGTGAATACACAGGATTTGCATTGGACACATTTCAGCATGTTGTTGTTGGGGTCTTGGTCCTACCATTCTTGATTAACAGAGCTAATGTTAAAAGAAAAAACTATTTGCTGCTATCGTTGGTCAGCAGTTATTATCAGTCCTTAGAAAGACAAAGGAAATAGTATGTTTGAACAGTAGCAATTTCTGGTCGATGACACCTTTAGAGTGTCACAGTTAATACAGTTCTTTATGTTTGGGTTCATATGCATAGACACATTATTTCTGTGTCACCTATTCAAATGGGACTCATCTGCCCTATTTTAGCTGTGTAAGGATGACGTGACTGTCCCAACTACTTTGAACAACTACTTTAGGATTAGATGGACTGTTCTGTGAAGGTGCCCACCTTTTCCACTAGCTACATGAGACCTAAAAAGTGTGTCTTCAATTTACATGGCTAAAATTAGGTAATGAGTCCTGCTTTCCCTGTAGT
The DNA here is from genome assembly GCF_047370975.1 of Nipponia nippon. Taxonomy (NCBI): domain Eukaryota; kingdom Metazoa; phylum Chordata; class Aves; order Pelecaniformes; family Threskiornithidae; genus Nipponia; species Nipponia nippon. Next base: position 6,272,580 of record NW_028262347.1, read on the forward strand.
TACCTACCGATGCATTACCACATGTGAATGTGTGAATGAATATGTACTTCTCATAGTTTTACCTCTTTTCAAGTTTTGGAACATGAAAAGGTAATAAAAAATGAAAGAATATAATTTTCTTGTTCATTCCTGCACAAGGTACTGACACATTAATTCACAATTTTCCAGAAACTGTGTTTTTAAAAGCAAAATTCTTACATTGATTCTTTAAGGTGGGAAAATTCCATTTCCAAATTTCTGAAATCTTGCTGAATTTTATAATAGAAGAAAAATACTGTGTTTTCTTATCACCAGGTAATGTTAACAGCTCCCACATCTCCCCTGTGACTGATGGACTGCGCACATTTAAATGCTCTAAACTCTGATAGTGCAGTATAATGACAGCATATGATTCTTTGAGCGCTATGCATCAGATTAATTCAAAACGTGCTTCTGTTTTTATTATTATTATTTTGGAAGCTATTGAAGCTGCATGTCTGGCTTAGGTTCCAAATACCTTAGATAGTTGCACAGATCCCACAGCCTGGCCACATTTATCATGATGCCATTTTGAAGGAGGGCAATCTTGTATTATCCCCACTTCACAGACATACAAGTGGGACTCTGAGGGCTTATTCAAAACAACTGCCTTAGCAAAACTACCTGACTTCATAGCTCCTGAAGAGAGAAAAAGTCTTCTGGATGATGATGCAGAGCTTTCCTTCCTTAGGCAAACGTAACCGTTATGAATATCCCCCCTGAGAGAACGATGCCCTGTTTCTCAAACAATTTAGTTATCTGAATGCCACTAATCTAGGGTGCACACAAGGCACTTCAATGAACTGGACCTAAACAATTCATTTATGATTGTTCCAACAAGCTGTGCTTAAAAATATGTTTTCATATTGGCATCACTGGCCATATAGTTCACTATATTTCTTTTCAAGCTGAGAATTAGAACTATTATTTCCCTCCTGTTGGTTAAAAGGGTTTTATTCATGTTTTTTGTCATATTAATGAAACAGATTTTTAGGAATGAAAGGTCAACTGTTTGAATTGTCACTCAACTGAATTTGTCATTCTTTAAATCTGTCAAAAACCAGTGTTCTACTTTGAAGAAATATTATGTCTAATTATAAAAGTCCAAAAGTTTGTGGGTTTTTTTTTTTAAATCCTTCGTATTCTGAAAAAGCAGTTCAAACTTTCTGATTAGTTCTTTGGTTTTTTTCAAAGAGGTGATTTGATTAATATAATGAGGAAACATTCATGAATGGGGTTATGTCCAGTGGCACCCTGCAAGGATTCATGCTAGATTGATATAATTTTTTTTGCTGACACAAAGGTGATTGAATTAGTAAATTAAGAAAAGTCACATTATGCCTGAAGAATTGTCTGTGTGATAAATGGTTGCAACAAGACAGGACATGTTTTAATAAACCCAAACAAAAAATAGTTGACATGGGAAACAGGAATGAAGGTCAGATCTAAAGAAGTGGGTCTGTGGATCACACAGGGAAACGCTGCCAGGATGGATTTGTTCACTTCAGTACTGGTAGCTCAGCTTTGATTATGGAAATACTAACTTTTCACTGACCAAAGTCACAGGCAGCATGAACTGGTGCCTGCCTGCACCTGCCTGTGTAAGCAGCCCTGACCTATGACCTACCTGCAGCCTCAGACTGTGCTAAAGGAGAGGAAGAGAAGGAGTTGAGCATCTCCTTTCAGAGGTACAGAAAGGGCAAACACCCCAATTGCCGGCTCCAGTAATATGTTCCTGAGGGGATGAGAGCAAAAGCAGATATGCAAAATTAATAAGGTCTTCAGACTTTGGTCCCTTCTTTATCTGTAAGAGACACATAAGGAAGATATAACTTTCTTTCTATTCTTCGATAAGCATATTAATAACCTCAGATTACCCAAACTGAGGTGGATGTCACACAACCAACAGGTAGACATTTCACATGATTTTGAGTCAGACATATGTATGTCTCCACATACACCTCCGACAGATTATAGCTTAAGCCTTTTGAGCAAGCTTACTTTGCTAATATTTAAGACAGGTAAAGTGATAAATAGCTTCATGAATACAGAGAAATCTGTGGAAGCTATGAAGCTGCTGTTGGTAGAGATAGATTGGGTAATAACTCTGTTCTGGGAAATGCAAGAAGGAAAGTGAATGGTGATTTATTAACTCCAATGAACATATACTGTTTAACAAGTATAGCAAATGGAAGTGAATAATACATGAAAATTGCTAGACCTTAAATTTAGTGCATAGAAAACTGCAGATTAAATCCATAGTAGTGGAATAGTGAGTGAAGAAGCTGAAGAGTGACAGGTTATAATGGGCGGTGAGGATAGAAATGAACCTGATTACGAATGTCTCGATGTCACAGAGCCTTAGGCACAAGGAAAACTAGATTGACACTTGAAAACTGGGTAAAACTTTTCTGTGTGGCTAAGGGGCCTGTTATGTGTTACACTCATAGCATGTGGTGCTTAACTTATGGCTTTGTTCCACACTGAAAATGAGTCATAAGTGCTGCTTCAAGCTGTTTTGATTCTGATGACAACTCCGAAAATATAAAGCAACCAGGAGCTCCCTACAGCAAGCTGTTTCCTGTCCAAATAACATGTCAACCTATCTAACCTCCAGGTTTTCTGGCCTGACAGACTTTTGTGGGTTTTCTCAGGCCCTAACAGCAAAATCTCACTTTTGAGGCTAACTTGAAAAATCTCAGCACTTCCAGAACTCAAGCTGTGCAGGGGACATTGAGAAGAGCAAAATAAATGAGCGGTGATCTATGAAACTCTCTGGAAGACTCTGAGCTCTTGAGATCCAACATCACTGATGAGTTTAATTTACACTTTTTTTTCTCTACTGTATCCACCTGCCTGAACCCTTTCACAAACAAGAAAAGGAGTAGCCTGGGTGGAGATGTTTGACTCTTCAAGCCTCGGAGAAATGTGTGTATCACACTGAGAATCCCTGCACGGTTTCCTCTGCTGTTCAAGTCTGGATCTCCCATTGAATATGGCTTTAATCAGTCATTAAACACAATTCATTCACAGATTCATTGGGTCTGAAATGAGCAGGGACTACTGGATCATTTGGTCTGACATCTTTATACTATATGTCATTAAACTATTTAATGACATATTTAACTGTCAGAAACCAGTTTACTTCTGTACTGAGCCTAGTAAGTTGAATTTCTTTAAATTGTACCATCTGAAAAGATAGTTGGAATATCTGAATCCAGAGATATTAAGATGTAGTAATACATTCCACTGGTTAATTGTTGGCACTGTGTTCTGGATTTCCTATGCTAATGCTACCCAGCATTTTCTTTACTAATCATATTGACACTGTTATCAAGTCACCTGCCATCCCTGTAGCTCATGACATTAAAAAAAAAAAAAAAGTCTCCTTTTCCAGAGCTTCCCCTAGGATTCTGCAGTGGCTTTAGTGGCTTAGCTTTTCAGTGCCAGCATGCAGACCACAGCACAATATTCCCAAATGTGGTGATGATTCCCCATTGAAAATATCTTCTAAGATCTATTAGGTTCCCACACTTTATCTGTTCTTATGTATATTATTTATAACTTCGCATGTATTGTCACCAAGGCATGAATTCACACCATTTTGGCAAAGATTTCTTCACAGTTCCATCTTGATTGGAATTAACCATAATTCTATCAATTCTAGCCATTTTTATACTTTCTGTTATTTTGTTTAGGATTAAGAGATTAGTTGCTTAAGCAATTAGCATTTTTTCAAATCATCTGGAATTTTTATAGTATTCTAATAATTATTTAAAACTTACACCAGTGGGTCAGAGATCACATCAGAAAAAACTTGGGTATGAGCCTGTACATTTTAAAATATTTACCCCTTAGTGGATGTTGTTTCATGTCTTCCTTGGTCATGAATGGACTGAGAAGTACTCAGAAAAGAAAATGGACATATCTAAGAAGTACTACTGATTTCTGTACAGTGTTATTGACAGTTTTTCCACATCCATCTAGTAATCGGCCCAAATCAGTTCTGTTTTTTACTTTTGTTACTCACACATTAAAAAAACCCCAACCCTCTCCTGTTTGGTATGTACATTTGTTATTTGTTGCAGAAAAAAACCCACAAACTATTTTTGCTATATTTTCCATGCTCAAAATCTTAAAATGATAAAATGAGACTTGTATTTAAATTTAAATGTGCTATGTATTCATAATATGCCATGTGTTATTTCCTGTGGGATGAATCTGACCTAACTACATTTGTCTGAAATTGAGCTATTCAAAACAGAGGTAGTCATTCAAGGCTTCCTTATTGGTTAATGGAGAGTAATAGGCAACTCTCGTGGATATAATGAATTAGAGCTATGGGAAGAGCTTTATGTTTCTTAAGCAATCATTCACGAAACATAACCTGGGATTTTCAGGTTTGGACTCAAAAAATGTAGTATCTTCCCAAACCATCTCCCAAAATCAATCTCTGTTGTGATTTATCTGTGCGTATAAATGTATTCCTCAACCAGCACTTTACAGACATTTAAAACATGACCCTGGAAACTTCCCTGAGGACTGATTTTCCTCAGTGGAGCTCAGGTATGAAAGTGGGAACACATGAGGCTTCTGCAGACAGGGCATTACTTTGGATTTGAAGTTTTCACCAGAAGAGACTTTTTTTCCAGCTTTTCTGATGTCAACAAAAGGATTGAAAATATAAATCGCTTGTAAGTAGAACCCAAGACTGCTCTGGTCTAAGAAAAAAATCAGCATATGCTAGAGCCACAGAAGAAGCTTCAATCTTTTTATCTAAGTTTAAACAAGTTCAAGAAAGGCTTCAGAAGGAGGTGCTCTGGACTTCTGTTTACTCCACCCAAATGACCTCTCTGGCCACTTACGCATATTCTCCTTTCTCAGCCTTCCTTTTCTCATTTCTCTCCTCTTTCAATAGAAAAGCATTAAAAAAAGTCCTTTACAAACATCTGTCTACACAGGCACTGGACTGGCTGAATGATTTCTAATCCTATAGTTTTGTGCATGCAGAGTGCCTCATGCAGTGGAGCTTTTACTGCTTTGTAAGTGGTTCCATTTTAACTCTCTTACTCCTGAAGTTTAAGGTTACACTGTACTTGAAAACACCATCTTAATTATACTTTAATAGCAACTTCATAGTTTTTTGTTCCACTTTCAAGTGTTTGAAATGAGTGCATAACTACTCCCTGAGGTTATCTGTATTAGTCTAGTACAGAACTGCTCATCTTCATTTCAGGTGTAGAGTTTTGAAGGAGATGACAGCTTTCAGCAACCATTAGTCACACTGAATCCATTGAGTGCAAGGATTTACGTGAGAGTTAAGTGGTGCCAGAGGACTTGGGCCAGGTCACTGCTTCCAAATGAGTCATTCTCACACGACTAATCCCATTGACTACCAAAGGGAAAGATGCCCAATTTGAGGAGTGCCAAATGAAACCCTGACAGGTGATAGAGCTGTCTGCGATACTTGTTAGCATCAAATGTACATTTTAATGTGGGCTTTCTCTCTGTGAATAGCTGCCCCACTTCCCACAACTTAAGGATGATTATTTCAAGTGGGTTAGACTGTACTTCCTCGTACTGCTTCTACACAGTGTCATGGGACAGGAAAGAAGCAAAGTTCAACACCCAAGGTTGAGATGCCAAACCTGAAATATAAAACAGCAGAAGTTTCATAAGGAAAGGAATGTCTTTTACTGTCCAATTAACCAAATAAACTAACAGTTTAGGAGTAAATGCATGTATATGCTTACCACATTGTGCTTGAGGGATGAAGACTGTGACTGCTGCTGTTTTCAAAGAACAAACCTTGTAATCCACAATCAGATGTTCCTTTAAAATGATTATGAGCTCCTGAAACATAGTCTATTATGTCTACACTAAGTTCATGGCCCCTGAATGAAAATATCCTCCTCACCTAGCTCAGATTCCTCACTGGGGGTCACCTTTATCGTTATATTTGTCACTAAATATGTTTGCATTTTTTCACTCTAGCACTCCAAGGCCCAAAAAGAGGTCATTGTACTTGACTTTCTGTGAGCCCAGAAGAGCTTATGATCTAAATAGGCGAATTATATATCCATTTCAAGTGACTATCTTGACCTTTCTCAGATTGCCAACTTCCCAGACACCTTTGTGGCAATGACTCTCCTGCTGGGCTAATTACCTCTAATTGTGCTGTTCCTGTTACCTTGACAGTCTCATTTTTTGCCATAAAATGGCCTGATATGGACATGAGTGAAGTAAGAAGCCTTGTTCCCAGACTGTTGTCACTTCCTTGCTAGGACAATTCCTCTTTAAGTAACTTTGGTAATAGTTCTGGAAGGGCAGTTTAGTCAGCACAGTTTGAATACCTTAAAAGAAACCTAAGCCTATTTCACAGCAAAAGGAATTGACTGGACCTTCAAATGTCAATAGAGTTTTCCAAGTATGTCGTACAGTTTACAAAACAAATCTAGCCTATTGCAGTTGTAAGAAATGTGAAGAGCTTCTTTACAGAGAATAGTGTTTCACAACAGGTAAGAGAAGAATTAGAAATGTCTCATCCAGGCTATGTCAGGACTGACTCTATTCAACTCTATGTGTTCTGGATAAGATTGCAAATGGCACTGGAGGTGGTTAGTTACCTGTGTTATTCAAGGCATTCATTTTATTTAGGATAATAAGAAACTACAGAATAATAGGGATAAATGACAAATGAAAATGAAATTCACTGTTGATAAATGCAAAGAAATGCACTTGAGAGAAAACAGTCAACTTTACATACACGATCATCAACCGACTTGCACTGTCAGAAATTAGATCCTGAGCTTATAATCAATACTTAGCAGAAAACATCTGATCAGTGTTTAGGATTGGTCAAAAAACAAAGTGAATTTTGGCAATTATTAGGAAAAACATAGAAGACAATGAAGAAAATTTTGTTATTCTTTATTAAACAATCGTGTCTATACCTTGAACAGTACAATTCTGGCTTTCCTTTTCAGATAAGATGTACTGCAAGTAAAACGGGCCCAGAGACTATCGACAAAGGCTAATCAAAGATGTCGTGTGGTTTCTGTGTGACGAACAGCTAAATGGACTTCAGTGTGGAGAAAATATGACTGAATGTGGTATGATAGAAATCTGCATAACCTTTAGTGTCGTGAGATTGACTGTGAACTATAAATAAGGATTGATTGTTAGCTGTCTCCTCCAGCACAAGAACTAGAAGACACTCAGTGACACTATGAGGTAGTGATACAAAACAGAAACAGAGCCTTCTTTATACAGAGTGTGTAAAGTTTTTGATCACGTCTGTGAACTCCATGGTTCTGGATGCTGCAGATGTTAAAAGAATATGCACAGGTTCAAATACTGAACTCACAAATCCATAGAAGGAAAATCCAGTAAAGTCTGTTAATTACAAAAACACCCTCTTTTCCACAGAAGTCCCTGAACTGCAATTTCCATGGATGTATCACCACAACTTGGCTTATGCTTATATTCCTCCCTAAACATTTACTGTGGGATGTTGTCAGAGGCAGGATTCACAAGCTTATATGGTCCTTCTGCCTCTCTGTATGGCTGTTCTTATGTTCTCACCCTTGTGTTTTAGTCCTGGCTAAAATAAGTGTTCTACCAACATAGTCAGATTTTGAAAATGCTGCTCCTGTGAGAAAAAAAAATATTGCCTTGGTCTATCTGTCCATCTCCTTCCATGCTGTATATCACCTCTGCCACAAGGCTCATATCCTTCAGGAGATGGGTGGTTATTTGTGCTTGGTTGTGTGTTAAATTGGATGATTCCAATGCCAGCTATCTTCTCCCTCCTGATTGCTAGACAGAAATAGCTATGCCCTCTGTTTCAGTGTACCTAAGGAGTAAATGCATATCCATCCTGGATTTTTGCTGGGAATATTTGTACCCCTGGTGTTAGCCTGCCCAGAACAGGTTTGTAGAGGACTTTTCTAATCCATTTCTGCTTACACCAAACAAGAAAGCTTATGGGCTGGCTATACAACCAAAACTAGAGAACTATCCAGGACTGTAAACTGTGGCTGTCCTAATGAGACTTGCTGTATTTTTGCCAGTCTTGCTGATTGCCACCTTCACTGTTTCCAGCACAAGAGCTATAAGTGAGCTCAGCAGTTCTGATGCCTGACACACCAGTGTTTGACCCGAGACCTCCTGAGCTAAAAGTCTGAGTAACTCTGTCTTACATTAACGAATCACACTTGCTACAGACAAGCAGAGAGGAAACCTCAAGCACTGGCTCCCCAAAGAGGTTACATGAAGATGTCATCTGTCTGACACCTCTGCTAAACAGATGCCAACCTACATTTCAAAAGAAAGAGAATATTAAAACCCTCCTCAAAATCTGTCTCCATGTGGCATGAGTGCAACCCAGGTGTGATCTCTCTTGTACAGTCTCACTAAGTCTTGGCTTATTTAAAAGAGCTCATTTAAAGAAACTAATGTGACACAGCACAGGTGAAGTAGCCCACTGATTTTAATAGGCTGAGTAATACTTGTGTACTGCTTTACTTGGAAAGCATCAGCTGGCTTTGGTGAGGAGAGCTGCAGTCCCTGGGAATGAACACCCACGGACAAATTTCCAACATTTTATAGTGTTGTGCAATCCCAAAAGTCTCACAGAGAGAGTTTATTTTTCTGTAGTACTGACAAAGAACTTTAGAATTGTATGAAAATACAAATTCTTATATCAAATTACTCTTCCAATGAAATTCTTAAACCACTGCAATCAACAGCAAAATTTCTTTTTCCCTTTTTTCCTCCTCTCATTTGGCCAAAAACATAAACCTAGTCCTTTATAGCAACACTTCTATTATGGATTTGAAGAAAAAGCATTCCCCACTCTTTTGCACTCAGAGAGCAGATGACAACTTCCTACATTTTCTCATGTCACATAAGCAGCATGTATCAGTGTCAGGCAGAAGGTGTTCCTTGACTGGAAAATCTCCAGTAATCACAGGAGAAAGCCAGGGAGTTAATCAGAAAGGCGGCAATGCAGAATGTTTCTTTATTTCTCACAGCTCTTAGGTCATTGCATTGCTCCATGCCTACCCATTAAAAAGATGTAGTCAGTTTGACCTCCTAAGGCTTGAAAACCTGCTTTCAGAGCCATGCAAAGTTATCCTGCAGTAGTCTGAATCTGTCAAATAATGCTTCATTACAGAAATATCATTGATGGAATATTAGATAGAGAAATATCAGGTTCATTAAAGAATTGTTTCCCCTTGTGGAATACTGTGTTGTCTGTCTGCCTCAACTCTTTCTTGCAGCGTTTTCAAGAAGAGAACTTGCCAAAAATGTTTAAGGTATTAGATCTTGCTGATAAATAATCTCAAACTGTCAGGAAGAGAGATAAAGACCCTGGGATAAAACTGCCTGTAATCAGCAGCCTTGTTTGCAAGCTCAGGAAGCAGCAAAGGATTTACTGGGTCTGGACACTGAGCAGACCCTTTCCTTGGAGACTCTTTTGTTCCTTGTACCGGTTTTCCTGCTGAGCACGGAACATCAGTCAGCAAGTTTATTGCCTCATCAAACTCAAACACTTGCTTCTAGGTTTTAAAAATGCCAACTGTTGCCTTCCCTCAGGACACAATGTTTTGCAGAGCTGATAGAGATTCTGAAATGTAAAACTGGGGCTGATTTGAGGTATTAGTCAGAAGCTCAGTGGTCTAGCTGGAGTTAATTTTACATTAAGAGTGAAGAGCAAAGTAAAGACATAGAAATATGATGCAGGTTTTATGGGATCATGGGAATAAAAATACTTTGCATCTAAATACCAAATGACTTCAAGTAAACTACTCAAATGATATAGTAGTTTTTAGGACTGCTTTTCTTATCCTATCATTTTCCTTTTTTCCATTGTGTGTGTTTTTCCTTAAGAACAAACCTGTCTTTCCTAATTGAAAACATGGGTTTGCATGGAGGTCAAATAGGGTAGAATTTTGTCCTTAAAGATTTGGCTACCAAATAGTTGTCTTTTTGTGAATAACAGAAGAATTACCAGCTCAAACCTTGATGCTCGGCAAAACATTTTCATTTAGGTACCATTTGTCAAAAATTTCTGTTGTCTCTAGCAGTCCTTTCTGAGCTCACCTGAACAACTTTGACTATTTTAGCACACTGTCTTACTTAGCTCCAGGCTTCTCCAGGTAGAAGACAACTATTCAAACAGAGTGCAGAGACAAGATCTTACAAGGCATGGTTGGAAGAATGAGACCAGAGAAACCGGACTATGGACTGAAAATCCTGAGAGGAGGCAACTGCATGGTTTTCTTCTGTTTCCACTCTTTCACAGCTGTAAGTGACAGATGACATCATCAGACATAGAAGCAAACATGAGAGCATGCTTCAGGTATTATGAGCATACCTCAGCTTTTCTTGCCTCTCCCTGCCATGCCACACTATAGTCCCTCCTGCTGTATAAATCTATGTCATCACTAGTATAATCTCAGACCCATGCCTATGCCCTGTTTACCTGTCTTCTGCAGCCATATCCCTATTGTGAAGGTAAAGATCTCCTAATCCCTACCATCAAATCCTTATGAAATCTGTCCCACAAATTATTTGCTAACATTACCATTACTCCTCTCAGGAAAAAACCCAAACCAACCAACCAACCAAGCAAAACCTCATTTTTTCTCTCCCTGTCCATTCAAGCTATCACTATTGTATAGACTATGTTAAATGTGCAAGGAAGAGTAATTTCTACAGTGCTGTAGGATTCTTAATGTTACCAAGCCAGTGTTATTCTTGATTTAGCATTGTTATTTGGGTCCTCAGATAATGTAATCATGGTTCTTACACAACTTCTGCAATGGGTGAGTAACTGGCAAAAGTAGAACACAAAAATCTAGAAGCAGCAAGTGAACTCTAGTGAGTCTTTAAAGGGGCATGGCATGTGTGCCAAGGAGAGGGACAGTCTACCACATTACATAGAACTAAGACATCTCAAACAGCATTCAGTCTGGATTCACTTAATTTAATTTGAGTGAGAAGATAAAGAGCACAGCTAAGATACACAAATGTAGGTGTGTATGTTGTGGTGTCTATGCGTTATATGGGGTGTTTAAGGGTATTATAGTCAATGGATGTCTAATCAATATTCTCAATGAAGTTTTTTTGGGGAGGTGGTTTGTTTTTGTTTTGTTTTTTTTTTGTCATAAATGACCAAATACAGGTTGATTGACATTATTAGTTTTCAAAGCTATCCTTAGGTGTATTGACTAGAGATTAGGCTCACTGAGATACCCCAAAGTCCCAATGCCATTTGATATGAACTAAGGAGTCCAAAACATTACCTTGGTCTTGGCAACTACGCTATAGAACAAATGGAAGATCCACTTCCTTCTGGACCAGCAGCTGGAGATACACCAGGATAATCTAGGGCATTTCAAACATCACTCTGTGCCCATATGTGAGTAAACAAGTCAGGCCATAGATCTCCAGTTACTGTAAAAGCTCTTAGACTTACAGCTGCCATGTAGATGACTATGTATAGAAAATGTATACTCCAAAATGTGGGTGTCTGAGGGTTCTGCTTGGTTACTCAAACATAGATATCCGGTGCCATTTCAGATTTCCTAGGATCTGACATCCATCTGCCCTTCCACAAAGGTATGGTTCTCCCATGGGTCTTGCATTGCACCTTCTAGGCCTGCACAGATGTTCTGGATACCCCAGGGCATTTCAAATGACATTAAATGCCTGGGTTTAGGCAATTAAATCAAATCCTAAGTGAAGGCTGTATGTGTTTCTATCATCTGAACTACCTATCTAGACTTTCCTTATCCTCAACAAAATTTCAAAGTATAATTTATCTGACCAAAAGAAGGTGTTTACATTAGAATATGATAAATAACTCTTGTTTTTTCTTCCTTGCATTTTGCTTTGGTCATTTATGACTACTGAAAGTAGAGATACAAGGCTACTGCCTTGATTAGCTACTGATTTGATTAGGTAGCATTTCAAACATCAAGCCCAAATGACCATACCAGACAAAGGCCAACAGAAAACTGAGTCCTCTATTCCTGCCACTCAGGTACAGTTAGTGGTTACATCTGAGTACAGAAAATAAGATTTACATATGTGAATGGAAATAAAATCTAGTGAAGAATGGTTTGATGGGTTTACATTTGTGTCTGTTGTAGTGAATAGACCATTGATGTCCGATTATAAGCACTATATCAGTTTATTTAACTCTACATCTGCCCAGTAGAGCTACTCGAATCTGGCAAAACAGAACTAATCTCTCATTGCTTATGCGTCACTGAAGTCTTTAGACCCTCTGTTCCAGTTTAACTTTTTTTCAGTTTACTTAACCAGTGCAAGAATCAAAATCATGAGTAATGACAAATGAATCTTCAGATTCTGATCTCTCTTTACACTTGTGCAAGTAACCTCAGCAATCTGTCACTTTTTCCTTTTACTTTGGAAATGAAATGGCATTGATGGCCTGAAAACTTGATAAAATATAGTAGGAATAATACTTGTAGTTTCAGCTTTTGAAGTTAAGTACTGTACATTGTTGTTAATATATTTTTTTTTTTGTAATGCAGAAGAAACCAAATTAAATGATTAATCTTTGACCTGTATCTGTAGGAAGCAATTTGAACAACCCCTTTTAAGAAGTCTAGCCTTCTCTGCAGCATGCACATAACTTTCATTAACATTAAACAGAGTTACATGTGCACACCAGGGCATAAGCTTCTAAGTAGATATTAATTGGCTAAGAAATGATTCACTATTTCTTTCCCTTGCACTTAGTTTTTGGGAACTCACTTTTGGCTTGCTACTTTCACAACACTTTGAGGGTGTGTTTATTCATTTTCCTTTAACTATTTAACTGACAACATTTCTTCAGTGACCTGTGTCAGCGCATGCAGCCATTTAAAAGGCAATAGAAGAAACAAGTTTCAGTATTTAACATCAAGAGTCTACTCTGTCCCCATGTCCCTTTCTAGACCAATTCCTGTAAAATATCAGTATCTTGAATCAACACTGTTTGACTAGTAACTTGAGGACAGTAATTATGGGTCTGCAGTCTATTATTTTGTAGTTGTAGAAAGGTGTTTGGAAGCAAACATAGGTTAGGTTTTTATGTCCCATGTAGTCTATTAGAAATACACTGTTCTTTCTTTGTAGCAGTTAACCAATGCAAAATGCCAAGCTGTGACAATAAAGTAACTTAGTGGTACAAGAGCTAGAATTTTATATTAAGCATGCCATCTTAATGGACTACTTAGGAATAGAAATTGCTTTATTGTCACATTAGATTGCCATTGGGACTGAGTTCAGGATTCCCAACTAGCTTTTAAAAATGAAAGCCTTAATCTAGCCAGATTGACCTTTGTAAGTGTTTCAAATCAACCTTTAAAGAATGAGTCCAAACTGCAAGTATTTGCCAGAACTCATGTTAATGGTAGTTGGACCTGCTTTGCTTGCACAGAAAGTCCGAGAAGCGGCATTTCAAAATTAGAGGAACTCCCTATGTCTATTTGCACTTACCAAATTGTGATCGCAGAAAATTTCATGTAAAGCAACTTCTTCCTTTGCTTACAATGTCCTGTATCTCTCTACTGTGTTCCTTTACCTCTGGGCAAGCTGAGTTATTTCTGCAGAATTCTTACTTTGTCCTGCTCTGACCTCTGCATCTGCAGAAACACCATGTAACTAGGCATTGGAGGTGAGATTCATTTTGATTCATTTAGATGTCCATGATGCAGACATCCACATTGAATCCAGTTTCCCTGGCTCTCTGGGAATCAACAGCTACATGATGCAAAGTACTTCACCCCTTTAGATGTCACTTTAGGGTAAGACTACAAGTGTCCTAGGAATGCTCTGAGCAGGAGGTTGGAGAAGAGGACCTTCTGAGGTCCCTTCCAACTTGAATTATCCTTCAGTCCTGTGAACCTATGAAAGCCTATTTGCCTGTTTCTCTCTTTTGACTCTAGTAATAGTCACTGGTTAACTCAGACATGGCAGTTAAAAGTTATATGAGATGACTTCTACCTTTTTCTACCTTGTACTTCTTTTGGGGATTTTCAAAATAAAAGAAAGATTTTTGGGGACTGTGCTGTCAGTTTAAAAATTAGGGAGCAGGCTTTTCCTTCCATTAAACTGAAATCTTCCTAGAAACATTTGCTTTTGGAGCTGATGTTTTCTAACGTTGCAGATGTGCAAGGGAGATGAGTTTTGCATCCATCTCTTTTATGTTGGGCTTTGGTTCAACCATGTAAAGGCTAACTCTAGAATCAGGAATGTTTGTCCATCCAATGCATATTTATCTTTCTCCTGTATTTATTTTTTGCTTCTCTTTGCTTATGTTAAATGAATGCTGGCCAGTACTGTCAGGCCCTGACAGTGCTGTAGGCTTAAATGTAAAGAAGGCAGAGCTGATTATTTTTCCCCTTGGGGGCTATCCTTTGACCTGCAAGCAGTTCTTTTAAAAATAGCTTCACTTTGCCTGATGCCATTATTATCACAGATACAATTCCCAACTTGACTGTCCAGATCAGAAATGAAACCTCTGTGTTCAAGAGCAGCATGCTGCATGCACTGCTTTCCTGTCATGTTCGGACAAGTTCTTTCCATGAGCTGTGTGGCAAGATTTTGTGGGTATTGTTTTGCTTGGTTTCTGTATATTTGATCATGCTTGTCATGCAAGAGAAAAAGCTGAGGGCAAGACGCTAGTAAGCCTGGAATATATGCATATAAAACTGATGTTCTGCTTCCCTAGGTCTGCTCAGACAGTGTTGGCAGGCTGGTGGCACTTTCATTTGTATTTCTCAAACAGAAAAAGAAACGAAAACAGCAAAACCAACCAGGTAGTTGGAACATACCATTGGGAATGTTTCTGCTACGGACTCCTAGTAGCTCAAACAAGTCATTTAAGATCCATGCATCAGTTTAAGCCTTTAGTAAAATGGGCATTTGCTTATTTTCAAACCAGAAAGTCTCACTGCAATCACCAGGAGGCTGTAGGCAGGTGACATGAGCTGTTCCCAGAAGTTGTCACAAGTTTACTGAGTATTTGAGAAAATGGACAGTCTCATCCCTCTCTAAAGAGTGGGAAGGCCAAGATCATTACTGTAAACTAAAATTCGTGTTCTCAACTCTACTCCGGGATATATTAACTCCCATTTTTAATAGATTAAGGAAGAATCATAAAACTCATATGAATGGTACTGTAAGTTTCTGATACCTCTAACGTGGTCATCAAAAACTGCAATGTGTATTAAAACGTAGCACAGGTTTCCCACCTGTCTAGAAACTTAGATCAAAGGCACTGTTCATATGTTTAAACGCCTGCCACAAAGCTATCTCAGAAGAAGCCCTTGTTCAATGATTTTCCAACTTGGTACAGTGCTGGAAAACGAGAGCTGTTGGTGAACTCCTCAGGTCCCACAGAAAAGATGACTGGTGATGGAATAGTCAGTTGAAAATTATTTGGACTCAGTGATTTTGAGACTTAATTTCTCTTTCATCCTTTTTTCCTAGACGTTCCTCCACAAATTACAAGAACTGAGAGTTTGAGATTTAAGCCCCTGAAGAACAGGGAGTAAAAATTCAAGTTCATTTAAGTGAGTGCTGGGTTTATATTTACAGTTGTATACAATTCAGTACAGTACAACTATACAGTGCAGCCTTCTTTCTTCATAGGGATGTTTTGATGCTTAATCTTTGTGAATCATGATGAGATCCTTAGAAAAAAGATGTTATGTAGTATTCCATAAGGCCTCAGGCATGAAAGCATCATTAATAATTTAACAATAAAAAATATGGTTACTCTAGAGGCTGTCAGATACCTCTGGTGGTAGAAATACCTACACAGATAGGTACTGTAACATTGATTGAATAATTTATTTGATTAATTTCTCAGTATTTTTAAATACATTTGACAATGTCTTTCATTATTCATCTAACTTGTGCATCACTGTTAAACTATTATCTCATGAATTCAAAAGCTGCTTACCCTAAGAAGAGCTTATTTTTATTAAAGTACGAAGTTACTTTGCAATGCCATCTAATATCAGCATGTCAGCATTTGACACTGTCCCGCATGACATCTTTGTCTCTAAATTGGAGAGACATGGATTTGATGGAGGCACCACTCGGTGGATAAGGAATTGGCTGGATGGTCGCACTCAAAGAATTGTGATCAACGGCTCGATGTCCAAGTGGAGACCAGTAACAAGTGGTTGATATTGGGACTGGCAACGTTTAACATCTATGTCGGTGACTCGGGATTGAGTGCACCCTCAGCAACTTTGCTGATGAGACCAAGCTGAGTGGTGCAGTTGATTCACTAGAGGGAAGGGATGCCATCCAGGGAGGGACCTGGACAGGCTTGAGAGGTGGGCCCATGCAAACCTCATGAAGTTCAACAAGGCCAAGTGCAAGGTCCTGCACATGGGTCAGAGCAATCCCAAGCACAAATACAGGCTGGGCAGAGATTGGATTGAGAGCAGCCTTGAGGAGAAGGACCTGGGGGTGTCAGTTGATGAGAAGCTCAACATGACCTGGCAACGTAACCTTGCAGCCCAGAAAGCCAACCGTTTCCTGGGCTGCATCAACAGAAGCGTGGACAGCAGGTCGAGGGAGGGGATTCTCCCGCTCTACTCTGCTCTGGTGAGACCCCACCTGGAGTACTGTGTCCAGCGCTGGGGCCTCCAACATAAGGACATGGACCTGTTGGAGTGGGTCCAGAGGAGGGCCACGAAGATGATCAGAGGGCTGGAGCACCTCTCTTATGAAGAAAGGCTGAGAGAGTTGAGATTGTTCAGCCTGGAGAAGAGAAGGCTCTGGGGAGACCTTATTGCAGCCTTCCAGTACCTGAAGGGGGCCTACAAGAAAGCTGGAGAGGGCCTTTTTACAAGGGCATGTAGTGATAGGACAAAGGCTTTAAACTGAAAGAGTGTAGATTTAGATTAGATATAAGGAAGAAATTCTTCACTGTGAGGGTGGTGAGGCACTGGAACAGGTTGCCCAGAGAAGTTGTGGATGCCCCATCCCTGTTAGTGTTCAAGGCCAGGTTGGATGGGGCTTTGAGCAACCAGGTCTGGTGGAAGGTGTCCCTGCCTATGGCAGGGGGGTTGGAACCAGATGATCTTTAAGGTCCCTTCCAACCCAAACCATTCCATGATTCTATGATATCCAGTGAAAAGTTTTCAGAGTTTCACTTAACTAGGAAAAGTGTTCAGAGAACGTGGACTGCTTATACAAACTTTATATTAAGGGATACAAACTATTATAGGTATTTTGTAAAGTTTTCTTCATGAAGACTTTGGCCCAAGACCTAATCCAAGATGTAATTCAATGATTCTAAAGTAGGTGTGTGGGGTATCTCCGGCTTTCTGGTAATAGAAACTGTGGTCTTTTCAACAAGGCAGCTGTCAGGTTATCCTTATCAGGTTATGACTTTCAATAACTTCAGTGCATGAGGTGAGTTGAAGATGTATGACTAAATGATCTGCAGATATTCAAGATTGATTTTGAAAACTCACACTGATCGCACCATTTGGTCTGGAACCTTAGCATATAGCTTTATAGTGTCATGATTTCTGGAGTCTCTCTCTGTGACCATGTAAGGTTTGTAATGCCGATCCTACTCTCAGATGGAAGGCAACACACACAAGGGCCACATGAAACATTAAATATAAATGTTTATTAATTTTGTTTTTGTTGGAGTTTTAGGGTGATGACTGGTAGGTCAAGGTTCACAATTTATTTGCAAAAGAAAAAGACCCTAATAGACAGATTTGGCCCGTCCTAACATCTGCTGTACAGATATGAGTTTATATAACAGCTCCCAATTTTTCCTGCAGCAACCTAGCCTGTAAACAAACAAGATATTTAACAGACAAAAAACAGGCACAAGCAGATTAAATGACTTCTCCAAGGTTATAAAAAAGCTTACCAAAAAAGGTTTCTTTCTGGGAAAGGCTTGAATCGCAGGTCTCCCAAAGCACCTTTTAATGCTACAAATCCATCCTTCTTTGCTGGATATTTGGCTTAGCTGAAAGGGTTCAGAAACCCTTAGTAACAAGCATGGTGAGGCTGAAGATTTCATCACGGAAAATTGTCAAATACTCAGTAATCACTGGTATTCAAATATGCTTCCATATTCTCTCAACAAGAGCTACAGTGTTGTATTTAGTAATGGAATAAAGAATGGATGTGACTTATTTGTTTTTGCTTCTTTTCACAGATGATCATATAGTAAAGGTGAAGGAGACCCTATTTTTTAACACATCAAAGCATTTGTTTTACTATTTAATTCTTTGGTACTGGCTCTCCCGAGGCCCCTGCTGCTATGAGCTAATGCAAATTACATCAGGAAATCCAACGGGCTTAGTAAACACTGAATATTAATTCAAGATGTTTTTGAAAATGCATAAACAGCATCAGTCCCAAAATCCAAAGCAGAAGCAAATAACAATGTTAAATTGATATGTCAGAATTTTATGTGGAGTGTTGTTTTGACCATAAAAATCAGCTTTTTCTTACCATGTTGAATGATCATGTTGTTCTATTATAATACATGAATTCTAAATCATCAAGCAATGTGCTTGCTTCCTAGACATTATACCTAGGGCTTGCTCCAATTACTAAATGCTGCTTTTCCTGTGTTGTCCAGTCTGCTTTTCTCTAGATCCACCCATGAAACATATTTTTTGAGAAATACTAGAATTTTTTGATCAAGGACTCAGGAAACCTACAGCTAGTCTCCAGGTTTTATCAGGCACTCTGGTTAATTCGTAGCATTGCTGTTGCCCACCTGCTTTGGTCCTGTCTTGATAATGGACGGTTTAGGAGAAATGCTTTCCATACTTCAGCTAACACAAGAAGATCCAACTGTCAGCTGTTGGCTCCTAGAAAAATACTTCCAGATCAGGTCAACCCTATAAACTATTTCATTTATGAAAGTCAGAATAATTACCATTCAGTTAAGAATCTACCCAATCTACAGCTTGAAAACAGGAAAGAATTTGTCATTGACAGAAGTTCCTGCATCATCACTAAAACACTCTGATTTTCAAAATATCATTTGTGGCTAGTATCAGCATAATATACTAGTTGCCATCTGCACTAAGCCTGATACTACTTAGATCTCTTGTGTGGCTCTGAAGAAGCTGTGGACACATCAATAGGAATTCTGAATGCCGGCCTGGACACTTCTGAGCAAAAAGGTCCAACACTGTCTTTCAAAGGCCCAGTGACTGACTGACCCAAGACTGTTTTCTATTTCTTTTCAAATTTGTTCTGCATGCTTCATTCAGGGGCAGAGATAGGCTGTCTGAATATTGAAATGGATTAGAAGAGTGCATCAGCATGCAGCAACTTTTCCCGTGCATTATTATGTATTTTAATATTCACCTTGGGAACCTTTCTTTCGTAAGATATGATATCATAAACCAGATCTTCATTAAAGTCTGGATCTGAAAGATTGAGATCCTGGTATCCTGGCAAATCCTCAAACTCTGTTAATAAAATACGCTATGTTAGAGAGTGGGAAAGGAAACCACACTGTGTGAACGACGATTTCACTAAATGTAAAAGATCTGGTGATACACAGACTCATCAGATGGTAACAGTAGATACCAAGTAGTACTCATTCTCTAGAGTGTGCAGCTACTTTCCTTGATATTCTAGAGACGAAAAAGGCAATTTAAATATTTTATAGGCCTCTGACCTCGACTGATGCCTGGAATTGGTCTAGCAGCCTGCAGATGAACTCATGCTATCTCACAGCTCATTGGAGACATTCATATAAATGCCTTGTGAAACCACTAGCAATTGCCCAATTGCCCAATATGACAATCAGAGCTCCTCAAACCACAGGTTCCACTTTGCAGGATGGAAAAGAAGCATGATGCACTCTGACAGCAAAGGAACATCTTTTTCTTTCTCTATTAGCCTTCCTTTTGGAGAGGCTGTAAGACACATGATATTTCCAGGGTCTATTGACAACAAAAGCAGTTTGATACAGAGTTGTACTCAGTTTTTCTACAAATATAAACTCAAACCCAGTATTACTGGTTATATTAGTTACACACCTGGGTATTTTCTGACAGAAGGTATTTTAAGGACAATAGTTTCTCCACTTGTTTTATAAACACATTTAATTTTATGTCTGTCATACTGTCAACCATAACTTTTGTGTCTCCAGATGCTAAATATTAAACACTATTACCACCCAGAACTTTTAACTAATAAGCAATTAAGTCTATGTTTTATGACTAACTAAGTGTACCTTTTTAATAGATTATTTACACAGTAATATTTCTTTCATTCCTCCCAGGTAGAGCGATAATGAAAGGTAAAACCAATGTTGCAGCAACAAAATAATTTGGTGAAATTAAAAAAGTGCATACCTGCTAGAAGTGGTCCTGGGATTCAAACACTAACATCAATTAACTGAAGAGTTCTTGTTTTAATTAATTTTTTTTTCTAAAGAAAGGGTTCATTCTGATTTATGTTTTTTTTTTTTTCTTCAAATTAAATGTAATGGACATTTTCCTGATAAGTTATCTAAGTTAAATGTTCTTTACATAAAATATTTTACCATTACTTTTAGTTTTTTTTCAATTTTGGCTTTCATAAAAGAGATTTATTTATTTAGTCTTAGAAATTTACAAGAGAAAGCAAATGTATCCTGCATTTTAATTATTTCTCATGCTAGTAATGATGTACTACAATAAATATCAGATATACGAACAAAGACAGAGAGAGATGTATTAAACTTCTGTGGCCACCCTGGGACTCATTATCTGAACTGATAATAAAACTGAAGATTTCTTGGCTTCTAAGCTTATGTTTTGAGCACAAAACTTCAGTATTTTCTTAGAATCCAGCAGTGAACTGTCTTCTGTTTTAATATAAAAGCTGATCTTAAGTCATCCAAAATGATATATAGTTTCCCAGATGAACATTTGCCACTATTTTAAACAGAACTCATTAACTTCTATGCATGTTTAGCACTTCCAAGGTCTATTTTTCCTTTAAAGACATATGTGAATTTGTAAGCCTTACACTCACAGCAATGGTCACTGGACAGAATCCAGAGTACTTTAAATACAGAACTAAATGCCTAAATAAGTTTTCAGACAAGCTGAAAATGTTACCAATTTACTAGTGCTTACATTTTGACCAGTGGAAATCACAGAAGCTTGTTTAATCTAAGAATTCTTTTGATGCTAAAATTAACACTAAAATGATATTAAGGCACAGAAATGGTAATTTTGAAATGTTTAAGGCTACTCATGGATAACTTAAAACTCTGTATCTGTGACATCAGATATCTCTCTTTATTTCAGTCACAATGAATAAGACAAAAATCTTTTTTTTTTTAATCAAATAAAACACTTAAGTTAGACTCCAGGGAGACGATTTGGTACTTCACACAACCTATATGCAAAGATCAATGGATAATAAAATGCTTGCTTACCTTCAGTAGAGTTGAAGAATTGTTTTCCTTTTTCACATTGTATCTGAAAGCTGTCTGTTTTTTTAATTATGGGCAGGTCTTTGAAAAGTGTTCAGGATCAAAAATGGTTCTGTTTCCAAAATGTGTCTTCTTTAGCAGAATAAAGATGGTGGCTAAATTCTGATACTGTAAGTAAATTATCAAAGCTGGTTAAGCACTGAATTAGGATGCAGGATGGAATGTGAATTTTATTCCATTTTAGCTCAAAGGAATGCACTAGAAAGGTTGTAGCCTGTATGTACTGGTTGTTCTATGTTATATGAAGATTCACATAATAAAAAGTAAACAGGGATATAGGAGAGGTGATGGACTAACTTTGCCACTGTTGGGTAAATGATATTCTATATTTGAGTGTTTATACACTCTTACAGCTGAAGATGTTAAAAAGAATATTTTTTTTCTCAAAATCCTCCAAAACTGAAAACTCCCATTTCCCTTTCACAGAATGAAAGTAGAGAAAGGCTCATCCAAGTGACAGTAGAGGTTTGAGAAAATCACGTCCTAATTTGAGGTCCCGTCTGCTAGAGAACCATGTGCTGCCATGCGCTGTTCTATGATTGTGTGTTAGCTTGATCTGTTGTCAGGGACGAGGTCCAAGATTTGACCATGATAATCCTGCTCACTAGAAGAATAATTGCTCCATAGCTTCCCTGCTCTTTCCTCTGTGTTTTAACGTAAGTTTTCATACCCCTGTATTTTCACCTTCCAATTTACTGACTTCTGCTTAGACACCCCTTGCATTATGTAAACTTCTCCAAAAATACCAGCATTCAGTTCAGATGTTCCAATGGTATAATGCCTGAGTGGATTCAAAATTAGTTGTCTAATTAGAAGTCTCTGGTAGTAGATCATACTAACAAATAACAACAGGCAGGATAATAATAAGCAGTTAGCTTCTAGTCCAATATACAAAATACACCAGTTTGATGTGGAAATCGAAATTGTGTCGTGTTGTAGTATTTAATGTCCATACTACAAGTTATAAATTGCATCAGTCTTGACTTATGTTGGTTTTGTTTTAAGCTGTCTATCCTTAATTTATAAGAAAAGTACTATAAACAATCAACATAATCATTTTCAAGATGGAGCCTAAGTTTTTTGAGTTCTTACAAAGTAGTAGTTAGTGACAGCAACCAAGCTCAAGGAGTCTTTTTTTCCCAGCAGATGGGCTTAAAAGAAATTTCTTTCAAAATGAGAAATAGGAAATAGAGTATATGATTTTCAGTTATTTGTGGGTTTCTTTTGTTGTTTTTTTTTAGTGCTTGGGTTTTTTTTTAATCACTTCTGTCTCTTTAATGCTTTCTCTAGGTAAAGATTAATCCATATGCCCAGGAAGTCCCTGGATTCTATTGTCAGGCTTCCTGATAACACACCGTCTCTTTGTTCCTTAGTTTTATCCATTTAAGGCATCTTGCATTACATGTTACATATTTCTTGTTACATTTCTGAAGTCACGGCTCAAACTGTATTGTTTTCTGAAACAAACTTCTTTTTCTCTACTGAATTCCTGGGGAGTGTGATCTACTCCTGGGGCTCATCTTCATTGCTAATGTTAAGTAAACCCTTAGGTGTTCTTACTCCATTGTATTCTTATTTAACGTGTGCTGGGAAAAAAAAAAAAAATCTATGTTGAAAGTTTTAAAACGAAGTGCAGAAGAATTTTTTTTAGTGCGATTAGCTGATTTATTATCGGTTTAAAGTAGATTTCTGGTCCCTCTCTACAGTCAAAAGATAGATCTTTGCCTTTGGTATACCTATCTCTATGCAGTATTGGGGAAACCTAGATGATTGGTGTAGGCCAGGTGTCTAAATCTTAGATGATTAAATTTCAATGAGACAAATCCCAGATTTAGTACAAATGTTTCAAAGATTTAGGTACTGTTTTACTTTCTGGGTTTTCCTGGGGTTGAACTGGATTAGTACAGACCTTTTTCTTCGGTGCAAAGTTAATTAAGAAAATCTTTGCGGACTGGCCTACCTACTAAATTCTTATTCTCCTGGATACCTCAGAGGGAATAAACACCTGGAAACAGCATTATGACAGCCTGTGAAAAAATATATATTGCAGAGCCTTTGGCATCTAGGTCCTTGCCTTGCTATGAGTAAGATATTGCTGCCTAGTCTGTGTGTTGATCTGTATGAAATGGTTTTTCAGCCTGTTTCTTAGTGGATTGAATTATAAACTACTGGCACCTTCAGAATTGAATCCTGAAAGATGCAGAGCTCCATCAGTTCCCACTGCTTACAGTGAAAACTAATGATATTCAGCAACTTGTCAGTACTCAGTCCCATCTGAGTTGCTAAGAGTAGAGGCAAGGGACTTCTAAGAGAGCACTGGGGAACAGGTGTGATTCATGTAAGTACCTGCAAACATCACATCTCCTCGGCAGTGAGAAAACTGAACATTAGCCATTAGCTTGTTTTCTGCCACAAACACTTTAACATAATATGCATTAAGAAGAGAGCAAACTGCCCTTCATTTTGGCCCACACTGTTAAAATTCTTGGATGAAGATACATGAATCAGATTCTTCACACTGCATTGATGTGATTTTGTTAGCCTCTGCCAAACGCTGGTTCGGTAATTCCTAAAGTGCTTGTAGCCTACAATGTGAGATGATTGACAGCCATTAAAGTGCTATACCTTGCCTGTTGAGAGAGCAAAAATGCATTACTGATGAGAACTGGAAAAATTAACTATGAAAATCATGAAACTAGCACTTGATTACTATTGGCTCAAACAATATTTCTTTTCATCATGTTTAATCATGTGCTGAGACTAGAATTCCTGTCCCATTAAATACGAGCGAGGAGACTATATAAAAACATCCATCTTTCCAGCATGAAAATTCAACTCTGCTTAGAGCTCTGCTGGTGTCTAAGTGAATTTATACTGATGACTCCAATGGCTCATCAGATCAGAATTGGTCTTTTATCCTTGTCTTCATGTTTCTGACCATGTCATCTATTTTTCAGAATTGTAAATGATTATTTCACTTCTACATCCAGCACAAAGGCTATTTTCTTTTTCTGGAGAAAATATTTCTCTCTCTCTCTCTCTGTTTTTTTAAAATCTGATGCATTGTTTTCAAGGGCTCTGGATAGCACATCACATAACAAACCCAGCTCATTATTATGCATTATCTACTGCTGCTTGCTGCAATGCAATATTTACACTTTGGCATTAAGGCAGGAGACGGCCCTCGTTATGCAGCACAGCCACCGCTGATAGATCGACACAACGGTTTTTCAGAAACATGAAGAATTGAAAATGGTTCATCTGGGGATTGCAAGTGCTATGAATTCTTTATATCTAACAGTTGGCCTGCACTGACCCAAAGGATATTAGATTTCTTAGGAGCAAACGTGCTATGCTGAAATGTACTTAAAAAACTCGATCTTAACGGCCTGCAGTGGCTGTCCCCCCATCATCATTGGCCTTTGCCAGACAGAGCTTCCTCTCCCTCTGTGCAACCCTTGCTCCCTGCCTTATACCTCCTGCTGGCTGCCTTACGTCTTCCGTGCTGGCATTATGCAGGCAGCAGGCGGGAGTGGGGAGGGGTAAGCGAGTACACCATTAGGAGCGGGAGGAGGTTGTTCCCAAGCCTCGATTTTATTGCCATGTCACTTGGATTGTTTTTACAGCTGGCAGGCCAGAGCGACCTTTGGCTGCCTCTTCTCATTTCTGTTGGCTCCTTCCCCATGAGTCCACGTCAAATCTGCTTCTCTTGCGGTCTTTTAAAGGGCTGCTCCGCCATCGTTGCTACTGCCTACAGAGCAGGAGGCTCTGACCTCAGACTGGAAAATGGGGGGGAGGAAGGGAGAAGATGAATGCTGATGGGCTGTCAAATGTCCCAGCACTTACCATGTCTTGCTGCTCTAACAACATCAGGACTGAGTCAGATACTAACCTACTGCTGCTTGGCATGGGACACCAGCAATTCACCAAGGGACAAGAAAGCATTGCAGGTACCATCCAAGCAGGGAGATGCTGTGGAGACAAGGAAGGACATGAAGTGACACCTGCCTGGCGGAAGCACAAGGCAAAATCACCTTGCGATACTAATGAGACATTTCTCTAACAATTTCTCATTGAGGATCCTAAAGCTCTTTATACATAAAACTTGAGCACCATAGTATCATTCTGCAGTTTGTAAGTATCAGTATCAGCCCTATTTCTTTTTCTTTTGAGACTGATCAGTTGATTAGTTGCTGTTGGTCAGTGAACCTACTTACCACTTAAGATCATCTAACCACCGGACAATGCTGCTTCCCCAGAAGTTGTTCCCCCTTTCTCTCTGCAAAGTACCCCAGTATCTTTCCACATTTTGTGTCCCCAAAACATCCATACCTCTGTGTTAGAAGCTGATTACTGAAAAATCTTTCATAGTAGCAGACAGCAGGCTAGAATTTGGTTTTCTTTTTTCCACCTAGACTCTAGCAAATTTTTTGTTTCTACCAACTCATGATGATTTTTGAGACCTGCCCAGGTAGAAAGCAAACTTTGTGTGCATTGCACTGGCCTCCATCACCATGACCCAAACTCAGACTCTGTATGCAGCAGCGCAGTGCCTGGCTCTACCACTGTGGCTCTTGTCCTTCCCCTCATTTGAACAACAATTCAGAGAAGGTGGAGGAGAGAACAGAATTTGGGGGGATGAAAACTGCCAGATAATTGAGACGATTTTTAATTAAACTGTGCATTTCACTTACTGCTATGCTCAAAGAGCTTTATTGTAGTGTTGCTGTGGCAACGTTAACTTTGAGTGTCCTGACGTGTGATTAAAATCTTAGATTTAAATGTTTCATTAACAAAAAAAGGTTTGTTTCTTTTTTTTTTTTTTCATCAGCAGCCACCAAAATCACTGATCTTGAAGACTGAGGGTCAGATTGTCACCTCAGATTTTAGTCACTGAGGGGAGGGATGGAGAGAAACAGCCATGCAGATGACTGAAAGCGTATAAGGGAGAGAGATCCTTTTCCTGACTTACAAATGCTTGCCCCCTTCTCCACCCTGCCCTGTGTCTTCCCACTCCCCAAGGATGCTATACCAATCAGACTTAGTAGCTTAAAAGGCCATAAAGGAAAAAATGTCAGGTGTGAGCTGCTCTGCTCAGCATGACAGGAGTTCAGATAAGAACACAAAAAATACCACATGGGGTTAGACATAAGGTTCATTTAGCCTGGTAACCTTTGCCTGGCAACAGCAAGTAGCAAATGCTTAGGATATGTATAGACTTGACCTTTCTCTCACAGACCCTCCCAGCTCCTGATAACCGCTACTTAAATGTGTCCTTGCAAATCTCCCCCAAATGGTGGCTTTTTCCTAGTAAAGACCTTCTGAGGTACAAGAGGCATATCCTTTCCTTTTTTTTTTCCCATAAGTGGCCAAACTTCATCTTTGGAAGAAAAAATTATAGCTGCTTGTATTATGATGGAATGGAATCAAGGATTCAGGGCAGCCCCATAGGCAAACAATGAAATAGAGGCATCCTAGCATTAAGGCAAGATGCTTTCTCCTTTCTTTTTGTTCTTTCTGTGCCTTTTAACAGAGAAAAAATAGGATACAGCCCCTAATATATGTTTCTGTATAGAGATAGGGATCCATCCTGACATGTCCTTCTATTTTCCCAGTTAGCTGTCATAACAGCTTCATCCTGAAAAACTAGGGTCAGATCACCATGTCTGATTTTAATAATCAAAGGTATTGAATGGAAAAAGAGTCACTTGTGTAACTAAATTTCTGTCAGCCAACAACCCTGAAGTATTATTCCTCAGCTCTACTTATGTCTTTTAATTTATTTCAGGCATAGTTCTCAAGTTACTTAGGAATATGATACAGTGGAAAGATGTTATATGCTAAATAATGGACTTACCCAGGAAAATGAGATCTACATTAATGCAACATTTATCTCATCACTTACAATGCTAGATTTCTTCATTGCTCCATCCAACAGTGGAGGTTCACTCAGTTCTTGGTTTTCCCTTGTTTCAGGAAAAGAGGTGAAAACTCAGAGGACATCTAACCATTTGTGTAACATAGGAGCAACACATAATTTCCTGACCTGCTGGGCAATTAGTTTATGTCCTGAAGTGTGACGTTTGATTACCATACTCACAGACTTAGTTTGTGGTGTTAATGGCCGTAAAATTATTGAGTTTCTTATTAGATGCAGTCACAGAATTTGTCTCAATGATTTCCAGTTGCAGTGAATTACCCAGATTGACCATATGCTGCATGGTCTGTTCCAAAATTGCTCTCTTTTGACTTCCCAGGACCATCCGTGCATCAGGACTGTAACAAGAAGAGAGAAAATTTACTCTAACTAGCATAATTTTGAACAGCTCAAACACAGCAATATTGCTTTCTTACTAATCTGCTTGCTATTCTAATCTGTATGTTTATTTAAAAACCCTCTCACATTTAGAGATTGGTGAGAACTGTATTTTGCCTGTTTTTGGTTTTTTTTTTTTTAATATGTATTTTACAGATTTTCTCTATCCTGAATTGGACAAAACCTCGTGGCTTAGAAAATATTAATGAACGTACACACATACAAAAGATAAGCTTTGGGAAACTGAGCTATTTCATACTATGTCTCCTGTGAGTCTGGAGGATGCAAAGGTTAAAAAAAAGTTTATTAGGAGAAATAGTCATTTTTATTAAAGAAGTGGTATATTAAGAAGAAAGGAATGTGACAAGTATTATTTTAACTCTATTATTTGCTGTATTAGGAGATACTCTCTTGAGAAACATCTTTTTAACAGCGACTCTTTCCTGATTC
Source organism: Nipponia nippon (assembly GCF_047370975.1). Lineage (NCBI taxonomy): Eukaryota > Metazoa > Chordata > Aves > Pelecaniformes > Threskiornithidae > Nipponia > Nipponia nippon. Next base: position 6,300,884 of record NW_028262347.1, read on the forward strand.
TTTTTAACTAATTATAGTCTAAATATACAAATTTTAAAAAGTGAGTTTTTCCTTATATTTTTGTACCTGTCCACATGGGGTTTTCCAGCAATTTCTTTCGGGGTTTTTTTGGGTTTTTTTGCTACTCCTCCTTTGAATGATAGACCTATTTTTCCAGAGACTTTTTTCCTAGCAGATCAACATTGCATCCAAAATTAAACAAAGCATTTAAAATTTCCCAGTGAGTCCTACTGATCTTCTCTGTCCTGAGTATTTTACCTCAAGATTTTTAACATAGCTAAATAGCATAGTGTCAAAGTTCTGTAGACAATGATTCAAGAGGGAAGCAAATAATTATAAGGATTGAATGAAGAAGAAAATGTATAACAGTTTCAATATGTCCACATTTTTCTATAGCAGCATTAGGGGAAAATGTTCTCAGAGTTGAGAAATGAGAATTGCTCCCAGGTTTTAGATATGTTAGTGCTGGAGTGATGGAGCATGGTCAAAACATCCACTTTGGGTACCCTAATGCCTAAAAGAAAAGCTGGCCTCAGCTTGTTATATATCTAACTATTGCTTAGAAAATAATAATGAAAGGCTCCTGCATACTGAATAAAATGGTTTTGCCAAGAAGAAACATAAGGAACAGAGATCTTTCCAGCCCACTAAGAAAAAACCCCCATGTTCATAGAAATCAAGGCTTCATACTGATCATTATGATCTACTGACAACAGAGTTGCATGTCCTCACCCAAAAAGGCACAACTGAATAATATTCATGGTTTTGAAGAGACATTTTTCAATTATCGATAAGAATATTGTTTCAAGGATGAAGAATCATAGAATCACAGAATCATAGAATCATTTAGGTTGGAAAAGATCTTTAAGATCCTTGACTTCTCTTTTGGTCTAACAGGACTTGAGGTCCTGCCTCCCACTTCTCAGAGGTGACCCTAAGTATAGAATTATGGATGGATTGGAGAGGGACAGAAGTCAGATTTGAGATGAAAGTGTCAATCTCCTTGAAAAAAGCAGCAGTGAAGCCAAATGCATAAAGCATAGGCAAAGGAAAGAAAAGCCAGAAGAAAACTGGTCATATATTTAAGTAGTTGATGCATGTCTTCATATTTTTGCATCTGTGGTGTGCATATAGGCTGCTTTCTCTGCTAGGATGCTGTGATGGCACATATTTGGTACTTCTTTCAAAACAGTTTTAAAAGTAAAAGCTGAGATTTTTCACATTATGCCCTGAGCAAGGACTGAAAGCGGAACACCAAATGCTGTGAGTTGTTTGACAAAATCACTCTCCAATATCTGTTTTAAAAAACACATGCATTAAGCTTTGTAGTCATTAATGAGGAACTAACGGTTCTTGGTTTTTGTTTGGAGACCTGAGGTGCAAGAAGAAGATCAAGGATTTAGAAAACAAATGTATTATTGAAGACAACTAGCATATTTTTTTTGCATTACACTACTAAAATACTTTTTTACACTTTTTGTCTTTGTGAAGTTTGCACCCCCCTCTACAAACTGCTGTAAATTGTATATTTTAAAACATGAGATTTTTTTCCTCTTTTGTTATGTTGTTAGATTCAATGCAGTTTAACTCTATTTTATCTGCCAGAGGTGGGAATTAAATAATTTCTCGGAGATCTAAGGGAAGCTGGAACTTCCCTTAGTTGCCTGCCTTTTTTTGTTTTTTGCATGTCTCAGAGTTTTGACATTTTCCCTAGTGACGGTTGCTATGCTATTCCTCAGCACATTGGCTGGTGGTCCTTGCAATGCCTAAGGTGCTAAGGCATATTTTGTACAGAATATAATCTTTTTTTTTTTTTTTTAAAAAAAAAGGTTTCTTTGAACAAGACCTCAGAATTTTTCCCCCAGAGATGGTGTCAAATTTCTCGTCGACAGGCAGCAAAGTCAAAGGCATACAAAGTTAATAATGACCAAAGACATTTTGTACACAGTCCCCCTGTCTGTTATCATCAAGAGGGACACAAAATTAGCTAGGTTCAAGTAACTGCCTGATTCATTACAGCCAATATCCCACTTCTGGCAGATGTCAGTGAAGGGTTGCAGAAGGACGGAAAAATCTTTGCCTTTGCTAATAACCAGGTGTGCTGTTCCTACAGGGATGAGGGTGTGTGTGAATATTGTCTCCTAATAGCTTGCAAACCCTGTTTAAGTCTGAGATCACAAAATCATTTTATGCAGTGTATAAATAAGAGAAAATTTATTTTCTCCTTGTCCAATTCCATTTAACAGTGAATTTCAAATTGTATGTGCAAATAGCAAGACAAAAAAATCTCTTTTCACAGCTGGCCCCTTATCACTTGTCATCTGTCTTCTCTCCCAGTTCAGCCTGTGTTCTGAACACCTGAATTGCCTTATGAAAAAAAAAAAAATCCAGCACTGTTTGTCCTCGTTTTTGTGAACTCTGGCAGACTCAGGCCTCTGGGAGGAGATGCCGGCAGGTAAAATTGACAGCAAGCTATAGCTGACTGCGTGTCTGCCACAAGGATCAGCTCCCACCAGGCCTGACACACGTTGTCACCCTTGTTGCGCTAGCAATAAAGGACGCGCAGGCTGGTGGAGTCATAGAGGAGAGATCTTTTCTGAGCATGAACCAGGGCTGACATATTGAGAGACCCATGTTTGGTTAAAGCCCAGCACCAACTCATATTCTTAAGTCAGGCTGTCTGAAAAATCAATTTTTTGGAGTTGGCTGCCAAGTTGGGGAAAACAATGACGGTAGCAATAGAACAACAAAAACAACAAAAACAATTGAGCTAAGTGTAAAACTTGGGGGAGGAGGGGAGGAGGAAGGGTTTATTGCTGAAATAAGAAATGTCACTTTGCTTGAGCCAAAATGAAAAGTTCTGTTACAAGCAATTGTAAGGCCAAAAAAAAAAAAAAAAAAAGCAATCACTGAGGCAACACCATCACTCACCATTTACTCAGTAGCTTAGGAGTTAGCACATTTAACCCTGGCTGTAAGACAACCCTGTGTCTGAGGAGGTCTGAACCCTTTCGTACCTTTGATGAGGCTGCTAAGCTCAAACACTTATATGGGATCCTGAGCATTTACAATTTCCCTGAGTCATATTGTTCCACCAGAAGAGTTTACAATCCAAATTTGCTAAGGTAGCTGAAAAAGAAACAAACAGAAATCAAAAGTAAGAATTATCATAAACAGCTTATCTAGGGCTAGTCTTCATCTAGAGAGGATGGGAAAGACAATAACTTAATTTTTCTGTTTCAGCGTTCAGTTTTTCATTTGATACATTTTTTTCCCCCTGATGTGATTAAACTTTTTTTTTAAATCTGTACATGATTTATCCATATGTCTGGGGGTGGGTGACAAACTTCATTTAAAGTTAAATTCTTCAAACAGCATATAAGAATATTAATTGCCGTAGCCAGCCTGTTTCAAGGACCCAGGCTCTGATAATCAGGTCCCCTCTGTTAATATCCCTGACTGATGAATGTCTCTGCCTGATGTTTAAACATACCCGTTGGGATCTCACACTATTTAACATGCACATAAAACCATAAAAATAATCCCAGGGAAATTCACATCCTGAGAAGATGGTAGTGCATCAGTGTAGGCACTTTACTTGTATTCATATAAGGTGTTTTGTCCCAGTTTACCAGGTACTGCGTGTACTGGTTTTCCAATATTTGCAATGAATCTACGCTGCTAGGATGTAACATTTAAAATTGGGCCAGAGCATCACTTTTGTCATTATGAACTGATAAAAAAAATTACTCTGCTCTATATTGCATAGAAAGATGCTCAAGTAAAAGTGATAAGAAATGCTATTTTGAGCAATCATGGAAAATTTCTTTAAGTTTTGTACTTGATGGTTGGCTTATGCTTTTCTATCTCTTTTTTTTTTTTTTTTTAACAGGGATCATCATATCATAGAATCATAGAATCATTAAGGTTGGAAAAGACCCTCAAGATCATCGAGTCCAACCATTAACTTATCACTGCTAAGTCTTCACTATACCATGTCCTCAAACACCACATCTATCCGTTCTTTAAATACCTCCAGGGATGGAGACTCAACCACTTCCCTGGGCAGCCTGGTCCAATGCCTGACTACCCTTTCAGTGAAGAAGTTTTTCCTAATATCCAACCTAAACCTCCCCTGGCGCAGCTTGAGGCCGTTTCCTCTCGTCCTATCCCTTGTTACTAGGGAGAAGAGACCGATCCCCATCTTGCTACAACCTCCTTTCAGGGAGTTGTAGAGAGCAATAAGGTCTCAGCCTCCTCTTCTCTAGACTAAACAACCCCAGTTCCTTCAGCCGCTCCTCATAAGACTTGTGCTCTAGACCCTTCACCAGCTTTGTTGCCCTTCTCTGGACATGCTCCAGCACCTCGATGTCCTTCTTGTAGTGGGGGGCCCAAAACTAAACACAGTACTCGAGGTGTGGCCTCACCAATGCTGAGTACAAGGGCACTATCACCTCCCTGGTCCTGCTGGCCACACTATTCTTGATACAGGCCAGGATGCCATTGGCCCTCTTGGCGACCTGAGCACACTGCTGGCTCATGTTCAGGCGGCTGTCAGCCAACACCTCCAGGTCCTTTTCTGCCAGACAGCTCTCCAGCCACTCTTCCCCCAGCCTGTAGCGTTGCATGGGGTTGTTGTGACCCAAGTGCAGGACTCGGAACTTAGCCTTGTTGAATCTCATGCAGTTGGCCTCGGCCCAACGATCCAGCCTGTCCAGGTCCCTCTGCAGGGCCTTCCTATCCTTCAGCAGATTGACACTTCCACCCAACTTGGTGTCATCTGCAAACTTACTGAGGGTGCACTCAATCCCCTCATCCAGATCATCAATGAAGATATTGAACTGGACCAGCCCCAGCACTGAGCCCTGGGGAACACCACTCGTGACCAGCCGCCAACTGGATTTGACTCCATTCACCACCACTCTCTGGGCTCGGCCGCCCAGCCAGTTTTTAACGCAGTGCAGAGTGCACTTATCCAAGCTGTGAGTAGCCAGCTTCTCCAGGAGAATGCTGTGGGAGACAGTGTCAAAAGCCTTACTAAAGTCCAAGTAGACAACATCCACAGCCTTCCCCTCATCCACTAAGCAGGTCACCTTGTCATAGAAGGACACCAGGTTAGTGAGGCAGGGTCTCGCTTTCATAAACCCATGCTGGCTGAGCCTGATCCCCCGGTTGTCCCACATGTGCTGCATAATGGCACTTAAAATGATTTGTTCCATGACCTTCCCCGGCACCGAGGTCAGTCTGACAGGCCTGTAGTTCCCCAGATCCTCCTTCCGACCCTTCTTGTAGAGGGGCATCACATTTGCTAGCTTCCAGTCATCTGGGACCTCCCCAGTTGACCAGAACTGCTGATAAATGATGGAGAGTGGCTTGACCAGCTCCTCTGCCAGCTCTCTCAGTATCCTCGGGTGGATATCATGTTGTCACTACCAGTTTCTAAACATGGTTTATACTTGTAATCAGCAATAAATTGTTTAAATGGAGGTAAATGCAGATAGATAGAAAATTTTTTTTGGCAATCATACTATGAAGTTTATGTTGTATCTAAAATAGAAACATTATATCTTTATCATCTGTTCTAGAAATCTGTTTTTTCTTATTAAATTCCATCAGTATTTCAGTAACAAGCATCATTCTGTTATACTTTGTCTGGAATCCTCCAATATAATCTTCATTTTTTAGACACTATAGACAAAATCAAAACCAACAACCTACCAACTATAATCTACAGAAATCCTGCAAAGCAACAAATCTATTTCTATGAACACTGTAGCCATCCAAAATACATTAAAAAAATTATATTATCCAGTCATGCCCTTGGACACCAATATATTTACTTTGAGGAGAACACTCATGATACCTACCTAAATAATTAAAAGAAGAATTTTATCCAACAAGGCACGTTTCCAGTGGAATAGATTCTTTTGAAAGAAACATTCAAATACATCACAAGAATTACTTCCACACATTGAAGACACAATGTGTTACAGGCCATCCTGCCCTGGAAACAAAACAATATGGTTAAATGACTTGTTTAATTATATATTAAACTTATATGAGAAGATCATATCTGCTCAGAACTCTTCCAACCATTCACAGTCTGCAAATTACTAAACTTGTCAGAAAAAAACTCCCTGTAGGCCAAAAAATTGACAAAGGGATTTAGATCATAATTGTAGAAGAAATTTAAACCTTACCAAAACATCTCCACTACAACCACAGTAAATATTTCCGCAATGGACTCATAAAATCCTTGATCTTTCACTTTTCTTTTTGCAACAGATATTACACTTCATGAAGTTCACCAAATGTCCTACTCATGAAATGAAGGCACAAGAATGAACCATATAGACAATAAATAATGGACAAAACCATGTCCAGTTGGGGAGATTCTTTCCCCTACAAGACAGTTATTCACTACTATTTCAATCCTGGTCGTCAGAAGAGACTTACAAAAGCCTTCTAAAGCTGAATTTGAGAACTAAAATTCATGACTTACTTGGTTACCAAAAACCCAGATTCAATCAGTCTTGATTTTGTGATACGTTATAATGATTCTCCCATTGGCCATCAATATCTGTATGTCCCTCTACAAAAAATCCCTGCTATTCCTTGGTACTAACTGCCTTTTCCAGAGATACGGCCTGATACTTATTTAATTAAGCTAATAATTTCTTTTCATTTTAATTCAGCTTTAAAACCCACTACTTCATTTTTGTGTTCAAGAACATGCTTACTTTTTTGTCTACACTGATTAGTCTAATAAAAGTTGTTATCTTTACTTACAATGCTTCTATGATTAAAAAATAGTACATATTTTCTACTTTTTTTATTTTAATAATTCTTCTAAATCGTTATTTTGTTCTTTCATTGTAAGAAATTTTTTTCGGTAAAGTAATTCAAGTGAAAAATTAAAAAAAAACCCACTTGCTGAAACTCCTAATTTGTCTGCCTATTTTTTTTTTTCAGATTCACCTGAAAGTCCACATGTTTCTGTAGTTTTCCATACAGAAAGATAATTTTAGGAGGAAACTAACCGAAATCCATTTCAGTCATTTTTGGCCAAGGAAAGTATATTTTTTCTAATGCAATTATGAAAAATTTCATGATCTCCTGGGACCACAGGATGCCTTAAAGTAATTATCAAATGATGTCCAAAAAGTCAGTGTCTGATGTGTAATTAAAGGTGATGATTAAGATTAGGAATGTCTTACATTACTTTAGACATCTGCAATATAAATGCCTCTATCTGATCCAATCCAAACTCTTTGCAAAGCCAGTGGAAAGAAATTTAGACCATGATTCCTATCACCTCCTTTAGCCAACTGCAGTACAGTGCAGACATTTCAATATTTGTCCAGATAATTTCCACCCTAGACCCTGAACATTTTTAGATGCTTTAGACACTCAGCTAATCAATCCAGCTGCCAATGTATCACTATTGGAGTAAGGATGCTGCATAGAAGGTGAAGTAGGTACAACATAGGAAGACCCAGCAGTGCTTAGATTAGGTATCTATTTGTTGATAAGCTTTCAACTTCTAACTCCACATTTCCTAACAGAGACTGATTGTATGAGTTTTCATACCCAGGATTTCCACATACGGCATATAGACTAAATATCAAAGGTATTTGAACTGTGAGTGATATTTACCCACAGTATACGTGTCATTAACAAGTAGCTAAGAAAAGATTGATCTAGAGTCTGACTTTAAGAAAAGATCTGGCAGTTTTGTGTGTAACCAGCAGAAGTATTATCCTTGTAAAATGTTGGTGCTTCATGTTTAGAGCTACATACATCATTTTGATTCTGCTTTCTTGGCTAAATCACAGCAAATTGTTTCAGATTGACCAAATTGTTGTTGCTATTTTGCTTATCATCATACTTTGTTTTGGATCATATGAAACATTGTATTCTTTTCTAAGCTATTTTTAAATAGCAAATGTGTCAATCAAGGCTAAAACCTTAAAAGATACCTCTAACAGAATGGATGCATTTATTCACAGTCTAATCACTCACGTACCATCTGGGGTTACTTGTGACTTCAGTTCTTGTCCATTTTTGCCTGATTCAGAGCAGCAAAATGAAATTGAGTCACTCATTTGAAAAAGATGGGTATTGCTGCATTTGGGTCAAATGATAGCATAGCTGATATTAAAATCCTAGTCCTTTCTGGAAACTATGTGTTACTTAAGAGTAACAGTAAGTCCTTGATCCTTCTAGATACGTCACCCACCTGCAGTTTGTTGACACATAATGTTTTCAGTCTCTGATTCATGTCCACTAAACTATTTTCACAAGAGGACACATTTCCACAGCATTAAAGGAGAAAAACTAATCTTAGAATACCTGTAAAATTAGTTCTGGGAAACCCTTGTTGACAAGGTTTCCATTCCAAGTTACCACACAGATCTCAGTCACTTATCTGAAATATGTGTCCTGCCTTTTCACAAGTATCTTCTCCTTCACATAGGTGACACCACCTCCCACTTTAGTAAGTTTCAGAAACACTGGAGGAAATCATTTGAAGGTTTATAAAAAAATTCCTCCCCAACAAAGTCTCCACTCCATTTGATGCAAATTTTCATGTTTGCAAAGTTTTCAGCAAATATAAGAGACAAAGAAATTATTTTGCTAAACTGTGCTAGGAGTACTAGCAAACTCAGCCATTCCATCTGCTGCCTTCTCACTCCCCAAACACCTGCACTTAACCTGTTTGTCTTTGGCTCATAATCTGCATAACCCACACAGGACTGGAGAGGGCAGGTCTGTGCCCTCAGTCACAGCTATTGTCCACTTCACAATTAACGCTTACCTGTTGTGTTAATAGATTATTTTTTCTTGCTGGAAATCAGAGCTCTTGAACAACATGCGATTACTGCAGGCAATCGAGTTATCAGATGTAAGGATGTGGGTTTTTTATTCTTTGTAAGGTTGCATTGCTTTGTTCTTTGCACTCCCAAAATTCCCTATGCATTCAGCCAGAAATTTATAAAGGCAAGAAGAGAGTAGTCTAGCTCCTCAAATGATGTGGTTTTGCAGGTGTGCATATGAGAGTAGAAACAATTATAAAAATTATATATACAGAGAAAAAAGTACTGCAGATACAGTTTAGAATATCTTAGAAGAAACACTAGTTAGCCAGAAACACACCACAATTATTGATTTTATTGGGTAAGGAAAAATGATGAATTTTCCTCTTCTAGCAGGTGGCAATAGCTTGTACAATACCTAAATGGATTGGATTTAAAGATATGGCTGCACATTATTATCTTTTATCACTGTCATATTAAACCCTGGAAGACTTCATTCACTAAATGAAAACCACATTGGAAGATGCCATTTTATCTGGGAATAGGTTTATACATTCAAAATTATCCTTGGCACTGCAGTGTTTATACCCCTCCAGTGATAACTTCCAGCGTGTGCAGTTTTAAACATTATCAGTGGAAGATGGAGGGATTAAAACTTCCAAGGATGCCAATCATCTTAGCAACCCTCTCCCCTGCTTGTGTCATCCGCAGTAAGAACAACGGCTGCAGTTTCTGTGTTTTATGACATACGGTTGGAATGGGGCACTCCTTAGTATATTACTTATGCAGCTTGATATTTGTCTTGTATGATTATTTTTTCCTTCAGCTAAAAATAATTTAATCACACATTAAAGCCATGAAAATTCCATAGCTTTTGCGGACTAGATTCTCCAGATTTATAACCTACTTACCTCACATGGTTTTGTTTTGAGATTTTGAGATTAGCTTTATTTATTATACAGTCTATAAAGTAAAATTATTCTAAATCACTCCTGTGGAACCATGAAAATGAAACCTCGGATAGGCGAGAGGATTTTTATGTCTTTTAATTAGGGCTTATGTTGAAACTTCAAAAGCTATGGCAAAATGTTCATTGAACAGCCTTTTCTCAAGCTGACTACAAAGGACAGAACCTCAGCTGTTTAGAGACAAGATATCACAGCTTTTGAGTAGTTTTAAATGATAATATCAATATTCAAAATCCTTAGCTCTTACTTAGCCAGGAGCTTTATGTAGGAAATCTGTTGCTTTATCCCCATTTTACAGCTAAGCAAGTTGAGGGGAGGTAAATGTTTGAGTTATTGTACTTGCCTCCCTTCCACAGCTACTTGGGGGCAACACAGTCATGAGGTTGTCCAGGATTTACTTACAGGCTGTCAATCAGGCAATGATTACAACTTGCTAAAATTAATCCTCATACTTCAAGATTTCAGCTAGTCAGTTGTGATTCAGAAAGTTTCGTCCACCTTGTGCACAATTAGCTCACAGTGTTAAGATTTCTTTTTCTTCTTTTCTGAAGTATCAGATAATCCATTCCCTGTGTTTGCAGCCACCTGGACATAGCTGTTACCTATTTTCCCTCCTGTTCTCTGCCTGCGGCACATGATTTAGTCTTCTGAAGGCGGAAAATCTTCAGTTTAACTAAAGTTTTTGGGCTTAAGATACTTTATGCATGTGAAACATAACGGGCTATGATATACAACCAGCCAGACGAGATAATCTAATGGTACCTTCTGACCACAAACTCTATGAAATTACTAAACCTGTGAAATTGTAGGATATAAAATACAGGATAATGTTAAGCCAATCAGAGTGGTGGAAAGTAAGCATCATGAGTATTAGACCCCACATACTTGGTTTAATTAAACTTCAAGCACTAGAATTTCCCTCAAGCAATACTATTACATAGGATAATAAAAGAAAAAGGAAGAAGCTTTAGGACCACTTGACCAGTATCTCCCCATATTTGGTAAGCGCACACACTAAAACTAATTTGCAAGGAATTAAATGCCTGAGAGTCAATCCAGCAAACTAAGTAAATCCTGTCTCACAGAACACCTGCAGTTTAGTGGGAAAGAAATATTCTCAGCACTGCTTCAATAAGCTTATGTATGCAAATTTAACTCAATGTACAGACGGGTACCGATACTGTAACTGTCTCAAGTGTTAGTGACCATAGAGGTTTTGGCAGAATGGGGGAAGAAGCTGCTTTTTAATTCTGGAAACTTTTAATATTTAGAGCAAGCATCTAATATAGTTTAAGCAAAATCCTTTTAAGTGTATTTCCCAGTTACTTCAGCTAACAGCTATCTTAGTTCCAGATATATACATTTATTTATGTATTTATTTATTTATTTTCTTACTATTAATTGAAGGGAACTTTTCATGATAATTGTTTACATCTCCCAGGGAAGTGTGGTATAACATGCAGTGGAAAACTAAAGTTAAACAGGCCTTGAATCTCATCAAATTGAAGCTTTATAGTATTTGCCCTGGTCAAGCTTCTTTTAGTCTTTTCTCAATGGCAGACTCCTCTCTTTCTCCTCTGCACAATGTCCTTACATAGAACCTTCATATGTGTTGGTCCTGATCCCACAAAACATGTTGTAGCTTTTCAATATACAAGGCAACTTTGCACTTAAATTTCCATGCATACATATTTATAAAACTCAGAACACAAAATACAAAGATACTGTCTTATTAATCCCTGAATTTCAGTAACCATATATCTCATGGAGGAGATGCAGCTTATGGCAGATGTCACACTTGTGGTTCCTTGATCTAGATGACAGGTAGAATGTCACAGCTCCTTTCTAGTCTGGCTGTACAAGATTTTTTCTCACACAAACAGGTGATGAGATGGTCTGTACATGGTTCTCATCCCTGGACGCAGACAAAATGCACATCTGGACCTCTACATTGACAGAACTGGCAAAACCAGTATGAAGTTCTGCACTGAGACCAGATATTCACATATAAAGCCAGGGAGAATCCTTTCCCCAAAGAGCTCATGCTGTAAGAAGCAAATGCTGGGACTTGAAAGCTCTTCCCAGGGCCATGTAGATATATGGCAAAAAAAAAAAAAATCTAATCTCTGGATTCCCAAGTCATTGCTGTCCTGCATATGCTCATTTTCATGAAAGTTTTCTTCTAGTGTAGCACATGTCTTGGTCATCATAAACAGGAACAATACAGGGCAAGACTATCCTAGCATGGGTCTGCATGTCATGAAAATTTACACATTCAGTGTTTTGTTGTTGATAAGATCAAAAGCAGTTTGTCTCTGCAAATGCATATCTAATAAAAGCAAATGTATACCTGAAACTCATAGGTGAAGTTTCTGGAACTGTAGTTCAAAGCATTTTTGACTGAAAGGTTATCAGAAATATGCTGACAATAATTTTTAAATATTAACTCCATGTGAAGTTTGAAAAAGAGTTGTGTCTTTTCCCTGACTGAACATATAGAATAATTAAAGAAGATTTACATTTAGTAAGGCATTTGCATAGTGAAAATATTTTATATGATTGCTTTTAATGTGGACAAAATTCCCAAGTTCCCAAGTTCCTCAGCATTTAAATTCATTTTTTCCCAGTATCTCATTACCTGTAAGAATCAGTCAACTTACATACCTTAGAGAAAATAACCTTACCGTATTACTTCTGCAGTGCCTTTTGATTTTGGTGACTCCCTTTTCTGCCTGTCCATTTGAAACACTGATGAAAGAAGATCCTGGAGAGCGAAGAACGACTGAACTCTGAAATGGCCTGAAGTCAGACCATGAGGGCACTTCAGAATAAAAGGAGGTGCCTTGTTCACTGTTTAAGTGATGAATTTGGGCTTAATATTTTATTTCAATTTTGTCTTCTGCTACATAACCTTGAGGAAAACAGCTGAGACTTTATACCCCTGTCCCTGTCTCTAAGGAGAATAATAATAATGATAATAGTAATAAAATCTGTCTTTGTTTTGAAGATAAATACATGACAAGATGGAGATATTTGGGTAGTATGGTAATAGAGGTCACATAAGTAGGTTAGTTGAATAATGTACTCAAACCTGTAGTTCACTGAAAATCTTAGCCCCTGGCTTGGCTTTTAGAATCAGAAATGGTTAGTCTTTCTACTGTTGTTATTATTGTCTTTGATAACTTTAGATCTCTCTGTATGTTCTAGCAATTTGTACTGCATGTGAAAATTTTAACTACGGACTTGACATTTTATTTTGAAGTTATATATTTGGCAATGGCTGTTTAAAATAACAGATCTGAACTATTTCTAGCAGCAATTTATTTAAGAGTATTTGTTTTCCTGTTAAGAATGCTAGAATTATATTTGCGAAGACTGGACTAAACTGCCTGTGGGTATCAAGGATATCATTAATAAAACCACTTTGAAACAGAGACCTCTTTCTGTTGTGAGCTTCATTTCCGCCTAATGCTGTCTCTATAGATAGGTGCTAATAAAGGACTTGTCCTGGTATATGATCCATGTCCACTTCTCTTAAAGGGCGTTAACAGGACTTTCTGATATCTGGCAAAGTTTAACAACTTCATCTTACATCCATGACTCATTTTTTGTTCTTCTTCGTGTAGTATAGTCATTCTCTTTCAATGAGAGTTTGTATCTTCACATTAACTCATTAACTACACTTGTAAACTGTCACTGAAGCAAGCAGAGCTTACAGGAATCTGGGCACAATGTTGGCTTTTATTGGTAAAATGCAATTACAAAGGTAATTGGCTCCTATATATCTGTATGACACTTTCTTGGCACTAGCTTTTCCCATTTCTGGATTGCCTTCCGCTCTTCCACTCCTCCTCAATATGTTTTAGTATTGGAGCCAATAGCCTGGTGACCATTCAGAGGTTATACTTGGCAGGTTTAGGACACAGATGCTGGTTTGCAACATTCAAGGATTTGCAAGAGTTTTTACACCAAGTTCTCTGAGTGGCTCAGTCTCTTGGACCATGTGGCAAGTGCAAAATTACCTTAAAATATGACGAGAGTTAACTTGTTGATGAGCTAACTCCATTTTGTAGACCTTCAGTTTCTTTTGGTTTATTTTTTTCTGGAAAGAATTAGGTTCTCTCACCTTTAGGATCATGTTTTCCAAATATTCTGCCCAAGATGAACTGATGATGAATTATTTTATGTAACTTTTTTAATGCTAGAGTGCCTTGAAGACCACCCACCTAAGCCCCTATGCAGTCATTGAGACATATTAACATTTCTGCACCCTACTACAAATAATCCAAAGTGTAAAAGTAAAAACATGCCAGGTGGCTGAAGTGGGAAGTGGGGGTAACAGAATGATGTAATGCTGTCAATTCTTCACCAGTTAAAAGCAGTTATCACAGCCCACAAAATGCAAACAAATATAGTCTCCTCCATGATACTTTATGAGAGCTCCCTTGCACAAGATCCATTGTAACTCAACACATCCAGGATGAGTAAAAACTAGGTACTGCTTCATGTCCCTTTGAGTATTGCTGTAGACTCGAGCTTTGTCCTGAGCACAGGAAAAACAAAAAAAAAAGAAAAAAAAAGAAAAAAAAATGGTTCCTACATGAAACAGGATGGGGATCCCTGGAAAAAGTTATTCTTCAGGTTGTGGACTTGGCAGTAAGGGGGTTTTACCAGGAAAGATGTGATAGCATGATGCTGACATCAGCTTCAGTGAGATGAGTTTTTAAAAAGAGCACCTCAAAGAAAAATAAACATGAATTCATCAGCCTCTGAAACATCTGAAAGCAGTAGGCAAACTTCAGAGTATGGGTGAAAAAGCTGAGGCCCTGCAAGATGAAATCTGTTTTAGATGTTGTGCTTTTCCCAAGCTCATGCAAAACAATAAAATGAGAAAATATATAGTTGGAGAATGTAGAAGCCTCTTTACCACTCATTCTTCTTTCCTCTTTGCCACTCATTCTTCTTTTCCTCTTTTTAACAAAGGAATATCTGTAAGATTTTTCAATAGAGAAAATTATAAAAAAAAAGATTTCTTTGGTGGGGGGCGGGAAGTGCTTTATTACTGGCAGAACCAATTTGGACTCTGCAGAGACACAGAGGTGCAATTTTCAGCTCGGGATCCAGTGAAGTCAGAGGCATTTATGGATGTCCACCACTTCTGAAACTTTTGCCTTCAGCTCTAAAAGAATTTATGAAGGAGCCGGAGTAATGTTTAATACTTTGCCAGAATACAAAACAAGCCAAAATCCAAGTTCTTTGGTCTTTGTAGGTTGGCTAAAGAGAACAATGTCAGAATTATTCCATTAATACTTGTCAGGGAATTTCCAGGCTGCTGTGGAAGGCTCTATATTTTTTGGAGGTTCGTGTGTAATTAACTCAAGTAGCTGTTCAATAATCAATAAGCACACCCGAAAGCTTAATCAGGATGATTATTTGGAGTGGTATTACAATCTGTGCATGAATTAATCTCTTTTTGTTTTCTGCTCTACTGACCAGAAATTCTTCAGCTTGTTAAGGGTTGAATAAGTTTAGCAACAAAGAGCAAGTCCACAAATATAGACAAAGCTGTAAGTAGAAAGAATCAGAATTAAGAGAATTCAGACAAAACTGTGCAAAGTCAACAAATGTTAGTCTGACTAATGACATTGGTAAGGATGAATTTTAGTATAAAGTAAAAGTATAAATCTTACAAGTAACAATGCAAATTCATATTTAGCATAGGAGACAGACCAAAAATATGTGTGTGTGCACGCATGCACACGTGCGTGTGTGTCTATTCCCACTGCGGAAGCTTTATTTTGTCCTGGAAAGAAAATAACAGTGTGACTTAACTCTTACTTTGCTTTGAAATTGGATGTTTATGAATAGAATAACTGTGGCAGCAAATATGTCGTAGGCAATCAATAGGTTGTCATATATTTGTATAAAATATTCATCAAATAACCTGAAACTGAACAAATTCATTAAGCATGCTGCATCAATTTAGCTTATACCAAGCACTGTAGGAAGTATTAGTTCCATTGGCATCCATAGAAATTCTCACATTTGAGCAAAGATGCACAGTCTGGTCTGGGAGGATTTTGTTCCTTTTTTGTTTCCTTTTTTTGTTTTTTTTTTATGAGTGGGCAATTAGGTATAAATACAGTAACAATTTCCTTTGATAATAATAGATCCTAAACTACCAGAAAAACTTACCTGGGAACACAATGGATTTTCCACCACTGAAAGACATTAAATTACATTTGTATATATCGTAAAAGAGTTTTTTAATGCAAAAATGACTGAGCAAGAAGCTCTTTTTTTTTTTCCTGTGCTTATGAAAGAAGTTAGACTGTAATTTTCCTTTCTGGCCCTAGAATTTTTGAATCTATGATACTTAAAGTATACTTGCAGATTATTTCTAAAACAGAAGTGGAAACAGATTAATAATATCCATTGTTAGCTGAATGGAATTTGTTTGCCTCATAGCATTCAATGTATACTGTCTATATATACCTATAGATGCATCATGTGCAAGAGTTATGGAATATTTAAATGCAGGTCTAATTTAAGTGAACATGACCTTTTGATCTAAAAAATAAACAATCTAACAATAGGAAAAATTGCAATCTGTCGAGACATATTTGAGTAATTGGCTTGGCAGCAGCTTCAGTCACAGATTTCTGTTTCACAGATTGTCCCCAAATGAATAAAAGGTTTGCTTTGAAATATAATTAATACTGCGTTCAGCTGCAAGACTTTCTCAGGTTGTCAAAGGAATTTGAAGAAGGTAGTTACAAAAAAAAAAAAGAAAGAAAGAAAAAAGAACAGGATGAAATTGCTAAGCCAAATCCAAAACTGAGCTGAAGGACAGCAGGAAAAAAACACAAAGTGGACTGAAATAAATGGCAAAAGTCTTTCAGGCATTCATTTTTTATCAAATCAGCCATCAACAAATACTTCAATAGTGTTCCATGAACTATACAGACACTTTTGTATTGTCTGTTAAGGTAACATATGATGATGAACTATTTGGCCGTGCAGTGTGTATACATTACAAAAGAGAAGAGACAAGAAAAGCCTGCTTTTCCAGTGTTAGAATCATAAATATCTGCTTCACATACACATTCATTTGCCCTTAAAAGCTATGTATAAGTGTTTAGGGTTCAGAAAGACTGTTTAGGGAAGTCTCTGACTCAGAGTGCAGTGTGCAGCAGACGTGGAAAAATGGGGGCAATTTTGATCCTCTTCACAATTAAGGTGTTATTCGGACCCTGAGTCCTCAGACACCATGTACTACGTTTGTTTTCCCACATTTTCTGCAGCATGAGATTCTGGATGTGCACATAAGGCAGGGGATACAAATCCTTGTTGGAAGAGAAACGAAACTGGGAATCTGGTGTGCAGGGCAGGGCTGTGGTATCCAATGGCATCACTGGGGCAGGGACTGATGGCCCCAGGTCATGGGCCATGGGCATGGGTGGGAAGAGACCCCTGTAGGGATGATAAGGGCTATTATTGCCCTCAGAGCCCTGACACAACCCATTTTTCCTCTGTGTGACTACTGAGATAAGGTGGGTCCTGACGTTTTAGGTGCCCAAGACCCATGGCCAGCTAAGCACCAAATCTACATAGCAATGTTTGTAAAACTTCCTTGATACTTACCCTCATCTTTTATGCATCAATATTTTAAAACATATTGCTAACGGCTTTGCAGTGAACTCGTTCTCCTATTAAAAAAAAAAAAAAGTGTAACAGCATTGCCTAATAAACCTTAATGACTGTGAACAGTTCAAATCAACATAACCTGGATAAAGTACAACGGACAAAGAATACTTCCTATGATATTCTGGTGTTGTAACACCTACTATACTGTTTTATGCTGAGGGCCATTCCTGAGCTGGTATTGGAAGGCAGCTCTGGCTGGTATTGTTCCTTACCCCTGGTTTAGTTTTCTTTGGGGAAGTCCACATCTGAA
This sequence comes from Nipponia nippon, assembly GCF_047370975.1. Taxonomy (NCBI): domain Eukaryota; kingdom Metazoa; phylum Chordata; class Aves; order Pelecaniformes; family Threskiornithidae; genus Nipponia; species Nipponia nippon. The sequence continues at coordinate 6,318,625 of NW_028262347.1, forward strand.
CTACTCATGCGGCTTTCCCATCATTGTCAGTGAAGAAACTTCAAGGTTCAACTTACCTTGTGATATATTGGATGGACTATCCTTTTTGATCAACAAAAAGAGATGGCCACTTCAGACTTCTAGAAATTTAAGGTTGAATAAGAAAAAAAAAAAAAAAAAGCCATTCAGTATGATTGCATGGAATCATCGAATCATAGAATTGTTAAGGTTGGAAAAGACCCTTAAGCTCATTGAGTCCAACTGTTAACCCAGCACTGCCACGTCCACCACTAAACCATGTCCTCGAGCACCATGTCTACCCTTCTTTTAAATACACCCAGGGATGGAGACTCAACCACTTCCCTGGGCAGCCTGTTCCAATAAATAAATACATCTTTATTTAGGAACAAAATAAACAATTGCAACAGTTGATAGGATAGGATTTCCCAGATGAAGGGCTAGAAAGATATAACTAAATGTACTAAATATCTAAAATGAGTTCACTTTTCTTCAGAACCCGAAAAGTCAAAATCCTCTTTGCTTTGCCTGGACTTAAGCGGGGTAAATTAAGCACACAAACATGAGCAAGAACTGCCTTATTGCTTCAATCTTTAACTGACCTGCATGACAACACTTGGGTGAGCTTTCTTTTATCCCAAGTGGCTGCGGGGAGCAAAAGTTCAGGTACCCACACAGAAGGATATTTATAGTCAGGCAGCACTGGGTGCTTGACTGGTCATCTTGGACAGCTTTTTTCTTAAAGACTGGAGTAAAACCTTTAAATAGCATTTGCTTCATTTTCAGGCAACTTCCATTTATCTAGTTGAGGTCATCTAACAGGGAAGACAGAATAGTTTTGTGCCAGTGTCTATATGCAACTTGGTATCACTAAACTTACAGTTCACCAGGAGCTTGATATTGTTGGAGATTATTTACAGTGAATTCTACATATTAGCTAGATTCCTTTTGTGTTCAGATAATTATCAGTGATTTAGTTGCATATGTTTCTTGTCCAGGAGAGTTTTGGGAGGGCAAGGGTGTAACTGTATTTTGTGTGCTTCAAGCTAGCTTCACAGAGGGGTAAGGTTTAGCAAGAATCTCTTACTGAGGTTGATGTACAAAATGAAGCTGTTTGCAACGGATACTGTGAAAGAGTAGAGAGAAGGGGGAGATTGAAGATGTGGCTTAGTGTGTATCCTAAATCTGGCTGGAAGATGGGCTTTGAACAAGCTGTTATTTTCCACATGGGAGTAGCATTGCTACAGTAAAATGCCAGATTTCATCCATCATAATGTCATAGCTCATATTAAAATGTCTTGAGGGACCTGAGGGAGGGATGGGCGAAAGACATCAAATCAATTTTCAGGCAATTGCTATGGTTTTCAGAACCTAAGCCCTGTGTGATGGCGTTATGGTTGCACAAAGGGAGGCTATAAATAAGGTCCATATATCAAGAGAGGAAGTAATTTAGAAAAATGCAGTTGATTTGACTTTTGCATGAGGCTGAACATATGGTGAAGTACAACCAGGTTATCATTCTATATATTCCTCACAGAGATAAGCACCAAATCTATACTTATGAGAAATTAGCACATCAGTGTAGTCCTAAAAGTGACAACTCTGGAGCAGGGTACCTCTTGTTTATTAAAAAAAAAAGGAAAAAAAAGAAAAAAAGGAAAAAAGTTATAAGGTAATTTTACATTTGTTTAAATTAACATTTAATTAAGAGACATGCAAGTCAAACAACATTAGCTAGTTAATTCTGGAAGCTTGAACATTAAACTTTCTGCAGAAATGGAACTTTTTTACAAGATGCTGTTAAACATAGAGAATGGGAAATTAGCCCCAGGATAGTCCTGCACTAAAAGCAAGTAGATTTTTAAAGTCTAATAGTGTACATAAACAAGCATAAATAGATCTATTATGAGTTTGTCAAGACAACAAATAGTATGCATACCACAGCATGCATGGGGCAGTGTTTGTACAAGATCACCAAGCAGGTGGCTTAGAAGCAAATTCGTCTGCCTAATGGCTTAATATTTCTGGATACTACATCCACTTAGGAACTCCTCTGTTTCCAGGTCTTTCTCCTGGAAAAGGACCAGCATATATGAAGATCTATTCAAGGCATCTGAGTGCCTTCATATTCCATCTGGAAACAGAAGAATCCAGGGAGTTGCTTGTGAAGGGTCTTAGAAAAAATACCTGTTTCTCAGGTATGTGCCTGTGGATATTTACTTTCTTTGTGAGCCATGTAGAAGGAAGTGAAAAGAAAAACATCCGTGAAAGCAGGTTTACGAAGGTGTTTTTGTCTTAAGTGGTCACTACGGTGGACTTTATTGACCTGCAACAATCACTAAAGAAAGAATTTTTCTTGTTAATGTGTAGTTTTAATCTTAGGCAAGCAAACATCAAGATTTGCTACCCAGCAGCTGTTTATATCTTGTATAAAATTAGCAGCTGGCCTCAATCCTAGCCAAAGTGGACATATGGCTCAATAAAAAAAACTACAATACTTAACACTAATTGACATACTTGTTGGCACTAGAGCTGGGTGAATAATTCTTTTTTTTTTTCTGTTTGGTAGCCAAACCACACAAAAAAGTGGGGAAATTTGGTACAGTAAAATGTTTCAGCAAAAAGAAAAAAATTAAACAAGGATTTCTGTTCTATTCAAGGGTTTCATCAATACAAACATATAAATTTATTTATTCTAATTCCAAGGTTAGTTGATGTTATTACTTGATCTTTTTTCTTTCAGTGTAGATGATTTGTTTAAGTACAAGATACTGTTCCGAAATATGAAGTCAGTTAGTTCTGCTGAAAGTAATAATGTTCATTTTTTTACAGTGAAATAAAATACTATGACATTCTCAAAGCACTTCCTTCATTTTTCATTTTCTTCTTGGCTGAAAATAATTACTGATTCTGTCTCAGTTTCCAGAGATTTTGTATTCCTCCTTCAAAGCTTTATTTTTCAGCAAATTTACTGTTCACTAAAAAAAAAAAAAACCAAAAAAGATTGGCCAGTTCTCATTGTTAGTCCCAGCATGGGCCAATGGGCATAAAGACCAAAGTAAATTTAGGTCTAATCTCTATGTGTGGGCGAGCTATATCTGATGCCCATTGGAGACTGAGGATTTTCTCCCTTTGGCTTTATTTGTCATACTAACAGCTTGAACGTGTAAACTAGTTTGATGGTTTGCTCTTTCTTTCAGCATATCATATAATGATATCTATAAATTTTTCTAGTATAAAGTATCTGTCCTTTCCATCATAGTCTTCTGGACAATGTCCATTCTGAAGCTGTGCTTGCTGTAGCCAATAACATCTTCCTTATAATGAAGAAAGCAGTTGTATGGCAGTTAAAGTGTCTTGGAGTATAGATTATTTCTGAGAAAGTAAAATTTCTGGATTTGGGTAAGCAGGTCTGTTTCTTTTGGTGAGTGGTAAAAAAGAGTGAAAAAACCCTTCAATCCTATCTAAAGTATCTATGCTTATTTCTCTAGAAACATTGGTCCAATGAAAATCTAGCTTAGCCTACAAACAGCAGAAAAGGTAGATTGGACTTTATGGACTACGGTCTACAGTACAGTCAGTATAGTTAATCTGCCTGACATAAATTTTTATGCTTTCTGGAAGCATTAGGTCAAGTGCACTCTTGCTATGCCCTGTATGCACAGTCAATTATTTGTTTACAGCTAAACTCCTCGAAGATTTGAATTATGGGCAAAAATACCTAGTGATGGCAACCCATACCTGGCCACCATTTTTCTCATGATGTCCTCACCTCCTCATTATCCTGTGATCAGAGCTACTCTTAGTCTATGACAAAGAATGAGTTACAGAGTGCCCAGAGAAGATGATGTGCCATCAGGTACAGGATAGACCAGAACTTTTTATCACAAGAATATTCCCAGTCTGTAGCCTCTTCATATGGCCTTCTCAGGATGGAAGAAACACAGAACCAGGAGGCCAGAAAACCTTATGGACTATGCACTATTAAATTTAACAGTTCAGTTTATCTGCATAAATATAAGGTCACTGGTCTAAAGGATCAGTACCTCCGGTACAGGGAAGGCTGTCTTTATCGTAAAAGGAGACACTGGTTTTGTGCAGCCACGGCATCCCTGCCTTCATTTGCACAATGTATAGGATAGCATTATCTGCCCATTGACTTCCAAACAGAAAATCAAGTAGGGCAAGTTGACATAAAACGCTAATTTAGAGCTGGTTAAAGGCAAACAAATATATTAACATAATAAAGATCTTCAACTGGGGTGGTGGTAGTGAATTTTTTGTTTGGTTTGAGTTGGAGTTTTTGTTTGGTTTTTTTGTTTACCGTAAAGTGTGAACATACAAGATGCTCTCAGGGAAGCCAGAGATTTTTTTTCTTTTCTCATGGTTCTCTGACCTTGGGCCAGTAGCTTAATCTCTCTCTTAGTGCATCTGCCTTCTCCACTTGCAAACTAGTAGTTAATGATATTTATGTAGAGAGTTGCTCTGTGATACCTGTGAATGAAAAGTTTGCGATGCCAGCTGGAGGCATCGCATGGTAAAACTCTGCAAAAGCCAACAGTGTTCTATGGCTTTTTACTTGCTGTGGACCGAAAGAATATTTCATCTTATTGCAGTGATGAATTAATTAATCAGTTTGGTTAACTGTGCAGTAGAACTTCGTTTCAGGAGATAGCTACCTCCACTGTCAGTTCGCTTCAGCGATTAAGTTCTTTTCTAAGACTAATTTGTATATTTTCTCCTCCAAGAATCCTTCTCTGATTTCACACCATTAATAGAAGTAATGCTATTGATTGCCCAGGTCTTATTTAACAAAATACACTAACAGTTGCTTCTGTGTAAGCCTCTTAATATAACATTAAATTCAATTCAGTTACTTGAATGTAAGTGTCTGCTGGCCTCCAGTTGCAATTCCAAAAGGTTACAGGTCTCCCTTAGGTCCTGCATCGTATTTGTCAGGTCTGTACAGATGTCGTGGATACCCCCAGGCATCTCAAATGGCACCAGATGTCTATTCAAAGGTAACTGAATGTGTCCCTAAGGACTAGAGGACTGGGTGAAGTTCCAGGTTCAGATAAGGTGTCTAGTACACAAGTGAATTAGGTTTCTAACCTCCCATTTTTGTCTACAGAGCCTATAAAGCTCTTCAGCTCATCAAATGTAGGATTCTACTACAGGGACCAGGTGAATGACTCTCTTCTCCACTGAGCTCAATTTAGTTGACCACATAGGCATTTAGTACTATTTGAGATGCTTGAGTGTATTTAAAACATCCTCATGGTGCTTACCTATGTGACAGTATGACATACAGAGACCTAAGCTTTCTGGAGCAGCAGCTGGTACCCAGGTGGGATGCTCTATGGTATCTCAACTGGCAGTACATGTCTAAATATGGACAACTGATTCAAACCCTTCTGACTGCATTGGAAAAGGACTTGATTTAGTTGCTAAAATAGATATCTACTCCCACTTAACATGGAAATCCCTTGAGATCCTTAGGGCTGTCAGATATGACACAGACCTCAGGAAGATTCATATCAATCCTTAGCAGGAGATGGATGTCAAGATGACCTGAGTCACCTACAATGTCATTAGATGTGTGTTAAACAGCTGAATCAAGCCAAGTGTCTATACTGTATGGAGCAAGAGTAGCAAGTTCTTCTAGTTGTCACAGAGGCCCCTGCAGAACCAAAACTAATTGTCAAAATCTGGAGCTGAATCCCACCAAAAATATGGTGATCACCTGAATTGGATACACACTGAACCAATAAAGCGTTTAAGTATGCCAGTCAGAGATGTAAAAATAGCTTTTTAGGCAAATTTTAATATGCACATGCTTAAAATTCACCATGTGCTTAAGTGATTTGCTGATTCAGACCTTGAAGTGCTTGGCCAGTCTTTCCCTCTGCAAAGCTCAGATTAGAAAAATATGTGATTTTCTTTTTTTCTTTATTCTTTTTTTGTCTTTTTCCCAAGGCAGGAAATACTTTCTCACCTTTTTAAGTGCCACTTGGCTGTAGATACTGTAAAAGTTGTTACATCTTGTGGAAGTGCCAATTAGAGACAATAATTACTTGACTTGTCCTCTTTAACATTAAAATGCCTAGAACTCCTTGTCCTTGGCAGCTGGAATTTTTTTATGGAACCTGATTTAATGATCAACAAGAAGGTTGCCCAAACTGTAGAATTCCACTATTTTTTAAACCAATATTCCTAATGCCTTTATTTCATTTATTAATTTTAGGAATTCATTCCGGTGTGGTTCATACGATCACTTTGTATCATTTAAAATAATTCATCTTAACTGTAACTGTAACACAGATTTTATGTAGAATATACTCTTAGATCAAGTATTCTAAAATTATATTGGATTTTCCCATCCCAAGCAGTATTTTCAAGGAAAATTAAACCAGTCTGTACTAATGAAAACCTAATTTACTTGAACTATGTGTGTGTAAATGAATGGAGTGCAAAGCAGAATTATATTCTTTTATATAACTCTGACTAAGTTTTCTGGTGTTCAGGATGAGAAAGTGGAAAAACTCCAAAACAGCTAATGCATTTTGACGTATTACTGCATTTTAGCAGATCCCCCCACAATCTTAAAAATAATAAAGGTATTTTTTTCTAGAATGCTTTTATGAGCTTTTAATAATTCTCATGTGTAAAATAAAAGTTCTGTTTTAACGGCACATTAGGTACTTTCACTGGAAAATGCTTCCAACCAAATTCTGTGGTGTGGTGTTTTTTTTTTTTTAACTAGTACAGAATATCTTAGAGTTTTTTTCAGAACTATTTAACACCACTTCTGTCTAAAAAAGTGTATGCATAGGTGGGTGTTGATTAATGGTGCTAAAAACACTTTGTGTAGGATCTTATGCTAATTACCCTTTATACCCTAACCTGTGTCAGTTTTAACAATCTAAATTAGCATTTTCTCTTAGGACTAGAGGAATGTGAGAATTGTGAAATTGGCTCAGTAAGCTGAATTAACAGTGCGAAAATTGAGATGTTCTGTCTTTCCGTAATAACATCTGCTGCTTGTACTAAATGTGATGTTCTAATCTAAGTGATGGAGACATTACCTCACCCCCTTGGAGGAAAAAAAAAAAAGACAAAAAGAAAGAGGAAGAAAAGATGGGAAAGAGAAATAAAAATCCTGCTACATTGTAAAAATGTGTAATTGGTGACAATTGTTATCAGCAGTTCCAGGTAATCATGTCTGGAATAATGGATTTTTGACATGCAAGTTTTGAAAATTGGTTGCATTATTGTTGATGCAAATAGTTTACTTTCTTTGCTATTACTGCTATAGTATAATGGAACACAATCTTATAGGCAGTGAGTGATACAGAGAGCACATTGCTCAGATAAAATCGTGATTACAAATGGTTCCATTTGGTTTATTTTATATTCTAATAGGAACATAAGTCTTTCTGGGTTCATTACATTATTAAAATAAAAACCCACATTTCTGAAGAGAACAGGAAGTTTTTATTATTGCTGCTTCTTCTAAAATACTGTGAGGATTATTCAGATTTTAGGTTTTAGGCGTTGAGTTGATAAACAGCAGTAATCAATGGCAGTGAGAAGAAATTTGTGTTTTCAAATATAACGATCTCTCCCAGACTTGTGAACTGCACATTGTTGCTCATTATTATCATAATCAATACTGCCTGAAATATTTCTGGGCTGCCAGGATGGCATCTGCGTAAGAAGCAGCATCCAGGCAGCAGCGACTCGCTCCAGCTGAGTGCAAGTCAAACTGCAACATCCTACAGGCTGTACTTACTGTTCCTGGGAGCATGAGGCTGGAATTAAAAATACCTTAATCCAGTCAATGCTTAAAGATTCAACTTTGTTCCCAGAATTCAGACACTTAGAAATTAAAAAAGATAAAGTACAAAAAAAACAACAACTCAATTACAACTGGAAAGGCATTGTGGGTATTTGGATGCAAAGGAGAGGCGTAAGCCACACCAGGTGACTGATGACATGTTAACTTAGCCTTAATGGGACCAAGGATACTCATGGCTGGCTGGGAAAAACCTGCTCCCGCAGGACTCTAAAGCCCTGTGTGTTCTGGCTAGGCAGGAGGATATGGGAGCACTGGAAAGATGTCAGTCCCAGAGCTTGCTTCCAGCTCACAGCTATTTCATAATGATGCTGATGGCCCAAGCTCTTCAAGCAAACGGAAAGTTTGGAGAGAGCTGGTTCAAGGCCTCAGTTCTCATCCTTCACTGCTTGGCAGGAAGGAGAGGGGACAGAGTTTCCCTTTTCTATCTTCCTTACTGCTTTTGCTCAAACTTGTAAGAAAGATAAAAATAATGAGTTTGGCCCCCAGTCATCATTTCATTAAAATAAAAATCCTTCCTGACAGCCCAAATGTGATCTTTAAAATCTTATTTCTTGTCAGAATACACTTTTGTCCTATTTCTAGGCAAGAACACTTTAAATGATTTCTTTTTATTTTATTTTTTTCATCCCTGCAGTATTGCTATATACAGCCCTTCAGAATCATTGTATCACTTTCCAAGAATTCAGTTCAAATTGAATTTCCAGATCCTAAAGGGACTCCTGACAAAACAGATTACAAATAAAAAAATACAGAAGGCAGCATTGTTACCCCAATTATGGTAGTTACATTCATGCTTCTTTGTAAACTAGCACAATCCAAGAGAGCAACCAAATAGTTTTGAAAGGTCTGGCTGAGTGAAAATGTAAATGAGCTGTCATCCCATTGGCATTTTAGGGTGTAAGCAAGTATTTCCATTAGACACCTGCTTAAGTGTCTGTCTGAAGTAATACTTCAAAATGCAAGCATCACTCTAGCCTGAGTTTTGCTTATTAGAACTAAATTTATGTGGACTTCAAGCAGAGCCCAATGTGTGAACCCCACTCTGTCCTTGCTACCCCAGAACGTCAGGCAATACACAGTGTTCAGGGAAACCTCAACTTAAGTGCTTTTTGATTAAGATGCATAATGACCCAGACAGGGCACCAGTAGCTTTAATACAGTAATGGATATTTATGTACCTATGGCTGAGCTACAGGTCTCTTACAGTTGAACTTGATGATGTTAAAGGTCTTTTCCAACCTAAATGATTCTATGATTCTATGCTTTAGTCTGCTGCACAACTCACACAAAGTTTGTGCCAGCTCAGCGTACAGGCTTATGCACCGTGATTTGCTAGTTTCTTGTCTAACTCTACAAGTTGTTCACTAAACATGCTATTTACATTTTCTTTTATCATTGCTTGAACATCTGCAATAAGAGTGTTGTTATAACCTGACAATCAGATACTGGTAGACATAAAATCAATTCGTAAGCACCTGTGAATTTTCCCTGGTTTCTTCCACTTTCTCTTAAAGAACGATGAAAGGGATAAATTGCAGCTTAGTTTGTCACCAGAAGGGATTTCTTCTCAAACACCCAGAAATGTCCAACAGTATCATGCTCCATTCCTGCTCCATGATTTAAGACAAACCTTTTCCTGCAGTAATGGGCAAGTCAACTCCTTTCAAACCACTTTATTGCTGGATATCACAATCCATACTGGCTAGTCATTGGCCCTGTCCATCAACTGGAAGCAGACTGATATGCATAGGCTACTATCAGCTTTGCTAGTTCATCTGCTTTCTCCTTACAAAGCTCAAGTAGTCCCACTCTGGGCAATTGCTTGCCCCTAAAACTGTCTGTGACTAGCATCTCTAAGGACTGAGATATTTAATCAATTATGTTCAGAGCTGTGACAAGAAGATGGTTCTGGCAGTGTCACATTGCACGTGCTTCAGTGTTGAACCTTTTTGGCAAACTTGATTTTCATTAAATATATCTGATTTATGTTCTACAGTCTCTTGGGGGTGAAAAGGCAAATTAATTTAATAATAGATTCACTTTCTACCAACATCTGTTTGCAATCTGGCCAGGCTGTTATAAATATCACTTCCCTGTGTATCAAAATGAAGTCTTGTATTACTTATACTGAGTTCTAGAAAAGATTCCAGAACTCTTTCTCTTCAGAAGGATTTTTATTTTATTATTTTATTTTATTTTATTTTTTAATCTTATTTTCTGAAGTCAAATAATACCACAATAAGACCTTAAAAAGACAGTGATTTACCATTCCCTAGATGGTAACATATGCAATGGTATTGTCTTGTTGCAGAAGGCTGCAGAAATTAGGGAAAAAAGATGCCAAACCAAAATTATATTCTTTTTTTTCTCCTTGTCTTGGAAACCAATGGAAACCAACCAGTCATGTTAACGCAATTGCTTTATTTTTTGGTTCTTTGCATCACGGTAATGTTTAGGAAAAACCACTATTGGCAGAAGTAGTCCAAGTGGTAGAACTGGTCCAAACAGAAAGGCTAAAGTGACAACAACCTCAGTACTTTCAGATGTTGGGCACCATCACTAAGCAAATCACATCAGCTCATGAATTTTCTCAATGCCACTGAAGAACATGTGCTCAAACACTTTGTCAGATCAGGGCCACAGCCCTCAGATCTTTGAAGTGTTAAGACCAGAAGAAGCATCCCTTAATGGAGCAGAAAGAGGTATGGCTGCAGAGGATATTAAAAACTGGGAAGAGCACTTCAATTTTTAGAGAGATTTTTTGGTGGTGGAGGTCCTGCCTCCAGTCTGAATACCCGAAGATATATCTCTGAGCATTCCCTTAATTAGTTAAGAAATTAATCTGTTGGGTGCTATTTGTTCTTCTGTTTTTCTGCTGATGGAGAAACCTGTGTAATGAGTGTCATTTAGTAGGACTGTTATTTTAGAAATGTTGCTTCAACCTTTATGTTGAGGAAAGCCAAGGCAAAGCCAAAGACCCTACACTCCAAGCAGAGAGTAATGAGGTGCATAATCGTTGTGGGCCAGTTCATTCCACAAACTCATTCCACACTCCTGCTTTCTCTTTGCCAGTATAAAAGCGTTCCCTTGTACGTGAGAGGTGACATTATTACCTTCCACTCACAGCTAAAACAGTCTGCACCTGAGCTGTTGAGCTGGTCAGGGAAGGAGGCCTGAGGAGCTGGACCCAAACAGCAACTCTGTGGGAAATCACTGGAGGGGAGCGAACACTCAATGCAACCTGAGCTCTTTATGGTCCCTTGGAAATTATTACTATGTTCTTTATCGCTTAGCCTTTCCAAGACAAAAAAGGAATTACTACTAAGGCTCAGCCCATGGTTTCCACAATAGATAAGTTTTCACATCACTGATGGTGAATTGCTTTGGCTTTCTAGTTCCACAGTTCTTTGCCCTCTCTGCAAATTCCCTGTATCTGATTTCTCTGTCTTCATAGATTTTACTCTTCCTCTTCTCATCTTCATTCTCTAACATTTCCTTCATTTTTTTTTTCCCCCCAACATAAAATTCTTGCATTTAGCCGTTCTTTTCCAGGGCCTGGAAAAGTGGTTGCTTCTGAGTCCCTTCAGAGTTGAAGACTCCATCTGTTTTTCAATACTTCCAGCCTTGATGCATTTATTTGGCTCTTGAATTAGCAATTTCTTATCAACTTTTCTCCTGAAAGCTCTTTTCTACTTCCTATGTGCTTATATAGCATCACTGGCTTTAAGAGGATGTTACAAAGTACTACAGTGACAATCATAGTGAGAGTCTTACATTTTTTGGTGAGATTGAGATGAGTCCTCAGAGCTACACCATCTCACACCTTTCCTTTTTCTTCCATTGTGTCTCTTATTTATACATTTTTGCCCCCTCTGTGCAAACTGGTATACTGTTTTCCTGCAAATATGTCTCTTTCCTGATACCATTTCTGGCATTCCTTTACCTTTTCTCATCTCAGCTATTGTGCTCAGTGTTTATATGCATCCATCTGGAGAGCTGGTTGGGAAGCACGGGCCAAAGTGCCAGAGGTAGAAAGACAACCCTGCCAGTTCTCATTGGCATGAAAGAATTGCACCAACCTTTTCCATGTCTTGTGATGTCCAGTCAAAATCTAGACCTGAACAAGGATCTCAGGCCAAACTCTGACTAAAAAGAAGCAAAGGTAATATGAAGATGATGCACATCAAAGGATATGACTTCTTGTCACACATCTCAGCATCCAAATTATTTGTTCAGATTGTTATCATTGTCTATTATTTAAAATCCTTTTGCAATCCTGGATGCTCAGTTGCCTTGGCAGCAAAACATGTTATCCCAACACGTAGCTGGCTATTAAACTGCATGCATCTTACCAACCTCTGACTGAATACAGAATGTGCTATCAAAAAGAATGAAATCCCATGATCTGAGGAAGCAAAAACAGAAAAAAAGCTCTCTAGTTTACTAGAAGGAAAAGGGAAAGAGTTACCTGGTCATGGCAACCCAAACTTCAGCTCAGTTCTTTTCTCGTGTCTGTATGTGGGGTTTGATTGGGCTCTGTGCAACATTCTTACCAAGACAAACATTGGAAGAGCTTCTGTTGTTACTGTTTCTCGTGATATTTAATTAGTAAAGTAATGCCTTTGTATTTTAAGGTGGGATTGCAATAAGAAATGTCATCTAAACAAAGGTATTAATTAAAGATCCCTGGAGAAAATATACAAGTAATATTGTTTATACTTTACCTTTTGGTTCCCCTATCACAAGGAACAGGAGAAAGAAAGGAGGCAGTCACTCTCTTTGAGCCAGAGAAGGAACACATATCCCGAGTTATCTTGTCTGAGTGACTTTGGAGCCCTGTTTAATATCAGAAATGGGAAAACTGTGGCTCTCAGGATTTCCAAGGTGTGCCAGAATTGTACAGGATGGCTAACCAATCACCACCATAATCTTCAGCTGAAAGAGGATTGTTATTGTAAAGGAACATTTAATTATTATTTCTGTTTGGTTTGTTGTTTTTTTTTTTTATTTTTACACTTATACAGGAAAAGTCTAACTTTGAATGCTCTGGCACAAGGTAAGCACCCTGCTGCTTCCCTCATGGACAATGATTCCTCAAGGCTAGACTGCACTTTCCAAGCATCTTTCACCTGACAGATCGGGGAAAAGTGAGGTCATGAGCGTCTGTAGCTGCAAGATCCTGACTGTAAGGAAATAGTGTTAATTGCCCAATTGCTAAGAGGTTTATTGCTTGACAAGTGTTATCCTGAGTTTCTTTGGCAAATGGTAAGATAGCAGATAAAGAGTCTGAAATAAAGGGATCTCCACAAACCCACCTACCACCTGCAGCCCATCTGCTTAGCAATGGTGGGCACAGTGAACTAAATGTTTAAAGTTGTATTTAACATATAGCTGAACAAAAGCAAACTCCTAGTCCTAGCATAGTAGTCCTAAAATTCCAAATTTATTTAGGGTTGACTTCACAGCCTTGAAGAATGCTTTCTCTCTATGCGATCCTGCCCATGACAATACAACATGATGCTGATTAGCAGCACAGTACCAGAACATTTTGCTAAATATATAGAAGTTTAGGATATTTTTTTTCTTTAAGAGGTGGGTTTCTCCTGTGAAACTTTCTTCCCCATAAGAAACTAAGACCCCAGTGTACTAGTTTTGGCTGGACATTGCCATAGTTCAATAGTTCTTTGGCATTGTTTTCCTTTCATTTTTTTTTCTAGCCCTTGCAGGCCACAATTCCATGAGGTGCCACCTGAGCGTTTGAAGCCATTTGGATGAATGTGAGAATGCACCTGAGAGTGTAAACATTTTGAAATAGATGGAGATTAATTACATGGGATTATGAAGAGGTAAATGAGAAACTAATGGAAAGTCAACAGGCCCAGGTTTGACCTCCATTCTGCCAAAAAAAAACCCAAACTGTTTTGTGATCTTAGACAAATCTGTTTAAGTCTTTGTTCTTTCTTTGTTGTTTTTGTCGGCTTTGTCCTTTCAAATACAATGCTCTCTGGGAAAAGGATTGTTTTTTCCTGTGTCTGTACAGCATCTAACACAAGAAGTTTCAGCCTTGGTGGATTGGTGGAAATCTTCAAGTGGAATTGCAAGAATAGTAATTATGGAGTCTTTGTATCCAGTGTCACAAGCCCTTAATGAGTTAATAGAGGAGTGTCAGTATTAATATTGAAGTAAGGACAACAGATACAGCCAAGAAGGGGAAAAAAAACACCTTCAGTGCTTGAAAAATCCATAATAGAAGAAGAGTTTCTTGTGGAGTCTGTTTTATTTAGACAACAAGACATTTGTTCAAATTACAATAGACATTCAAACACTTCTTATTAGAAACTTTAAAATCCTGAAGGAAGGTTTTCTTTTCTTTTTTTCCATTGAATTCTACAAGAAAGAGAGAAAGGTTCTTGCTTTCTTATTGCCCTGAGAGAGACTTTTCTACCAGCAAGTGAAACATTTGCTAAATATAAGGTTTTATTTTTTATATCAAAGTCTTTTGACCATACCCATTGTTTACAAACATTTTCCAATTTCTTCAGTGTTCTCCCCTTTTTCTAAAAAGCTGCAGTTACTCAGAGTGGAAGCTAACAATGGGGATCTGAGCAGTGCAGTGCACCAAATGCATTGTACTGAATATCCGTGTGTATTTGAGAATGATGAAAATGATAGAACCTAGGTTTGTACCACTGGAAAGAAAAGCATACAATTGTACACTTCTATTGATATAGAAATGTTCTCTGGGTTCACAGGCTAAGCCTGATGATCGGGAATGAATGTGTTTACATATCTTAATTTCTTTGAAGCAGAATGTTTACCATTTTAGCTCCTCGCTGTGAATAGAGAGCAGGGTTTACGTGGTCACTGAAAGCAACAAAGGATTTCAATGAGTTTGTAGCATAATTTCACCAAGCTTTCAGGATAGTGCAGCAGTAGGAAAATAGCACATCCAATAAGCTGGTTTTTGTGAGAAAGCTGGAGTTAGGAAGACGTGGACTAAGAGAAGGATCCTGCAAATGCTTATACTTGTAAGTAGTTCTAACGCTTTCATGGTTCAGGGCCATAAGCACATAAGCATGAAGTGTTTGAAAAGTCCAATTCACTTCAGTTGGACCACTTACATGTTTAAATTGGACACATGCTTGGTATTCTGCTGATACTTACAGTGGAAAATGAGGAATGCATTAGATTGTCATGAAGAGAAGCAATTTCTAGGACAAAGGGATTAGACTGCAGGAAATTCCTACTCTTGTGGGTAAAAACTAACTTGCAACATTTGTCTTCAAAAATTTCAAAACGGGTAATATTTTCAGCAGCAAATGATATCAGCATGAGTTATTATCATTTTAAAATACTTGGGAAGAGTAGGGTAGTGCCCTCTTCCCTGAGTGATTCCACTGACATTCACATGAGTACAAACAGGCCATGAATAACTCTGCTGAACATACCCTGCTTCCCTCAACACTATCTGCCTCTCCCTGGTCCTTTCTGCTCACCTGAGAATATCACAGCAGAAACATTTTTGGAGAGCCACTTCTAAAGCTGCATCCATGTCATTTACACACCCCACATTCTAAGCCGAAGTGCATGCCTGATGCTACTACATCTGCCCTCCTCCTGTTATTGCAACTAAATAATGCCATGTGGTTTATCTGGTGATATCTGTCACATTTCAGAATAAAGGGGGGCAACACCTGGAGCATTGACCTGGAAGGGTAAAATAGATGCTTGAGCAGGATGAGGGTGCCCAGATCTCATAAAGCATAGCCTACTTTCCAGTGCTGCCTGGTCCAGGAGGTACTTAAAAAAAGTGGTGTCCACATTATAGAGTTTCCAGAGCGTGAAGATATCTGAAACAAAAGAATGGTTTCTTCAAGCTGTGACACAAGCCTGTCATAAAACATTTTATATTATTTACTTTCACCAGGATTCCTGGCTCTAACTTTGCCAAACCACAACATCCTTGGCATACCAAGAAGTCTGCACATGGGTTTGGCCCCTTATTGACTGAACTACATTCAACAGAGAGCCAGAACGGGGAATATACACAAAACATCATATCTTCTAGAGCTTTCTGAGTCCTAGGGCCAGGTGGGAGCTCCTGCAGGTCATTGGAGAAGCTCCTAGGCTACCCGATGCTCCTCTGCTGTCTAACCAGCTCCTCTGGTCAGAGTGCTCTGATGGGGAGAAAACCCCATGGGGTGGGTGGTAATAGGGCTTGCCAAGAGACAGGGCTGAGTTGCTAACTTGGGTCTTCTCCAGCAGTATATCGAAATAGGAAAGTTATTTACCCTTTCTTCCTGCCCCATATCTTCACAGTTTTGGCTTCAGAAGGTCCCTGATGCATCTGTGCAAGAAGAAAGATTCACTCGGTTCTTAAGATTCATAGCTTCAGGATAATCTTTTAGTGATATTTTCTGGAAAAAAAGAGGACACACCCTTGAAATGTCAATTCTGCTTGACACAGTTAAGTACCCTATGTGAGTACAACTTTCCAGAGCCACTGTAATATAACAAAACTTTAGATTATACATCCTTGGTCCTGCTCCCTTATTCTGCTTCACAGAATTGGAGGACAAGGTCTGGTGGTGGTTTTGCTTTGTTTTTTTGAAGATATTTTAATTATCTGTGACTGTCTGTGTCACATTTGGAAATGCAATTAGAGTCATATATTTAGACTGTTCTCTGCAGACATCAGGTGCTAAGAAAAACGTGCTAAGAAAATTCACAAAAGCTATTGGCTCTCTTGCATACCAGCTGGCTGAACAGATAAAGGGTTGGGGTTTCTTTTTGGAAGTGGACAGGCCTTTGAAGTCAGCGAAATAACTCTCCTGGTTTAGATTCAATTTTCAGTCAATTGCTGGTCAGATTAACTGTAGGACTGCTAGTGTCTTACTGGTGATGAGCTAAAGCAATTAGATGCCTGAAGCTTGTCATCTCCTTGTTAACAGGCTTCTGGGTATGCCTGCAGCCCCCTTATTTGCAGAAGACTGTAATTCAAATGACATCTGTGAGTTATTTATAGGAAACTAGTGCTGGAGCTGTAACCCATATAAAATCAGCAACTATTTTAGTTCCCTGACTGAGACACATTCTCCAAGACTCCCATGCTTCAGGATGCTCCTGATTTTAAATGTAGGGTTAAGGCTGAGCTGTGTTTTTTGATTTTGTCTTTTGTCCAGCTGTATTCACAAATCTTTCTACTACTCTATGTTTAACCTCTCTTGGAGACTCAGTCCTGGGCATGCTGGGTATAAGAAATTGAACAGAGTGCAGAAATAAGCAGGGGTCAGTGGGCAGCCTCAGGACCCCATTAGTAGAAAGCTGCTGGCCAGCCTAGCAGAGCCAATGTTTCTCAGGGTACGTTCATTCACAGAGCTCATAAGGAAAGCACTCGGGTACCGGGAAGTAAATTCAGGAGCGTATCTGCTCAGTCAGCTGCAGAGATGGAAATGCTGGGTAACAGCAACATTAACTGTGAGAAAGGAGCTGCATCTGCCCTGTCACTCATAAGCAGACACATTTTCTCTCCTTGCTGAATTCATCCACTGGTGTCATTATTCTGTGGATCATGCCTGCTCTTCTATCTCTGCAGTGGCACCAAATCAAACTTGCATGCTTTCCCCCCGCAACATACAGAAATCCATCACACCGGTTCAGTTCTGTCTAGTCCAGTGCAACACCTTCTGGGTTAAGCCACAGAGTAAGTACAGTGAATTTGGTTACTATTATTTATCAGATTTTCTTTTCAGAACTTCCCCTCATTCCCACTGTATTTCCCGTTCCCCCCTACCTGGAAAGAATTAATCTTCTAATCACAAACAGATGTTTAAATTTTAGTTGAACAAATTTAATTAGTGTGTAGAACTAAAAATTAGAATTGTGTCAGTCCCTTGGTCTTAATATGTATTAAAAGTGTTATTTGAGAATAGGTGTAATTTACTTCAGAGCATAAAATTGATCAGATCAATGCATATCAAAATGATGGACGAATGCTGAGATTATGGTAATTAATTAATCATCTAAATGTATGTTTAAAGTGACGCTTGACAGAGAAGAGCCAGGAAGTTAAAAATTAATCAGTAATCCACATTAAATGCACATCTATTTTAGCATCATTTCTGTAGATCTTTCATAGTTTTTTACAAATACTAATAAAACAAATATGTTTTCACTCCAGAAAATAACCGTAAAAGCATATTGGGATCCATTTTTATTACCACTCAGTTATCTCTAGGATAAATGTGTTTCTGTTATGCACAGGAAGATGCCAGATTGACACATCCATTCAGGAGTGCCAAACTGTGTTCTTTCTGACTGCTATATTGCTTCCAGTGAGAGGTTCTGTCACCGGATCTTAATTAAGCCTGCTGTTGATAAAGCTCAAACCAGATTAAACACAACACATTCTTCATTGCTACAGTCATTCCTCAGTGACATTAGGAATCAGAAGTAGAAAGAGTTCCTACTTATAGGTAGAATCTAGTTACATTTTGATTTTGCAAAGGATTTAGGCTACCGTGATCACCTCTGAACACCTCAGTTAACCATTGTTATCAATTTCGCATTTCTCATACTTGTGCAAGTGAGAATTTATATATTTATTTTATCTGTTCATGTATTTATATGTATATATATTTGCCAGGAGTCTAACCTCCTACTCTAATGGAGGTGTAGCTAATACACTGGTTGGAGTCTAGAAACTAACTTCACCCCAAAGCAGACATTTATAGTGAATGCCTGAACAGAATCATAGAATGCTTTGGGATGGAAGGGACTTTTAAAGGTCATTTAGTCCAACTCCCCTGCAATGGGCAGGGACATCTTCAACTAGATCAGGTTGCTCAGAGCCCCATCCAGTGTGGCCTTGAATGTTTCCAAGGATGGGGCATCTACCACCTCTCTGGGCAACCCGTTCCAGCGTTTCACTACCCTCATTGTAAAAAATTTCTTCCTTATATCTAGTCTGAATCTACCCTCTTTTAGTTTAAAACCATTACCCCTTGTCTTGTCGCTACTGGCCCTGCTAAAAAGTCTGTCCCCAAGAATAGCTTTCTAGTCTTCACTGACTGTATTATATATATGCCCAGGGACTGTAATGAGAGCTGAGATATCTAGCTCACATAAAGAAATGTACATGTCAGTACTTACATCAAAACATTTCAGTGTGCATGTTGAATATCACTCCTGGCCTTTCAGCAGTGGCATTTTTCCCCATTATATGACAATATCAGTAATATTTTCTTACCTTTCATAAAAACTTAGTTTCTTGAATTGAATTTGGCTTATATTTATATAATTCTTTGCTGGGCTTGAAGGCTGAAAAGCATGAACTCACAAATAATTCCTAGCTGAGCATGTGACGAGCACATGAGCATAAGTTAAAAGAATTCAAATATTAAAAAAAAAAAAAAACAAACCAAACCAAACCAAACCAAACAAACAACCCCCACCCCAAAACCCCAAAGTCCAGCAATTTTAAAACCAAAATAGCTAATTGGGAGCTTGTTAACATTTGGACTGACAAAGTAGATAATTATTTGAGGTTTTGATAAACCACTTCACCCTCTTTCCATCTACTCACGTAATGTCTACGGAGGAAGACTGGTGAAGGACCTACTGGGGTCAGGCAGATACAGACTTTTAACGTCCCGCATGAAGATGCCACTCCATTACTTCCTCTGAAAAGTCCCTATCACCATGTGTGCACTGCAGCAAACAAATGTCAATAATACATCACTGGTATGGTAATAATACTAATATTTATGTTCTGGATGACAGGACACTGGTTTGGAAATTTAGGAGCCTTGGAATTGCCTCCCCAGCTCTCCTGCCAAACAACTGTGAACCCTGCAAAGGTCATTCCATACTCTGAAAGCAGCTGTTTTCCCAGCTTCAAAAGACTTACTTTTTTTTTTTTTTTGAAAACTTGTTTCCTTAATCTGTAAATTCTCCAGGGTAGAGACTGTCTTGTTATGCACAGAAAGGGGTCTTTATCTCACAGGACCTCCACGTTTTGCAGTAATGCAAATAATATTAATCTCATATATATTTGCCCCTGTTTAACCTGGTTATGTGTATGGGCAAAGCATCTCATTTGGTGAGCACATTTTGAAAATGAGAGTTACTTTCTGAATTGCTTTCAGCTGATGATTTAAATCCATTTTATGGTCATTTAATGATAAAAAGTGAGCTTCATTTACAAACAGAACAGTTTTGCAGTTGGACTAATGCATCTGGTATATGAACATTAATTTCCAAAATATAGTTTGTTCCAGCGGCACAACCTGGTGTGGTCAACATATTGTGGCTCAACATATTGTCCACAGGACTGTAAAAATTCAAGAGATCCATAAAAAGGTTTTGACGTAGTAATACTGACCACACCCAACTATACCTTTTCAAAAAGTTTTTCTACAGTTTAATGTATACAATGCTGGTTAACTGATGAAAAGTTAAACATTTGATTTTACTATAGTGGTTCTGTTTGAGTCACTTGGCTCTGTCATATTAGTAAGACCTCATAAATCATTTGGATATAAGCCAGAAATTTCCAAGTCGTGGTAGCAAGACAAATGGTCTATAAAACACTTCAAAGTGTCATGCAAAAGCAACTCGAAGCTTTCTGGGGGAAATTCCTTCCCTCATCTGATGTTAAGCCTTTGTGTAGACAGTGAGCACCAGAGGACCAGCAGTGACTTACCTCTGGTTTAGCATCAGATCTCACTTCTCCAGCCAGTTCTGCTCACAGCAGCCCAGACAGAGTCAAAATTTAGGCTTCCTGTTCCAGCTGCAGAAACAAATCCAAGATATGATGAGCTTGGCATTCATGTGTTGGAGAAAAGCAGCAGTTACTGCATTTGAACGTGAACAACGATCTGAGAGGAGGGTGCATTTGGAGTTCAAATGTTGGAGCCTATGATTAGAAGATAGGGATCCAAGGATGGACATCTCCATACAAAAGGGAACAAAGTTGACCAAAGGTTGGAAAAGGAGCTATACAATCTCATGCATGTGTTTTTGCATGTGGATTCATGCACTTGCACATGCAGCCGACCGTAATAGCTCCTCTGGAGTAATTTTTTGTCATTTGGGCTGAGTTGTTTAGTAAAACAACACAAAAAAATCCATACAAAAGCAAAGAGCTTGAAAGCATCATTCAGGCACCATAGGGCCTAGACAATGCATAAATTCTCTGCTCATTATTTCTGAAAAATTTGCTGCTGCCCTCTTACCAGATTATGCTGATTGTCTTCCAAAATAAGAAATATCCCTGACTGTTTAGCATAGAAAGGAAAAGGCAACGTTAAAGCATAAGTGATGAAATAGCAGACAAAGTTAATGCCAGGGGCAGGCTGGTGTAAGTCTCCCTTATAATTATAAAATTATACAAAAGAGAACTTCCTAATTTGGAACTGATTATTTTTTGACTTCATAAAACTACAGAGATAATTCATTCATTGCCCTTTTCTGCTCCCTTTAATTAGGTATTTTCGACAAGTCCCTTCTTAAGCATCAAAGTTGTTACAAAGCAGGGGTAAGACAAGCTTTTTTTGTCTGAATCATTTTAGATAGTAATGACAGGATATTGAAAACATTTCCTCAATGGAGGAAAACTTTCTGCATCTTCAGAGTACCCCACTCTATATAAAACAGCTGCATAAGCAGCTCTAGGACAAGAGGAAACGGCCTCAAGTTGCACCAGGGGAAGTTTAGGTTGGATATTAGGAAAAATTTCTTTGCTGAAAGGGTAGTCAGGTATTGGAACAGGCTGCCCAGGGAAGTGGTTGAGCACCCATCCCTGGAGGTATTTAAAAGATGGGTAGACGAGGACATGCTTGAGGACATGGTTTAGTGGTGGACTTGGCAGTGCTAGGTTAACAGTTGGACTCCATGATCTTAAGGGTCTTTTCCAACCTTAACGATTCTATGATTCTATGATTCTATGATTCTATAAAGGCAAAGCAATGTTAGTAGTCCTGAGCATAACTATTACCTACCTTCCTCATCCTGACTAAATCTAGTCATAGAATCATAGAATGGTAGAATCATAGAATGCTTTGGGATGGAAGGGACTTTTAAAGGTCATCTAGTCCAACTCCCCTGCAATTGGCAGGGACATCTACAACAAGATCAGGTTGCTCAGAGCTCCATCCAGCGTGGCCTTGAATGTTTCCAAGGATGGGGCATCTACCACCTCTTTGGGCAACCCGTTCCAGTGTTTCACCACCCTCATTGTGAAAAATTTTTTCCTTGTGTTTAGTCTAAATTTACCTTCTTTTAGTTTAAAACCATTACCCCTTGTCCTGTCGTAACAGGCCTTGCTAAAAAGACTATCCCCATCTTTCTTGTAGGCCTCCTTTAAGTATTGAAAGGCTGCAATGAGCTATCCCTGCAGCCTTCTCTTCTCCAGACTGAACAACCCCAGCTCTTTCATCCTGTCCTCGTAGGAAAGGATAGTCCCACATCTTCTTCCTGTTGTAACGGTGCCTTATCTGCTAGATTCTGGGAAATGAAGAGAGAGTAGTTGTTGGTAATTAACACAATGAAAGGAATATTTGGATTCAGAGAAATAAGACTGACAAAAGAATCAGCTACAGGTAGATCAGCTTGCATCTTGAAACTTTACTTGTCTATTCATTTTACAGTAATCACACACTGGATAAATCGCATAAACAGGTGCTGGAGCAGAAACGGAGAGATCCTCACTCCAGGATGGAATCCCAAGAGATCCTGGCTCACCCCAGCTCTCTGCCTTTAAAAGTCTTACACACCTTTCTGCATCTCCTATAAATGTAGGTGTCATCTCCTCCTCTCCTGCCTCCTCCTCCTGGTATTTTGCAGAAAAATGCTATCATCTGTGCTATTTTATGCTGAAGATCAGTGTTTTCATTGTGTTAGGCACATTCTGAGTGGGCTTATCACATTGGGCCCCCAAGGGATGTGAGATGGAGGAAAGCGTTGTTGATGGGTCCTGGGCAGACCTGGCAATCATATGCTGAGCCCTGCCAAAGTGGTGGGAGCTTTGGGGACAACATAGAGACTGCCAGGAATTCTGGGAATTATTTTAGTGAAAACATAGATGCCAGTGGATTTTCAAAGATCTAAATATTTATGGAGATTTATTTATTCCCTGCAGGTGACCTGAAAATCAAATGATCCAGTGAATGACTAAAATCGAATGATAGACCTGGGAGTCACACCTAGGTATCCAGAGCATCCAATTTAATGCTTAATCACAAGTACTTTGACAGATCTAGTGGGGCTTAGGGTTTGTACTTGCATTGCCAAGTTGCAAGTCTCCTCTCTTTCGACTTGACACATGTCTAATAAAAAATGCATGTGAGAAATCAGACTGAGTCTGATGCTCATGTTGGGGGTGTGTCATTTGTCTTTGGTGTTAATTTTCAGTTTAATTCAATCTAATTTGTTCCAGTGAATGTTTGTGTGTAATAAAAATGTTTCTGAGGCAGTGGTCATAGTCATCCCTGCTATTGTCACAGACCGTGTCAGGAGGGAGAGTACAGCCTGAAGCAGACAGGAACACTTGGGATCCCTGAGTAAAGGCAAATTAGTCAAAATTTTAAAAATGGACAAAATGAATGAAATACCTCCTTCCTGAATAAAAAAAAAAAAAAAAGAAAAATAATTTCATGAAGTTACAAAGAATATATGGTATTTATCTGTTTGCTTTTTAACTTGCTTTGGGTTTAAAGGGAACATTTTTAACGTTGCTGAATGTTGGCACTGAAAAATGTGTAATGAGAGGAAGAGCAATGCTGATATTAGCTTCCTTTTTCTTTCATATAATTGGAAAAATGCCTTCTCATGTGTTCCCTACTAGTTCTGTTTGTGATATTAAAACTAGAGGAAAGGTTGCAAAAAACAAAGTGTCAGAAATGTTGCATGGGAGGAGTAATTAGTTCAGGTATCTACAGCAATATGCAATGCTCTATGGTATACAAGAGCAAAGTGCCATTATGATTATTGCTAGGAACTATACAACATTTTCAAATACAGACAAGCTCCCCAAAGGCTTGAAGCTGCAATCCAGCTTCTCAAATTCAGTCAGTGAGCAAGCATGCCAAAGTATAGCTGAAGGAAATAAGTACTCTGAATTTACAGAACATAGCCTGACTTTGATCTTTTTTTTTTCCTTTCAAATTGTGTCCAAGCTAAATCATTAAGGTTTTCCTCACTTTCAGCTATTTACCATTAAAAGAATGAGTTCCAAAATGCTTTCAAAGTATTAAATGTAGGTTTTGTTTAAACATTTAATTGTACATATTTATATATAAAGACTTTATGGGGGAAAGGTAAAAATATCTCCAAAGTAACTCTAAATCTCAAAGAAAGTATACACAAATTAAAGCTCAGTATTGTTACACTGGTAAGGTTGTTCTGGAGATTTGCACGGACTTCATTACAAGGTAGTCAAGAGTAATAATAAGAATCTACTGAATAAGAAAAATGCAGAAAAAAATTACTGTCCGTTTTCTTATGATCCCAAAGAAGCTCAGACTCAAATATTAGTTATTCTGCTGAAAATTAGAAGCACACTAAGCACATCAGTGGAACTGAAAATAAAATTGGGCCTACATGTTAGTCCATTGCTAATAATCCCACACTACAAAGCCCAAGCTTTTTCCTCAGTAGCTCTCTCAATATAAAACAAGCTGATTTTTGTACAGTGGAACTAATGAGGCTTGCTTCCCTGCAATTTGGTGTCCTACCTCTCTCCACTTCTCCACATCACAATATGGTGCGGAGTCATCACAGTATAACTTCTTTCCTGCTGTACCACCAAGGTCCCCATGTACCCAAAGTCCTCCACCATCCCTCCCTTCATGCCAGGATGGTGCTACTGACCCTCAATAGCTCAACTGCTTGGACATAAAATGATAACTGCTGAATTTGCACTTTTGCTGAAATGAAGCCGATCTTGATGAGGGGACTGAGTGCACCCTCAGTAAGTTCGCAAACAACACCAAGCTGGCCAGGAGCGTTGATCTGCTGGAGGATAGGAAGGCTCTACAGAGGGATCTGGACAGGCTGGATCAATGGGCCGAGGCCAACTGTATGAGGTTCAACAAGGCCAAGTGCCGGGTCCTGCGACTGGGTCACAACAACCCCATGCAACACTACAGGCTTGGTGAAGAGTGGCTGGAGAGCTGCCCAGCGGAAAAGGACCCTGGGGGTGTTGGTCGACAGCCAGCTGAATATAAGCCAGCAGTGTGCCTAAGTGGCCAAGAAGGCCAATAGCATCCTGGCTTGTATCAGGAATAGTGTGGCCAGCAGGACCAGGGAAGTTATTGTCCCCCCGTACTTGGCACTGGTGAGGACACACCTCGAGTACTGTGTTCAGTTTTGGGCCCGTCACTACAAGAAAAACATTGAGGTGCTGGAGCATGTCCAAAGAAGGGCAACGAAGCTGGTGAAGGGTCTAGAGCACAAGTCTTATGAGGAGTGGCTGAGGGAACTGAGGTTGTTTAGCCTGGAGTAAAGGAGGCTGAGGGGAGACCGTATTGCTCTCTACAACTACCTGAAAGGAGGTTGTAGCGAGGTGGGGATTGGTCTCTTCTCCCAAGTAGCAAGCGATGGGATAAGAGGAAATGGCCTCAAGTTGTGTTGGGGAGGTTTAGTTTGGATATTAGGAAAATCTTCTTCACTGAAAGGGTAGTCAGGCATTGGACCAGGCTGCCCAGGGAAGTGGTTGAGTCTCCATCCCTGGAGGTATTTAAAAGACGTGTAGATGTAGTGCTTAGGGACATGGTTTAGTGGTGGACTTGGCAGTACTACATTAACAGTTGGACTTTATGATCTTAAAGTTGTTTTCCAACCTAAATGATTCTATGATTCTATGATTCTTTATCTGATGTCCATGGAATTTCATATTTTGAGACGTCACCAGCCTGTCAAATTGGCCAATGGGTTTTAAAGGCACTAGAGTACAGAAAGCAGGGCAGTTATATAAACCCTGTATCTTCGGTTAAGCAGATTCTAAGTGCTAGAACTTCATCAACTTTTCAGGAGATTTTAAACTCAGAAATTCCTGGCCACAAATCATGGTTTGTATTTAGATAGGAAGGTGCCCTAGGATCAACCCTTACCCACTTATAAATGTCAATATGAAACTACCAGCCTGGGTGACACTGAATATTGAAATACAGACCTCTGCATTTTTGATAAAGGTCATGTTTTTTAGGTATGCTTTGTATTAGACATTCACCCTCTATGGATTAACAAAAAAAAAATGAGACCTGATAGAAACTGCTGAATTTTGGGTCATCTGACATGTGTTATGAGTTTACATTTCTCAGTGTATTATTTCCTTGGGTTGGCCACACCAAAAGAAACCTTATGTTGAGAGGACTTATGGCTTACAGTGAGCGCCCACCACAGACCGCCTTGTCAGTGAATCTCCAGCTGCCTCCTAAGGACAGATTTAAGCTCATTTTCCAAGAAAATACAACATTTGTTTAACCAAGTTCAAGGCTATGACCTGAAAAGTGTCCCTAATTGGAGTGGGTTCACAACTGCTGTCATATAGAAACATGCGAACTGGAGTTCTTAACTTTCAGGGTATTTCTGAGAAACTTTCTGGTGACTTCAGTTTTGATTATGAAAATCACACGTCAATTAATTGCAATTAATTAATTTATAATATTTGCAATTTGCCTTAAGGAAAAAAAAATATTTTAACTATAATTTAAGAAATGTTCTTCGAAATTAGAAATAATATGTTTGAAAAAAATCACTGTACAGTTACTTGGAAAAATTCTACAGATTTTTTTCCAGAAAAGACATAACTATTCAATGTTAAATTTTGTCTCACCAGAAACCACTACAGAAATTTTTCTATTATTATTTTCCAGTAATTTTTACAGGACCTTTCAATGTGTTAAAATTTTTCCTCAACAGTGTGTTAGCCTAGAATGAGGAATCTCTGAAAACAATTATTTGAATTGTATAACAGACAACCTGACCTTTAAAAATCTAGAAAATATAAATTAGTCTTGGTTTTCAAAGCTATCACAGTAATAGTACTATAAGGTTTGGTATCATGTACCTAATTCCAGCACATAATCCCTAATGTAGTAATTTTGGCTTATCCACTGGGTCAGTAAATAAATACTTAGTGAAGACACACATTTTCTTATTTTACTTTTTTCTGCCCCTGAGAGTAAAAATTTGCCCAGTGTCTCATGTTGCTCACTCTTGCATTTTAGGATATTACTTTCTTAAATTTCATTTGATGTCTCTTTAGAATAATTTCTCCTCTATTATCTAAATGAATAAAGCACCAAAAAATACTGATGGCTTTGAGTGAAGCTTTCCAGTTCTTTTGATCCTGAGAAACCAAGCACAATTTTCAAATCCATCTTTGTTCCATTTACAAAGATATATAACTATAATAAGAAGACATTAGGGCTTTTTTTTTAAATAAAATTTTGTCTGTGAGGGTGGAATTCATTGCAATGAATTTTAGGCATTTAAAAATTAGACAATAAAATCTGAACTACTCAATGTAGGCAGGATGTTCATTTGTAGTCAATTAATGGAATAGATGCTTCCAAGGGTGATTCATCTGACCTTAGTTACCTGTTTTAAGCTGAAATGTCTCTCAGATGTCTATTTCTCTCCACTGACTGCAAAGAGACCTTCTCAGTCTTAGATGGCAAGCTATTAAATACTAGATTACTCCAACGTCTCGTCACCTAGATATGTCTTTAAAAAATTACCTTGCTGGCCCAGCCTTTCTAAATTTCAGGATGGGAATTTCAAAAGTTCTGGCTGACTTCACAATGATGATGGCAGAAAATCTCCTGCTAATTTTGGCAGAGAAATGTCAGGACAAGATTATTTTTGTGACTGGGTAATTGACGCATTCTTGTGCACATAACTGATGTGTTTTTTTTCTTTCTAGTTAATTTGGAACAATGTATAATTCGTGTGAAAATCAATTTACTGAGTTACTTAAAGAATAAAAACATTTTAAAATTCACTGTTTGTATTTTGACTCAGTTCTTCACTCCCATTTCTATAGATGAAAACATGCCTGAGCAGATGTTTAGGTGTTATTAGAAACTCAGTGAATACTTAACTGGCTGGATCCTCCATTGCTCAGAGAATTGAGCTGCCGTTTCTATCAGTGATCCTATGTATAAAATGCTTTCTATACAGAATGAATGCATTTTATTCCCAGCTTTCACAGGTACAGATGCCTATGCATACAGGGAAAGATATACCCAGCGAAAGAGACTCAGCCTCACCTCATGTCATCTCACCTCACCTCTGTGTCCAGTAAGATCATGGAACAGATCCTCCTGGAAGATGTGTCAAAACATTTGGAAGACAGGGAAATTATTAGAGACAGTCTCTAGACTTTAGAGACAGTCTCTAGAGGCTTTAGAGACAGTCTCTAGAGGCTTCAACAAGGGCAAATCGTGCCTGACTAATCCAGTGGCCTTCTATGATGGAGTGACTCCATCACTGGACAAGAGAAAAGCTACAAATTTCATCTACCTGGATGTCTGTAAGGCCTTTGATATGGTCCCCCACAACATTCTGGCAGCTGAACTGGAGAGATACGGATTTGATAAATGGACTGTTAGATGGATAAGGAATTGGGTGGATGGCCATGTCCAAAGAGTTACAGTCAGTGGGTCAGTGTCCGAGTGGAAACCAGTAATGAGTGGTGTCTCTCAAGGATCCATACTGGGACCAATGCTATTTAATGCTAATTGGTAATAATACCTTCATCAATGACATACATAGTGCACTCTCAGCAAGTTTACTGATGACACCAAGCTGAGTGGTGCAGTTGATTCACTAGAGGGAAGGGATGCCATCCAGAGGGACCTTGACAGGCTTGAGAAGTGGGCCTATGTGAACCTCATGAAGTACAATAAGGCTAAGTGCAAGGTCCTGCACCTGGGTCGGGGCGATCTCCAATATCAATACAGATTGGGGATGAATTGATTGAGAGCAGCCATGAGGAGAAGGACTTTGGAATACTGATGGATGAAAAAATTGGACATGAGCTATCAATGTGTGCTTGCAGTGCAGAAAGCCAACTGTATCCTGGGCTGCATCAAAAGAAAATTGGCCGGCAAGTCAAGGGAGGTGATTCTGCCCCCCTACTCTGCTCTGGTGTGACCCTACCTGGGAGTCATGCATCCAGCTCTGGAGCCCTCAGCACAAGAAAGACATGGACCTGTTGGAGAGGGTCCAGAGGAGGCCACAAAAATGATCAGAGGTATGGAACACCTCTGCTATGAAGAAAAGTTGAGGGAGCTGAAGTTGTTCAGCCTGGAGAAGAGAAGGCTCTGGGGACACCTTACTTTGGCCTTTCAATACTTAAAGGGGGCTTATAAGAAGGAGAGAGAGAGAGAGAGAGACTTCTTACTAATGCCTGTTGTAATAGGACAAGGGGCAATGGTTTTAAACTGAAAGAGGGTACATGTAGATTGAATATAAGAAGGAAATATTTTATGACGAAGGCAGTGAGACAATGGAACAGGTTGCTCAAAGAAGTGTTCAAAGCCAGATTGGATGCAGCTTGAGCAAGCTGATCTAGTGAAAGATGTACCTGCCCAACGGCAGTGGGTGTTGGACTGGATGATCTTTAAATGTCCTTTCTAACTCAAACCATTCTGTGATTCTATGATTCTATGAATTCTTTTGACATCTGTCAGATGAGGATGAGCAATGGGTTTCACCCTAAACATTTTGGAAAGTACAGTCTCTGAGGATAGTGGAACTGTGCTTTCCTCACTTTATCCAACCCTGCAATCACCACAAGTCAAGCTGCGTTTTCAGGTGAGGCCCCACATTGCCACCTTTGAACACCACTGAAGCAGTCATGAACTTACCCTACTGTAAACAGGAGAGTATTTTCCTGTTTTACAAGTGGGATATTTGAGGGCCATTGAAATTAAAAGGGTTTTCAAAGAGACTTAATGAAGTGTGGCCATCCAACACACCAAAACATTATGTCAATATTAGATTAAATTTTCTATAGAGCTTAAAGGATATTAAGACAGTAGTGAAACTCACACTGCCTTCAAATCAGACTTCTTAAAATTGGCTCATAGACATATCTTCAGTGTGATTAGTGAGTAGAGAGAGAGTGTTTATGCCTCCATCATTTTGTTCCTAGGCTCTCTTTATATTTCTCTTCACCTCAGCATGGGAAAGAACTTGATGCATCAGACATGTCTTTATATTGTCACCACATTGTTCACTCTTTTTTCTCCAAATATTCAGTTCATTTCCCCAAACTGCATTTGTGTAATGTCTGAGTAATAAAAGCCAGCAGAATGACTAGATGGAATTTCATCCTTTTGTATTATCATTGAAAAAGACATTACTATTCCCCTATCAAAAATATCCATCAACCTAATTACATCCCTTTTCTTCATAAAGTTTTAAAATAGGATACCTAAGTATGATAGGCAATGTAGGGTTATTATTTAATGACCATAGGGGAGATACATTTTGATTCATTTTCTTATGTGTTAAAAATTTATGACAAACATAAAACCCTGTTATAGCAGCTGGATCATTTGTAATGGTCATAATTTTATTTAAATCATATATAGATAAAACATTATGTACATTTTAAAGCATTATGCCATTCTGAACCACTTGGGGAAACAGTCTGGTAGATTGGAAATAAAGTAAATGGTAAGCATAATCTTAGCTGAAAAATAGGTGAACTCTGAAACTTGGCATATAAAACAGTGATTTCTTTTTAACCTTGTTTGATGTAAATTTTTTACTATTTTTAATCATGTCTCTGGAAATGTCAGAAATGTCTACTTTTTCCCATTTTAGCTCAAGAGTTTTAATACTGATTTTGTCGTTGGCCATGTAATATGACCTTGCTGTGCTTGGTTCTTTCCCCACAAGTTTTGTTTGCCTCACCATTTAAGACTGAAGAAGAAAACAAAGCCAATAAGCACAGGCGAAAAGAAAAGAAAAAAAAAAAAAAAGCAAACAAAGCAAGGACAGATTTTGAGAGAGCATAGATCATATGAGAGCAACACATCTAATTCACTCCAAACCAGGGGAAAGTTTTTACGTTTTACATTAAACTGGAATTGCAACAATCCTATCCACTTTGTGGGCATCCTAACAAAATTTAAACCAAACCCAGGTGGTTTCTGTTCCACTGGAAATTATGTGAATAAATTCTCCTCTGTTGCAAAAAGTTGGTCCAAGATAGTAAAAAGAAAAGTCTGAAAAATGCAGAAATAATTTTAAAATATAAAAGACATTTATCCTGGAATTTTCCTATAACTAGGGATGGTGGATTTGCTTCCCTCTCCAAATTCCAGTTTAATAGCTCAGTGCTGGTTAAATCATTCATACAAATGCCTGTTCTTTTGCTAGAGAATTATGGTTCCAAATATTTCTTATACTTAGTGTTTATTTAAAACGAAAGTAAATCAGAGCATGCAGAGGGGTTTACAAATTTTCTTCTCAAAATACTTGAATTTCCACTTTAAAAAAAAAAAAAAACAGTTGCCAGTGTATATGAAAGGGAAATAAACACATACAAGGAAACAATGTCCCATAAGCATCTTTCAGGATTTATAGGGGAGTTATCTCACTAGAAAAAATTGATTCCTCTGTTTCACCAAATTAGGCATTGGCCCTCTAAGGTTAAAAAGATATTCCTCTTTGCAGACCCTTTTCTAAAAACTAGGTTTTAGATTCTGAGCCTTGACTGATATAAAATGGTGTAACAAACTGACTTTCCTTGGAGTCATGTCCATCTTCATCAGCTGAGGATCAGGCCCATATTTTTAATAATATTAAAATATACTCAGAAATCTTTTACAATGTTTTCACATGGGAAACAGCTTCTAGTTACCACAACTGGAAGCTGGAGGAAGCTCTTAGAGTGAAAGAAATTAGAGTCATATTAAGGGCAGGAACTAATAGATCTGAATGGGAAGTAGTTTAAATGGGTCATAAATTGACAATTTACGTATGTTATGAATGCACACATGTGTTGGTGAGTAAGCATTTGGGATATTTAATTCTGACTTGGGTAATGTATTGTCTTCCCTTATAGACTGTATTGGACAATTCTGTAATGCCGTGGAAACTGGCATGATGACCTACTTGAAAAAAAATTTTTGATCTCTAAATCATGAATTTTTCTATCATATTTTAAATCATGCAACTGCAAATTTACTTCAAATCTGTGAGAGAAATAATAAGCTTTACAATATATCCTAAAAAGTCTCTCTTTTTTCTGTGAGAGACAAAAGAAGTAAGGTACAGATGATCTATGATTTATGTTATAAAAGTAAATTATCACCACTAGAGTGTTCTCCCAACTTCCTTTATTTTTAGTATAATACAAAAGCATACCCTTCATCTGCTCCATTCTTTTGCTAGATAATATTTTGGAGGTGAAGGATTTTTTTTTTCTTTGGGGATTATCCCAAAATGAATATTTGGGATATTTTTCCTTTTTTATATTTCTATTATTCTATCATAAGATTCCTTAGGGAACACCGAATCTCTAATAGCTAGATGTTTTATCTAAGACAGATGACAGGGTTACTTGTCTGTGACTCATGAAAGATTTTTGTGTTATGGCTGGAATCTATTTTGAGGATTTTTTTTTCTTTAAATATTTCAGCATAAATTATATGGAATTACCTGAAATAACTATGGCAAGTATGAGCTTGTATAACTAACAATAACAAGAAAAAATGATCAGGAAGTTACTTACATTTGCAGTACCTATCTGCAATACATATGAGTCAAGTACCTATATTGCTTGTTTCATTGCCATCAATATTAATTACAGCAATAAAAATGACTCGGTTATTGCTGTCCTGAAAAGATGTTAATGATGTGGTCATCACTGAAATAGCTAAATTGGCTAATGTGATGGCACAATAAATTCAGACTATAATTGGGCTGATTCCCTTTTCTCTGACATCTGTGTAAATTAGGAGCTCCCTAAGCATAAAACTCGTGTAAATGAGATAAGATTCAGATCTTTGCTTTATAGCTGTGGGGACCTGTTTGTAACAGTAAGGTAATTTTAGTTAGTCGCTCTGCACTTTTGTACTACATTAGCTGGCATTTATATTCCATATACATAACCACCTGCATCTTAGGGTCAGTATGCCTCTTTAATATCTAACTTACTAATGTATTAGTATTCTTGCACTGGTTATATTTTTCCAGAAAATCACCAGAAAGTATTTCCTGATGAATAGATGTCATAGGAAAAATAAATTTATATATTGCACATATGCATAATTGTACAAAAAAATCTTGTAACTAAATTCATGCTTAAAAAAGCCAATTCTTCAAAACTTAGGAAAAAAAGGTCTACTTGCCCCTCCTGCCTCTTTTATTATAACTACATGACTGCATATTACTTTTCTACAAGGTCGCAGCCTCATTTAGAGAACAGGCTGGACAGTCTGCTATTAATGAACGGCAAGGCGATACTTTGTTTTCTGATTTCATTCAATGTTCTCAAGCTTTATTTACTGTACAATATTCAGAGTTTGCTCTGAAGACAGAATGATTGATTTCTTCCCAGCATTTCCACACTGCTTGTCTTTTGTAACATCCATGAGGTTCACAAAGATTATTGAATTTTTGTGCATAATACTTCTATTAGACAAAGAGATTATATTATTCCCATTTTAGAGAAGAAGGGGAGACAATGGTTGACCTGGTTTTACTCTACTTATTTTAGTTGCATAACTCTGGTACCTAAGTCAACAGCCTAATAATTTCAGATTTGATCTATTGTCAGTGGAAAGAAGCAAGATCTTTGAAGAACAACCCGTATTTTAACTGGGTACCTCTCTGTTTCAGCTGCCAGTAGAGCATAAGAAAACTATGATTCTAACTCTAATTGTGCCCAGAATTCATGGGGATAGATCCAGACTCTCATTTACCAGTGAGTTATGCAAGGCTTAATTTTTTATGGGAATAAAAACAAGCCTATTAGCAAGTGCATCTGTTTCCATCATTTTATTATTTTCTTGAAGGAATGAGCCTCATCAATTTTGCTTGTGAGTTCTTGGATTTCTTCAAAGCAGACGACCCACAGATCCCATGCCAAGCACCCTGCAAAGTGTGAAACACACATTTAATAGCCAGCAGTAGGAATTTTGGCTTAAACAACATGCTTAGGAATACAGTGTCCTGCAGAAGTAGCTCTGGACTTGGGTCCTCTGCAGATAGATTTCAACTGCCTCTGTAAGGAGACCACACTTTCTTTTCCAGCAATCTACTCTCTAACATACTATACATATTCCAATTTCTGTTAAAAAAAAAAAAATCTCACAGCTCATTAAACTGAACAACCTTCACTTATCCCCAGAGCCTGGCCCATTTCTGGACCTTGTTGCTTAAGAAATTGAAATGGAGAATTCAGCCCCTAGCACACAGTCGCTGAAATACTTTGGCACTTTGCAGTTTTTCATCACTTGACGCCCCTTGTCAAAACATTAAGGGGGATGTAGAGCAGCAGCATGTCATTATGTAACATTTTTACACATCATATTTATAAAGAGTCAAACACATTTTATTCTTGATCTAGAACTCCGCTAATTAGATGCCGCTGACAGTTTGACTGCAGACTTTGAGTCTGAATACTGTCATGCTGTTCCCGGTTGGCATTTATAGTTGGCTGGTCCATAGAAGCATGGGCCATTCT
This sequence comes from Nipponia nippon, assembly GCF_047370975.1. Classification (NCBI taxonomy): domain Eukaryota; kingdom Metazoa; phylum Chordata; class Aves; order Pelecaniformes; family Threskiornithidae; genus Nipponia; species Nipponia nippon. The sequence continues at coordinate 6,353,190 of NW_028262347.1, forward strand.
GCTCAGGTTTTCAAGGCAAGACAGAAGCGTCGAAACTTTTCACCACTTGCTCATCATCTCTCGCTTGTTAATTAATGTCTGCACAGCGTTTTGAGCATGTGCTGTCAGAATTCTGTCTTTTATTTCCCTGGTGAAAAAGCCTAGAAAACACTATCATAGACACCCTACAAACAACTCAACCATCCAGGCTGGGAAAAAGAAAAGCCAGAGACCAAATCACCTGAAACTGAGGCCTTTTGAAAAGCACATATATCACAGTATTATCATAGCAATACAGGTTATTGCTCTTGTGATTACAGTTTAAATAGATCTTCGTCACTTAGCTAGTTCAGGTGAAGCAAAAGTGGGACAACATAAAGCTCAGCAGCCAATGTAAAGCCGTCTCTAAAACACGGAAAGGTAATGATCAAGTTAGTGATCATCTGAACTAAAGGTACATGCCAGGCAAACATTACCTTCCCTCCTAGAAATTGTGTCTGGATGACATCCCAGAACATCCTACTGGGAGCTGGAATTTGTGATATACCCCACTCAGCTCTGACCATGCTGCTAAATGGCCCATGTCCTGACCATCTTCCTGAACTACGTACAAGTCAGTCATATATTGCAGACACTTTTGGGGGTTCACCAGGTCCATTACACCTGTTATTAAAGGTATCCATTGTACTTCCATTCTCCAAAGTCATAATCTTTGTAGATTACTAGTTTTCTGTACAGACTACATGTCACATGTCTGCACAAAAGGATCAAGTCCCCTTCAATTAAATTAAATCGGAATGTAACTGCCTATAACCTTAGTTCATCATATCTGCTTTCACGATCTGCATGCCTCTAAATTTACTGTGCATTTTCTATTGAAATTTTCCTGGATGCCAAAATTCAGGCACAGTAATGTAGGGAAATGGGTGTTTTCCAACTAAAATACCACTGCAATGCAGATTAGGAGGAGAGGCAACAAAGCTAGGAGTGATCCAAACAGGGAAAAGCTCTATCAGAAATGGCATTAATTCTTGCCCTTCCTATTCATTGTCTACTCATAATGATGTCTGTAACTATTGCACTCCCTAAGTTATGTGGTCATCAGTAGACTGCAAAAGCTGTTGCAACTGTTTTGTTCACCAGTTATCTAAAACTTCTTGTGTCAAGGCTCGGTGAAAACAAAGACAAAAGAATTTATCCATTTCTGCTGATTTCAAAAGTAATAAATAATTTTTCATGCTTCTTTCTACCAGTGAGGGTACTCGTGCAACTTCTGAGATGGTCTATCATTTATTTAATGCCTAAATACACACTTATTTGCTGAACTTGGAGGCACATATATGGAAACGTGGCCAGAATCTGTTATTTAAAGAAACTCTTCAAAGCCATGGAAACATACTTAAAAGCAAAGGTAACTTTTAAAGATCATGGTTTTTGGTTTGTTTTTCAGTATGAATTACTTCATGTCCCCAGACCACAGGATTATGTTGAGAGCTCAAGGTTATCCAATATTTGTAAAGAACTGGCAGCTTCTTTAGGAGAGTAAAATCATGGCTTTATATAAAGGCAGACTTTATCAGTTCAGCAGTCTTAATCTTGATCTCCTCATTTGAAGAATGGTGGAAAAGGGTGTGTGAGGGGAAAAACATGGGCATAAATGGACAGGAAAATGTTAGTCTCTTAGTTTTATTGTCTTTGTTCTTTGGAAACAAAAATTACTTTACATTTACTCACAATAAAACAAAATCTTTCTCAGCTGTGAAATTTTCCCATAGAAATCTTACATAGCAGTAGTAAATAATGCAGCACAAGGTAATGACAATGACACATTAGAGCTTCGTTTGAATGCATGCTGTGCTTTGTGCATGATGTAGAATTCAATGGACAGCGATACAAAGTGGGGGAAGAGGCTTGTTTGTGTTCAGATTACATAATCCACTCGTCTTTGTTGTCACTGTTCTAGGCATTTTGTCCAAAAATGTTCTGCTTCTCATAAAGTGCATTCAGCCTTATCTGGAGCTCAGAAGCCTAAGGCTTTGTTACACTAGTTATTTATAACTTAACTGTAAAAAAAAAATGATAGCTGAACAGGAAAACACTTCTTCAGTCATAAATAAATAGCTCATTTGTACCTAGGAAGGAGAAGAATAGCTTTCAAAGAGCTTCCACTTCAATTACAGAATCATGACTTCCAGGTAGAAACTGTTGGAAGGAGGCTCTCTAAAACCAGATTTGTGCAGTTTGTTGTTGAAAGCTTATTGCTAAGATTTCCAAAATTACACTGGGTTTTGAATACTTTTGTGGGTTTTTAGCTGTCCAACTTGGAATGAATCTGAAAGGAGCCATTATAATACTAAGCACTTCCAGTTCCCTGAAAACCAGACATCCCTGTAAGACTAACCATCTAGAAATGGATGAACACAAAGTTTTTGCCTAAGAGAAAATGAGTGGCAGCTTCAGGCGGAGGAGCATATTCATGTGGGATAATTTAGGCTTTTGAAATACAATGGAGGTAAAGAAAAGAAATCTTGAAAAGTTTCCTATCAATTATCTAAGTAACAATTTATGACCTATTATAGATACTGATTTTGTGCTCAGAAGCTTTTTTCAGGTAGGGGCTTGACTCTATTGAAACATGTAAATCAGAAACTATGCCATGTTTATGATGATACTGTTATGACTGTGTTTGATATCAGTTATACTGGTATGAAACTAAAACACTGATAAAGCTTTTTCTTATTTCCAAAGATGAATCACCTATACCCAAATAACTACCTCCCATAAGTGTTATCATTTCAACTATGATGTTTAATGGTATAGTAACATGATATTTGAAATACAGAAGTTTTATGTGGTTACAAGACCCGACATATTAGCTCCAGCCAAACAGTAATATAAACCTACTCAAAAGAGTTTAAGCTTCAAAAATCAGGAAAAAAACCTCAACTGTATATTCCCTCTCATGTGCAGGTTTTGCAAAGATGTTTTTCCTTTTCATTTCAGCAGAGTTCTTTTGGGTTTAGGGGGTAAAAAAGGAAGAGAAGAATCAGAGTTCATACAGTGACTTTGAATTTGAACCACACAGCAACAAGGTTTGTTACTAAATTTTAGTTGAGGCTGGTTTTGTGTTAACTGACCTGCTTTGCTGATCTCTCAGATCATCATCCATGTTACATTTGAACATTTCCAAACCTCTCAAATAAATGGTGATATCTTTTACCCCTATTTTTCTGTTATTAGGCTAGAAGAGTACACTACCAATTTCCCCAGCATACAAGATTTCTAAGCAACAACAGAGAAACCTCCTGAACTCTCCAAAACACATGTTGAAATGAAGCATTTCTCTACTCTTGAATTCCTTCCAGTAGGTGTTGAAACCTTTTATACTAAATTGCATTTTACATGTTAGGAACTTCAAAAGAAGGTGTTAATATAATTGAGACATGATAAGTTTGACAGTTGGTGTCATTATATGAGTTTCACTCAGCAGCCTTCTGAAGCAAAAATAATAAAAAAAAATCTGTCTTCCTAAAGAAAGGAAGCTTATGCCTATAATGATGAAATAACTTCTTAATAACTTGCTTTAATCCATAAAGTCCTTGTCCCGGTCCCAATATTCAACATTTTAAAGTGTATTACATGTACCTATTCTGACTCCCATATTTCTGATGTTATTTTAAAAATGGATCTTTTGCAGCAATATCATTGTATTCTGTGGTTATTATTCTCCCTTATATTTCTATAAAAGTACAGATGGGGAAATATCTTATAGTTAGCTACTTAACACTTACTTTAAATCTCATTGCCCTTCAGTGTGTATCAATAGGCTGGGGTCCTGCCCCAAATTATTTGAGAGGCTGTAACTATTATGAAGTATGTTTCTATGTTTGTCAAAGATCGAGCCAAATAACAGAGAAAGGCCTGGGGACAACCATGAACAGAGTTGGCAGCAATGTTATTTGGAGAGCCTAAGAACAGGAGACACTCTGAGTATCAATTAGTTGATTCATTTCCTGCTGAAATTTTGGTCACCAACATGTGATTTAGTTGATCAGTAAATGTTAGGATTCAGACTGCTAAAAAGGGTACGAAGATTTTTTTTTGGTCTGTTTGAGGCCTATGAGGACAAGCCAAAAAAAAAAAACTTGATCAACAAACCCAAATGATACTAGATATGTAAAATACAAAAAGAAGTACCCTTTTGGCTCCCATATGGTAATATAGAATGAAATCAAGGACAAATCTGACCACTAAACCCTTGGGAATATTCTTGGAATGTGTCATATGTGAAACTGATTCTGCTTTGCAAAGAGCTCAGAGAGTTCCCAGGGCTTGCACCATCTCTCCATATTTCTTGCTGAAACATGTATTGTGCTGCTTAATTTGCCTCTCTGTTCCTTCCAGCCTGCATTTTTATACGCCATCCTTCTGAAAACAGCAGAAGGTTTTATAAATTCTAAATATAGACAAAATCTTTTATGCAGTCACCCTATTAGACAGCTAACATTCACTTTGCAGCAAGATCCATGCAAAGATCAAACATGGCAGAGTTTATGGTGAAATCAGGAATGGACACAGCAGTAGACCTCCTTCTCCATATATACTGCATTGTACAAACATTTTACAGCTAGAAAAATAAGACTTCATTTTTTTCAGGCCTGCGTAGCATAGCCCCAGCCTTCACAGAAACCTGTTCTTCACCTGAACTCATCCCAGTGTCATTTAGCTGTTACTTAGACCTTGGGAGTCTTATACCTTGTTGATGAGTGAATCAGAATTTAAACCCAAATGCTCGTAAAAAGAGATCTTCAGTTAAGTGTTGCAGGCACGTTTTAATCTTACAATCAATGATTCAGGTACCACAGCCATCCCTGAAAAGGAGGGATAGATAAATAGATAAAAATCTATTTTACAAAGTTCCCCTTTCAACAGTTTGAATCATGAAGAGAGGAGAAATACTGTGCACAACTGAAACTGAGGGGGGATGTAGATAGCCAGGCCCAGTTCATCCCACTAAATTTGACAGCATTTCTGCATTATATGCCGCCTCACCCATTTTACAAGCCTGCTTATCTTTCCATGTTCTTGACGACAAATGATGCTTTGGTACAGACAGTTGTTGTGTGCCTGTTTTCTTAGCTATCCAAGCATGGTAAAACCCATGTTCTGTGAAGAACGGTGCTCCATTCAGGCTGTTGGACAGCTCATATTCCTTAGGTTAGGTACTTCCATCTCACTTGGCCAGACAATTCTGCTTCTGTAGGAATACTCAGACCATGTCAGACCTTCCCAAGCATCTCATAATAGAGGTTTGTGAACTTACATCTTAAGAGAAATAAAAGTACCACTTTACACATTCTCAGTTTTGCAGTAGACAGCAAAAGCAGGAGAGAGAAGAAAGACAGATTTTGATGCCAGTATCTTAAATCAGGTCAGGCACCAGGTTGAAGGCAAACTTGGGACAAGCAAGAAGGCCTAGACAGATGGGTGGAGGGAAGCAGGAACAGGAACACTAGGCAGGCAAGGAGAGCTTAGCAATCAGGTCTAGGACTGGTTTGTAAAGGGACCTCACTCTTGTGTGCAGCATGCTGAGGGAATAGTTTTTTTGTGCTGCAACAACATTGGATGGATTAATAACATCAGTTATTTATTATTCTCATAGCTTAGATAGCTGGTTCTTTGAGCCTTACCATCTCAGTGCCAACACTACAAGTCATTTATTCAGTCTCCTCTAAAAATATTCAAGTATTTCGGACCCATGGCAACTTTAATGCCTCCTCTCATTTGTAATGGTGTTTGTATTCACACAGAAGACCTTTCCAAAGACCACATGGAACAGTGTACCAATGAATTTGTCAAGGTTTTTGTGGGTTTGAGGGAGGTCCGTAAGTAAGATCTTCATCATATGGCCAGCATGTAAGCTCTGGACTCCACACACAGGATGTCAGTCTCTAATAGTTCACAAACATCATCCCCAGGTTCTTAGCCTGGTCCCCAATGTCCATGACTTGCTACAGTTCAGCTTATATACTTATCGTTGCATCAATCACCTGTCATAGAGCCAGCTTTTCAGTAGCCATCCTGGTGGCACTTTCCTCAACAGCTTTTCTGAGAGAACATTTTATGTTGGTTCCCATGAAGCAGCTTCACATAAGGCACCATCAATGACTGTCCTCTTGAAGTAATATTCTCCTAATACTCTAACCTGCATGGTCTGCTCTGATTGCACAGCCTCAAACCCTTTCCATGTTTACTGCAAATTAAAGCTATCTTTTCCAGTCTTCATGTCTTTCATCCAGACCCGAAGAGAAAGGAAAACAGAACATCGCAGGGAGAACTTGCTCCATCATTGTGAGAATATGACACATGCTCAAATTACAGTGGGTATAGTTGAAACATGATGGGGGAAGGCCTGTGTTATAACATGAGTAAATTAAATGTACTTTCATAGCTTTTTGTATCTTACACAACCCAGCAGGAATGACATGAGGGAAGATGACAGGCAAGCACATGCCTCTGTTAAGGAGAGGGGAAAGAAGGTGAGGAAGCAGGAGGTGGTGACAGCGCATGAATAGCTTCACAAGGCATCCCCAGACAATCAAGCTGACAGAAGGAGTGGGAGTTTGCAGGCAAACTTTCTGCAGTCTCATTAGATTGGGAGCAGGCTGATGAGAGCTGTAAATAACAGGTGCTTTATTTAACAAGGGAGGAAGAACATGAGAATGAAATGAAAGAAAATAATTAGGACTTAAGTTTCACCAAGAGTGTTGGAGGCTGAGGCTATGACAAGGAAGAGTGTGGCGCTCTACGTCTTTCTGTCTGTTTGGCTGTGTGTAGGCTATGAGCCCTATTGTCCTCCCTCCTGCAGGGATCTACCATAATGTGCCCATCCTTGCAAAGATCCGTAGCTTTCCACATCTTCAGCACCTACAGTGTTCCTTCAAGGACAGATTAGTACTGTCACGCAGGACCTGGGACAAATGGCATTTCAGGTGGAGCTATTGGACCGGGTGTCCAGCACAACATCTTATGAGCTCCATGTTGTGACTGGCAACTGTGAATAATCCTCTCTCATTAATGGTCTTGGCTCTGTTTCCTGGAGAATCAACTTCAGATGTGGCCCAAAGCCTCTGGCACATAGGACATCTCTGAGGGACAGAGATACACTTCCACATGTTCAGAAAATCAATGCTTGAGTTGAGTCATAGCCTGAAGAGTTTTTGTGACCCTTCTGAGCAAGTCTTGACATTTCTTCTCCACTTTCCAAAATCATCAACAAAACTCCTCATAGGAGGATTTTAGCTCTGTGCAGTTAACCAAGGAAATTCTTATCAAGTTTACTATGAAATCGTTACCAGAGACAGCATAGCATAGGTATCCAGTAGGTACACAAGATGTCTAGCAGTCACCAGTTTCTTTACTTTTCTCATTGCATCAGAATACGTGAGTAGCAGTCTACATTTTTTTCATATTACCTTTCAATACAGTAGTAGCAAAGAAATATTAACCTTCTCTTGTCTTCACTGTGCAAAATGGGATGGACATGGCAGGCTACCCTGTCACCATCTTAAATCTGCCAATGGCAAATTTTTTTTTTAAGCTGATTCTGAAAGAATTTGAAACTTTCTCCACTTGTTTTCAACACTTCATGGTGGTCACCTTGCCAAGAAATGGGAATTTACTTTTGCAGGAGACAGTTTGCTCAATAGGAACTGGTAGACTTGCAATTAGTTATATCTTGCCTTGGTATTTGGTCATAGTACCTGGTTCTCCCTAAATTCTTGAAAGCAAAGGAAGCAAACTGGAGGCTGCTTCCTCTTTCAGAGGCAGAGTAATATTACCAAGTTGACAAGCAGTGTCTAGTCTTGTCCTTACCAGCATCCAGTTCCCACATCTATTGGGACTCTAAAGAAACCAAGAGCTTCTACTTCCTACTGCAGCAAGTTACCACTTTGTGGCTGGACAGGTGGATTTTTGTTTTGTGAAGGGGTGAAAAAATTAGAAATAGTTTTTCACTCAGTGGGCATTTGATATAGATATATATACTCCTATAGACACATTTCAAACTTCATAACAGGGAAACACTTCGAAATCCTGAAAATGTTTAACTTTTTTTGTTATGTTACCCTTTTACACACTTGCCTGAGGGAAGCACAGGTTCACTTGCTTTTTGCAGTCTGGTTTATGTCCATGCACCACCAGATATACAGGAATGTAGTGATTCGTCTTATCTAACTTTGGATGTCTGTTGTTTAGTTGCTTTGGCTACCTGTGGCTCTCTTTGTAATCACTTCAGAGAACAGAAGGCTTTAAGGTACAATTTGTTTGACCTATTTTAGACATTGGCTTTAGCATGAAATAAATTGCACTCTGGAAGTTCTCATTTTTCTCCAAAGTGAGCCTCAGGTGACCAGCTCAACTACAGTGCCTATGGTGCAGCTGTCTACAGCGTGTTAATTCAGTCCCACCCATGAATCTCACTCAGTGTCTGTATCCACTGAAATCAATGGTGAAAATCCCTTAGGCGTTGGGTACAGTTCTGCCCCATTTCATCTTTGAAAAGAAATGGATGTGCTTGCAGATATTTTAAACACATGGTGGGCTTTTACTTTCCCAAAGATTTAGGATAGCATCTTAAAGACTCATTAAATATCTGTATTGAGTTGCTCCTGTTCGCTGACCTGTTTGAAATGAAAATTAAGTTAGTGTGATAGGATTGGAGATGCAACATTCTTCCGCAGGTTTGAAATTGTAGAGGTAATTGTTTTATTAAAATATTTGCTCTTTTGCTCCCTACAAGGTTTTTGATGGCCTGGAAGTCATTGTATAGCACCATGCTAGCCGTTAGTGCTTTGATTTCCACAATGCCTTTCTTTATTTAATAGGCCTGAAATATTGATTAACATTTACAGATTCAATTCCAAGCACTTGCCAGGGGTTACAGAGAGCCAGAGAGAGCTGGTTGTGCCAGTCAAATTCTGAGGTGTAATGAAATCCCCTACTGTGCCTGTCAACTTATCCAGTGTACAGGTCATTTCCCACAAGGTCTGCAGTGTTGAAAGAAGCAGTTTTCACTTGAAACATTTCATAGGCAAAGGGAAAATATGTCTCCAGTATTGTATGCTTTATCCCTTTGTCTAATATTGAATAGGCTCATTGCTTCACACAATTTTTGCCCCCAAAGCTTTCTGAGTCAATAGAAGAAGAATGTTTCAGGTGGGCACAAGTCAAGACTCTCAGTATAAATGCTTTATTACTGTTGTCAAGGAATTTCACAGTAACTAAGGCTAGAGATAGACAAACCTCAAAAGGACTGGAATCTCAATTCATTTTAGTTAAGTATTGAATTATTCTTTTATTCTTCCAAATATTACAAAGTTCCCTTTGAAAGATACTTGCATCCTTCTTCCAAAAATGTCCTCTTTCTTAATTTGTTCCAAGACTACAGTTTTTCCTTCAAATTTAAACTCTCTTACCTATTTCAATCCAAGTCCAAATTGAATCTATTCTATTTTTTTTTTTTTTTTGTGATCAGGATGCTTTTATCTTCTCGTTTCCTACAAAGAAAAGAAAGAATGTGCAGCAAAATGTTTTGGTTTTGTAGGGTTTCAGTTTTGCTTCTGCTATTAAATTTTAAATATCTGTTTTCAAAAAGGTTATTTTAAAGAAAGATATCTTGCTCTTTGTGTGACAATCTTGTGAATGTCCTTGTGACGGTCTGTGATCAAATTCGTTATGTAGATTAAGAGTAGTCCCCAGAACAATAATGCTGCTTGCAGGATATAATTTTAGATCGACTATAACAAATGGCTTTATGCCAGAAAATTAAAGTAAACTTGCTGACCGTAATCTCTCATGTGAGGCAATATTGACTCAAGATTAAAATATCTGAATGGTGCAATAGAAGAGTATTTTTGTTTGCCCTCTGTTCTCTAACAGGGGAGACATGTATATCCAAGCTAATAAATGCTTCCAGCACCATGTCCTGACCTGAACTCGAAATGTTGGCTTTGATTTACAAGTTTATAATAAGTTTATAGTTTAGCTAGCTTCTCTGCCAGGTTCATTTGTAATGGGACGTTTGACACAGATGCATGGCTGGATAGAACTACCAATAGATTAAAAAATAGTTTCTTTGGTATTTTCTGAGTATATTGAAAGAAGAGGGGAAATACCCATCTGAGAGTGATGCATTAGATATTTTAGATATGAGTGGCACTGGTTCAGGAGGGATCAAGTCCACTAGTTTAATTGAAAATTTCTACCTATCTAAATGCAATGGATATTGCAAAAGGCAAAGGGGCTTTCCATCACAAATGGATGATGAGCGAAATCCTACTATTTGGCATTCCACAGAAAGTGCACATTTTCTCCTTCAAATACGTCTGTCATTATTTATTTATTATTTAGGAGCTTTATGCTAAGATAAGTTGCAAACATGAAGCCCTGATCAATGGTTTACTACCAGAGATTGGTTTCCCATCACCAGGAACCCAAACTATTCTGTGATTCTATAATTCTGTGATTCTATGAATGAGCTTCAGTGAAATTTTGGCTACAAGATTCCCTTGACCTGTAATATAATCCAGTTCTGTTGCTGAGAAATTAATTATGGTCTGTATAAAACTTTGTTTCACTCATTATACTTAAAATTATGCATTCTTCACTGAGATCAAAATTACTCAAACAAGAGCTTTGCTGGAAAAGGGAATGAAAAGGATTTTTTTCCGGTAGCCAGCATGCTCAAGGTTAATATATAAAATTCTAATGATCCATCAGTGATTCTTAGGGGTAGGATCCCAGTTTAAGATTAAAGAACCTATATTTAGGTGTCCATATGTGAGCTGAGTATTTAATTTCCTGATAGGTACCGCCAACAGACATTGTGTCCAGAGAACTATTTAGCTGACCAGCCATTATGAGTAGAATTCAACTGTTTAAGTTTTCTGAAGCTTAAATATCTGAGGCCTTTTGAAATGCCTAAGGCATTCCTACCGGCCTGACACATGTAATATAGGATTTATGGGACACAACACCATTGTGAAGCAGCTGCTAGAGGCCAAGCAAGATATTTCTCAGAATCTAAAATGACACAAGACTGTGTTTAGGCAACTGGATGCCACCCTAGGTAACTACTTCAAGGTCAGCTGATAATCTGAGCAACACAGATATCTCTGCTTTCAGACAGGGAGACATCCTAGAGCATTAGAGACATTTACATAACTTGGACAAACATGACACAGGCCCTGTAGGAGACACAAGCCCTACTGAAAATGCAGGTGTGAGCCAAGTGGGATGCACAAGGGAACCTCAAAAGGCAATAGACACATTCATTTAGGCAAATTAACTGAATTCTAGAACCCATTCACTGTCTTAATTACATTTCCATTAACTATACCAGGAGCTTAGACACTTAACGGATGTGTAGACATCTGCAGGTAAACTGTTCCGGGATTTTCGTGTTTCATCATGTCAATATAGGTATTAAAATTTCTGAGTACCACCTCTGAAGTATCTCAGGATCAGATTGGCAACAAGAAGTGGTTTTATGGATCCACAAGTCTATAGTGGACTCTAAATCAATATCAAATCCAAGCTACTTTAACTCCATTTTCTGTCAAGACATGAATTAATCGGAACAAGTTTTCTTACCTTAAGCACTTTTTTCCCATTCAGTGTTTTCAGAAAAGATGACAATTTCTCCCCTTGCTAAAAGGAGGTGTGTGCAGAAGGAAGACTTCTCTGCTCCTAGACCTACTGGGTTCAGATCTCATGTACCCTGCATCTCAGTGCTGCAGTCAACATGCAGCAACATAATCTGTGAATTTTGAAATCAGAGAGTCGCATATTATAGAATCATGGAACCATAGAATATCTCAGGTTGGAAGGGACCCATAAGGATTCTCGAGTCTAACTCCCTGCTCCTCGTAGGACTACCTAAAATAAACCACATGACTGAGAGCATCGTCCAGATGCTCCTTGAACTCTGACAGGCCTGGTGGTGTGACCACTTCCCTGGGGAGCCTGTTCCAGTAACCAACCACCCTCTCAGTGACGAAACTTTTCCTAGTGTCCAACCTGCACTTCCCCTGATGCAGCCTCATTCCATTTCCTCGTGTCCTATCACTGGTCACCAGAGAGAGATCAGCACCTTCCCCTCCACTGCCCCCCTTGAGGAGGTGCAGACTGTGATGTGGGTACCCCTCAGCCTTCTCTTCTCCAAGCTGAACAAGTCAAGTGACCTCAGCCACTCCTCATAACTTTTGCCCTCAAGACCTTTCACCATCTTTGTTGCCCTCCTCTAGATACACTCTAATAGTTTGATATCCATCTTATATTGATGTGCCCAAAATGACACACAGCACTCGAGGTGGGGCATCTACTAGCAGGGAAAGGTAAGTTTGATCTCTCATGTAATTGAGACTATTGCCCCACTTCCCTGGTTTTCCTACCTGATTGTCACTCCTTGTTTCATAATCTAAATTAGCTGGCTCCCCACTCCTTTGTTGCTAAGTTACTCGTGAAAAAATTGGCAATAGTTTGCACTGGTTCTGCTGCTTTTATACCAGATCAGTGCATCCTTGTCTCCTTGGTAGTAGTCTAATGGTCTTATTCAGAGAGTAAATATGTCTGTTGGATGAAACTTAAACTATTTGTTCTGTGTGTGGTGTGGAGACCCTTGGGCAGAGCCAGTTTAGGGCTGTCAGAACTTGCTCAATTATTTGGGTTCCCCACACCTCAGATGATCTTCACCTTTCTTATAGGGTGGCTAGGACTCTCCCTTTTGTTTCTGCTTCCCAATTCTCTGCTCTCCTCATCTTTAAATCAACTCAAAGAGATTTTTCTTAGAAGGCTGCACAATGCAGAGTGCAGTCTCATCTCATCTTGATGGAAGACCCTGACCCAAAGGGTCTCTGACTCTGTAATCTTCCTCACATTAATTGGATTTCTTGGTAAGACCACTTACTTTGACCAGGGGGGCTGGTATTTCAATACTGATATTACTTTGCTCTGTATAAAGTAGTTAAATGTGAATTCATATGAGAAATGTAACATATATCTGAATTCCTCTTGGAAAGTCCAATCAGCAGCATGATGGAAGTCTCTTTCTTTGGGTTTTTTCTGTAGTCCACTGAAAATGTCATTCATCCAAGTGGAGGAAAGCAACAAGAAATTGAGAACAGGTAACTTCAGTATGCAAGGCTGCATGGGTGGAGTGTTTTCCTAAGTAGAGGGACAGGCTGATTCAGGTTAGTGAAGAAGGAAAGTGGACAGAAGTATCTAATACTCTGAGCTTGCAAGTGAAAGATGGGACTCAGCTACTCTCCCTTTTCTGATTCAGGCCTTCATTTTAAAAGGAAAACACTGTGTTTCTAGATGAGGCAAGCCTTTTGTTTGACTTTAAACAAGAAAGTAAAAAAAAAATTATCTCGGTTCAGATCAACTCAAGTATTGTGTTTTTTCTAAAAAGGGGTAAACAGAAAAAGCAGAGCCCTAATGAGAAGAAGATAGACAGCTGAAATTGAATTTCAACAGAATATCTGTGCCTAATTCCCTTCTCATTTGAACAATCTGGGTCACAGCTATTGTCTCCTGGCATTACTATGCATTGGCTTCTAGTGGTATCTTTCCAGAGTGTCTTTGACACCTCTCTCCCACACTATTCCATACCCAACTCCATTCCTCACAACATCTTTTCAGCTATGTACCTCTAGTTTCAGACACGAAGCTCTATTTTTCAAACTATTTTCACAATTTCTGCTTTCTTATACTTTCCTTTGCTTTGGAAAGTAAGTTCTATTGACTTTAATTAAGCTTGACTAGACTCCAGAGCTTGGAATTTTATTTTTATTAAGAAAATACTATGCTTGCTCTCTAAGTTGCGTTTCTTGATTCTTACTAATTTTACCACTCTACTGCCAACATGAATGTAACCCCCTCCAGTCAAGTCATTGTCTTTTTAGAGTATCTTTGTAGTATTAAAGGCAAATCTGTAACACTTTCATCATGTTGACATAATATCAACCCAAGATACCCCTGACTGCAGCAATGCTGGGGGCATGAATTCTAACATTTTGCTGTAGGCTAACTTGTAAAAAAGGCTTTGGCAGATGTGATTGACCATATCTGGTATAAATCAACTATGTTGTATTTAAACTAGTGGCTTTTAATTAGACATACACAGGGCTGGAGACAACACTGAACATGATCAGAAGAAATCTCTGCTGCAACTCAGAAATAATGTTAGCATTTGCATTTGCTAGTCTCTAATTGTGACAGCTTTCATGAGGGTCTCAATTTTCTGTTTTCCTTATGCTACACTTTAAGCCACACTTTAAGCACTTCGCCTCTCTGCCCCCTAGCAAAATACTATGTTGACTTGCTGAAGCCGTGAAAGTCTTCTCTTTTTCTGTGTTTTTGCCGTAATCTTTTTAGCAGCCTCTTCCTTCTCTACGTTTTCTGGATTTAATCATCACCCTTCTTTGATTAACTGTAAGTAAAACTTACAGGTGGTTTTGGATTTTGGTTTGGGGTTTTTTTAAGTTTTAATGTAAACCAGCCAGAGATTTAGAAGCACAGATCATATTGACTTCTGTGGTGGTGGTGTGTTCCTACATATAATAAAGGCGTTTTTGAAAGTCTCCCTCTGGGTGCCTCAAATAGCATTTACACTGTAGAAACTTAAATGGAAGCAAAGATGTAAAATAAATGCTGAACACCCACAGATTCCTTCAGCTTTAGTAGTTATTGCAGGTGCTTCACCATTTCTAAAATGTGCACATTTTTACTGCATTTGGAAAGGGCATTTGCAGAAGTGAAGCCTCCACCCTGAAGAGTGTTGTGTCTCAATAAATTTGTTACCAAGGGAAAAAGAAGATCAAGACCTCAAGATACCTGTTTAATTTCAGCCTCTCATCACAAGAGCCCTTCCTTTAATGCTTCATGATAAATTCTGTCTATGATTGACCAATTCCTAAAGCAGAAGCAAGGAATCTAAATCTTCAGGACCAGACACAGCTTGAGATTTCATTTCACGTAACTCATGGTCACTTTACAGAGTGTGAGAGTGGTGCAAGCAAGGTGCCGGAGAAATCTACTTCACTCTGAGCAAGGGAAAGGTATCCATGCATTGCTTAAAAGGCCCTTTTGGAGTTTTTGCATTGACTTCCATCAAATTATATTGAACACTGAATCCTGGCAGAGATTTTGAAATACCAAATAAGCTGCTATGGGTTCAGTTCACAAAAATGTCAAGGCATCTACATCTAATTAAGAGCTGACTCTTCAGAAACTCAATAGCCGTTGAAATTAATTGTCTTTTGGTGATCCACTCTCCCACACAGCTAGGAAGCTAACCTAACATTTAAACATTTACATGAGTTTTTTTCATGGATTCTCCCCTTGCTTTTTTTTTTTTTTTTGGACAGTCCGTATATTAAAGCGTATAGTTTTTTGAACATACGAATTTAAACTTTTGAAAGCCAAATAAGAAATCTGAGAACACTTTA
Source organism: Nipponia nippon (assembly GCF_047370975.1). Classification (NCBI taxonomy): domain Eukaryota; kingdom Metazoa; phylum Chordata; class Aves; order Pelecaniformes; family Threskiornithidae; genus Nipponia; species Nipponia nippon. The sequence continues at coordinate 6,368,678 of NW_028262347.1, forward strand.
CAGGGTTAAAATGAAGCTAGGACAAATCCCAAAAGACTTCTTTCCTAGTGGTAAGTCTGGGCCTATTTTACAGTAGAGGAAAGAAAAACTTTCCTTGGAAAGACATGTTCTAATTGAACATGAGCTAAACACATCTTCGGACTAGCTCTTTATTTTTGCCCTCTTATCTTAACAGAAGATTATACACATTACCAAAATTGTAGTAAAGGGTTTTCATTGAAATGGATGTTGGACTTACTGATATTAATAGCCTGACCACCTTGAGTACCTGTTCACAGCTAAAGGAAGGTCAGAAGCTCAGTATTGTTAAGCCAGGAGTTCAGACATTGCCCAAAGATTAAAAATGTGGCTTAAACATAACTTGTATGGAGCATTTTAGTTTGTCTTTTGATTTGCTGAGACCCCAGGAACTCACATTTTCCAAGTTCTCCCTGTATCCTGGAGGGCCAAGAAACTTAGTTCATCTGAAATGAAAACTGAGAAGCAGAAGCTTATGTAAAAAAAGGACAAATATCATGATGTTCAGAATGAAATCTTGAGCTATGACAACATTGTGATCTGGACTTTTATGATTACAGTTGCAGAGGAATGGTGTCATCTCCTTTATCTCAGAAGAACGACTGAAGTTCTCTGAGAGAAGATAGTGTTACAAAATAACAAAGAAGCCTTCAGAGATGATTCTCTCACCTCCATGGAAACTTCTGCACTCCTTGAAAGGGGAGATTTTTGCTGTTTCTTTAACACTATATCTTTAACAAATACTGCAGTGAAGGTGATTCTGATGAAATGTACAAAAATATATTTTTAACAAAAAGAAGTGATTTCTTCAGAACTAAATAAAAAGTTAAAAAGTTCCCAAATGACTGTCCCAATACTAGGCAATATATGAATGTCAATTTAAATTTGTACATCTTCATATCTCTTACATACTTGTTTTACTTAGATATTCCAGTGGCCTGAAACCCATGATTGTGAAAGCGAGATGAAATTTCTTTACCAAGTCATATTTTGCAGTCAAGAATGTAAATTGTTTTGAGAATAATTTATTTTAACTTGTTGCTAAAAAACATTATTTTTCATAAGTACTTAAAAAAAATTATGAAACTTTTGAGAAAAGTGAGGGTTTTTTTAATTTTTCCTATCCAAATTTTTCCTAAATTTAAGGTAGAAAAATGAGGAAAAATAAAAGGGAAAAGAACAAAGGATTGGAGGTGGGGGAGGAATTAGAAAACTGTGCTTAAAATTTCATTATTTCTGTACTGAACCCATTTCATTCTATCTTTGTCCTCCCCTTTTCAGTCTTTTTTTCTTTCTAGTCACAGCTGGTAAGTACTGTGGCCCAAATTATAGATCATTTATATTGTATTAATATTCACCATTCCTTATTTTGACAAAACACTGATAAAATTTGTTTGCTGAAGAAATATATTAATATTAATAAGTGAATAATGAGTTCACTTAAGACTTTCATTATCTGTACATTCATAAGTTTGAAAGATTAATATGATAGCTGAGAAAAAAATATTGCTAATTATGTTCTCAGCTCAATCACCAGAACAGCACAGCTTTTTCTAGAGATGCACCAAATCCAAAATCAAAATATCAGCCTTGAACTTAACAAGGAGCTGAAATCCAACCTTGGATTCATTGCTTATCTCTTGCTTTAGTCTTTATCGTGCCATAACTTTCTAAATATTTGTTGAAAGAGCTCTTGGGAGTTCTTATGTTTGTTGCAAAAGACTGGCCAAACTTATTCCAGTAAGGGAAAACATTGTCCTCACTGTAAACAAAAAGCAGCTGGACTGTGCTGATGAGCTCCAGTGAGAGCAGAGTTTATGCACATTTTGTTGTAGATAGGCATTTGTGTATTGTCTGCTTCTCCAGCAGAGTTTTGTTTTATCTTGGAGCCGGTACTTTCTGCACCAAGATGCACGCAAATAGTCTTCCCATGAGCCTTTGCAAAAAAATGATTGCAGCACAAATCAAAACAGTCACAAACTTACTAAGCTGCCCTAAAATTGGTCTGAGAACTAGTTGAGGACCAAAGAACAGCTGGATTGTGAAAGTGATGGCCACCAAGGGCTGAGATAACTCCCTTACTGGAGGCTGGGATTGTTTGTTTCCAGGAGATGCACGAGAGCAAAGTCCACCCTAGGAAAATTTTCTTGTCATCTCATTCATGGTTTGGAAATTGAATTGCACAATATTTTTTGCAGGAAGAAAGAAACAAAAACAAACCAAACCATTTCACAAAACAGTTTTACTGTACATTTGAGGACAAAAATAATAAGACCAACTCAGTCTTCAGTGCCAAGTCAGGAAGATAATTTTCTCCAATGTTTTGACTGAGTCTATCAGGCCCTCTTCATTATAAAAATTCCTGTATTGTTCACAGTGAGAAACATGATTCCAGAGTAACTTGTCTGTCAGATTTGTTCTGGTTTAGCAGCACAAAGATTGAATCTTTAAATTAAGGTAGGAACTAGAACAGTTGAAATGGCTGAAAGATGCTTTGCCTATTACAAGTTTATCATTGTGGAACATAAATATTTTTGCTTTATTAGACATATCTAATTGCTGGGTCAGCTGGAAACTTGAGTTAGCCCAACTCGGGTCTGACTTGCTCTCTTAATATCTCTATCCATCATCGGTAGAAGGAGGTTTGTATAATTACTTGCGTGCCTCAGTTAAATGCTGAAAAATTGGTAAGAATCTGTATATCTATGTCCATGCTAATTAGTATTCTGAAATGATGAACGTATATATTTCCGAAGAAATCCTTTTAATTTCCTTGATGCGATACAGACAGATTTTTCCCAGTGGGCCACATGACTAGTCCAGAGGGCAAGTTCAATCACCAAATAGTCCATTGACCATAAGGAAGATTATGTTCTGATTTCTAACCAGAGTGAAATGCTCTAATTTAAGCACTGTGAATGCCTTCCAGTATGATCACTTGTCAGGTAAAAAAGGCAAAGTTATGGTGTTTTCTTTTAAAGAATTATTTTTAGCTTTTCTTTTCTGAGCTGGAGCTAATATGAAAGTATTTCAAGATGAAGGCATTTATATTTCGAGGAACAAAACAAAGAGATACTGTAATGGCATATGTGAGCTACATTTACCCTGAGGCATTTACCATAAAGTTCAGTTTATTTTTTATTACATCATTCTGACAGCTGTGAATAGGAAAAGTGAACATATTGGGATTGTCACTGGGAACTACCATTTGCGTCTTTTGATGCATGTGGGAGAGGGAGTATTAGGAAAGGTATCAGCATTGGTGTGCACACACACAGGCACATAGAGCCAGAGAGCTCCCTTAGCTCCATTTCATCTGGAAGTCAAGAGGGACAAAACTGTTAAACCAGCTGCTGATTTTTTACATGGAAAGGAGGGAGGGAGTGAGGTTGGGAAGCAGGAAAAGAAGGAGGAATGGATGGAGGGTGAGAGAGAGGGAGGGAAGGAGGGAAGAAAGTAGGCAAGCAGGCAGGCAAGTATGCAGGAAGGAGAGACAAACGTAATAAAATGAGACATAAAGAGCAAAAGAAAAAGAAAGAAAGAGTGAAAGAAAGAAAAGAAAGAAAGAAGGAAAGCAAAAGCAAAAGTGAGGGGGGAGGGAGAGAGAGAAAGAAAGGAAGGAAAAAAGGAAGGAAGGAAGGAAGGAAGGAAGGAAGGAAGGAAGGGAGGGAGGGAGGGAAAGAAAGACAGAAAGACAGAAAGACAGAAAGACAGAAAGACAGAAAGACAGAGAGACAGAGATAAGGAGATCAAAGGCTGAGTTCTTTCTACATATTTACTTGGAGAGGTACACACAGGTATGTTTGATGTGCAGACACAATTTAAAATTACCTTCTACAAATGCCCTGGTGCACAAAACAAGAAAAATCCATCACTTTAAATATCTGGAAAAGTTCATTATACTTTCTCTAGTCTCTGTGGAGTATCTTTAAGCAAAAACATGGTAAATAATGTATCAATTTTCTATCGCCACCTATGAGTGAAAACATAAAACTGCACATTATTCTTCTGCGCATAATAGAGGAAAGATATGCGACGGCTGTAATTCAATTATTTCAAGATTTTTATATTTCTGTCTGAGGTGAAACCAACTACGATCTTTCGTTTCTGAAGGAGATGCATCAATTTTCAGCATATGTAGGGTTTAGTCATTTATTTGGGTTTACCTATATCATAAATTTTGAGACTTATTTGAGTAGTTCTACTGTCCTATCCTAACTGAAGCCAAAATGTGGGTGTTGTATAGTCAAAGATAGTGGTGGATGGTGCGTGCGGTATGGAAATAAGGTGAATCTCAGACTCCTGTACCTATATTGTATTTCCAGATTATATGGTCTAAGATATAGGTAGAGATTTAACCTGGCAACTGATGCAAGAGGGGAGGAAGACATATGAGGGAAATATGGATGAAAATTTGCTAAAAGCAACAACAGGCTGAAAGTGGAATAGACCAGAAGATCTGAGTGAATGTAAAACAGTGGGATATACAGTGGTTCAGCAATGGAGATGAGAGAGGACTGGAGATGAGACAGGATGTGCAGGATGACAGGAGTGGGGAGGAAATGGGTATGGCTGCTAAAAGTACACGGTTCATAAGGTCATAGGGTAGAAAGGAGTGAATCCTGTGAGACGGCAGCAGCAGGACTTGAGGAAGAGTAAGGCAAAGTGAAGACAATATAGGATGTGTTGAGACACTACTTTGGGATTCAGAAAACCTGGATATCATATTTAACTGAACCACAAGCTTCCTATGTGATTGGAAAAAGAAGAAAAGAAAAAAAAAGTAAAATAACTATGGGCGCAGTTCATGGAAGGAATCCCAGTGGGATTCATTAAATGAATGAAACATTACAGCAGAGACATCTTTGAGCTAGTGTCCCCAAGCTCCTGAATAGTCATTGAGGAAAAGCACATGTAGGGTGTGAATCATCTGTGTACATTTGGTTAGATGAATTGCATTTGAAAAGTGACTATTTGCCTCCATTGTCTATGAAGGGAGTCAAGGGTGACTAGCTCACATGGAGACGAAGCAGTCATTCAGCTGCCTCCTTTTATGAATGGAGAGAAATAGGCAGTTCCAGTGTGTGATTCATCCCAGCTATCCCAAGCACTTGTCTAAATTGCCTTCTGGAATTGCCTTTTATTTCTTTAAAGAAAAACCCAGTCTGTTATTCCCGAGTGACTAACAGACTTCAATAACTCACACTTCCATGTCTAAAGTTAGGTGAGATGAATGTCATTCATGAAATGTGAATTCCCAGTGGATTCCTTCCTGCAGGCCAGTTAGTTGCCAAAGGTCTAGAAAACAGCAAGGCTGAAGGTTCACATTATAACTCTCTCTTCAGCTTTTTCTCCCATCTGCTTTAGGTAGGTTGCCATCTAACATACTGGTGCTGTGAGTGCTCTCGGATACACACCTCTCTCGATGCACCATGTAGAGACAATGCTATGGAGGTGCCTAAATGCTCAGTGTTTTGGAAGCTCAGGAGAAATCGCTGTGGCTCAGCCTACAGTGTCCCTGTGCTTCAGTTCTTGGTGGTAGGACTGCCTTATTTCACAGTAAGCATTAACACATGAAGGGAAGAAGGTACAAAGGTTACAGTAGAAGTCATAAATAATATGCCACAGTGTAAAATGCTGAGTTCATTGAAGGACATAGTGAAGTTGAAGCTAGATATACAGTAGCAATGATTACGAAATGACTATAATAAAGTGCACATTAGGCATATGGTGAGTTTTGAAGCAGATCTTTCTATGCTTGTGTTGGCTCTGCTGTGCATTGTCTGTGTGCTCCTCAGCAGGGCACAGAAAAACTCTTGGGAAAGTTGGGAACTCTTTGCTTATACAGCATTAGCCAAAATGGAGCCTTCATTTAAAGAAATTTTTATTTATCTTCATTACCATTACCATTGAGGATACAGAGAAAGCTTCCAAAAGGCAAAAAGAGCATTTTATTAGATCCAAGAGCAATGGACACTTCTGATATTTTTGCTTTGCTTCACACTATTTGAATGGAGGTATAAAATATGGATGTTATATTACGTAACATATATTAAAGGAATCACAGAATCAGAATCACAGAATGGTTGAGGTTGGAAGGGACCTCTGGAGAAGAACTGGTCCAAATCCCTGCTGAAGCAAACCCACCTACAGCTAGTTGCCCAAGTCCAGATGGCTTTTGAATATTTCCAAGGTGGAAGACTCCATGGCCTCTCTGGGCAACCTGTTCCAGTGCTCAGTCACCCTCACAGTAAAAAAGCATTTCCTTATGTCCAGAGGGAACCTCCTGTGTTTCGGATTATGCCCATTGCCTCTGGTCCTGTCACTGGGCACCAAATGACAAGTACAGTCTCTGAAACAAATATACTTCTTGAGATGGTTGTTTTCTTTTCATAGGAAATATGCCAGTTATCTGAAAACTTTCTCTTTCTTACATTAAGTATTTCATATGAAAGTAATATTTATCACAAGCCTAACAAATATTCTGAAAATACTAAGGAAAAATGCATTTTCGGAAAGTCTGGATGAAGTGTATGAAATATTTATAATTTCCTATTGATTTTGGTAGTATTGATGGTAAGTGTTTTAATTAAAGAATTTCACAAAACAGTCAGATGACATGAAGTAGAAAAGCTTTTTTCAGCTTTTTTTTTTTTTATCCCATTTTTGATGATCCCTAATTCTTCTATTCTTCTGATCAGCTGTGAAAGACATGAGTCAGATTATAAAAGCTGGAAGAAGTGAGCAATAGAAGAAAGCCTGGTGCTTTCTCCAGGTGCTCATTTTTAAATGCTGTAGCAATATATTTAGGACTTGAACTTAAACAAATCATTTAAACATCAAAGTTTTAGTTTTCATCACTTGCTGATCAGTACAGATGTTTAGGAATTTGGGATATAAGCTTGAAAGAATTTTCAGAGATCCAGGACTCATGCCCTGTGAGAAGAAAACTCTTAAATTGGCCCTATTGGACAATCAAGAATTTATATTTCCAACAGTTATTTTTACTACTGAAAAAAAAATATCTGTTACTTAAATTTCTTTTGGCATCAGATATACTGTTAAAAAGGTTCAGTTAAAACTTGTGCGAGTCTCAGAGTATTTCTACTGCACTGAAGATATAATGGAATATATTTTAATTTGAGTGAAAGGATGTTAAAGATATAATAAGACTTTGACAGGTTTCCCAGAGAGCAAATGAAATTTAACTATGCAGATCCTACAGGCAAAAAACAATTGTTCTCAGAGATCTGTTTAATACACTTCAGTTCAGCAAATATGGCTTTACCACTAATCCGGGTAAAATAAAAGCAATATTTTAAATGATTACTCTACAGTCTAAGGTGGTTGTCTTGAGATTTTTGAGGATAAAATAGAATATGGAAAAATTCATTCAAGACAGATGTGATGTCAATAAAGCCTTCAGGGAAGAACTGGGAATTCACATGACCTTGCATCAAAAGGACAACTATTAGACATTTGAACAGCTAAAATTGCTCTGACTACTCATACTACTTTTTTCTTTTAGTATCTGTATACAACGTTAGAGTCGATATGCGCTGTATGCAGTATTTGCTGTGAATTGTATTTAAATCTTAATCCCTAATTTAACAAGCCAACCAAAAAAAGGGCCTGAAACTCAAACTGAAAAGGCAGTCTGGAGATTCTAGTGTTTCTTTGCTTAGCTTGGTACCAAAAAAAATCCCAAAAGTGTAAAGAGGAAAACGGGTTTAGAAACTGGGCACAAATCATTCAAAAAGTTGTTTTAATCAATTTAAAGTTGGGTACTCAGTGAGTACTAATTGGTTGAATTGACTGTCCAAGCTGAGGGCTAGCTTGCCGTCCTTAGAATTGATTAGAATTAAATATAAATTTATGATCAAGCTGAGAATCCATGGTGCCAAGGATAAATTGTCAAAATCATTAGACTACCATTTTAAAAATTATGCAGGGTCAGATTTTCAGAGGTGGTTACATGGCTACAGCAGCATATTCCCGTTAGCTAAAATCTTCAAAATCCCTGCAGCTCTTACCTCCTAGGAAAATTCTTGTGTCACTAATTTTACCTAAACACAAATGATACATAAAAGGCTAATTGTTTTCATTAATGGAACTTAATCTCTCAGAAACTTTAGGTTCCTTTGAAATATTACTTCAAACTCTCATCTGACATGAATTTAATGTTATGATGTTACTGATGCTCATGAGGCTCAAAATTTGCTTTATTATTCCAACACACTCCGGGAGTCCTGTTATGCAAGGATCAATTTTTATTTAGTAAAAGATTAGCTTCTGCTTCTTGTCATCCAGAAAAAGGTCTGAAAATATAAAACAACACTTAAAGCTGGATGGAAAACAAATAGATTTAGTTCTGTGATTCCATTATACTTAGAAAATATGATTTTTTTTACACTGGACCTTGTCTTCCAAGAAGGGGTCAGACTCATCACTTGTCAAAGGCTGAAGTTATCAATACTGAGCTCCCCCTATGTCGAGAAAGAAACCCAAAGATTGTTCTTACAGTGAATACCAAGATCAGCATTATTGTGTCAATCAGTAATACAGAGCGAATCGAATAGAGTGCCTGTATGCTATAAATACCTTGAAATCAGCAGAAATGTCATTCCAAAAAAGGGAGACCCAGTTTTGCAGAACTGAAATAAACAGTTTTACATGAATAGCCCGAAGGGAGAGATGGGTTACAAAACCATCTTTCTCTGCTGCCTTCTCTTGGCTTTTCAGCTGGCTGGTGTTTTCCCTCCTTTTTCTCTCTCAGTCCTGACTCAGTCAGGCAACTTGCTTATTTAGTAAACAGCCTTCAGAGCAGCTTGTCTGAGGAATACAGCTCCATTAGGTAATAATATGGAGCGAGAAACTCTTGAGAAGCCATGATCAGAGATCTAAGAATACAAATGAACAAATGCATTTTCTGATTTAAATCTGTTATTGTTATTAGTGTCATTATTCATCTTCCAGTATCTTCAGAACAAACGTCTCGCTGCAGTAAACTTTTGTAAGCATAAACATTCATTCTGCCCTAAATAACTTCCAGGGTAATAGAATGTTAGTAATACAAAACACTTACCAGGAAATGAGACTGACTCATACAGAGAGTCAACTCACTATGTGACAGGTGGGTTCCAACCTACTTTTTAAGTTGGAAAAATGTTCTTCATGTTGATATTGGGATTTCTTGAAGACTGGTTGTGTTTTAACATGCTCCCCTGCAGTGATGGCTGCCAAAAAACTTGCCTTTTCTCCATTCCGCATTCAGCTTAATGATCCTGTTCCATAACAGTCTTCAAAGATTGTGCACAAGAGGAAGGAAAGTCTGCAGAGCCCCCTGACTTCCCCTGCGAAGGCCCATGTTACTGACCAACATGTGAAACGGGAGCAGCACTCGGATTGTGGTCCCCTGCAGCAGCCAGACAAAGCTTCCCCAGGTCCACCATTCAGCCTTCATCCCACATCATCCTTCTTTATCATAGCTCAGTGCAGGAATCTACTGTCTTTACCACTCAAAGTTAACACATTTTTTTGTCTAAGGCCTGCAAAGCACTTTGGAAACAGAAAGCATTTCAAAACATGCCTGGAGCATCACTTTAGAAACAAGCAGACGCACAATATCCCTGTGAGGCAGAACAATGCTATTATACTAATTTCACAGATGGATAAACTTGAACGCAGTAAGGTAAAGGGCTAGATCCCGTTTGGTGTTGTGCTTTGATATTTTAGGGGATTAAGCAGCACAGAGAGCCTTTTTCCCCTAGCAGGAAAGCTGAAAGACAATCTATACAAGAAAATACAATAGGAGTGCAACTGTAAATGCATTTACTCATACATGTCCACAGAAGAGTGTGGTTTGCCAGCTAGAGGGCACGCTCATTTTTTCTGCTGAGCTGCACAGGTAATGAAGACCCCAATGCACATTTTCCCAACAAGCACACTTATTCTTTTTTAAACAGCAGTAAAACGAGTCCCATCTGCCTCGCAACCTCTCTTCTTCCATGTTCTCCAAGCTGGCATGACTCCAAAGCAGATGTTGCCTCTGCTCCACTCCTTTCACCCTCACTTCACCAGCAGGGCAGGATTTGCCCAGAATAACCTTGCTCAAGCACACAGAGAGCACCCAGATGTCCTCATGGCCATTCTCAGATCTCTACCCAGACCCTCCCCTGAACATTAATGCCTATCTTCTTGTGTGTTCCCTGAAAGAGACTGCACTTTGGTAGGCTGAAGGATCTTTTTGCACCTGCTAGGCAAGAGGATTGCTGAGTTTGATCTCACTTTTTCACTTTGCAAAATGTGAAATTTTTAATTGTCTAGTTGAGAAAGGGTGGCAGCTGACAATTGTTTTGTTCAGACTCACAGAGCTGATAATGCTCTGTTCATGAAACTGGGGCTGTTAATGATTCGTGAGCTGATATTTCCTCACACTTGATTGTGCACAGTATACTTCATAATTTGAGCTTGTCATTTTCATTTTTCAGGGGGAAAAAACCCAACAAAACCTCTCTTTTTTCATGGTAGACTTCTCTATAAGTGTGTAATTACATCCTGATATTCCCTGTGATTTGTGCCTTGTTCAGACTGTTGAAAACCTCTTTTAATACATTTTCATAAAATATTTTCTTTGTTAGAAAAAAAAATGCAATTTTTCCATGTGACACACCATGGGGGTACTGTTTTCTTATATATGAGTGCTTTACATACATATAAGATGCTTCAAAGAGCTTTTACAGCATAGGGAAGCTGTGACCATTCCTATCCTGAGAATTACTGCAAGAGGAAGGGACTTGCCAATTCTGCAAGTGACTGTCACTTCACTGTATGGAAGCATCTCCCTGTCTTTCTCAGGTCCTCATCACAGAGATGGCAGGAGTCTACTAGGAGGAGCCTTCCACATCCAGCAAAGCTTTCATAATCAGACCTTCAATGTAAATGTAAGGGTTGTTTGCAAAATCACAGAAATAAAATATTCCAAATCATACATCACACAACTGCTGTGGCTTTGGTTACATGAATGAAGTGGCTGAAAGATAAAGTACTTTCAGTATCTTAGCAGGCTGTGAAGACTTATTTTAGCATACATTATTGCACATAAAGAATTTTTTTTCTAGTATTGCAGGCCTAAATATTAAAAATAGACTGTTGGCTTTAGGTCTTTCAATTTTTTAGATCACTGTGAAGTCCTGTTGTCTGAAAAGCAGGATGCCTTCAAGTGTCTTTGTTTAGAGAATTCAAATTGCTAATAATTTTAAAACAATCTTTTCTATAATTACATTGTAGACAACTGCAACCAGAATCACCTTAAGAGATATATTATCTAAACAGTCTGTGAGACAATCACTATTAGAAGAATACCTACCTCAAAATGACCAGATTGATATTTTTATTCCATGATTGTGGAATTGACACAAGGGAAGGCTCAGAGTCTGTCTAGGGATTGCAGCTTGTAGTATGTAGGAACCAGACACAAAAGGTGATTTCAGATGCCAAAGTAAAGAATATCAAAACCTATGTAGTAAAAAAAAATCATATAGGTATGTTACATCTTTATTCATATTTATGTGTGAATAAAATTTTAGTTTGCACCATCAGTCATGGTGTCCTGATACAATAAATACAGAAAATTTACTGTCTATAAGGAGCCAGCCAAGCCTCGAGACAAGGCTGCTTGCAATCACTTAATAACACATGTACCTGACTTCCCATTCCTTTCTAGAGTTTAGGCACTTGGCATGATAGAAAGGGAGAGGTTTTTCTCAGTGGCTCTAAACATGTGCGGTCCAAGCTTGTTACCTGCCAAAATTGGAAGTTTCAATTCTCTTAAACTTAGAAAATCTCATACGCACATTTTCCATTTGCTAAGGCACTTTTCCAACCACTAGGCTATAAACTTGGGATAAGGCTGACCGAAGAAGCAACAGGCATGAAGTCAGCATATAGTGAGGAGCCTGATTTTTTAACATGGTTGTTAAGAAATCTCTTCTGGGTGAGAGAAAACTGAATTGTAACCCTTGATAATTAAATATTTTCTGTGTTATAATCAACAACTGTCTCACATGACAGACATTAGTATAAGACTGAGGTTAAAACGCTTTTGTACATATGTGGGTGGTTTGGGTCAGCTATGCAGAGAACAATCACAGAGCATATGTAGGTGTATGCACTTCCCCCCTGTTTTAGGAGCCAAACAGGGAACTTAGGCCTCACAAAATTACTTGCTAGAAGTCATCCAAACCCTGTGAGAACTTGTCCTCAGGCTTGCTTACACAATCATTTTTAATCATATATTTGCCTAGCCTCAATGACATTTCTCTACCTTCATGCCCTGAAAAAGGCACATTGAAAGAAAAAAGAAATCAGTATGCTAAGATATATTTCTTAGGCATGAACAATCTCTCCATGGTACATATTCTGAAAGTCGTGTGACCACCATTATCGTTAGCAAATCTGTACTAAATGCATAACTGATGCTCTCTTCTCTGTCAATTTTATGCCCTTAGAAATCAGTCATGCAAATACCATTCAGATGATTTGATTTAGCAAATCTGATATGCACTGTTCCAGAGGTAAGCTGAAGAGTGGTTTAAAAATCATAAGGACTATAATCCCCATTTCTAACTGAATGCTTTCATTACACAGATGCAGTTAAATACTTTTGGACATTTAATTCTTCCTAAACTTGTCTCAGTTATTAAAAGTACTGAAATATTCCAGAGCAATTTTCCAAAGCACAACAGCTAAACCACCGTTTGCTGTGACCGTTACACAATCAGGAAATACATAGAATATTATCTCAATTTCATAAATTCAGATTTATCTCACCTAGCTTCATCCATTTAAAAGTTTGACATCTACCCTGGTTATCTGGGGTTTCTCAACAACCAAAGCAGAGAGAGACATCTCCAGAGTGTGATTCATCCCTCTTATCTTAAATACCTATCTCACTTTGGAAGCTGGTGCAATTTCTCCTAACTGCTAAAAAGGGATGTCTTCTTTCTAATCTGAATCTGTCTAGTTTCAGCTTCCAGCTATTGGATCCTGACATGCTAGATTAGTGAGCTGTTTACTGTAAAAAATATCTTCTCTCTGTGCATGAAGAGTGCAAGTAATCTACTCTTCAAAGAACTATTTAGATGGAGATTCCTAGTTTCCCACTATATGACATTCTGGTTGCTCTTCAAATAAGGCTTGAGAGATAATATTTCTTATCATCCCAGCCGACACAGCAGGAAAAAAATAGACAGGTTTCTGGGCACATAAGCTCTTCTTTAGGTCTTACTGAGTTCAAAGCTTCTCAATGAAAAGCAAATTTATTTTCGTTTTTGAAAAACCATTTAACTTGACAAATTAAAGCTTTGCAAGGGAAGAAGCACTTCTTACACATAATTGGCACTCTAAGGTTTTAATTCAACAAAAAACATCACAATAGTGAGCCAATTTGTCTTCTATTGCCAGGAGTCCCTTTCCAGTATGTACACAGCAAATTCCATACATAAATGTGATGATTTAAGATCACACTCTTGAAGTTCGCGGGAATCAATGGGATTGTTTCCACTAAATTGCTTTCATTTAGGTCTTTTGGTTCAACTCTCTATACTCATGCAAGATAAAAAATTTCATGGACATTGAATAGTAGTCATTAGGAAGCTATGGTGTGCTTGTAGGAATAAAGTTCACATAAATAGTGAGAGAAAGCACATTGTTAATTTGCATTTTACTTTAAAACTCGAAGTGTATTCTAGAAACCCATGACCCTATTATCAAAGGCTAGAAGAAGATAATGAGATTCTAAATAAGGCTCTGAATAAATGAAGGTTTTCTCTCAATTATGAATGGATACATGCTTACTGTTATAGAGGTGTTCTCATGTCACTTTTCTGAGGTCTTTGTCAAAACTTTCACTTTGTCAGATGAAGGTCGAGGGGATATTTTTATTTTCACAATTACAAGATCACTGTGAAAAAGGTCCCTAATGAAAAATAAATCCAATACCTAAGCAAAGAGATTCCGACAACTAGAGGGGACAACTTTGGAACATTTGACATTTTCAGCCTCTTGGAAATATAGAACCATCACTTCATCCTTACTTTCCAGACACATCCTCAGTAAATGGATTGAGTTAAGACAGATATCCTGGGATCCAAGAAATTAATAGGCAAAACAAAGAAAATAAAACTGAAGCTGTAAAAAAATTGTCAGCTTTTGCATTTAATCATAGATACAAAATTAATCTATTTTCCTGAAAAATTCTTCACTGTTTTTCCTTTTTCCTTTTATTCCCTAGATTGCACAACTTGATTTTAATGCAAAAAATAGCCATTTCAGTAAACCACACGTGAAAACAACATTTCAATGGTAGCAAACTTCATGTTATGAAACTTAGAAGATATTCCAAAAGCTTTCCCCAAATCTGAGAAATAATGATAAACAAAAATAATATGTTATTGTTAATTTAATTACAGTGATTAATACTGTAAGATGCATTGTTTACAAGAAAAATGTTACAAGTGATCCAGTCTATTAGTTTAACTATTCTGGACAATACCCAATATCTGATACTTCACAAATTGCCAATTACCTTATCAATAATACTTCTGTCCAAATATGCAGTAAACAAAAAATTTGGATATTAAGCAGGAATATCATTCTGTCCCTATAGTAAATAGTATGTTTCCCTAAAGCACAAGACCTCTTTCCTGTTTTGTCATGGCATAAATAATATTGTTGGCATTGCTTCATTATTTCTTGAATCTACATTGGGTTTTCCCTAGGGCATGGCAGCTGAGACATGCTTGATTCTCTTTACGTGTCCTGTTACTTGTCAACAAGCTAATGCAATTAGGACTTTTCCTTCCTGGTGGTCTGTGTGTGTGCCCTGAGTGATTGGTTTGATTTAAAGATGGACCAGATTCAACATTATTCCTGGTGAAGAGTTCCACACACCGCAGGTGTGATTCAAATCAGAGCCCAGTCACAATTAGTTTGGCATATTTAGTATTTCTTTGAACCAGCTCGCCAGTGGAATTCTTGTGTTATTTCTCAAATAGTTGCAAATGGAAATTGGCTGTTGGATTAAAATAGAAATTCATAAGCTTCTTATGAAGTATCCCTGCTATGAATAAAGGTTGTGCTGAAAAATCCAACTATTCATATTATACACAGTAGACATCTTTCCACCTGAATGCTTTTCTCTTTTTTGATCATGTAAGACAAACAAGAAAGCGTCTGAGTTAGAAACAAGGCTAACCCCTTTGAATCCACCAATTTGAAGAGAGAAGGAACAAGTCATTCATTTTCTATCCATTTTTATTTAAAACTCTAACATTTATATCTCTGATGAAATATGCAGTTTTGTTTCATTGGCAGTTACAAAGCCCTTTTGTGCTGTTATCTTATTCTTTATATTCATGTATCTTTCTTTTTGAAAGCTAACAAATGACAAATTTTTAAACTGTCTCAAATCTTTTAGAACTCTTACACTTTCAAGAACTTTAGTCACTAAAAGCTGTAAAAATTGAGAACTCTGATAGATATTTTAAGTGTACTTTTGCAACTTGAACTTCTGATTTTCAATAAAAATCACATTCTGGCATCAAAATGGGTTTGGTTGAATATAGCTTATTGTAGTCAGAAATCTATTTCAGTAGTTCCTCTAGGTTTAGGTGAGACTGCTTAACCACATTTTCTATTTCAAAACATGAAAACAAAATCAAAACCAAAACCAGACTTCAGCTATTCACACTAGTTCTTGGAATTCAAAACCAGATTTTAAAATCTACCTTTTTTATATAGTCTTTATTAGACATGTAGTTCATTTCATAGAATCATAGAATACCAGGTTGAAAGGGACCTCAAGGATCATCTGGTCCAACCTTTCTAGCACAGTCTAGATGAGATGGCCCAGCACCACGTCCAGCTGAGTCTTAAACGTGTTCAGCGTAGCGGAGTCAACCACTTCCCTGGGGAGATTATTCCAATGATTGACTGTTCTCATTGTGAAAAATTTACCTCTCGTGTCCAATCGGAATCTCCCTGGGAGTAACTTGTACCCGTTACCCCTTGTCCTCACCATGTGACTCCTTGTAAAAAGGGCGTCTCCATCTTCTTTGTAGCTCCCCTTTAAGTACTGGTACATGGTGATGAGATCACTGCTAAGCCTCCTTTTCTCAAGGCTGAACAAACCCAGCTCTCTCAGCCTATCCTCATATGGCAGGCTTCCCAAACCCTTGATCATCTTGGTGGCTCTTCTCTGGACTCCCTCCGGCCTGTCCACATCTTTTCTGTATAATGGGGACCACAACTGTGCACAGTATTCCAGGTGTGAATTTCTTTGGGCTATAGCTGAAGAACAATACTTGTGAGCCCTTTTTTGTAACATTTTAATCCCATCTGTAATATATTCAATAGGAATTTTCCTTTTGACTTGGATAGGATAAAAATTTAGCTATAAGGGAACAAATAACATAGTATTTTAGTTTGCAACAGTATGTGATCACCATTACTCACTCAAAGACAACCCCTCAAGTTATGTGATATCTGAGGAAAATGTTTATAAATCCCTGGAGTGTCATATTTTTATCATGGATATTCATGCAATTATTCATGTTCTGTCAGATGTATACTCACCCTCACAGTATTTTTGCCACTTGTAGTAATTTCTGGCTGTTGTACCTGATGCCACCAACTGAGACAAGACCTTGATTTTCCTAGGAATGCTCCAAACAGTAGTGAGAGGCAATTGAGAACTCCCCAAAACCTGTTTGGGCAGAAGAGAAGATGGACACAAGGAGGTGAAATGATTTTCCTGTGGTCACAGAGTGAGTGACTTGAATATGTGAGGTGTAGAGCTAGGAAAAGAACGATGATGTCCATTTCAGAGGATGAGACCGATCTGTGCTCCAGTCACATCACCTGTGTTGCTCAAAGGGAATAGAAGAGAGAAAAAGTACCTCTTAAAAGTTGGTTGTGTTAGCTGTACAGTTTTGAGGATGCTAACAATGAAGGCATCCACTCCAGATAATGAACATGGATGGAGAGAAAGAATATAAAGAAGAAAAAGAGAAGTGCCCAGTGCGAAAAGCTGACCACA
Source organism: Nipponia nippon (assembly GCF_047370975.1). Taxonomy (NCBI): domain Eukaryota; kingdom Metazoa; phylum Chordata; class Aves; order Pelecaniformes; family Threskiornithidae; genus Nipponia; species Nipponia nippon. The sequence goes on from NW_028262347.1 coordinate 6,385,794, forward strand.
TCACATGCAGCAAGAAGTATAATTCAGGCAAAACTGAGCTAGAAATACACAACAGCTCCCAATAAACTAACATCTCCCAATAAACCTGATAATCTCACAACCAATAAAATAGCAGAACCAATCTCATCTCACCATAAGACAAAACCGCATCTGTGAAGCAAATTATTATTTTCCAGTGGGACACTGAGATAATATTCAGTAATATTCATTTCTAACAAATTAGATTTTTTTAAATAATTCTACATGTATATGAAAAGCTTTTCATATTTTTCTGAACTGAATTATTTACTGACTGTAGAATTTCTGTTTTTTCATTTGGAAAATGTCTTCTTTAAATATTTAGAAAAAATATCTATAAACAGCATGCAGTTTTAATTACAATTTATACGCTTGCATTTTAATTGCCTTTTAAACTAATTTAGCTTGTTCTTAAAGTTAATTAAACTCATTGGGGGGAAAATGTTCCTTAATTCGGTTGTGAAAATGGAGCAGATGTGGAGATGTATTTGTGATTGTGTCTATCAGTCTGAACTTATAAGAATCCTTTTTATCTTAAACTCTTTAATAGACCTTTAAAACAAAGTGTTCCCCATATGAGCAAGGTGCCCTGTGCATTTCCTGTGTGCTTTCAACATTAAAACTGTACATGCACAACACATTCTCTTTTAATTAGTTTGCCCCCTCTAAGATACATTGAAGCTGGATATACAGGAAGATGCAGCAATGTCTGTATTGTTAGAACTTCGGGTTTTGGGGACTTTCCACTCTGAGCTTACAAGCGTTTAAGTAATTAATATTCAAAGGCAGGGCTTGATTTGAAAAATTCTGAGTTTTGCAATTAGCTTCTGGGAGGCCTGTGAGCATTTTGACAGTGTGTAGAGGGAAAGCACATTCTTAGGAGAGAAAAACATTAGAAATACATATCAGCTGAATTAGAGGTCACTGTGGCACCTGCAATTCAGTCCTTGATGTAGGTTTTGAAGTGGCTAACCTGATGCTCACGGCAGTTCTGCTGTTGCAGAACTCATTGTGGGCTGGCTGCAATGACCACAAAGTTGGGAGCTCTGAGCAGTTAGTCTGTGCTGAACTCAATATTAAACCATTTGTTTAGAGCTGCTTCAGGTACCTCTACTTCAGGCATAATTACAGCTGTCAACCCTGAAAATGAAATTGTTTGTTTAGAAAATTATATGGGAAAAATTAAATTCCCAACTATCAGTTTCTCAAGGGAAGTTCCTTCCAGCCAAATAGCCTACCAGACGACAAGCTTAGTTTACCACCTTGCTGTGGTGGTAGGCTGTGCGTAGTGGTAGCCACCAACGAACAAAGTCATAGCCCATTTTCCCTAAAGTGACCTGTTCATATTCCTTTCCTGAAAGAATTTATCTGCTAATCAATCTAAACTAAACACTTACTCTTCAGCCTGTCATGAAAATGGTCCAGTGAAGTTTTCTGGTTACAGTGATAGTATCCGATAAGTATTAAACAACTAGAGTATTGCAGACAATTGATCTTTTGATATATACAGAACATTAAAACCATAAAGTAAATCAAAGCCTTCACAAAGACCATTAAAATGATCAGAAGTGACTACCCCACAATGCTCGTTAGAGCAGATCTTGAATGGTGTTTAACCAACATAAGCAAACAAAGGGGGATTTATGGGGAGGGTTAAGGGAGAACAATAGCCTGTGTTTCAGTTGCTTCAGATTGGAGTGCTAGATACCTAGAAATTTAAAAAGAAGAAAAGAATAAAAAGGAAAAAAAAAAAAACTTTCATGCTCACTGTATCCAGCGTCTGTGGGTCAGTGATTCTGAGGTCACTGACATAGCCTTACAAGTTTCAAAAAGAAAGCCTCAGTTAGCCTATGGTTCTGTTATTGCAGCAGAAACAAGCTCGCTCCTGGTTTGTTAACTTGTTTTGATTCTGCTCTACTCTTGTTTCATTGACGTACACAAGGCTGACATCCAGAGACGCTCTTCATGGGCAGTCATGTGTATCAGGCCCAGTACACTCACTGTCAGCTTGATAGGACTACTAAATGACTGTGCACTGATCCAGAAGCAAGTATTCCTCATACTGTGCAACTTGTTGGAGCTTTTATGCATACTATATAGTGTGTGACAGCTACTTTTGTGCATGTGTAGCTACTCATTATATACACATTTAAACTCCTTTGCAGTAGTGCCTGCATGTATTTCGCTTACAGATAAACTTTATTTTTTTCTCCTTTTGTCATGAGTCTTTATTTTTCATGCTCTTTGGATTTGAAATTATTTTTTTACAAGCTATTTCTTTACTGTCCATCCATGTTTGCAAGAACTATTTCATTAACCGTTGCAACATATAAACCTCATGGAATTAATCCATTCTTTCACACTCAAAAGCAAATTGAAGTCACCTCAGCAGCTTCCACAAAACATGGCTGAGCTTGCACTTTTTAGAAGATTACTGAGCACAGAGATGTGTGCCTGCCCTGTTGAAGGATCTGTACATTTCCACAGACAACATTCTTTTTCACCTCGTCATTGTCTCATTAGTTTTTCTTCTCCAGTGCTGCAGTCCTGATCCCACTAAATTCATGGTGAGAACCACGATGGTGTGTAGCTCTCTCTAAGGCAGCTAAACACAATTGGGAAATTCATAGGGGATCCACCCAACCTACAAGGCCTTCTGGAAGCAGGGACCACATATTTTCTTGCCTGATAAAATGCTGTTAGGTGTTATGGATCACAACAATCAATTACAATTTCAAATTCTTATCTGTCGTAAAGATGTCTCCAGGTGTTTAGCTTCATTATGAATATTCCCCAGCGGCTTAGCATACTTGGTTCCATGGTGGCTCCTAGCATGTAAACTGAAGGCTGTGTGTAGGACTTTGAAAGCCTATAGCCTAATATCAGAACATGAATTTGCTTTGCATTATGTCTACTTAACAACTGTGGTGTCTATGAATTACTGATAAAACCTTCTCATATATCTTCATGACAACCATGGGTGTTATTTAGTTCAGTCAACCATATCCTTCTAAAAGTTAGGCATCATGTTTAATAATCTAGGAGCCTTCTATAGTGAATAGGCACTTTAAAAACTATTAATCTCATCTAATTTAAGCAACTTTTTTGGGACAGAATTTTTTTTTTCTACCTCTAGAGGTATTTTCTACAGGTGCATTTACATTTCATAGGAAACCTAACTCAAAATTCTAGTTTAAATACCTCTTTTTCACATTTTAAACAAGTTTGCAAGCCTTCTGTATCCATTCCAGATTTGGACATCCACCAGTCCATCTAAGATCAGCACAATAAAGCAATCATTTCCTCAGGTCCCTAAACAATGCTAATTGTCTGGAATATATTAGTCCAAGGTGCCTTCATTTTGTCGTCATTACAGACTTCTTTTGAATCTTCTGAGATTCCATGCTGCTGGCATCCACATTTACCCTTGGAAAAAAAGACTGTCTTAACCTTGCTAATACCCAAGTCCCAGAGCACAAGCTGTCATGACTATGCAAGCAGTGAAATAACCACAGGGTCTCTGTAGAGTTTTAGATTATTCCTTGTTTGCACATAGGTTAACTGTGATATGAAAAAAGAGAAGAAAAAATTATGCTGTACTGATTCCTAAAAAAGAGCTGGTAAGAGACAGCAAGTAATGCCACTCATTATTAAAAAGCAAGTAATATAATTTCCTTCTGTTATCCTTTAGTGACTTTAGTGATGTTTTCATTTTCCTTTCTTTTCTGCTGCTAGTCACACAAGTTATGAGCCAAGTCAGCAATTCATGAAGTACAATGGCTAGACCATTGCAAACTTAAAGGGAAGGATTAATCTCATCTAACTTTAGCCACTTATATCTATCTGAGCTATACATTTGTGCTCATTTTTAACAAGTGAGGAGGAAGTGCTGTTTTTAGGGAGCAGTTTATTTTCGTCCTAATACATGTTCCATAATAAGTCACATAAACATGCTCTGAAAGTGCGGTTTTGTGTATGAATAGTAAATGAAGTCTGGACATCTAGTTCAGCTGTAGGTATGAGACATCTAAATTAGGGGAAAGTAATTCACCTTAAATAACTTAGAAACAAAACAGAAGCAGCACGAATCAAGCATTCTAAATCATTCAGAGAATAAACACAAGGGTTTGCTACATATCATCTCTGTTTGAATGAACATAACCTAATGTCATTTGAACAGAAAATACCTGAACTAGCATTTTCAACAAGCTCATATTGCATAATGTATCCTGAGTCACATAGGAAATGTCAATATGTTTTCTCTCTCCATTAACTTTAGAAGGCAATTAGAGGACTAGTTTACACTAGACAAATCACTTTTTGAAAGCTAGAAGTAAAAGAGATTAATTCTGTCCTATATGTTTGCTCTCTGGATTTATTTTTTCCAAAAATCAGGCTTGTGCTGTCACCCAGTATGTAGCGTGGCTAGATCTATACCAGTGACTGACACTTTTAAGAGTGCATGGACACAGTGTTCAAAAGGCCCAGATTTCTCTGCAGATGCAAGTGACTGTACCATTAGAATAGCCCTGTTTCTGCATATTGTCTTTGTCCTGACAGCTCAGCACAGAGCTGGGGATCAGAGATGCTTCCAAAATCTTCAGATAGAGCAATCTGGAGACACTAGCACAGGGAGTTCTGCTCAGCAATATCATTTCTCATCTCTAGCTTTCTTTACATTGAGCTGTGGATACTGCATTGTCGTGTTTGCAGCCAAAGTTTTTTATTGGTTCCATGATAGGAAGAAAGGATTTTTCTTCTGGAGAGGTTTCAAACAGCAAAAGGTAAGTATCTAAGCACAAAAGATATCTTCTGCCTTTAGACTGTTCCACATAATCTATCTTCATTCCCACCATTCTTCTGATGTCTGACAGAACGCTGTCCACAAGCATGTATTGATCATGCTTATTGGCTGCCTAAGGCACCCCAGAAAGTATTAGGAGCTTTCACTCAGCATGTGATCCAGCATTTTGCAAGTACCCAGCATAAATCATAGATCATAGATCACAGACAGCAAGCATGGCTGTTCACAGTGTTTCATTGGTCTATCATTAAGCGGTCTTGAACATCTTTCATATATAATTCCTGGAACTACCATTAATTTTGTCTTTTCTGTATAGCTAACAGGTAATCTTGGTTAGTAAATAATTTTCTAGTAGATCAGTAGTGGAAGAGTCATATCGTATATTCCAAATGTATTATTGTTTATCAGTTTCAAAGAGGAAAGCACTCACTTGTATTTTGGTTATAGTGGATGTCAATATTTGTCCGAAGATGTTGCAAAGCCCATACAGAGGCTCTCCATATAGAATACTGCTAGCATATTTTGTGCTATGCTGGGAGATTAGCTATAGTGTATCAGCTACAATCCCAAATGAATCCAATTAGCAGAAAAAATTATCTTGATTCGGTAGTGGAGACTGTGTAAGGGCAAGAGAATAAAAAGTTTGGTTGAGTAACAAAGAATGAAATAAACCCACTTCCACCTAACACTAACTTAGTTTTATTTTTTGAACAGCCTGTTCATTTTAAGAAGCTGGTTCCAATGTTCGCAAGCTGAATCAGACCACTTGTGATTTCCACTGAATCCAGACAAAAGCAATTTTTTACAGTTTATCATCACAATATTGATTCCGTCATATTTTTTATGATACAAGATTGATGTGGATGTTGGAAACTGCTAAAGGGAGTTCAAGATTATGTTATGTTCCAAAGAACGGTTTATAATATATAGTGAAAACTAACATTTTATATTGTAGTGAATTTAAAAACATACCTTGTCTTTTAGAGAAGTGATCCATATAAACGTGTATTTAGTCAGAAACCACTCTGATTAATTTAAAGAATGATAGAATAAATAACATGGTACAGACATCAGGAAAAAAATACAAAAAAAATTGAATGAAATAAATTAGAAAAAAATTGGAATTAAAATGATGAGCAGATGAGGATATTATAGTAGTTCATACACTCTCTAGTACTAAATGCAGATGAATATTAAAAAAATTCCTTAGAAACTTTAACTCTGATCGACATGGTTTTCCACTTTTTAGCTATATAAAATTGCTTGAAAGACTTAAATATTGTTTTCAACCATTATTCATTTCTTTCAACTTTATCTGCAATAATTGTAGCTATAAATATCACCACACCACTTTAACAAAATCTTTCAGGGACTGTTGCAAACACACTTGTTATATTGTCTTTTTAATTATCATATTACGTAGGCATTGAATAAATTCATATATCATTAAGATGCAGCTACTTTCTTTAATATTTCTACTGTATTAAAATAAGACTATCCTATATCATCTTTAACTTCCTAAAATTGATCAGAATTGTTCTAAAATTGTTCTAAACAACAACCATCCAAAAGAAAACAAATAAATGGAAAAGAGGTCAAAGTTAATATCGTAACCAGCATAGGTAATAGACTCTCCACAAGTCTAGATTTTTTGTTAGATAACAGCTAGTACAAAATGTAGGTGTATGAAAATATTTCTTTCCATGGAAATGCAAGTCAAATAAAATTCTTTAACTGGTGCAGTTGAAAAACAAAATTTCTAACAATATTTAAAAATTAAAAAGTTGCTCCCTAGCCCCACAGTTATGAAGATGGCTTCCATCAGTGAAATTGGCTTCCCAGCCTATGCGTCCTGTCCTTCCCAAAACCCTTGGTGTTTGCTTTTTTGGTAATAGTAGAGGTGATCCTTTTTTCTTATAGGCATTCTTATCCTTAAAGTACATACTGCAAATACTTAGCTCCATATTCATCCTGTGTATTTTTCAGCACTAGGGTAAGGCCCCAAGGGTGCAATCCAATTGCTTATGCTTGATGGAGAAAGATAACCACTTCAGGAGGGAGGCTTATGGTTCGGTAAGCTGCCCACAGGAACAACCTTAACTGACTACGCTCCTAAATTGGGCATTTCAGTTATATTTAAAATCAGATGAGAAAAAGCAAGGCCTTAGTGTGCTAAATACAATAAAGAAGCAACGTTCTCAGGAGGTTAGGGTACGAAGCTCAAGATAACCATGTTCCATTCCCAGTTCTTCTGCTGGCCAACCTTATCTCGTCCTGATGTGGAAAATTAGGTTCTCCATCATAAAACCCCTTGAAATTTATTTAAATAAGAAAAAAAATTAAAACCACACATGAGAAATAAGCATTATTAGCATATATGTTATTTTCATCTTAAAATGTGGTGGAATCTTAACTAAGAGTTTTCTTGGTTTTGAACAGAAATGCATGGTACATTAAAGGCACAAAATCTTCTTTCAGAAAGTTTACAAGGATTACATCAATGCAATAAATGATGAACACAAAACATTGTGCAAAATGTCCCAGTCATCGTTTGGCTCCAAGATCAAATCTCTCTTGCTAGAAAAATAATGAATCAGAATGGTTTCTTGTCCACACACCCTCTCAGAAGACTGAGTACATGTGGTGCCTTTAAACTGTACAATGCTGATGGAGTGACAGATCTTGAAAGCCCATCTGCCCTAGTATTTCAGCTGCTGACACTTTTGTTTTGTGGGAGTCTATTCATAAATTTTTATTTGCTGACGCTTTTCATCATAAATGTGTAAAAGTATAAGAGCATAATCATTTTCCGTTAAAAAAGCCTGATCGAAATCTAACTGAAGTCAATGGGAGCTTTTCTTCCTTTGACATCAATAGGCTTTGGATCAGATCCATACAATGCAATTTAGTACAGCAGTTAAACATGTGCTAAAGTTCCGTGGGCTACAGAGAGGCTTTAGACATATTCTCAACAAATGCCCTCAATATCGAGCTGTTGTGGGAAGAAAGCATTTGTTTGGTGGTTTGTGGGGAGGGGGGAGGAAGGCAAGAAGTAGAGGGGAATTGAAGTTGATCCAGGATCATAAAAATTTAATGGAAAACCAGTGAGTTTCTTACAATGCACACTAAAATTGAGATGGTCGCAGACATAAGTAGGCCAGTAGGAAAGTTTCTAAACTGCAGATACCTCTCATTTTTGCATAAGACCTGCTTCTCTTAAGAAAATACACACAGGTGTGTCCTGGAACTGATATTTTTTTCTGTGCCCATATAACATGCCCAGGGATGTTACGGTGCATAATCACAGAATTGTTCAGGTTCAAAAAGACCTTTAAGATCATCAAGTCCAACTGTTAACCTAGCACTGCCAAGTCCACCACTAAACCATTTCCCTAAGCACTACATCTACACATCTTTTAAATACCTCCAGGGATGGGTGCTCAACTACTTCCCTGGACAGCCTGTTCCAGTGCCTGACTACCCTTTCCGTGAAAAAGTTTTTCCTAATATCCAACCTAAACCTGCCCTGGTGCAACTTGAGGCCATTTCCTTTAGTCCTATTGCTTGTTACTTGCTAGAAGAGATCGACCCCCACCTTGTTACAACCTCCTTTCAGGTAGTTGCAGAGAGCCATAAGGTCTGCCTTCAGCCTCCTCTCTTCCAGACTAAACAGCCCGAGCTTCAGTAAGTCTTTGGGACTGGGCCTTACAGAGTAAGTGTGCACTAGAATACTAGGAGTTGGATGCTCTTGTGTACAATACAACCCTTCATGTCTGAGCAGTCATGTAAGACTTTGAAAATAAATAACATTCCTGTAAGTGCATTAAAACTCATCTAATGCCATTAGATGGCAAAGGTGCCATCCTTAAAATCTCTTTTTATGATCTGAGCTGTCACAATTTTTTTGCAGCCAGCACTTACCTGGTCATGTAAGTAACCCTTTGGAGCAAAATCAGGAAATGTGCATGAATAATAATTACACAGTAGGTGTCAGGGTCAAATCTGTAGATCCCCAAGAATCACCGTTGCAATGTCAAACAGAGTGGGAACTGGATACAGTCAGTCCCTGGACAGAGTTGGATATCCAGTCTGACTATCCAACACATGAGAAATAGGTGCTCAGAAGGGTCTCCCAATAGGAAATACTGATGTTAAATCACGTGTATCTACACATCACTTAACTTCAGACTGCTGAAGAGAATTTTCAACCTCCCCTGGAACATCTACATACTGAAGATCTTTATATGCTATTCCACTGGTCACTTCACTTATTCACTTCAAGAATTTAAGTTCTTTGGGGTTTGGACCTTGCTCTTTCACTGCTTGGGTTTATAATGTTGAGTGATTTCATTTGTGCAAAAGGATATGTGCAAAGGGAAATTGCTGCTGTTTAGGGATCATAGACATGACTGCACAAGGCACTTATATAGAAAAGTAAAATGTTGAAATACACACCAAAGAGAGGTTGTTTTGAAGTATCTAATAAACTGGTGTTTAGGAAAGGTAAAACTCAGGAAATTTGGTTCTGTCTCCTTCCCTTAGTATTTTAATTAAAGAAATCTCAACCTGTCCCTGGAAATCCCAAGCAGGAAAAAAATCAACCTTTTCTACAGACAACTTTAAAGTAGACTGGGAAAAAAAGCACTAACCTTTTATGAACTCTTAAAAAAGGGAAGATTAAAAAATATGTGATCAATAGCAAAATGGATCTTCTGTGAGTCTCATGTCTCTGCTGCCTTTAAGACAAAGGCATGTTAACGAGCACAGAAGCACAAGCAAAAATACTAAGGGCTATATTTACCTTCCACTTATGCCATGGAAAACTAATGCAAAGCATCTGACTACAAGTTAATTCCTTCTATGCAAAACCTGAAAATGGAATTTAAACAAATACTCCTGTCACAAGTACAGCCCCTCCTTTTTATTGGTGGTTTTTTGGTATTGCTTTTTTTCCCCCAAATCATCAGGTCTTAAATCCAGTGCAAGGAGACAATCCAGACACAGTAAGAAAAGACTGTTCTCAGGAAAGATTGAGTCACTGGAAGTTGATGAAGCCTTTTTTCTCCAACCACAGGAAGCTTCGCACTCACAGGCTCTTGTCCTGCTGGAGGATTTCAACCACCCTGACATCTGCTGGGAAAGTAACATGGTGGGCTGTAGGCAATCTAGGAGACTCCTGGAGTGCACTGAGGGTAACTTCTTAAGCCAGGTAATAGACAGCCCTACCAGATGGGATGTAATACTGGACCTGGTGGTCACCAATGCAAGTGAGCTCATCAGTGGAGGCAGCCTCGGCTGCAGTGATCACACACTGGTGGAGTTCACAGTCTTGAGAGATAAGGGTCAGGTGAAGAGTACAGTCAGGACCCTGAATTTTAGGAAAGCAAACTTCCAGCTCTACAAGGAGTTAATCAACAGGACCCCCTGGGAAACTGCCCTCAGGGACAAGGGAGCAGAACAGAGCTGGCAGATCTTTAAGGACATTTTCCATAGAGTGCAAGAGCTCTCAATCCCCAGCTGCAAGAAATCAGGCAAGGAAGGGAAGAGGCCGGCATGGCTGAGTCATGACCTGTTGGTCAAACTAAAGGGCAAGAAGAGAATGCACAGACAGTGGAAGCAGGGACAGGTATCCTGGGAAGAGTACAGGGACACTGTCCAGCTGTGTAGGGACAGGATCAGGAAGGCCAAGGCTCGGCTGGAGCTGAACCTGGCGAGGGACGCAAAGAATAATAAGAAAGGCTTCTACAGGTATGTCATTCAGAAAAGAAAGGTCAAAGAAAGTGTACCCCCTCTGATGACCAAAACTGGCAAGCTGGTAACAACAGACGAGGAGAAGGCTGAGGTACTCAACAACTTCTTTGCTTCAGTCTTCACTGGCAACCTGTTTGCCAGTGAAAGAGGGAAACATTACAGCCATTTTTAAAGAGGGTCGAAAGGAGGACCCTGGGAACTACCAACCTGTCAACGTCACCTCTGTGCCTGGGAAGGTCATGGAACAGATCCTCCTAGAAGCTATGCTAAGGCACGTGGAGGACAGGGAGGTGATTTGAGACAAACAGCACGGCTTCACCAAGGGCAAGTCCTGCCTGACCAACCTAGTGGCCTTCTATGATGGAGTGACTACCTCAGTGGACAAAGGAAGAGCTATGGATGTCATCTATCTGGATTTCTGTTAAGGCCTTTGACATGGCCCCCCACAACATCCTTCTCTCTAAAGTGGAGAGAGATGGATTTGATGAGTGGACTGTTTGGTGGATGAGGAATTGGCTGGATGATTGCATCCAGAGGGTAGTGGTCAAATGGCTCAATGTCCAGATGGAGAACAGTGACGAGTGGTGTCCCTCAGGGGTCCATACTGGGGCCAGTGCTGTACAATATCTTCATCAATGCCATAGACAGTGGGATTGAGTGCACCCTCAGAAAGTTTGCAGATGACACTAAGCTGAGTGGTGTGGTTGACACACCTGAGGGACAGGATGCCATTGAGAGGAACCTGGACAAGCTTGAGAAGTGGGCCCATGTGAACCTCATGAGGTTCAAGAAGGCCAAGTGCAGGGTCCTGCACCTGGGTCGGGGCAACCCCCAGTATCAATACAGGCTGGGGGATGAAGAGATTGAGAGCATCCCTGAGGAGAAGGACTTGGGGGTACTGGTGGATGAAATGCTGGACATGAGCCAGTGATGTGCTCTTGCAGCACAGAAAGCCAGCCGTATCCTGGGCTGCATGGAAACAAGCATGACCAGCAGGTCGGGGGAGGTGATTCTGCCCCCCTACTCTGCTCTGGTGAGACCCCATCTGGACTACTGCGTCCAGCTCTGCAGTCCTCAGCACAGGAAAGACATGGACCTGTTGGAGCGGGTCCAGAGGAGGGCCACAAAAATGATCAGAGGGCTGAAGCACCTCTGCTATGAGGAAAGGCTGAGAGAGTTGGGATTGTTCATCCTGGAGAAGAGAAGGCTGAGAGGAGACCTTATTGCAGCCTTTCAATACTTAAAGGGGGTCTACAAGAAAGATGGGGATAGTCTTTTTAGTAAGGCCTGTTGTAACAGGACAAGGGGCAATGGTTTTAAACTAAAGGAGGGTAGATTTAGACTGGACACAAGGAAAAATTTTTTCATGATAAGAGTGGTGAAACAGTGGAACAGGTTGCCCAGAGAGGTGGTAGATGCCCCATCCCTGGCAACATTCAGTGTCAGGTTGGACGAGGCTCTGAGCAACCTGATCTAGTTGTAGATGTCCCTGCCAATTGCAGGGGGGTTGGAGTAGATGACCTTTAAAGGTCCCTTCCATCCCAAAGCATTCTGTTATTCTATGATTCTAAGCTGGAAACTTAAATCCTCGTAAAGGGTAAAAAGAAGTCTTTTGACAGTTTATTTGTTCCAAGGAAAGGTATCAAGGATTGCCAACTCTTCCCATTCTGCTAAAATATTTATAAGAGAGTCTTCTGGAGAGATGTCCTCCTTTGATAATTTTTTGGGGATTATTCCTGAAGGTGCCTATGGCCCAAAGACCTTTTTTGCCCCTACCTACCTATAGATCTGATGAATCACTGGGAATGTCACCTTTGCTTTTAAGTGTCCTCAATCTCTACTGGTCCAAATACAGAGTGGAACCTTTGGGACTTTTCCCCAGCTTTATCACAGGTTTTGGAAATGTTGTGCTTTCTCCCAGGCCTTTCCAAATGGAATGTTTATCATCTATGCAGCCTGAACAAAAAGAGGAAATATTTCTTTCAGACCTTGATGGAGGCAGTTGATGGGAAGGAAAATGCAAGGGTAAACCATTTATACAGAGGACCATGCAGCATCCTGACATAGTTTTATTCTTCTTCAAAAATAATAAATATTCATTAACCATTAGTGAAATGCATCCACAATCTAGTGTCTTTTTTTTTCTTGCAAAGCTAGAGTAAAAGGACTGAGAATGTAATTTAGCTTATTAATATTCTTTATTTGTATTACAGTAGTAATCAAGGCCCAGTAATCACCCCCACCCTCATTGTGCTCTGACAAATGATCTTTATTTGGCTGTAACTGCAAAATGTATCCGTAGCTGAGAACAGCAGATGACCTAGTACAAGCTTCAGAATAAGTACATGTGGGAGCAAACTCCTCTTTTCTTCGATAGTGGAGTACATCACTGATGACGAGAATGGAAGACAACAATTTCATGCTATAGAAACTATTTGAGGTCCCCTGACACCTCCTTTTTTTCTTTCTACTCTGCACTGGGATGAGAATCACATTTTTGCAGATTTTTCCCAAATACAAGTGTGCCTGTCCTGAAAGCAGAAGAGGTCAGATTCATGGATATTCACTTTGCCTGAAGATTTTTTCACCTCAAGTTATTGCAAATTAGGCCAAGCAGTGACTTAACCTGTGTTCCCCAGAGCTTAGACCACTGCCTGAAACTTTTAGTTATTGTGCTTTTCTTTCATTCACTTGCGCTCTTTCTTTTCTCATTTCTTCTCTCCCATATCCTCCTCAACAACAAAAAATTCTATGGAGATTAATTAAGTGATTTCTGTGCTTTTTCTAATTGTTGTTATTGCTGAGAAACTGAACAGAGGTCTGGGGAAGAGCACAGGCCAGTGGCTGAGGCAGAAAACCAGGTTTCAAGGGACTAGATTCAGTTCCTGGCTAAACTGGAAATCTCCTAAGTATCACTGCTCATTAATTGTTCTCTGTCCTTTTCCTCTCTCTGTAAAATGAAAACAAGGATACATCTTTCCTCCCAGAAGTTTCTTTATTGATTTATGATGAGATTTGTTAAGTTTTCAGTTGTGGACATTGTTTATTATCTTGCTTGGAATTAGATAGGAAAGCTAAAGTCCCCACTGAAGGAAATTAAGTGATTGGGGAAGATAATAATCTTCATCATGTGAGTGTGCTTATTTAACCTGAGGAGGCTTTGGGAATCTACTGTAATAAAATTTGGATAAGATTATCTATGGTGATCAGCATTGGATAATTCTGATCTTGCTGATGTGAAAGGTAAAATTGGATTAAGGCTAATGCCAAGTACATAGGAAAGTTCCACACAAGTGGAACATGGAAAGACTGGTTCCAGAAAACAAGCAAGCAAACAAACAAGGGGTTCAGCTCCCCAAAAATGGAGGTTTGATGCCATTTAAAATGCCCTAAGGTGATCCAATTTAGTCTCTAACCGCCATCTCCTAGGTACCCTGTGCAGTTCAGCTTACCTAAAACTAGATACACAATTGCAGGTCAGCTGAATATTTATTTTTCTAGGCTGTCATATTGGCTTGATCTGCTCCAACAGTGATGCAAGCATACACACCTTGTCAACACTTAGAGAGCAACACATAGACACATTTACATTTCTTAGCCTGGAGATGAATCTCACTCCAAATGTTTGAATAACCTTATTCTAGGTATAAGGGCTTAAAAGTGGTTCCTGTAAAAGAGAGGAGCTTGCCAGCAGGTTTGGTTCTGCTCCAACATTTCACGTCCCTCACAGTGACCTGAACCGAACTCTGAGTTTATAATGGCATCTGAAGCCAGGTGAGTTTCCAATAGCTCCAGGCTTTCAAATGTCATGCTGCTCCACTAATTGCTTAAGCAGCTGTACTTTTATATCTTCTATCTTTTTTGAAAAGGTAATCTATTTGAACTTTTTTTTTTTTATACAAAGAAACTAAGAAAACAACAGCAAACTATTTTCAGAGAGGAGAAGACAGGTGCAGGCACAATAGACAATAGCAAATAAATAAACAAAACTCTCTTCTACCATATTGGAATGATAAAGAGCAGCAGCAGCAAAAACAAAAAACCACTGATCCTGGCATAGGGAGCAAGGTTATTATGTCTCACTGAATTATTCATTGTTACTTTTGTTGAGTTATGTCGGAGATTACATGAAGGTTAAGAAGAATGGTAGAAGAAATAAAAAATAGGATAGAACTGATACGGAAAATATGATGGAATAAAATGATTAAATGTTTCTTTGATAAGTAGCATTTATTGTCCATGGCATGAGTCCTCAAACTTCAGAGCATAAGATGGACTTTGAGTAATGAGGCTATGGAAGGTAGGAGTGAACTTCAGAGAGAAGCTCTGGCACCCAGGCTCCTGCACTGCCTCACAGGTGACATCGTTCAACATCACATTCAAGATTTGCTGTGAAGAAGTCCATTGCTATGAACACTAAGTAAACACAGTTTACAGCTAAAAGGAAATATATTTTCAATATATATTTTCCTCTAATGCCCAGAGCCCTTTAAACACAAGAACCCAGCAATATGCCCGTCTCATGGAAAAAGGGAGATAAACTCCGTATATAGCATAAAGGAATCTCCCTGTTTCTGGATCTTTCTTGTTGTCATCTACTGGGCTTGATGTATTGCTGAATTCTTCAAGATTTTAAGCTGCACAGCACCACTGTTTTCAGTAGCCTTACTGCAGTGTGTTTTCAGTGTAACATGTCAAATCAATTTGCCCACAATTGCAAATTCTTCTCTGAATTTTGATCAAATTTCTATCCCATTAAACTGGGTATATCTTTTACTATTATCCATTTTCAGTATTTTAGACAGCGAGTAATAATCCCAATACACTCCTTACAAAAAATAAAAAAATAATAAATTAAAAAGATGGGTCAGGTAGATTCTGTGCCTTAGACCTTAACGTTGACCTTTTCCAGTGTTGACTATTTTCCAGGTCATTTGTACATCATGACAGAGTCTTAAAGAGACTCTTGCACACATAATACGTAGCGTTGCTTGCTGGCTTTCGGGGTGGGGGACATTTTTGTCTGGGAGGGGTGTTTTGTGATTTTAGAGATTTGGTTTTTACATTTTATTGCCTTGACTCATTACAAGCTGTAAGAGACAGTGAACAATGTGAGTTCAACAGTTAGAATCTGTACAGATTGCAATTGGACAGTAAAGTACCCATGCCTGCAAATTGACTAGATTAAGGGCTCAATTTCCATTTTAACAGAGAACATGGAGTATTTATTGGTGGAAATACCCTTTGGCTTATCAAAAAGAAGGTTAACAGGTGGCTTGATCTAAGAGTACCTAAAGAGTGGCTAGAAGAGAGCTCTTTAATCAAGTGGCCAGACACAAGCCAAGATCCAACAGCTAGAAATTGAAGATAAAATTAAATAGGAAATAAATTCAGGTTTTTACTCTAGAGGGTAATTAGGTGTTATTTGGTGTTGGTTATTAGATTACAGGAAGAAGTGGTTGATCACAGGAACACAAGATGGTTAAGACTGTTGGAAGGGGCCTCTGGAGATCGTCTTGTCCAACCCCCCTGCTCAAAGAAGAGTCATCTACAGCAGGTTGTTCAGGGCTGTGTACAGCTGGGATTTGAACATCTCCAAGGACAGAGACTCTGCAACCTCTCTGGGCAATCTGTTTAGTATTTGATTACCCGTACAGTAAAAATGTTTTCTCATACATTTAAATGGAATTTCCTGTATTTGAATTTGTGTCCTCTTCCTCTTGTCCTGTCACTGAGCACCACTGAGAAAGGTCCAGCTCTGTCATGTTTACTCCCACATCAGGTATTTCTATACATTCTTTTTCCAGGTTAAACAAGTCAAGCCCTCTCAGCCTCCCCTCATCTCCATCACTTCAAATCTTCCCATCAAGAATGAAGGTCTTCCCACTAGTCTTTCCTTAGCACTAGCATGTGCTCTAGTTCAACCACAAATTATCAAGCTTAAGTGCATAGGTTATAAAGTGATATTTGTCATGTAGGAAGTCAGATAACTAGAATAACATGTTTTGCCATTAAAATCTTTAGAATAACACCTTTGCCTTTCAAAAAAGAACAACCTTCACTGAATGCACTGATGAATTTTCTTTCTGCCTCAAAGAACTGTGATTTTCAGTCATAGGAATAAAATTATAAAACTTGAATAATTTTCTGGAAAAAAACATTTTCTTGGACCAAATCTTTAATGACTAGTCAGGCTCTGCTGTACTCACAGTGTTCTCTTGGTCTACAGTCACTTGAGGATCTTGTTATAGGCACTTGTTTCCCTCCTAGAGGCACCGGCATTTTGGATTTTGCGGGTCAGCAAAAAGGCAATGACATGGCAGGAAATCTTAGACAATTATTGCCTTTACCTCCCATTAGTAACGTGGCTGCAGCAGGGCTGCACAGCTTGAGATGCTTTACCAAATGATTTTCAAAGTGTGGATATTTTTTTGACATGACATTTCTTTGCTTGAATAGGCAATCACCTTAGAATCTATCACTTTTCTTGGCACAGAGTTAATGCTATTACATTTCCGATCTTCCTGTGGAATTTTTGTTTGTTTTTTTAAACCTTTCATTGGAAATCAAGCTCTAGATTTAGCTCATCATTATGTTTTGCTGAATCTGTCTGCCCTCACACACTGTATTCCTCTGAAAATGGCCTGGGATTAATACAGGAACTGGATCACAGAGCTAATTACTGAAGTCTAATTCAGGTAGATAAAAATTGGGGCATTCAATGGGAGAAACTCTCAGAGTAGTGCTAAATTCCAGCAGAGCTCCAGCTGCTGGGATGCTATGAACTGGCAGCTCTCCAGAGGTGGGAAAAGTGGACACTGTCACGAGGAAGGCCATGCATAGATGAAGTGTGCCTCTTCCTCACCCAGATTTTTCACCCATTATGGCCTTCTCAGCTTTCTTAAAAGGGGTAGTAAAACCAAGCATGGAGTCTGGGTACTCCAGGACTGTCCTAAATGGGGACATAACCCAGATACAAGAGTTCAAGGAGCTGCAGTAGGAATGTGCTTGTTCTGACAGACCTTATTGTCTGATACGCATTCATGCATGCTCTCAGTCTCTAGATATGTGCCATTGTCTGGCTGCGTCCAGGCTCGCACTACTATGCAGCTTTCATTATTTCTTCCTTTAGCTTTGAGTTGTCTCAGTGTAAAAGGGTCTTGAGAACCTTTGCCTTTGCACTGTTAGAAATTAACACGTTGGGAAATGAATTACACCACCCGCCAGCTAAATAAAAACATAGACTTATCTAAGAAAGTCATTTATTGATCTTTCTTTTGTTAAAGTAGATTTCAGGGTGCAAAATACTAACTCAGCTAAATCAATATCCCTCTCACTACCAAGTTTGTCTTTAAGATTATGGGGCTATTCTGAAGAGTGGAGTTTAATTTCAAGACATGTCCCTCACAGACATCGCCTTAGTTAAGACTACGGGACATGTATTTGGCAAACGTGGAGGGGGATTCTAACTAAAAGTGATGTGTGGATCTTCCACAACCAATTCATTACTATCTCAATGACATTTGAAGGCAGAGCGAGGCATATTGCTGAAAGCTGAAATTGCTTCTAAGTACAAAGCAATTTTAGATCTCTTATTAAAGAGTATAGTTACAAATTTTGGTTTAATAATTTCTCCTTATCTGAGTCCTTAACTGCTATATATCAACATAGCTTTACTGACTTCAGTGAAATCTCATTGGAAATCTGGCCCTCTTTTTCGATAGCAAGGAAATATTTCTAAACATATCTATGTATAAGCTGTCAGCTATATGTTAATTTATACAAGGTTTGCATTTTAAAATACTATTTTATAGGAATCTAAACAAAATCTCTTAGAAAATCATATATAAAAGCATTATTTTAGCTGTAGTAAGGGACTGCTAGGTATCAGCTGTGACTCATATCTTACAGTGATGGGCATGACTGTAAAATGTGAAGTAATAATGCAGTATACAGCTGGAAAACAGTCCAACTAGCAAGAGGGGAATCAGGAAGTTAAGTTGTTGCGTGTTTTGGTTTTTTTTTCCCCGGCAAATAATCCTACTTTATCTGGAAGAATTAAGAAGAACAATTTAATCACCCTTTCTATTTTATTCTTTCCTACTCCATGATTTAAAGATTCTCTGCTTTTTCTGCTTTGTTTTTCCTCTTCTTCCCTGCAAGGAAAGTTTAATGAGGCATATTTGCTTGTTTCCATGGTATTTCAAAGAAAGATTACTAGCTGAAGGCAAAGAAATATATAGAATAAAGCAGGGAACAAACGTCTGTTCTGTAGTAACAGATATAAACCTTACTTTCAGAATTAATTATATAGAAATATTTTTCTATACTTGTAAAAAGTGAAACCATGTCAGTCATTTTTTACTTTGATGTAAGGTCTGAGGTTTTACAGAAAAAATTATTTGTTATCCAGTACTTCTCTGTTCTTTGGTCAGAAGGACATACACATGTATGGCTCTAAAGAGCCATTAAAAACATCTTTGCTATTGAAATATTTCAGAACTAAGTGACAAACAGGATTCAGTTTGTGCTATTCATACAGCACGGCACTGTATTATGCACTGTTGAAATCTGAATTGAAGTCTGTGAATAACACCCGGCCAAGAAAGGCAAGAACGTTCTCATGCATCTCCCAAGTGGGCCCAAGTCCATAATTCATTGTGCACCTACTCATTCCCTGAGTCTGGTATGACAACATTTGCACAAATGCAGACAGGAAAATGCAGTTTTCATCTAATCCAAGCTTTATTAAAATCAGAGACAAAAGTTCATGAAGCTCAGGGGATCACACATATTGCTCTTGTTCATGGTCAGAACAGAATTATCCTTCATTATTATTATACTGTTAATTTTTTGACTTATTTTTAAAGTGCCCTAAAGTTCAGAGGGATAGGATCTTGCCCTGCTGCCCTTAAAGTCAGTGCTAAAGTACCTGTTAATTTCAGCGGTCCAGATTCAAAGACACCTAAAATACTGAAATTAAATACAGACAACACCAACAGAACTTGAAGCAAGTAGTACATTTACTGCAACACCTAATGAAAAATATAGATAGGTGATGCATGAATAAAACATAGAGGTTCATCAAGGACCTATGACCTGTATAACCATGAGCAAACCGCTAAACATTGGATCTGTCATTTAAAATTACGTACCCGCGATAGGAGCCCTATCTTTCTCTCTGGTCAACAGAAAAAGATCAGCAACTTCAGAGGACAATTTAATGCACCTAAGACATGAACCTGCCTCATGACCAGGTGTCTAATTTAAGTGCCTAGAGCTAGATGGGATGAAGCAGGAAGAGCAAATACACAAAATAAACAGTAGTAGCAGTTGAGACAAAACTGCTGAGGGTTTTGTAAATCCTCTTGAAATCTAATGTGCCTTATTTCTTACCTTCAAATTGAGTTGGAGTTATTATAGCATCTCCAGAGATTTGTTAATACAAAGTGCTTTGTTAGCATAAAGCAAAAAGAGCTGTCTATTCAACAAAGGTTTGTTTTTTTTTCATTGAAATCCTAGGAACAGTATTGTCCAAAGCTCTGGTTTACTGTTTGAGGTTTTGTTAAACCTCTTCAAATGTCTCTTTGAGCTACATGAACTCACCCTTGCTGGTGCTTTCTTTGTTTGGGTTTCAGTGGGGGATCTGGCTATCTTTGTGCAGATCCCAGCTCCAGCCAGTAATTATCCAACTACAATAAAAATTGTTAGTTCTACTCAGTCGCTGCTGATCAACTAGATCTAATCCTCAATGATTTTAATAGAACCATTGTGAATCAGCCAAGATGACTTGCCTGCAATTTCAGCTTGAGGGTATGTCTATGCTAATAAAAAGCCATAGGTCATAATATTGTCAACCTAAGTATCTGATTTTATGAAGTATTATTATTTCAATATGATCAAATGTAAAATAAGGGCTATCTGCTCAGTAGTTTAATGAAAACATTCACATATTTCTTCTTACCTATGTGTAAGAAACAGTTACTTCATCTATCATTCTTTTACCCACTTCCACAAACTTCTAAAAATAATACTTTTTTTCCCACCAGTTTTACCTAGCAGACAAGAAGGAATTATTATCTTCATTTTATAGGTGGGAAATTATTGCCCAGAAAAATTAAATTACTTTTTTAAAGTACAGAGGGTTGAGAACTTATTTCTCCTAAATTCCTCCCTACTGCTTCACAGCTCAGTTATGAATGTTCTCTCTTGCACCTTGCAAATACTTCCATTTTGCAGATGGGTGTGTCTGTGTGTTTGATAGTGGGCAACATGAACACGAGAGTGTCACTAGGGTGACACTCACCCCTGCACGGACACTATTCCCACAGGCAGCCACATCTTAGACAACATGTTTTGTTTTCCTGCAGATATTAAACAAATTCACATCACCAATTTTGGCCTCCTGGAGCATAATAGGAAATTAAATTCTTCAGTCTCCAACTATGAGGTTTAAATCAACTTCCGTAATTAATCTAGAATGTAGGTACTTGTGCATAAAAAAGCATTGTGAAATAAAAACCAAAACAGATTATATGCCATTCTTGCATTCACCATATTTTCTGAGTAGCATTTCCTTATTTTTTAAGAAAAAAAATTAAAAATCTCTATTCAACTAAAGTGTTAA
Source organism: Nipponia nippon (assembly GCF_047370975.1). Classification (NCBI taxonomy): domain Eukaryota; kingdom Metazoa; phylum Chordata; class Aves; order Pelecaniformes; family Threskiornithidae; genus Nipponia; species Nipponia nippon. Next base: position 6,406,994 of record NW_028262347.1, read on the forward strand.
AATAGTATCTTATATATACTTCCAGCAAGCAACTTCTCGGCATGGGTTAGGCTCTACTTCGAAAACTATTGTCATCCAGGAGACAACCTGTAGTTTTAAATGACTAGGCTGTCAGTTCTTTAGCTCTCTGCACTTGCTTTTTCTGCTTTAGTGAATAGTAACAATTACACGACAAACAGCATGTTATTTCCAACTGTGTTTTTTTGACAGAAATCTTTGTGATACAAATATTGCAAACTTACATTCGTTTGCACGATTAATTTTTATGCAGATTTTTAAAGCCTTAAGAAGCTTTTCATAAAACCCTACAGTCTTTAGACTTTGGAACAAAACTGAGGAATCTTTTCAAAAGTATTTTTATTAAAATGGAATGCTTTAAATAGTGCAGCTTTGGGATTTTTTTTTTTACTGGTTTTGCTAGATTCGTGTTGAGATTTGCAAACAGTATATTTCATATCCTGAAAAGGGTGTTGTCGATAATGAGAATGAAATATAAAGTAATTCTGCCCCAGAAAATGTTTACAAATTACATTTTTTCTGTATTTACCAATGAACACGTAATATTATACTTAGTAAATAAACATGGAAATATTAGGATTGAGTAAAGCTTGAATGTCATTCATGAAAGGTGTTAGAAGACATAGACCCTACTCTGGTTTGGCAGAAAGCGTTCTTAAAATTTCCCTTAAGCATTTATTTTTTGAAGGACAAGTAGGGATTTTATGATCTTATTGGCACCATGGAGACATGGTGGGATGGCTCCTATGACTGGAGTGTTGGAATGGAAGGATACAGGCTCTTTAGGAAGGAGAGGAAGGGGAGATGAGGAGGGGGTGTCGGCCTCTGTGTCAATGACCAGCTGAAGTGCATGGAGCTCCACCTGGGAGTGGATGAGGAGCTGACCGAGAGCTTACGGGTCAGGATTAAAGGGAGGGCAGGGACAGGTGGTATTATAGTGGGAGTCTGCTATAGGCCACCTGACCAGGAAGACCTAGTGGATGAGGCCCTCTATAGACAGATAGGAGCAGCTTCATGTTCACAAGCCCTGGTCCTCATGGGGGACTTCAACCACCCCAATACCTGTTGGAGGGACAACAGAGCAGGGCATAAGCAATCCAGGAGGCTCCTGGAATGCGTTGATGATAAATTTGTTCTCCAAGTGATACAGGAGCCAACGAGTAGAGGTGCTATGCTGGACCTTGTTCTCACCAAAAAGGAGGGGCTGATGGGGAATGTGAAGCTCAAGAGCAGCCTTGGCTACACTGACCATGAAATGGTGGAGTTCAAGATCCTTAGGGCACTGAGGAGGGCGCACAGCAAGCTCACTGTCCTGGACATCAGGAGAGCAGACTTTGGCCTCTTCAGGGATCTGCTTGGTAGAGTACCATGGGATAAAGCTCTGGAGGGAAGAGGGGCCCAAGAAAGCTGGTTAATATTCAAGGATCACCTCCTCCAAGCTCAGGAGCAATGCATCCCAACAAAGAGGAAGTCAGGCAAAAACACCAAGAGGGTTACATGGATGAACAAGGAGCTCCTGGACAAACTCAAACACAAAAAGGAAGCCTACAGAGGGTAGAAGCAAGGACAGGTAGCCTGGGAGGAATACAGAGAAATTGTCCAAGCAGCCAGGGATCAGGTTAGGAAAGCTAAAGCCCTGATAGAATTAAATCTGGCCAGGGACAGCAAGGGCAACAAGAAAAGCTTCTATATGTACATTGGTGATAAAAGGAAGACTAGGGAAAATGTGGGCCCTCTCCAGAAGGAAACGGGAGACCTGGTTACCCAGGATATGGAGAAGGCTGAGGTACTCAACAACTTTTTGGCCTCAGTATTCACCAGCAAATGCTTAAGTCACACCGCCCAAGTCACAGAAGGCAAAGGTAGGGACTGGGAGAATGAAGAACTGCCCACTGTAAGAGAAGATAAGGTTTGAGACCATCTAAGGAACCTGAAGGTGCACAAGTCCATGGGACCTGATGAGATGCATCCATGGCTCCTGAGGGAACTGGCAGATGAAGTTGCTAAGCCACTATCCATCATATTTGAGAAGTTGTGGCAGTCCAGAGAAGTTCACACAGACTGGAAAAGGGGAAACATAACCCCCATTTTTAAAAAATTAAAAAAGAAGACCCAGGGAACTACAGGCCAGCCAGTCTCACCTCTGTGCCTGGCAAGATCATGGACCAGATCCTCCTGGAAACTACGCTAAGGCACGTGGAAAATAAGGAGGTGATTGTTGACAGCCAACATGGCTTGACTAAGGGCAAATCGTGCCTGACAAATTTGGTAGCCTTCTACGACAGGGTTACAGCGCTGTTGGATAAGGGAAGAGTAAGTGATGCCATCTGCCTGGACTCGTGCAAAGCATTTGACACTGTCCTGGACAACATCCTTGTCTCTAAATTGGAGAGACATGGATTTGATGGATGGACCACTCAGTGGATAAGGAATTGGCTGGATGGTTGCACTCAAAGAGTTGCAGTCAACAGCTCGATGTCCAAGTGGAGACCAGTGACAAGTGGCATTCCTCAGGGATTGGTATTGGGACCGTCACTGTTTAACATCTTTGTCAATTACATGGAGAGTGGGATTGAGGGCACCCTCAGCAAGTCTGCCAACGACACCAAGCTGTGTAGTGTGGTCGACACGCTGGAGGGAAGGGATGCCATCCAGGGAGGGACCTGGACAGGCTTGAGAGGTGGGCCCATGCAAACCTCATGAAGTTCAACAAGGCCAAGTGCAAGGTCCTGCACATGGGTCAGAGCAATCCCAAGCACAAATACAGGCTGGGCAGAGATTGGATTGAGAGCAGCCTTGAGGAGAAGGACCTGGGGGTGTCAGTTGATGAGAAGCTCAACATGACCTGGCAACGTAACCTTGCAGCCCAGAAAGCCAACCGTTTCCTGGGCTGCATCAACAGAAGCGTGGACAGCAGGTCGAGGGAGGGGATTCTCCCGCTCTACTCTGCTCTGGTGAGACCCCACCTGGAGTACTGTGTCCAGCGCTGGGGCCTCCAACATAAGGACATGGACCTGTTGGAGTGGGTCCAGAGGAGGGCCACGAAGATGATCAGAGGGCTGGAGCACCTCTCTTATGAAGAAAGGCTGAGAGAGTTGAGATTGTTCAGCCTGGAGAAGAGAAGGCTCTGGGGAGACCTTATTGCAGCCTTCCAGTACCTGAAGGGGGCCTACAAGAAAGCTGGAGAGGGCCTTTTTACAAGGGCATGTAGTGATAGGACAAAGGCTTTAAACTGAAAGAGTGTAGATTTAGATTAGATATAAGGAAGAAATTCTTCACTGTGAGGGTGGTGAGGCACTGGAACAGATTGCCCAGGGAAGTTGTGGGTGGCCCTGGAAATGTTCAAGGCCAGGCTGGATGGGGCTTTGAGCAACCTGGTCTGGTGGAAGGTGTCCTTGCCCATGGCAGGGGGGTTGGAACCAGATGATCTTTGAGGTCCCTTCCAACCCAAACCATTCTATGATTCTATGATTTAAATCATTCATCAGTGTCAGATTTGAAAGATGAGTACTTGGATTCCTTTCCTTCCTGTTCTGCTTTCTCTCCCAACTGGAACATTAGATGTACTTCAGGTGTCATTTTCTCCCAAAGCAGCCTCCATGTAACTCTGTATGAGCCTCCATCATTTAAGAGTGATGTTTCCAGAATGATGATCCATCCCCAACATTTTGTGACATCCTAATTACCCTACTAAAATTTCAATGGTTTAAACAACTGAGGAACAAGGCTTCACTGGGGATTTTTGTGAGGTTGTGTATTTTGACAAAGGAGAAAGTGTGACCTTAGTACGGGATTGTATCACTAACCCTTAATAAAGTTCGAGCCCCAGACTAGTTTTGCAGCCTTGCTCAATTTTTATTGTATCTGCCCAACTTTCTCTCACTGTGCAGACACCATTGCATGCATGAGAATTCATCTTTTTTTTTTTTTTTTTTTTTTTTTATTCCTATTAATGTACTGTCTTTTCTTTCCAAAGTCTATTTTGAACTGTCTGGTCTTCACATGCATAACAAAGTCTGCAGCTGCAGTTTTTACAAACTGAAGTCTTTTATGTTGCATTTTTTATGCAATACAATTAATGAATGTTACAACAAGCAAAATGAACTTTGCATCAGGGTTAAGTTCCTTATTAATAATTTTGTGCTTTTATAGATATATTTTAACCAATGAAGAGGGCTCCCTGTATCTGTTGAGGCTGCTCGATTTCCACGAAAATATTTAACTTAATCCCATTATTTTCCACATATACTTTTACATCAACAGATACCGGATATCTTTATGTATTAACTTTTAAATATAAACATTAATTAATGTTTTTATTTGAAATAAAACATTTGTTACCCTGGCCACTTTTAGTGATGGTCTCCTAGCAACCAAGCCTTCTCAAATGATGACCCTTATAAGATGCCCTTTATCATTCAAGAGGCTACTTTACTGTACATTTTTTAAAAATGTATTAAATCCTTTTTTTGTATGACTCAGTTTCTGTAAAATGGCTTTATTAATTTTCTCAATGTCTTTGTAATAATAAAATGATAGGTTCAGAAAAGTATCCTAAAATTCAACATAAAGCCGTTTATAAAAATAAAAAGAAGCTGTTGCATTCTGATAAATAAGCCAACAATTTGAGGGAGTATTGTCTTTTTTTATTCCAGGTTGCATGCAAAAAAAAAGAAAACAATTCTATGATGGTGTCTCAATTAAAATGAAATGGTTTAGTCTAAAATATCACTTCAAATTGAAGTTAATGTTCCCATCACACAACTTAGTTTAATTGATTTATTCTGGATTGGAACTGAAAAATTCAAAACCTATTGCTTTCTCTAAAAATTCAACAGTCTCAAATGCCATTGTGCTTAAAGCTGAAACAGCAATATTTTGGCCACCTGGAATTTTCAGGTTATGGATGTCATTTTTTCCCATTTATTTCTGTTTTGTCACCTCTTTCCGTACTGAAAATACTTGGGAAAAGAAAAAGAACTGTAAGGAAAAGTTTGGTGGGTTTTTTTGGTTTTAATAAGAAACCTTTTTTTTCCACAGAGGAAATAACTGAGAAAAAGGGGGGGGAAAGACAGAGAAAGGAGAAGGGAAAGAATAAAGAAGAGAGGGAATGGGAAAAATACTAAAGTCCTAAATTGGATTCAGAAAGTTGAAATGGTTTCTACATTTTTTTTAATAATTTATGGATGCAACGAGACAGTTATTTCCAATACTGTCACTGCAATTACAAAATTACTACCTTTAACTCTTAGCTAAAAAACCCAGCCCCTTGGCTGAGATGCAGGTGTTCAAGTGATACCATTTTACTGCATGGGGCTAGGAGCATGCACCGACCCAAGTAAAATGGGTTTTTGAGAGACCCTTGCATTGTAAATCCATAGCATGTTTTCTTTTACTGCATCAGTACTGTGGGGATAACTTATTAACACACATTAGCAGAACTGTGAAGCAATCATTGAGTCATGTCCCCAGTCACAAGGTTTCTTTCAAAATGTCATCCCAACTGCAATAAGTATGTGGGGAAAAGGGGTCATTTCAGTGGAAACTAGAGAATTTAGCAGTCACAGTCACTGTAATAAACAATTTTTTGTCCAATTAACTTCTCTGTCAACGGAAAAACAACCACCAGCTCTAGTTTGATGTTAGCAGAATGACTGTTTCTCACACATTAAAATTCCTTCTTCAATGCAGCATTGCAAATGCCTTCTAGTATTTGCACGGGTTCAGATTTTTAGTCTGTTATTATTCACAATATTTTCATTAAAATTGCTATTTGAAAGTTGGTCTTCTTATGGGGGCTGGCCTCCTTTTTAACAGCATTTACTTTCTACTATTAATGTGTTTGTGCCCCCACTTAAGTAATGCTAGCAACACAGTAAAAATCCTTTTCCAAAGAGCTTCCACTGCAAACCAGCAGAAAAAGTGGAAAAGGGGGTACTTAGCCCTGACTAAAGAACATCTTACTGCTTTCATAGAGTTAAGTGAGCTCCTGCATAAAGCCTTTTGATATCTGCACAGCCCCACTTGTGAAGCTGGAAGTGTGAACCCCGTGGCTTGGTTTGACATTGCGCAACAGAACCAGGTAGGACCCCAAGGAAACTGTGGGGCTGGGCAGGAGAGTTTCCTCTTCTGTCCACAGCTCAGAGTGGTCCAGTCTGGGAAACTGCCTTGCTGGGAACATGAAAGCCTGAAAAACTGCTTGCACCTGTAGAAACTCCTAAAGGCTCTGACTGCCAAGGGTTGTGGCAGATAGCAGCAGGGAGGATATGTTTCATTGCCTGCCCTCCCATCTCCCAGGTTCACTGCCTGTTAATTCTTCTTCCCTCCCCTATTTGAAAAACCTCTGCTGTAAAAAGGCAAGGAAGCAAAGACATGAAGTCTCTTCTCTGGGTTTATACTGCAGATCTGTTGAGACTTGGTCCAGGCCTGTTCACTAGACAGCTACCTGGCTTCTCAGATGTAAAGGTTTCGTCTACACAGTTCTATGCAGTTGAGAGAATTCAGGTGCCTTACTTCATCTCTGAATTTCTGGGTGATTTTCTGAACCCTTTGGTATTGTGCCAATCTGTGATTCTTTTGCATTTTTATCTCTAGCAAAAGGACACGGAGAGCATTAGACATTTCAAATCTTAATTAATGAAAATACCCTTATTGTGCATAATCAAGGTGCTGGGTAAAATTAAATAAATGGACCCTATTTGGAGACAGAGCGGAGATCAAGAGATCGAGAAACCAGATTAGACTATAAAACCTGATCCATCAATTATCAGTTACTAAAATTAACTTTGTCAAATGTCAATATGAAGCCTTTCCCCCTTGAGAACTGATGCTAGTGACACAGACTTATAAGATTAATCATCTTTAAACACTTTGTTGTTGTTATTGCTGGATAAATTTCCAGTTCATTCTTCTATACATTAGAGGAAGTTTAATTCCAGCAGATTGTTCAGTAAAACAGATGCTGTTTATCACTTTCCCTTCCTTTTCCAAGCTGCTGTTGGTTTCACAGTCAATGAGGAATATTAGTTTAAAAAGCTAAAAACCTTCATCAAATAATTGTGGCTAAGAGGACACCAGAACTTTGCAGGAGTATATCAAAGTGCATCCATTCATTGGCTCCTACTCTTGACTCTTACTGTAGAGATCTATATTTATGTATGTTCCCTGTTTACTTACTTAGAAATCTATAAATTATATCCATATCTGTCAGTCTGACAAATGCTTTAGCCAATATACCAAAGGAAAATTTGACCAGTAGGAATTTAATGGTGAGTAGGTATTGAAATACACAGCAAGAAATGCATTAACCATTTCTTTTTAATATTGACAACTGTTTTAAACAACATACAGTACTACAACTGAAAGGACAGAATCGATATCTTCCTTTATAATTACACATTATTCACAAAGAAATGTAGAATTAGGAAACTGAAGAAGCCAATGGTTACCTCTGCATTTGACTGTATCATTTTGAGGTCTTCCACATCAACAGATTCCCAAAATCAAGTACTAGCATGCACACCAACATGCAGAAAGAGCAATATTTTATCTCCCAAGACGACTATAATTGCAACGCCATGCATCTGAACTCAGAATCACTGCAGTTGAGCATTCAGTGGCAAATATATTGAAGTAGTACCCAAGAAACCTCATATTCTTGTGAATTCCAGTAAGACAGGTTATGCCAGAAGAACCAGGTAAAGAAAATTCCAAATACCAGTTACCTTCTGAGGGCTATGAATCAAAATCTTTCCCTCTCTCGGATTGATGCCTGGTTAGAGTCACATGTAGATGTAATAGGCAATAGTAAGTACTACTCTGGCTTGGGAAAATAGGTAGGATCCTATAATGTATTAGCTAAAATATGCTGAGTTTTAAAGAGTTCTCAGCACTGAATACAAGCAAAATCAGTAATAAAATAACCCACTAATGGTGGATGACAAGCAGATCTAAAAGCAGTAAGCCATGTCTATTCTATACACAGCAAAATGAAAGAACAACTGTAGTACAGAGAGTCAGCTACAGTTGGTTAAGCAGATAATTAACCAATTGTTTAATTGTTAGCTAATTGGATAACAGCAGCAGAGCAAATGCAGCTGCCTGGGTTTCAGCATAGACTTGGACCACAGCAGGAGCCTCTGGGCTGTTAGTCTACTAAGGAAGAGGATAGTACTACATGTTCATTTATATTTTTAGCAAGATAATCTGGAGTAAAGCTAGAGCAGATATGTCTATATGTGGTACAATCAGGCTCTTCTTTTGCTGTCTATACCTAAAGTGAAGGTTAGCCAATTAAAACACCAGCTACCACAGTTTAAAACATAGGAAAATTCTAAATGAAGGGGGATTTTTAAGAGCTGGAAAAAAGTAATACATAAAATAGTGTTCAGTATCATGAGTATATCTCACTCCTTTCTAAAATGTAGCACAGCAAAATTCTCCAGGATGTTATGCCAAATGTAAGTATGGTTATGGATTTGCAAACAATTGCCTCTCACAGCAAAATGTCTCTATCAAAACCACCCACTCTCTCACCAACACTATTACTCGATTTAGCTACTTAGTTAGCTGGACATTTTGCAGAACAAATAAATAGTTCTTGGTCCAAGGATCTTGTCAAATAATTTCATCAGTGATGTAATGAGTGACAGAAAGTTGCAGCAGTAGAGAAAGAGAGGACTGAACTTGGGCCTCAAAAGTATGTCTATGATTATCCAGTCTGAGCTTACAAACTAGGTGATGGGCAGTACGTATACTCTTTGCTTTTTATGAGAAGGCAGAATTCTGAACAGTAGTTTTTCTATACCTTTGCTACTGAGATTTTGATAGCCATCTCAGTAAAAATCTGATAGTTAGCATACACAATATAAAGAAATACTGTATGACTGCCAAATTTTCAAAGTATATTCCAAAAAGCTACCAGGAAGGAAACCATAGAAACATTGCTGAGTGTGTAACATCCAAATGAAAGTCCATAAATAACTACCAAGAAGAAAAAAAAACCTAAATTTTTTAGAAGACTTAAAAATTAAGGAACAATTTCTTTTTCCAAAGTAATAGCTGTATGCCACCTTTTTGGCTGCTTTCCTTTACACGTCATCTTGTTAATGTAATGACTTTCTGTTCAAGATAATACACAGTATCCACATAGTGTTGAGACATGTACAGCTCAGGGGGAGCCTACATGGAGAAATCAGTGCTCACTAGGTAAGGATATGAAGTTATATCAAAGAAGCTACTCTGCACCAATTCTTAATGCGGACACTGGCCTTTGCTATATCTGCCTTTATATACCTGAGGGAATTAAATCAGAAGCATGATTGTCTTAATTTCCCCATGTGGTGAATGGGCAGAAAGAAGTGTGTCCAGAAGGAAGGACAGATGTTAAATGGACTGTACTGTGCTGTTGAGGTGGTTTTACATCTCTGCTGCTTTTACAGGGAGAAACTAAACTGAACTGACTTCAAAGAAACATACATTCCTTAAAAAGGGAATAAATTACTTTTTTTCACCAGAAAGACTCAATTCTGCCAAGAGGACAGGATGCATATCACCTGCCTACAGATATTTAGAAGATGGGTTTGATACAAGCCTTGTAGTACTGAGGACAATCATTTTTCACCGTACTTTTCCCTGTTATTTAATTCCAGTGGTACTGGGGCCTGAGATCACAGTGTATATTTTCCACACATAAATTCTAAAGAACTAGACTTTGAATTTTGGCTTTGCTGGTGGCCTCTGTCATGCATGAGCATACAGGTTCCTGATACAATAGTTGAGCTCTATCTGTTTTCTAGTGTTAATTTGAACACTTCCCTCACATCTTTCCAAGTTCCCTCAGCCTTAGAATGGGCTTTATCTCATTTAACCTAATCATTTAAAAGTTAGGCATGCAGTCAAAGCTAGTCATGGAAGTGCCATCTGAACTCGATGAGAGGGGCAGGAGGAACAAATCACACAATATTTTAGGAATCACGCAATATTTTAGGCAGAGGGGACCTCTGTAGTTCATCTAGTCCAACCCCCTGCACAATGGAGAGTTAATTTTGACACTAGATAGGGTTGCTCAGTGTATTTTCCAGGTGAGTTATGAAAATTTCCAAGGATGGAGATTCCATAAACCCATCCAACCTGTTCCAGTGTATAGCCATTTTTACTGTGATTCTTTTTCCCCATATATCCAAAAACCTCACTTATTTTTTCACATCATTTGCCCCGTCTTTTAGCATGGAGAGTTGCTTTTGTTCCAAGGGACTCTATGAAATATCAGCACTCACATCTTGCTTTAGCAGAGTCAAGGTGATTTGCCAGTGAGCTGTGAAGATTTTCTTTTTGTCTCCTTCACTTGGGCTAACATGACTATTGTGGTTTGTCATGAGTGTCTAGATTGTGGTTAGATGTGGAAATACAGTAATAGATGCTTTCACGCAAAGATGGAAGGTTGTGACACCAGTGTCAAACCAACTATTTCAGCATTCCCTGGTGATGCATCAAAATGTCAAAATAGTGACAGAAGTTGAAAAGCATCTCTAACAGGGGAGGACCCTGAACACACACCTTCCAAAGAAAGAAAAAGGCAAGGCAGTTTCTGTTGTATTCTGAAACAGAGAGCGTCCTCTTTAATGATACGGCACTGGTTCTGGTAATGTCTAGTTTAGAAGGGCAATCAAATGGGCATGCAGCCATGTGTAAACTGCACATTTCTTTGTGGACAAATAATCAGCGGATGCAAAATGTCTGAGATAATCAACAATTATATAATTTAAGTGAAATGGAAGAGGGTTATGGAAGTACCAAATATTCTGGCAGAACAAAATAGAATTAAGTATCTGGCAGAATGAAGTAGAATTAAGTATCAAGAGCACTTGCTAATTTTTTAGTCTTCTTCTGGGGATCGAAAGTACCTGTAATTTTGCTGTACTTTGTTTATGCTGTGGTAGCACAGTTATGGCCCAATGTGCCAGATGAATAGCACATAATAGTAATTAATCCTTGCACCACAGAATTTGCAATACAATTAGCTATGATGAGCGAAGAATGGAAGACTTGCTTTGGGGATGTGTAATCTTACTTGGGACTAAAATAAGATTTACCCCCAGTTACACTTACAGTCATGAAGGCACAGAGAATCAAATAATCTGCTCAAGTTTGCAGAACAACAGATGTAGCAATTCCAGGAAGTGATCATATATTTTTCAGTCCCATAATGTGCTTCAAACTGACTGTCATTTCCTATTTCTTCTTTTAATAACTACGTGCTTAGTGCAGGGCAAGAAGCTGGATTTCTTTTATGCTAAATATTCAGATGGAAAAAGAAGGCTTGCAGTCCGGAGATTCCTGCTCCCTGAGGAGATGTTTCCTACCCAGACTGCTGAGGTACCACTATGCATAGCTGAAGAAACCAGGATGGCAAGAAGTGAATTAATTTTTTAAGTGCTAACCCATGGCTGAAATGGTTTCAAACGTGTTTTGGGAATTTAAATCCCAAGGTCTTTATTTAAGCCCATATTAGCTATCAGTTTAGATGAGGGTCTGAACAATACCTCTTAGCTTTACTAGGTTTGTTTCAGATGAATCATCCTGAAATCAGTATAGAAGTCAGAAACGTATTTAAGTAGAAATGAAGTCAGTGTTCTTTATTGCTGAAGTCCAAGTAATTTTTTATCTTGTTTAGCTTAACGTTGCCTGGCAGAAACAACAACCTGGGAAAAGCTGCAAAGGTAAATAAATCCATTAATTAAGCAATTTAAAATTTACTTAACATGCTGTTTTTTAAAGAATTTCTTAACACTATTTTCTAATATATTAAGGTGTCCATTATGTTAGTTACAGCAATTAGTTCCATCAAACTTACATCATCATTTACTTACTATTGTTGAACAGTGTAATATTATTATAATAATACTGCAGTTCACTGCAAAAATTAAAACCTCCTATTTCAATAGAATTATCACATCTTCATTCTCCTCTTTAACTAAGAAAAAAGGCTCATCACAGCCATGTTGTTAACAGAATGATTATTAGACCAATTCATCACTGTAATCCACTTATGCCAAGTAACCTTCTTAGGTCTACAGTATTTCTGGTGTCCTTTCTGAAAAGCTAAAATACCTCAGTAAGGTGAACAACTGACTGTCTCAAAATAGTCTTGTCAAAGGTAATGTAAATTCCTATTACATTCAGTAGAGGAAGGATGTTTTGGCAACTACCAAGACTAGTCTGACACCTCTCAAATATTGTACACCTGTGTGTACCTGTTTCTTACAATTTGTTTTGCTAAACATGGAACAGAGTCTTCAATGTTAGAGCACTTAAAATCAGTAACCTTTATTTTTTCATATGTGACATTGCCCAGTTCCCTGTTGAGTGATTTCATATCTAAAATGCAAGTGTTGCTGGACGATGCTATTTGCATTAGATGAAATTTGACTTATCCAGCCACACAGGAGAGGAATAAAACACTTTCTTTTTATTGTAAGAACAAGGCTCTTTTGGACACATCAGGGGATGATTCACTGCAACCATCTTCCATCACCAAAAATATCAAAGGTCTATTTTAAAAAGAGGCCAAAGTGCTTTGTCTATTTCACAGCCAAAAACTACTGTGAGATTAATTTTCTCCTATAAAGGTATAAAGTTCAAGTTGCTAAAATTAGCAATTGTTTCACCTAAGCCTCTTCTCTATGGTCCTATTCAAAGCAGTATTGTTTAGTGTTTCAGTGCCTGCTGCTTAAAATGTAATGTTCCCCATTTAATGTGTCAAAAAGCTATAGCTAATTATTCTCATAGCAAGGATAATCGTACCAATTATGATTCTTTAAAAAGAATGGTGGAAACAAAGAAGTAGAGATAAGATTTAACAATGACAAGACAAATTGGGGAGGCAGGGAAGTCTTAAATGTTGAAAACCTACAGTGCCTTCTTTTTTACAGGAAAGAATAAAATTACAGTTTTATGAAAGAGACAAGTTATCACCGTTCAATCTGTGGAATTATGGATTATTATGATAAGGCTCTTCCCGGTTTGTAATGAAACTCATAGCTGTCTTTTCAACCTCAAAATCTAGGGCTGAGGATATGACATAGAGCAAGATCTAATGTTTGTACCGTATCTACCTTAGACTGATAGGTGGTGGAATTTTAGGTGCATAGTCCTGAAGGCACTGGTCCGCCCTTTCCAAAACAAACACCTTATTTCTCAGGATGGTCTATGAAGAGAGGCAGATGGTCATAGGATTATGCAGTCTTCCTATGTCAAGTGTCTATATCCATTGATTGCCTCAGGAACACAAGTATTGCTAAAGGACAATTCAGACCATCTAGGTTAGATCTCTGTTTCTCTTTATTAGTGTATAGAGTGTACAGGCTTTTCCATCCAGCTAGGATACAGGCTGCATTTCCCCCTTTTAAGGAAAAGTATCAAAAAGAGCAGATCTGAATCCTGATGAGGAAGAAAACAATGGCAACAATGAGACCTATATCCCCAGCAAAGGTAAATAACCAAAAAGTGGAAGACGTAAGTTGTCAGCCTAGAAGGTGAAGAGCTCTTCTTTCCCACATCAATAAGACCACAATAGGACATAGGACACTGTCAGGGAGGAGCACTCTGTGATCCTGCTAAAAATGACTCTTTATACTAGTAGAAAACCAAGGATCAAGGAGACAGTGAGGACTTTTGCTCCTTCTGCCCCTCTGCCAGAACAAATGGAGAATCTACTGGCTTTTCAACTCAGCCAGCGATCTGCTCCTGCAGCTATTCTACCACTTACTTGTGTGTATTGTTAATCACTTTAAATGGCTTTGCAACACATTTGGATTTCTCTGAATGTAGTCACAACTTTGGACAGAAAATCACAAAGCCTTTGGTTCTGATCCAGATCACACAGATAGTTTGAACATACCTACTGTCACTTAAAAAATGAAGAATAGCATTGCCCAATTGTCCTTTTGTACCTGACAAATTCAAAGCCACAGATTGAGTTCAAACAAGTGTTGCCCTGTTCTGCAAGCGCTGATAATAAAGACACCATGAAAGTTCCTGGCACAAAGGAAAACAAGTCAATATACACATCAGAACACTACAACAGGTAATATTTAGCTCTATTATAACCAGGTATTCAAGCACTCTTGGAGAAATTGAATCTTCCTGCTGCCATTTCTGCCATGCTTGCTTTAAGCTGTTCTCTTATCCAACTCCCTGACTGTTTATCAAACAGAAGACATCGTCTGGGTGCTAAGGAGACATTTCACCATCAGGCTGAAGTGTGGCCCTCTCTGAGAGGTGTCATGGTAAAAGGTGCTGAGAGATGGGAAGAGTATAAAGTCTTTTTGACTCTCTTCCTCCCCTATTTCAAAATCCTTTTCTGAAATGTATCCTTTGTTGCTACCAGGCAACTTTTATATTAAGAGAAATTTATACCAAGGCTAGAGAAAGAAGTGGACGGAATGAAAAGAAAACCTGTAAGTGTAAAGGTTGCTGAGACATTTAGAAAAAACTTGAAGGGGCTATTAGAAAGTTGGATTTTTGCTTAGCAAGGTTTAAATGAAACATGGTTATGTGGGGCCACATTACCTTTAGAAAGACTGTGATTATCTCACAGCACAGTGAAATGAACACCTACTTAGCAACTGCCCCAGGCTGTTAATTATTGTGAGGATTTTTCCACATTCCCACCTCCCATGACTGGTATTGTTCTGTTCCTAAAAGGCTGGGAAACTCAAGAGACAGTCAATAGGGCTTGGATTCCTTAACCAAAATATAGCTGCCTATTGCATGACTTAGACATACAGGTCTTGCAGTAGAAGCACTGGTAGGTCGTTCTCTGTTATGCAGAAAGGTGTGTAGCTGGGAGTCATACTTTACATTGGGAAAATCAAGGATGTAGCATTGAGTTCTGGATATTCAAAGGTATTAAAAAATACCTTAGGTTCTAGGATCCTTCCCTGTATTTGTTCCATCCTTCTTCACAAATCTTAGACCATTTTTTCCATTATGAATTCCATTTTTCTAATAGATTTTCCACCCATTGTATACATGCAAAATGAGACTAGTTAGCATTGTCTGCGAAATACCAGTTTGCCTTGAATTTCCTTAAGATGGCTCTGTGAGGCAGAAGGGAACTCACGGCCAGGATGCAAGTTTTGAGGACCTATGGGCAAGTTTCACTTCATCTCATATAAACTATGTAAACGTTTTTTGTCTTGTCTGTGCCAATTGTCTGTACTCTTTCTTTAGGAAATGGAAAGGGATAACTACTTTCAGCGGGCAAACGATCCTGCTCATCATGAATACTTATTTTAGATTAAGACACATACTCTGGAATACCTCTCTGCCTCTCCTTGAATTACAAAAAAGAGCTTAGACCAAATGTTTTCCTACTGGATAACTAAATTTAAGCTCTTGTTGCAGCTAAATAGAACAAGAACACTGTGAGACTAAGCCTAAAAGCCTTTTCTGTACTACAGCTGGTAAACAGGCCACCTGACAGCAAGGTTACATGCAGGTTACAGACACTTCCTCCTAACATTTTTTTTAAAAACACTGCTCTCTTTATCCTCTATAACACAGCTCAGACTATCTCAAGCCATCATGCACATGAACAGTCCAGACAGCTGGATGGTTTTGAATGGTTCAGTTGCTGTTAAGTCTATACATGAATCTTACTAAAAGCCTTTTGCAGGATTCAGGAGTTACCGCTTCAGCCAGTTCTGCCAATAGCAAATCTCATGTTCTGCCAGTAACAAGCCTATTTTGAGTATGCTAATAGTTTCACTGAATTACCTTAGGCTTGCTTTTGCATACTGTCATTTTGTGGCCTAGTCTAACATCTGAGGGGGCATTAGGAAACTGGTGGATGAAGCATCTAATGATGCCGTGGTCAGGACATGGTTCTGCAAGGAGAACAGCCCAAATGGCCTCATGAGAGTATTCAGAGATTCTCCTCGAGGACTTTAAGGTTTAAACTACAGCAGAAGCAAAGCCTTTGCTTTTACTATATGAGAACAAGAGGGGAAAAAAATTGGTTTCCCTTCTGTTCCCTAAATGAGAAGCAGCAACCCATTCCCCATGCTCCCTTACAAGTGGCAAAGCATGAGGAACTGCCAAGGTGTCAGACTGGAGTTTCAGGTCATTACTAATCTGGTTGACATGCAAAGTGCTGAGGTAGAAATTGAAAGCCCCGTTGCACATCCCAGCCCCCTGAGACATTCGGTCTTCCAGGAATCATTATTTCTTCTGTACAATCTATTGTTTCATAAAGAATATTGTGTTTCAGCAGAAAAGTCAGATGTGTCCTCTCATAACTCCATGTGGCTGTTAGCTTACTGCTGAGTTAATACTTTGCCACATAAATAAAACTGTACAAAAAAGAGAGAGCAGACTTGCAAAGAAACATGGGGAAAAGTATAATGCATTGGTGCTCAGGGCTGAAAAGCTGGTGAGTTTCTTTCCTTTCCTTTTTTCTTCCCTTTACCCTTACAAGTTGATGTGTATCCAAACAGCTTGAAAAGTACTTTGAAATCCAGCTTTAGTCAGCTACGATGAAGACATAAGAGGAGCTGATTTTTCCTTTGTGATGCTTTGTTTTCTTCTCTCTTTTATTCAGTGTTCGCTTCAGCAGTGGCAGCAGGAGAGGAGCCAAGTATTTTTTCTTGGAACTTTTTACTTTTTTGGTGCAGTTAAAGACATATTTCTTGAGTTACACTGGGCAATAGTCACTACCTATTGCTATTAAGCCAAGTTCAGCTAGTGAGCTGAGACAGGAACTAACCAAACTGCAAGCCCTCTCAAGGTAGGTATACCATAACATTTTGCCTAAGGGCTCTTTACTCAGGTAAGAAAATGCTGTTTTGGGAAAAGATGTGAAACAACTTTTATTACAAAAAATAATAAGTAGTACTATATTTATCTGGTTTTATTTTTGATGAAAACTGTACTGAAAAAATCAATTTGACAAACGTTCTAAGGTACCATTTGTATGGGCTTTTCATCAAATTGGGGACCAGTCATTGCGCTCAAGAGCAAGGCTGCCACTCAAAGGGATCTAGACAGGTGGGAAGACACGGTCAACAGGAACTTCGTGAAATTCTACAGGCAAAAAATGCAAAATTCTGCACCTTATATGAGTTATCACTGCTTGGCCAGGGAGCAGCTCTGCTGAAAAGTACTTGGAGGTCCTGGTGAGCAAATAGCTGAAAGTGAGCCAGCAGCATGCCCTGGCAGCAAAGAGCAACAGTATTCTGGGCTGCTAATGCAGGAGCAGAGCCTGGAGTTGGAGAGAAGGGATTATTCCTCTCTAATTGACTGTCATTAACCCACAGCTACTATACTGACCCAGTTTTGGGTCACTCAAAAAAGAAAGGCATTGGTAAACTGGCATGAATTCAGTGATGGTCCACCAACAAGTGAGGTGGGTGTGGGAAGCAGGAACTGGAGTAATTGTCCTTCCAAGATGCTGGGGACCTGGGTTTGTTTGGCCTGGAGAAGAGACAGTTTCAGGAGGACGTAACAGCATCCTGCCCATACCTACAAGGAGGGTATCAAGAAGACAAAACCAGGCTCTTAAAAGTGGAGCATGGTGGGAGGACAAGACAACATGGGTATAAGAAAAAGAGAGGTTCAGAATAAATATACGGAAAAATGAGGACAGTCAGGCACTGGAACAAGTTGTTCCTGGAGCTTTTCAAGACCTGGCCAGCAAGTCCTGAGCCACCTGGTCAAATCTCATAGACGGCCCTGATATGAAGGAGCAGGGTTGAAACAGAGACCTCCTGATGTTCCTCCCATCCTATGTCCTAGGATCCTATGAAGTCTCTGCTGACTTTCTATTCCTGTGTCCTTTGTCAGCATATTTGAAAATGCCACCCATTAGCTTGCCATTCTGCTAGTGATAAGGTCGTTTTTGAAAAAAAAAATCCAGAAGAGCACAACAATGGGTAATGGTTTTAAACTAAAAGAGGGTAGATTCAGACTAGATATAAGGAAGAAATTTTTTATGCTGAGTGTGGCGAAACACTGGAACAGGTTGCCCAGAAAAGTGGTAGGTGCTCCATCCTTGGAAAAATTCAAGGTCAAGTTGGATGGGGCTCTGAGCAACCTGATCTAGTTGAAGATGTCCCTGCCCATTGCAGGGGTGCTGGACTAGATGACATTTAAAGGTCCCTCCCAACCCAAACTGTTCTATGATTCCATGAATTACTAATGATTTTAATACTGAGTTTGTAGAGTAGACCTATGCAGACAACCATGAGTTTCCTCAAAATTAAAGTTAATATTAAAACTCTTGTTCAGCAAAGCACTTAAACTCATACTTAAATTTAAGCATATCTTTATTTCCTGTTCATTATAGTCTCTCTACTAAATTTAGATATTTATGCCTTTTTTATTCTGATTTCTCTAATGGACTCACACATTTGTATCTTTTTAAAAGATTGTGAACACTTTCTTAAAGCTGGGCAAACACTTAACATCTTTCCTGTGCTGAGATGTTTTGTAATATTAATATGCAATTATCGTTCATCCAATTTGTGGATTAGGTGTTATTTCATTTTATTTTTACAGCTATATGCAGTATTACCAACCATTACTATGTAAGTAAGAAATGATGAAATTATATGGCTACCGCATAAAATGTAATCGTGCCAAAATTATGAGTTTTAACTCTGAACAATTTTTAAAAGTAAAAGGATCCAGTTCTATGATATTCCTTTGGCAGGGTGTGTGGTGTGACATGGAGTACAGCGGGTACGCTCCACAGTGCTCATGAGTCGTGCACAGCCTGGCCATGGGAGCTCCCTGCTGACTTGAGACGAGGACATGCATTGCTGCTGTACCTCATCATTTTGGTTCAGAGTTGACTCCATGTGAGTGTGTTCTAGCACATATTGCAGTTTCCACCCTGCCCCTGCAGCCTGATTGTTGCTGGAGGAAACCCAGATATGGAGCTGCTTTAGAGGAAATCCCACTGTCTGACATGGCCTTGGGGCCAGGAGAGCATTGGGCAACAGGAGGGAAAAACATAGCTGAAACCTGTTTGAATTATCTTCAGCCAGCATAACAAAAGAAATGCTGCCAAGGACAGAAGACCCTCCAAAGCATTGGCTAGAGCTGTTATCTCATTCACAGCTGAGAAGAAATAATTCTCAAGGTCAAATGGAAGCTGAAGTGCTCCTGGCCTCATCTTGGGAGTCCACCAGATAAATCGTTGCTTTTAAAGTGTCAGGAGGCACAAATGACTTGCTCCTTCTTTATTGATTTAGGGGACTGTATTCTTCATGGTCTGACATGACCATGGTGACACCTCATTTGAGATCTCCAAATAACAGCACAGCGGTGGTTGACCATAAAAGCTACACCGAAGATCCCTGCGATCCAATGCCTGATTCCCTCATCACAGTAAGATAGCACCATAAGACAAAACAGTCCTTTGGAGCTGGACAAAGAACAAGATTAAAATCATTGTCTTTGCAAAAATGTCTTGTATACTGGCAAAGATTAGATAAAATAAAAGAAATTAATATAAATGTCTAGACAGATTCTCAGAAGCATTGGCTGGCAAATGACAAATGAATCCAGGAATGCTGTATAAATTTACAATATCTGAGAATCTGATACTGTTTCCTTAGGATAATATAAAAGCAATAAACCCATAAAAATTTAAAAAAAAAAAAAAGAGAATGATGTAACTTAGTCTTGGAATACTTAAAAAATTATATCCAGTGTTAATACACACACAGATGACAAGAAAAAGGTTTTCAGAATATTGGTTAAATGCAACGCTGAATGGTGTGTGTTAATATTAATTACTGTTTTCACCATTATTCTCTTGATGTTCTAGGAAAGATCAAGAGAAAGACTAGCAAGAATTTTTAACTTACACTGATATGCAAATTATTTTTCCATATAATATTATGCATTTTCTTGTGGCAAACTTCATCCTTTATGCTTTTTCCATCAAAGAAAGAAACAATACTTTCTGCCTGAGGTATCCAATCAAAATTTGTGACCCATTTCAAGCTTTATGATTCAAGTATGCACAGTGAAACCCTTAAGTGCATGTTGTACAAAGGGTGACTCCATTATGTTTCATGGTGGGGTTTGGGTCTTTTTTATTGCTTTTTAAATTATTTTCCTAATAATTCTTAATTACTTTTACAATTTACTTTTTGACCGTTGCTAACCACTGAGCCACATGTTCACAGAACTAGTCATTGCAATTTCAAGATCGCATTCCTCAATGACAACAACTAATTTTAACGTTGTATATGGAAAAGTTAGGACAATTCTTTTCATGTACATCCATTAACATTTGGTCTTATACAGTTTTATATCCCCACTCGTTACCTGCTGATCATCACATGTTGTACATCACATGTATCATATTGCTAAAATGTACTGAGTTGTAGAGCTAGAGGTCAAGGCAAGGCTTTAGTTTAGTTGTTAGGCTGTGTCTCAGCATTCAGATCTTAGATATCCCATAGATCTCTGTGAAGCACTTTCCTGTGTGATTTTCCTTCACAGAAACTAGAGTATCAGAACTTCAGTACCTCTGGAACTGAACCTTTAATTCTTTGTATCTGTGTTCTCCATGTATCAAATCTAATATTATTCTGCACCAGAGATAACAATTTTCTCCTGAAGAACAGGGGCTGTAAAGAAAAATTCATTCATTTTTTTTAGGCACCTCAGGCAGGTTTCAACTGGCCTAATTTTAAATGTCTACAAAGTAATTGTCTATACCTGAACTAGGTGGGCTTTTTTTGACTCTTAGAGACCAGGGAGAGAAACAGGCACCTAAAGAAGCTGATTCATCTCATCCTCAGGTAGACATCCATAATAGGTCAGATGAAACATGTAATTTAAGTGCCTGTTCTCTCTATGACTGTAAAAGAAGTTCAGATGCATACTGGACCATACAGTTCAGATGTAGACATCTACACAGCTGGATAGCTACACATACTGAGATGAGCTTGACATTCTGAGTTTACAGTGATGACTGCTGTTTCAGCCTCTACATAGATACCTAATGGAAAGTTTATGCAATATATATGTCTTTGGGTTATAATCTAATCAATATTTTAATAACTACATTTTTCACAGTTAGAAAGGATATTTTCCAAAGCTATACGAGCATGATTTTGGTTTAAATTAAGATTTGGAGTCTGTCATGAACTGTAGAAACTCTGAGAGAAAAGTGCCGTGATCGCATATAGCATCATGACCCAAAGGATGCATGGAAATTTGTTTGCTAAATTCTGAATAAAATAGCACAGGTACAATGAGATTACCCTGTAATTGTATTTTCACCAAATTACTTCTGAATTCAATATAATTAGTTAAAAGTAGCTCAAAGCACCAAGAGGAAACAGAGTAATACAGAGGGGAGAAGTGATAAAGAATATATCAGAATGATAATGCAGGTTAGGCTAGTGAAAACTCCTTGTTCTGTACCGGAGGTGATAAGTAAGAAAATACAGTTTCAGATTCTTTGAGTATTTAAAACTTCAGAAGGAAACAGGAAATGTTATATGTACAAAAAGAAAGGGTGATAGAAGCCTGCCTGGCCTTCATGAAGGATGCTAGCATGCATTAACCATCATTTTTGGTACAACTAATCTCACAACAGTGAGAACTTCTACCTTTACTTCACACACAAGTTCAGAGACATTGTAGAAGTCAACCTTTTATGGCAAAAGTGCACTAAACTCTGTTGAGCATCAAGGAGGCATTTCCAAGAAGGGCTCAAGGAGTCTTCTAAATGTTGTGAAAAAAGTGGCTTTGTAATAGTTGAATAAATTGGCTTCATTAGACCCAGAGGTGAGAACGACACAAACTTTTCCTGGGTTCAGTATCTGTACTAGCAGGGTGAGAAAGACAGCTTTGAAGTGTCCTGATTGTTCTTAGGAGTGAGATTGTGTTCTAGCATAACAAAAGACAGTATTCTGAGAAACAGAAAACATTCATTTCATTCAAAATATAAATATATTAACAAAACAGACCTAAATCATGGGGGAATGAATTCAGAAGTGCATCAATCTTTAGCAGATAAGCAAAGGCAGGGATCAGGCTCAATGCATGAAGAGAATTGTTATGGGTGAGGAAAGCACACAATCCTCTTAACAATGGGCTATGATGAATTGAATGGGAAACAATGATGAATAATTTCCCACAAGATAACTTTATACTACCTAAAAATGTTGGAAACATAAGAAGAAAGTTGTTGCATTATTGCTTGCTTGGAATCAAACATTGCCTTCTCCCCAAGTCTCAAGGGCTACTTGTGGGAGTGTCCCATTAACCTTCAGGCCATGGGACAGTTTTCTGAGAGTACCCCACAGCAAATGCTTTCAGCCAGCCTCATCCACAAACTCCTAGCCTGCAGTTCCAAAGTTGTTCTGGAGGCAGTTTAATGCAATTCAATAGAATTAGCCTTTAAAATCACAGCTATTTTCCAAACTACCTCTGGTAGGTCCCCCATTGCCTCTTTCTCTATTCCTAATCATGAACGTTGATGGCTGAAAGTAGCAATTTTTCTCCAGAAAATTTTGGTTTAATAGCTTGCTGTGAAAATACCCCTCTCCCACAATTTATCCTAGAAAGGCATGATCCCAAGCTTTCTACCCTGCAGATTTCTAGACTCACAGCTCCCCATGGATTGAAGAAGAGACAGAAGCTTGAGTATTAGAGATCTACAGATGCACTGCAAAACTCAAGGTCCAGGCTTCCTGCTCTGCCTTTCAGGATCTTGTCAGCCCTTGGGAGTACTAACCTGGCAGTTTTTTCTGACTTCTTGCCACCTTTTCTCAGTGAGTCTTAAAAAAACGTGCAGTTGCTGAATGGAAAGCAGGAAGAAAGGGAAAATGATTAATAACTAATTATGCTGCATCAGTTCCCCAACAGAAAACACAGTCCAGCAGTTTAGGGATGTGAGGAACATGCCTTTGCAACTATTTATATTTAAAAGTAATAACCTATACACAGGTATAAAACTCTTCTGAGGGAATTTAATGTTTGTGCAAGATTTCAACTCACTGCCTCTGAGACTGAGATGCTCTGTCATCACCCACAGGGCACGGATAACAGAAGTGCTTGCAGTGGACAACAGTCCGCTTGCAGAGGTAACTCCAAGAGCTAGGGCCCCTGGTAGCCACACAATCCTGGTGTCTCTCTGATTAGCTTTCCTGCTTTTTCTCATTGAGGGTAGTAAAGTGCCCAGCTATGGATGAACTGAAACTCATTTCATGTATACCGTTGAAAAGCCAACAGAGAGGAAGAGCTTGAGGTGCATCAGCTTGGATGCATCAACCTCTCTCACTCCCTGAGCCATGTAGCTACTCCAGAGCTCTTGCTGCCTTTAGAAAAATGGGATTTGCAGTGGAAGGAATCAAGTGTGTTATATTATTTCCAGCTAAAAGGAGTCATCCATGACGGTAAGACCTTTATCTTTTGGGACCATGGCTCAGCAACCAAATTGCTTGAGGATTTCAGGGGGAGAAAAGGAAGGAAACAGAGGTTGAGGGGTAAGAAGAGGAAGCAGATGTGACCACAGTGAGTGCCTTGACTCTAATCATGTCTCAGTCCTGTTGGTATAGCTTATAGGGAGGAGTCTGTGTGAACTTGTGGAAGCTAAATAATGTTGAATGTCATCTGTTATACAACTCGGTCATTGCAAAGGGAAAAAAAAGTTTCTTTTTTGCCTCCTATTTTATTCTTTGATGTTGCATTCAGCTATTTTTTGAAATTCAAAGTTACTACTCTTCAGTTAATGACTTCTGAAAAAATAAATATAAACTTTGATAACTTGAGTGATTATTTTTTAATAGTTGTCTACAATCTAAGCTTGCAACAAGTTATTTTAAAACATTTTTTTAGCCAACTTTTAATTTATAGTCACTCCCGAAACAATGTTCGTGTAATATCTTGATTAAGTAATATTAACAACTGCCTTCAAAGTATTGGTTTCACAAAGATAAAGGACTCCCAACTTACATAAGCTGTCACTTCCTGTGGTCTGATAACATTTTAGATTAGTTGAGTCTTTAATATTAACATTTTCTCTAGACATTCCCAATTTTCCTAGTGAGTTGCATTGTTTTGATTTTTACTTATATAAATAGAGAAGCCCTAAGGGGCCTACATTGAGATGCCTTAAGCAGTCTGATTTTCCAATGGAAAGCAGAGAGTCCTCCATCTTCTGAAAACTAGACATCTTTAATACGTTTGTTTATTTGGACATGCATAAAATCTAAGTATGCAAAATTGTATTTTTTAATAAGGTTTAAAAAAATCTCCCTTTTTCTATATGTACCAGTAAGGATTTGTAAAGACTGCAGTTATCACTTCTAATATCACTTCTAATATAAATTTAATTTCACATTTTTTCTGTGTATCTGTGATGAGAGTTTGAGCAACAAATGAGAACTTACCTTTTGTATTTTTCTTTATTTTTAAAGCACAAGGAAAATCCTAAGGGAGAGCAGAAGGGAGAAGGAATATACGAACAAGTATCCACTTGTTTTATATATATATATATATATATATATAAAATATCACCTCCAGTCATATTCATACAAGATAACGAGGTGACCCCACTGCCACTTTCCTTCGAAGTTGAAAGGGAGGTTACATCTTTGCACACTTAAAATAAATGTTTGCCTTCTGTAAAAAAAAAAAAAAAAAAAAAAAGGTGTTGCTCAAGGGAAGCTATCAGCACTTGAGAGAACCATAATCCCCACCATCTGCTACCACAGAGACAGAGCAACTATTCACAGCTTTTGTTGCAGTCCTCAGGCTGCAATTGTACTGCAACTGAGGGTGGTCACAGTAGACCTGAGCAATTTTATATCTTTACTGCTTATTCCCCTGCCTACCACCGCCTCTCTTCCTCCCTGCTCTGCCCATTTTTTTACTGTAATAGGCAAAATGAGGGCAGGGAAGGGATTGTATCTTTCTGATCTTTAGGCCACCTGCTGCCACCAACAGAAACATGAAATATGCATTGTATTTTGGGCCTGTAGGAGATGTCCCCTAGGCTGAGATTCATTTCATTTAATTATAGTCATCTAAAAAGTATCCAGTCTAAGCTAACTATCTAGGCTCCTCCTATAGACAATAAAAAAAGAGACAGTTCCAAAGGCGATTCATCCTGTCCTACAATTGGTATTAATCCTAAAACAAGTGCTGTGTAAAACAAATCATCCTGTCTGCTACAAAAGGAGCTCAGTCTCCAACTTAGAGCAGCAGATACCCAGGATGGGTTTTGTCTGAGCAAATGCAGACACCTTCAATGCAGATGTCCTTATCTGAGCTGACAGTTTAGACTTCTTTTATAGCCAATGGAAAGAACAGGAACTTCTGATTCCTCTTTTCCTAATGTAGATACAGAAAGATTGAAACATTATAAGTATTTCTCTCCACTAATGACAATGATTAGCTTGGAAGTAGACCTTTTTTTATAGATTTATCCAGTTAGAAGAGGCAACTTGTGTTTCTAATTTCCAGGTGGTTAAAATTAAGTGAGATGAGTCTGGACTTTTCTGACTGACCCATACAACTAGAAATCATGCTTTATGAGCAATGCCACTAGCTTTAAAAGATTAGTCCCCTCGGCTGGACAGTCATTGACCAACATTATCACATTCAGTTTCTGGACTGTGCAGCTTTTCATGCGCTCTCCAGAGTAGCATGCAGTGAGCCAAAGACTGAAGACCACTCTTTCTTCTATCACACCAATGTAAAGACACAACAATTCCTTCGAAGTTTCTGAGTTATTGAAAGGGAACAGACAAGAATTTAATGCTAGAGGTAAAATGTGTGTATGTTACATGAACTGTCTGGAAACATTCATATGGCACAATGTTCAAATGCCCACGGCACTTAATTTTCATAGGCTGGTTGTCTTACAGTAAATATATTATGTGAGCTACACATTTGTAAGGGTGCTTATTCACCACAATGTGCATTTCAATAAGTACTAGTTCATGATAACCTTTAAAACACAAGCATCTTTACTTCATTGGCATTTAAGTATTGGATTGAGCTTTATCTCAATGAGCTCATTAGAGAGAGTTAAATGTATGGGAGGATAGTTCTTCAGCCTTATTTCATTGTGAGTTTTATAGTTAATTACTAGGACAAAACACTAAATAAGAACACAAACAGTATTACAAGTTAAAATGGAAGGTTCTGTGGCAGATATAGCTTTATAAAAAAAGCATAAGTTAAATGCTAAGAACTCATTCATAATAAAAAGCTATTTCCCAAGTATTATGTGCTATCTCCATTATGGTTAAACATCATAAATTAGCAGTGCACATTCCAATTCCAACGTCTTGTGTTCTTCAGTATTCTTAAAAATCGGTCAAATCATAAGTCCACTAGCGCTTCAATGGAAGTAATAGAAGACAGAAATGTGTTTTAGATAATACTTCTTATCTTCAGGCAACACATTTTATTACCTAAAACTTCATTACTGTGCAGAAAAAAAGGAGAAAGAGAAACATATATTTACTTGTAGTGAATCATACATTTAAAATGATAACAGAATTGATTTCTTCCTCCATTTTTTATCTTTACTGTATACATCATGACCTATATGCTGAAATGTGAAAACCTAGAAATTTCTGTTACACTTTTATATTTTCCAGGAAAAGAACAATAATGTTCTCAGAAGAATGATATTTTTGCATTGTTATAATGTGCATTGTTTTTCTAAGATCAAATCTAAAAGGAAAGGGGCCCCCATATCATCCAGGGCAGTGCTTCTGTCAGATCACATAGTTATATTTGCTGAACAAAGTCAGTTTGCAGTTTCAGTGGGAATCCTCAGCACAACACTAAGGAGGCAGTAATGCTAGTTTTTATGTGCAAGTACTGTGTGTGAAGTCTACTTTAAGGATAACAGGGTGACACCAGTGATTTTAAGTGTGTATAATCAGTGGGGAACGAAATAAAGAATCTGAACCTACTGTCAATGATTACCTACAGATTTTTGTCATCTGCTTCAGAGAGAACAAAATGATGTCCAGTTTCTGCTGTTTCTGTACAGCCAGTTATGAAACAGCCTCTAGCATTCCACATCAGTGCAAAGGTGTGTAGTTTGACAGGGACACAGAATTAGATGGTATGTTAATGATTAGAAAGAATGAAAATAACTAGGTCCACAATCCAACAGCAGACCTTTTCACACTATGATTTACAATCTAGTAGTTATCCTGGAAAAACACCTAGAGTTTTCCACAAAAAATGAGAAGAAGTTGAGTCTAAAATGAACAGTCCACTTCCTAAGACTATGAGACAGTTAAAATCTATTTTGGGGCTATAAATCAAAGCTTGAATAAACAAGATGAGATCTTCAATTCATGGATGTATTCAACAGTCTTAATCCCATTGAAATCAATAGAAGGCATGTCCTTCTTACCAGAGCCTTTAAGGATCTAGATCTAAGTTCTTACAGTCATGGTACAGGAGGCCCACTGACAGTCACAAAGGTGTTAATTGACTTTGACTCAGAATTGTAATTGTATTACAATTATTAAAACAATGTATTACAAGTTTTAATACACAGTAATTGAATTACAAACTATTTAATATTGGGGATGGGTGCGGGGGGAAGAAATCATCGCAGAGAATTTTACAGGTGCACAGAGAACAGAGAATTGACCTAGATTGCTTGGTCGGTCAGGCAGAAGCAAGCAATATGGACAACAAGAACACAGATCTACGACAAAGACTATAGAGCTTCTACATAACTATTGAATCCTATAGTGGGAAGCAATAACTCTGGGAACACAGCAGACTGTCATCTGTGTGGAAGCCTTTGTTGTACTATTGTAGTTGAAATATTAGTACAATCCATGAATTGATAGAAGGAAATACAGAATAAATATAGAGTGGTAGCATTTCTTCTACTGGGACAGTTGCAAACTCCACTAGAATACAATGACCAGTTCCAGAAACCAGATAGAAAAAAAAAAAAAAAGAAAACAACAAAACAAGCAAACAAACAAGCAAACAACAACAAAAAAAACCCCTAAAACTAGTAGAAGGCTTAAAGAAAAAATAATGGCATAATGAAAAGATTGAAGAATAAGGAGAAATAGCATTCCTATATTTACACTACATTTAGTCCTGTACTGCTTTTGAGCTAGCAGATTCCAGTAGTCTGAAGACTGCTATGCTCCTGAGACACAATTATATGCATTATAAAGCATGTTGGTAATTTGGGTTGAATGCAGGTTGCTTACAAGCACTGTCTGTTTCTGTGTGACTGCAGGACAATCCGTCTGACTGACATCGACCATGGGACCATGCCATGGCCGTTCAAACACAACATTGTGAGAGGCGCATGAAAGCAGTGAGCAAACTCAACATTTTCCCTTTGAATTTGCCTCCAGGTTCAGTTTCTATGCAGCTCAAATGCACTCTTATTAATAAACAGTAAGAACTATTTATCCATTTGATCTAAAGTTCTGTCTCAAGGACCTCTCGAAACACAGTGTTTCTAAAGGAAATGGGTTTAATGGCCCCTCAAAGTGCCTGCTTCCATTGGTGCAAATGACTAATGGAGGCTGGACACTGAACCTGCAGGCAGCGTAGTTAGCAGAAATGAATCTTGCTGAGGGTGACCAGTGCAATTTTATTTTGCTTCAGGTCAGTATTCTGTTCGTTCCTATATTTTTAATTTGTGTCATTAATTCCTTGTCACTATTTCTTAAATTAGGAGGTGTTTAAGTGAAAATCAAAAGATATCAATATGACATTTTGTTTAAGATCTGAACTATGTTTCATATTCTATTTTTTTTTTCTTTCCCCTAACGTGTTTATGCAAATGTCTGGAAACAGTCTTCCCATCGCTAATACGCGTTAGTAGTCCGTTCTTACCCTCAATGTCCTGATTTCATCCTCTTTGAAGAAATGTACTATTTGTAGAGTATTATTACTGGGATGAAAGAATAACATGGGTTGATGGATAAACAAATAAGTAACAGTAAAATGTTAGCCTTTCACAGCACTGTACAAACATCAATTAATTCTCTTTGCAGCAGCCTTATGCAGCTGTTAAATTCCCATTCTGCAGATGGAAGTGCTAAGGCAAAAAGTGGCAAAGTAATTTACACTGTGCTGGGACATTGATTCAGCCGGAGTTTTGAGGCTTGACTCTCCGTAGAGTGCTTTCCCAAAAACACCAGAAGGTTCTGTAAGCTCTGGAACGAGTTTTTGTTAGAACAGAAACTAGATGCATTACTTCTTTTTTCTCCCCCGTAAAGAAAAATCTGAGACAGTACAGAAATACATCAGTTTATAAATAAATCTTTCCTTGTCCTTTCTGTCCCTGTGGAAGAGGTGCTTTGTTTCAGGCTCTTTAGCAGCTGAGATGCAGTGGATCGCAGCCTGTCCCTTCTGGGTCCCCAAGAAGTCTTTTCTCCTGTATCTTCACCTTCACTACTGAGGTCTCCTTGATGGTGTGCACCTTCTTTCTCCCAGTAGCCCACACTCAAACATCCCCTGTGTCTTCCTCCTGTCTTAATAAGCCTTTCTCCCCATCCCCTGAACCCTTATTTTCCTTGAAGAGCCCAGCTTTCCCCCTTGAGGCTCCTGTCTGCAGCCAGAACAAAGCCAAGAGGCAGCTTTCCTCTTTGCTGCTTCGCCGCAACCTTTTAAAAGAGCATAACATCTGATGCACAATGGGCTGCAAGCAGACATATAACCCAGACACCATCCATCATGCATGGCCACAGAGTGACTCTCTTAATTCTGCTAGTCCAGTCCACCTTGGGAGACCAAGATAGGGAGGTTGTTCCTCGAAAAGCCTGTAAGTTTTTCTTTGGTATAAGCTGTGAATGTTTTACTGTTGCTCATAAAAGTAGCCTTACATAGCCTTTTATACTTGATTTGGTTTCTCTCTGTGCAGCTTTTAACTGATGGAATCATTCATGGTGACTTTTTTAATTTACTGAATTAGAACAATTTATTTCTTTCCAGAAATAAATACTTCGTCTTCCCAAAGCACAGTTGCCTTTTAATTGGGCTAATGTATCTGGTGGTGTTAAAAGTTGCTGCATGGCTGCTTCCCCTTCTTGCTCTTCTGTATTTTTCCTCTTAAAACATTAACTGGATTTCTTTCTCAGCGGAATTACAGCCTCCTGAGGACAGAGGGAAAGGCAGCGTGAGTGTAGGATATGATAGTGGCTGAACACTGAAAGGACAAGCAAGGCTGGAGCTCCCGAAACACAACCTTCAGACTGAGTATCACTCTGGAAACACCCAGACTTGATCTACATCTGTTAAAATGGTTGAAGAAGCCAATGAGAATTTATTTTTAGCACACCAGCATAATATGTAAACCATTATTTATTTTTATAGAAGAAAGCTTTTTTTATTTAAGTCTAAGAATGAAGCTTCCTTGCTTGTACCTTTTTGTCACCATGCTGTCAAAATGAGTCAGTCAAATACCTGATTTTCTTACGGATCACTGTTCAAGCTCTCTACGTTAGGCTTGAGCCCAATACTGTGCCATCCTGTGCAGCAAGCACTCTGCTTTCAGGCTCGGGGAGCTGGGAAGCAGCTCAGCACGGAGCAGGATTGGAGCCCAGTCTTTCTGAAACAATTTCCTTCCTGTTTTACACCTCATACATGACCAACTCAAACTGACATTCAGCTACTGGTAAAATGAAAAGTGAAGAAACACTTTAGAAAGAAGACGTTTCAAATTCAAACTGATATTCTGGAGAAAAACTTTGATCTCTTTACAGCATTTGCATATATATATATATTCATATACCTAGTACATGTGTATATTCTCAACATATTTGATTTTAAGAGGAAACCACTTATATGATTATTATTTTTAAGAGGGTTGAGAAGTTTTCTGTAATTATGCTATGCTCATCTTACACATCTGCTCATTACATGTCTGTGTCCCTGTAGCTAAGCATTTAGAAGTTCATCACATGAAATATATAAACAAGGCAGTTCCATCACATTGGCAGCCAATCAGAGATGTTGGCAATGCATATATAGCTATTTCCCAAATTAAATATTTCTGTTAAAAGGCATTTTATTTCATAATTATTTTTCTGTATTTTAGTACTGGAACTCCCCATTTACACAGGCACAAAGATTTTGAAATAAATGCCTGAAAACGGCCAATTACACTGCCAAGGTCATCTAACATTGACTTTAAGTATTAAATGGAGGTATTCACATGGCAGGAATTTAGTCGTTAGATACTCCTCTGGTTTTCAAAGGGGGAGGTGTTCTTCATTAGAGAGTTATTCAGATTTCATAGGGCCCAAATCGGACTTTGGAAGGGCCTTTCTCTACATGAACCTTACAGAAAGCCCAAAACCACTAAACTCTTAAGTTACGTCCCTCAGTTGTAGTCCTTAAATTAAATGGAATAAGTCAGATAGAATTCTTTTTTTTCCAGTAGTCTCCTCCAGAATAAATAGTTCAGTTTTTTGGTTTTGTTTGCTTTTCTCATAAAGCCCATACACTATCCATCATTACAAGCTGGGTTCTGCAACTTTTGCCCTAATGAAAAATATTATTTAAAGTAATATATTATGCAAAAATGAGGATTGGGTCCTATATAAAAAGGCATAATTTTGCAGGTGAATGAATGTATTTGTGCACAGCTTACTCTCCACATGCTTGTTGTCTTTGAGATCTCAGGGACAGTACCTAATGTTTTCCCTTCAGACTTGTCATAAATAAATGAACTGGGGAGAAAATAGTGAAAGGATTTGTGCAATTGTTGAATCACTGCAACTGATTGAAAATACATAGCCATAGAATTTTGACAAATATCTTCAGCTCACAGCTGGCAAGGTCACAAAGCCTGAACTGAGCTGCAAAATTATGGGTATTTACCTCTCACTGAGTTAATATGGCCTAAATTCTTGAAGCAAAACAGCCCGCCTTTGGAGTCAGAATGTCATGACAGCTCAGGACAGGAAAGCAAGCTCTTAAAGTTGGTTTGAAGTGGTTTAAGACAACGTTGTCCAAATTAGAAAAATACCACTCAGCAGGTGGTAGTTACCGCATACCTAAGTGAAGTGCAGGAATTGATGATGACTTAAAAGCCACTGGGTTATGTTACACTGAGCAAACAGTGAACGTGCAGGAGCACATTTCAGTTGATGGGTGGTAACTCAGATGGCAATAACTTCTCAAGTTATTCCTATTTGATCTGCAGGAGCATGCCTACACTTTCAGCAACCGGGACGCTAAAAAATAAGTGTGTGTTGTTGCATGCTAATCACGTTACTGTATTTTCTGTCCCAACGCAGCCACAGATTTAAGTATAAAGAACACATAGAAGGATGTCTTATTTAAAATAGGGCGTTATTTAGAAACAAGGCAGCACAGCCTGAGTTATCTGAATGCTACTGCATCCAAGTCCCTGTGATCTTAAACAGATCATGTCCTCTACGTCTATTAATAACATTGCAAATTCGCCTGATTGTGCGACTGTCTAACATATTCAGTGTCGTGGCTCTAAATTCTGTTAATTACAATTCTGCCAGATGGGTGACAGAAAAGGGACCAAACTCCCAATTTCTGTAAAAAGTTAAAAGAAAAGAAATGACATTCTATTTTTCATGTAGCAAATGTTAAACCAGATCCTGGCCTATGTAAACTGACCAGCTCTGTTACTGGTGTCTGGCTGATTCCTACCAGCTGAAGATACGACCCAGTGTTAAATGAACAGATGATTCATGCAGTTTTTATATTAAACATAAAAATTATGTTCTCTAACATAGTTTAATAGGTACTTATTGAGTGCCAAGTTTCCATTGGTGCCTTATAAGTATACTGACTAATAATAATTAACAGATCTTGTTGGAAAGCCATAATTTTCATATATTCCCCTGCAAGATTTTTAACTGTTAATGCAAGTTAAATTAACTATTGCTGTAGATGGATCTATAATCCTTAGCTTTTACCTTTTTTTACCCTCAGCAGTGCGAAGAAATGATCATACGGGACTCTAGTTTCCATCACAGGGGAAACAAGGACCCTCAGGGACGTTCCCAGGGTTGACTGAAACAGGGACTTTTTCAGGTAAAGCAGCCCATTGTTGTTGCTAAGCAAGTTGAAAAATGTGTTGACATTCTAGTCCTCAGTATTTTTTACGGGGATTTTTGTTAGCTCATTTTGTGTTCTGCGATCATGGAAATGAACGTGATTTCCCTTCAAAGGTATTGCACCATTGCAGAGTACGTAAGGATCTAGAAGCATAAAGGGTTTTTTACACAGTGTTGCAATCCTCAGGCTGGTACTTACTGAGTTTGGGCAGCTTGGCAAAGGGATACCATATAAACTTGGGAATGAAAGCTTCAGATTGTTATTTGCACCGCATGGGGATAAAGCCCTTTGGACCACAGCAGGTTCCTGTTATAAACAGGTTAGGGAGCTGGGCACCACCCTCGCTAGTCCTGCAGCATCTGACAGCACCACCTTCCTCCCAGGACTCCCCTTTCTCACCTAGAGTAGTTCCTGCCAATGTGAGCACTGAAGGAAAGTTTGTGGTTTTTTTAAGAGAAAAAGTAGTAAAAATGCAGCCCAGGGTCTGAATAATACTTACACCGAGAGAACCCAGCCAAGCTCTGCTGATACTGATGTTTCACTTTCCCCAAAGTAATGATCTAATTCACTACTTCTGAAGAAAAAAAAGCCCAAAACATTGGTGGTTTTCTGTTGTGTGGGTTTTTTATTTTTTTTAATGCCTGCTAGTGGGAAGTCCTGACAGGCCAGGCTTTCCCTGAAACAATGCAAATGAAGGCCTTAGCACCATACAGTTATTGGTGCCTCTATCCTTTGTGGGCTGCAAATGCAGCAGAACTGTGCATATTTAGTGTCTGCCTTAGATAATGATCTTTCTCTGATGCAGTCTTATTGCTGTTTCTGGCAGACTCTAGGAGTGCAGGCTAATTGCATAATGTCAGATGGTAGGTGTGTTATTGGTTAAAACTGTAAGAGGCACATCAGCAGAGCTTTTTACAATATAATAGGCACTGATTAGCCAGCCATGTAATATGGCAGGAAAAGTTTCACCACTCACTATTTGCTTTAAGTTCAAGAGGTCTGAATGTAAACCAGGAATAAAATGGAGACTTGTGTTTCTTATTATGGGAGTGAGGGATTAAGAAATTGCACTGCGTGAAGAGTCTGGCCCCTTCACTTTACTGAGCTCTGTACCACATTTTACCCACTTTAACACCCATTCCTTGGAAGAGTGTGGTTTGTCATTTAGCTTTTCCCAGGCTGATAATACCTAGGAATCTTTCAAATCCCACCAGAATCATCAGCAATTTAATCCATCAAATAAAATTAGGGCTTCATTCTGCAAGGTGCAACAAAATCACTTGCATAGAATGTGGAAGGATGTGTCCCCTGGTTTATAAAAGCCCTATAGCAAAATGGTATCAATGCAGATTGCAGTGGTAGCATTTAGATGATAAGAAAAATTCTTAGATCTCA
This sequence comes from Nipponia nippon, assembly GCF_047370975.1. Taxonomy (NCBI): domain Eukaryota; kingdom Metazoa; phylum Chordata; class Aves; order Pelecaniformes; family Threskiornithidae; genus Nipponia; species Nipponia nippon. Next base: position 6,441,494 of record NW_028262347.1, read on the forward strand.
ACTTACCCACTTGAATTGAATCTAGAGATTCTTCTCTCTAGAAACAAAGAGATTGATACTCCAAAAATCCCAAGAATGCATTTCTGTGTTAACACTGAATACATGAAGGAGGTGCTTAGATACTAGATGGCAGTATAAAACCTTAATAAAATTCATTTTAATAATGACATCCCAAATAATCACACAGTACATTATCAATACACTTGCCAACCGTATCCTGGGCTGCATCAAAAGAAACGTGGCCAGCAGGTCAAGGGAGAGGATTCTGCCCCTCTGCTCTGCTCTGGTGAGACCCCACCTGGAGTCCTGCATCCAGCTCTGGAGCCCTCAGCACAGGAAAGACATGGACCTGTTGGAGCGGGCCGGAGGAGAGCCACAAAAATGATCAGAGGAATGGAACACCTTTGCTATGAAGAATGACTGAGAGAGCTGGGGTTGTTCAGCCTGCAGAAGAGGAGGCTGCGGGGAGACCTTATTGCGGCCTTTCAGTACTTAAAGGGGGGCTTATAGGAAAAATGGGGACAAACTTTTCAGCAGGGCCTGTTGTGATAGGACAGTATCCTGTTAAAGAGATTTATAGTCTGCTTTTTATTCTTCGTTCTGGGGGATATTAGCATTCTCCCTTTATGTTCATAAGTCGTTTTCATGGCAATATCCATAGTTCATAGACTAATTCTTAAAGCATTGTTAAGTTTATCTAATCCAACCTCCTACATAACACAGGTCAGGGCATTTCATTAAGTGTTTCTTGCACCTAGAAAAATACTTTTATAGCAGCTATCATAGCAATGGTAAACTGCCAACACCTTTCTATCAATTTATGGTCTGTTACAGTGAACTCTCATTGCCCCAGCCCAAAGTGTTACACACTGCCATTTACTCTCAACAGTTTATGGTTGCACTTTCACTCTCCCAGACTGCTGGTTCTTCAGATTTATCAACTAAATCCACGTAAAAGGGCAGAAATAGTACCTGCATGATGCTAAGTTCAGATGAATACAGAGTAAGCAGTAGTAAGGCAGGGTATATTAAGCAAGAAATATAAGACAAGCGCAAGCAGCAGTTGAAGGGCTCTTGAGTATTTTGCTAGGAAAGGTCCTCTAACCTTTGTGCATTGTGCATTTCAATTGGCTTTCAAAGACATCTGGATCCATAGCTCAACTGAACATCAAACAGAGCCTACTTGAAAATTACATGAAAATAAATTTTGCTTATTATTAACATTGCAGGACTTTTTTTGTTTTGGTTTGTTTTCTTTTTTCCCCAATGAAACAAAATTCTTTAAATCATCTATACTCCACAAGTAACAGCAACTGCATTTCTGACTGTCTACTGGTTTGTTTTTTTTTTCCCATAAGGTTTTGCTTTCCAAACTAGCATGAGCAAACTCATATCTGCTAAGAAAGCTTGCTGACATGGTAAGGTCACACAGTCTTTTGCGGACACACCTGCTGTTGGTCCATAGCATGCAGGCAGATGAGAAAGGTCTCCTCTAAGAGCTTCTTAGCTTTGTTAACACGCCAGGTCTGTGGCATCAATGGAGCCCATCAGATCAGCATAGCAGCACCTTCAAACTGGGACTTGCAAACATGCAGTAACTCACAGCACATGTGGAGCAAGCACAGGTCTGTCTGCAAGAACCTGTACAAACTTGCATGTAATTTATTATAGCAAATGAGGCCCATACAGACTTCACACAGCCATCATGCTTCTGCTTCTGCTGTAGCTGGCCTACCAAAAGGAGCACAGAGGCATGGCAGGGACCAAGGGGAATAAATGTCCCAAATGGGCTTCAAAATAGCTTTCTGCAGCTTTGACTGTGATCTCTACTTACCATATCAGACATGATCAGTTTGCTTTTATAATTTTCCTGTTTTCCAAATTCACCAGTTGTCTTTCATCTTTAAATCCAGGAAGCAAACCTTGTACAGATGTGGACAGTTTTTCCATTACACTGCCCACAGTTCATCACATAGCAGGCCCCTTATCACAACATCCAGATGATATTGCCACATAAATAATAAATGACAAAATTTATTTCATATCCAAAGTTGTTGTGCTGGATGACTCCCAATTCTGAGCATCTCAAAATCATCCATCTATTATCTGCATGAGGAAGAAATGTATTCTATTTCCCTACAAATGAGAAAGAGTCTCAAAAAGTAGTAAGTGAATTTCCAAGTTCTTCGATCTGGAAATATCTCCTAAATCCAAATAAAGCATTTTCATTATTCCCAAATACAGTAGTTCTCAATAACACCATTAGTGGGACTGTTGTACTGAAGGAAAGTAGATTATTTCAAAGTATTTAGGATAGTCTCTAGGCAACATTCTCCACCTTATTAAACATCAGTGGTCAGGTGCAAAACCCCTTGAACAAACTGAAATTGTCCATTTGTGTCCAAGTAAATTTGGACTCCAGCACAAGACCTGCTGAATTTCACTTTGAAATGTTTTACAGATACCAACCCAATACTGGTATCATCTTAATTTCCCTCCATTTGTACTTAAATTCAGAATCATCCAACTGATCTGCACCAGGAAAATGCCCATATTTTCACTGATGTGCATACCTCCATTAAGTTTATTCTCTTATTTTACACCCTTTGTAAGGAGATGAAAAGAAATAATTGCATCTACTTTTTTCGGTCACATGCCATTAAACTTGCCACATCAATGCATTCTCTTTTAGTTTGTTCAGGAAAAGGTAATTAACATAAAGCCCAAATGTTAAATGCACAACCGGGGCATATTTTTAATTGCTTTTCGTCACTTTTAGAAAAATAAAGGAACGAGTCATTTTCCTCTAGTTCCTTGTCTAATCAGGTTTCAGATTCCCAACACAAATTAAAGTCTATTTGTATGCAATTTTGGCTTTCCTTTCTGAGCCAGCTGGGCCTGACTCTCTTGTCTGTGTAAGATTGAGTAGGATACCCTTTGTGCCATATCTGGTTTTCAGCCTCCAGTGAGGAAAAGTACCAAACACCCCGTTTTCCAACACTTCCTACTGACATATAATTTTTTGTTACAATAGCAGAAGTGATATCCTAAGCCCCTGAACAAAATTTGTCTATTTGCAGAGTAGGCAACAAAACTTGTGCTTCAAACACCCGTGCTATAGTGAGAGCTCTGACTACATGACTTTATGTAAGTGCAAATTTAATCTAGTACTCAAGGCACAACAAAATCCCAGGGCTAGGAATGGAAGGAAGGCAAAGTCAAATGAGATAGGGCAGGATTTTAACAATAAAGCTAATTAACCATCAGAATGACTTCATATGGAAAGTGTTGGCTTTCCCTCCCTTTGAAGACTTTAAAATCAAACTTCACTATCTTTCTGAAGCTAGATCTTCTCTAGCTTAGCCAGAAGTCATTGATTAGGCTTAACACAGGAATTACTGTGTATAATTTTGTGTTATGCAGTAGGTCAGAGGAGCCATTGGGTTTTTTGGGCCATAAAATGTAATTTCAGTATGGTGGTGCCAAAAGCTTGATGCAATACATTAAATCCAGATGTCTTAGAGCACTGGATATGATATGGGAGTGAAATCTAATCTCAGCAAAAAATTATTTAACATTGCTTTGGCTTTTAAATATGAGATACCTAAGCCATGGGATCTACTGATTGGCTCTGCTCCCAGCTACCTCTGCCAGTGAGGAAACCTTGAGCCTTGAACTTGACTGCTCTCTCACCCACAGCTGACCAGGACGATGCCTTTTCTGTACATTCAGCATGGTTTCTGCAATGCTCGTCTGTTAAATTGTGTTTTCCAGCACAATTAGGTACTACAAAGAGAGCCTCATACAGCATTCAGTCACAAGCTGCTAATAGATGCTGATTCTTCCTTCCGCCGAAACACACATTAAAAAGGAGAAGATATTATCAGGCTCATGCTGAGATTTAGAAGTCCCCTGTGTGGGTGCGGGAAGAGAGAAATGGGAGGAAGAATAAGAGGGGCGATAAAGAACTAACACAATCTCTTAAAAATTAGGGCTATTGAAAAGAAAAAAGTTTCCTGGCTCAGTCTTGGGAAGGCAAACTGTCCATCTGAACATTTGTCCCTTTTTTTTGCCATTGAAAAAATTTCTTCTTACAGGAGATACCTTACGATATTATTGGTTTGAACCTAGACCTTGTCCCTAGCTTGCTAGAAATCTATATTTGTTGCAGATTGCTTGCTTTATGCTTTTTTATAAAGAGCAGTTTTTTCAAAAGGCTTGACTTCTCCTGATGTCCATGGGACATTTAGCATTTAACTGTAATGCGAGCAAAATTGGACCAATGCTGAGAAGAATCTCTCTCCCATATGCCATAATGAAACCCCCCCTTGTGTTTATGTGCTTTTTAAAGCATGTTAAGTGATTATGATGGGGAAGACACTTTTAATATATAAATCTCTAGAAAATGACAGAACATTTCAGAAGCTTCCTGAGTGGATAGAAATCCTGAACCAACTGTTATTTCATATTTAATCCCATTCCCTTTCTCCCCAGAACTAGGCAATCCTGATTAGGCTCTACTTTTTAATAAAATAACAAATGCAAATAACAAATGCACATACAGTAGTGTGCTTCATATAAAATTTACATTAGAGCTTTTCTGAGAAAAGCTTTAATGCTGTGTTTGAAGTCATTTTATTTTTACAGAGTGCTGCTAGTTAAAAGTTGTAAATCCATTTCTGTGTTGCTGAGGATGTGTCTAGCTCTCAGTTAAATGGAAATATATAATCCTTCTCATTCATTTGCTTTGCTTCAGCTCATGGTGCTCTTTCTGGGCTCAGTCCTGAAAGGTTCTGGGTACTCCCCAGATACCTGTCAGGAAGACTGAACCACAACCAGATCTTCCTCCTGATCTAGGAGGTATTTCACTTTCCTGAATGAAAGCCATCTCTTGTCTCCTCCTGTCCACATTGTACATTCCTGAAAAATGGAATAGAGAAATGGGGCAGACCTATGTTTCCAATCCTCCCACATCCATCCACTCACTGAGCAGCAGAGTTGAAGCTGTGGGAGAAGCTGCATGTTGTGTGCATGGCACGTTTCCCCCAGGTGAGGAGAAGACCACGAGGCAGACTGAGACTTTGAGGATCTCATCATATTTCACAACTTCTTCTCTCCTAGCCACTGGGCCAGTGGGTGTGCCTAATATGAGCCTGAAGTCTAGTATTTCAAAGACATTTTAGCAGCTAGCAATCACTGTAGGACTTTGGTGCCTAGCTACTTCAAAACGCAAAAACTATGCCTGAAAATTAGTAGCAAATGGAACTTCCCACTATTTGTCCCTGTGAATTTCTACTGCAAAAATAGAGAAATAATTAAAACAGAGCAAAATCACAAGGGGAAGGTGATTCATTCTTTATTTGTCAAACCACCGGAGATGCTAAAGGCCTCCTGCCGTCACATATTTCAGCCTCACAACGGTTTTGCCTGTCCTGAACATTACCAGAACAGTGCTGAGGCTTTGGGAAGCACACACTGCACCATTATCCTCAACTGGAGCCACAACCCTTAAAAGAATCTTCTCTGTGTTGAGAGAACAACAACTCTCTCCCAGTTGTATTTTGTCTGAAGTATAGACAGGGTAAGGTGGTTTTTACCTGAGACTTTTAGGTTAATGTGACAGATGCCAGAAGTCTGATTAGGCTCTTGTGTGAATTCCGAAAAAAAAAACCCTCCTTTAAAACATGCTCTTCTTGCTCAGTGGAACCAAGCAACTTTGTTTTCCTCCTTCAGGTCTTTTTTTTTAAATGTAAATTAATTCAAGGTTATCGCTTCCCTTCAGCATCCCCCACTTCACTAGAATTACTCTTAATTTACTTTGATGAAACGTACAATATTAGTCTTAATTAGAAGCCTTGGGGACAGACCTGTGTAGGCTCCTGACACAGACACCTTGTACTTTTGTTGGAGCCTCTCTTCTTTGTAATTTGGGATGTAGGAATTTGTCTTTCAGCAAATGATAGCCCTGATATTTTCCAGCTTTATTGATCAGCCAAGTAGTCAATGACTACACACAGATTTCCTGAGAGACTCTGACTTACACTTAACTAGCTCCTTAAATCAGCATTTGTTGTCAGAGGGAGGAAAAGCAGTGCGAGTTAATTGGTTCATACGACCAACCTATCTTACGCACGCATTGCGTTTCAACAAGTAAAACAATTAAATAAAAGTTCAACAGAACTGGCCATTGAGTGACACAAAGAATGAAACTGGCCCCATAATCTTCTTTTTTCTCTCTCTTCGGGTGTATTGCATGAAAAGAGGGAGGACGGGTCTGCTTGACAGGCTGCTTTTGCTGTTGTTCAGCACAGGCATGTGACTTCCTACTTGGCAACAGCTACAAAGCTGCTGGTTTCTTTCCAGAAACCCAAGTAGAAAACTGTTTTGCATTCAATTTGATGGAGTGAAACATCACAGTTTTCCATGATATTTGGAGAACACAAAACCAAATATGGGGTTTTTTTGCTTCATTTTATATACACGTAAATATATGTACATTCATGTATATACATGTATCAATTTCAAAAGATGTGGAAAGAGGCAAAGTTTGTATGTGAGTGGCATAAATGTTTCTTGTACAACAGAATGATCCTCTATTTTTTGAGAAAATTAAAACCCCACAGTTGTTCGTCCCACCATTGCTCTTCAGCATGCTAAAAAATACAATAGACCGCTCTCCCTCGCTCCAGTAAACTAAGGAATGTTTAAATTGATTCTTCTACACCTGTCCCTCTATGGTGAACACTCACACAGCTATGAATATCAAACTCCAGATGTTTGAGATCTTGGCAGTCATGCCCGGCTCCTGAACCTTTGCCATCAGCTGTAGCAAATGACTGTTACTGAGAGCAGTTGTTGACCTAAACGTTTTCTGACAGCAGCTTCACCCTGCCCCTATGATTGGCATTTCCCAGAAAGCTGATGTGTCTGATGGACTGTATCAGTTTCAGTACTTCATGTTTCAGATTCAGTAGCTGGTAAAATGAGTTCAATCCTCAATGTGCATAATTCGGTAAATGCTGCATCAGCTTCAGCATGCTCTGCATTTAATTTATTAGAAGAGATACGTTTCATACGCACAGATTGATTGCTATTTTACTAGGTGATGTGTTTCAATCATCAGATGAAATATGTCATTTACTATATCACACTGTTTCAGATGTTGATCTGTGGTTCAAAGGGAGATGTACTCGAATTAGCAACATTTTCTAATGCATTTCAACATGCTTTTCATTCAGTAACATATCCAGCTTTCTCTTCTATTGTGTAGGTTTGTCTGGTGGGCTTTTTTTGTTTTGGGTTGTTAGGGGTTTTTTTCTTAAATGTGTGATTTATGGATGTTTCTCTTCATTTAGACTGTACTTAAACCTTTTACCCCAACTTCACTTAATTTTGCTTATTTATATATCAGAAATACATGTAAACTATTACTACACATAAACCTCTGTACAAAGCAAAATTAGTAAATGCATAGAGACATGGACTAAGCATTACAAAATGTTTATAATAGTTGGACTCTTAGGACACTGCTCAAATACCACTGAATTCATAACACGCTTCACATGTTCACTACTTTTCTTGTTGTGATTTATGACTTTCTAATTTTCTTTATGTGAATATAAGTAGAAAAACATTTGCATTAAGTTTTGTGGACTCAAATAAATCCATACATACTTACAAAGATTTCACAGTCCTGAGATGCACATTTAGGAAATGTCTTGATTTCCATTTGTGCTGGAGAGAGATTTTCTGAATTTCCAAGCTGACAACAGTTCTACCACTCATAAACAAATGTTGTTGGACAAAAGCATACTTTTTCTCCTTGTAAAAAAATGGGCCGTTTTCCTCAAAATGTAGCAGTATGCATTCGGTAGTAGGCAATGGATAAATATTTTCTCTGAAGAAAGATGAAGTGTCAGATTAAGCTGCAGCTTCACATACCACATTGAAGCTAGAGGTTCAAACGACATTCAGGCAACTTCAGTTCTGCCTTTTGTCATTCTGGAGTGGATGCTCTGAGGCAGAGATATTTTACTTGAATCATGAGGTTTATCAACCTAACTATGCTCCAGAACTTTAACTTTACAAAACACTTCACAGACAATATTTAGTCCTTAAAAGAACTTCCTTAAAAACTAAGAATGTCAGTATTCCACACAATTGCTAAAGACCACATGACATTCTCAAGAGAAGCAGAGATTTAGTCCAGAAATAAGAACAAAGTTTTGCCTCACCTTTGTGTGCTTCAGTTCTGCACTCCAATCCTTCAAATAACTGCTGCAATTCAGAATATTCTCTAATGTTTTTGCTGTGAATGATTTTGCTAGCGTATTCAGGGCACTTAAACTACGTTTCTCCTCTGAACTGCTCTCTGGAGAAGGCTTTCTCACCCCAGTAAGTATAAAGAGAGCCAAAGTATACAAATCTCCTCACTTAGGTACCTACACTGTAAATACCCTCTGCGGGACTGTTGCTACAGAATGTAGCATTAAGACGTGTAGCGATACCTAGAATTACTGAAGTGTTGTCACAGGCAGGCAGCTACGTATCATTTTTCTGTCACTGAGCACCTTTACAGCATTAAAAATATTCTAAGTGCTCAAACTATGTGCAAAGTAAATCCATTTTAAACCAAGCCAGGTAAAGTATAAACAGTAAAATGTTTGGCTTGATTTTTCCTTTTCTTATTTTCCCCATACCAGAAAATAATCATTTGTGAGGCTGTAAAATGTTGGAACAATGAGAGCAATTTTATAAAGTGTTTTAACAGTTTGAAAAATGTTCTGCTTGGAGGATGAGGAGTATATGTGTATATATCTATATATACGGGGATGGGGATTTTTTTTTTTCTTTTTCACACCGCTTTTCTGACTTACAAAATGCTTTAGTTCATTGAATTTATTAAAAGAAAATTGTATGTCAGTGTTTCTGATCCAGTGATTGGCTGAACTTCTCTCTTGAGAACTGTGGGAGAGAAGAAATCTTATGCTTTGTTTTTGCAATGCCACCTCTGGAGGTAGATCCAGAATATTGATATCAAGGGACCCACCTAAAGTTTATTGAAATCAATAGGAAGACCGACCGTGGTGATAATGATACATGCTACTAGCCGCAATTTTGGAAAATTCTTGAGCAACAGCTTTATACTGCAATGGGATTTGAGTAAATGCTTAAGCGCTTTGCTGCACTGAGATTACATCCTGGAACTGGGGCTTATATACCTGCGTTTATCAAACATGGTATGAGTATATGCTTGTAGGTGTGTGTGCATGTGCCCAAAAGAGCAATACATGCAGAGCTGCTATGCCTTTATTACCCAGAGCAGATATTCAAAAATCCATCACTCAGATAAGATAATAGAGAACTGCAAAAACTAACTTGTTTCTCCAGCTCCATCGTCCTCTCTTTCTCAGGGAGACAGTTATGTTGTTACATTTGCCAGGCTGTCACTGGCTATTTCTCTAGTGTGGGGAGATCCTGGCACCAGCCATCAATATATCACATCCAAGTTATGTTGTGCTGAACACTCACATTTTTTCAGGCTATATAGTTCTGTGTTCTGCATAAGACCCTTTAGATGAGAGTAGGGTCTGTAGCAGATTTACATCATGAAGTGAACTGAATTATGAGAATCAAATTGTTTTTATGCCTAACTTGCTAATTTTAAAGCTTGCTTCTGCTAGCTTCAGACCCTGTAGTTTCATGAAGATATGAACTGATCTGCTCCCTTGTTATCCAAATGGGCTATCCAAAAATCCCCTAACAATAAAAATTAATTTGTGCTCAAAAGTTTTTGCCATGCCATAACAGCATGTAACCCATGAAGTAAGGACTTAAAAAATAAGGGAGAAATCATGTCAGTAGGTTTTGGCAATGAAAGAGTTCTGGTAAATGTCAAATGACAAAAGACTGCCAGTGCCTATGGGTCTGAGAGGCCAACACATGTCACTCTCAAGCAAAACTAGAACAAAATGCTTGAGAAGCTGTGTCTAAAGATTGCTTTAGAAGATCTTTTTCATGTGAGTTTGTTATGTTGGTTTGGAACCACAAAGCCCCTCGACAGTGATAACAGGGATAAAAATGTTATGTTACTCTGGAGAGTGTTTTGAGGTAGCATTACTTGGGAGTTTATTTTGTGCTGCAGTTATGTACTGTATTTGTAGTGGGGTTTTTTTTGTGGCTGCTCTGTGCTAAATTACTGCAGTACAAAAGTTTCTTATCTCACTTCTCTCCACTTCCTCCCCATCTTTCAAAAAATGCTACTTCGATAACTAGCTGAAGATAACTTGCTGAAGAGTCCTTTGTCTATTTCTCAATCATTTTGCACTAAACAGCTTTTGTTTTATGGTTCAAAATAAGCAAATCGTTACTTGCTGGAACATAATTTTTTCCAGTGGCTGTGGCACCACATTAATCCCAAATTATTTTTCTGAAATATTAGTTGTAAAAGAAACTACACTTAAATAAAACAGCATTTGCCTGGAAATTATATGAAACTGTAAGAGGATAGAAGTTTATTTTAGAGATGGATGGGAACGATAGACAGACGCAAACAGTTATCTACGCATGTCCAGATGGTACATTTTAGTGATCTGAGCTTAGAAACATATGAAAAAAACTTGAGATTTCTAATCTTGGGTCTGACACCACTTCCCTCGGTGGCCTAAGGCAAACCACTTAACTTCTCCATGCCTCAGTTCACCATTTGCCTCTAACTTTCAGTCTATAACAGCAGCTGTTTTCACTTTCTTTGGTAATTAGGCAAGCAATCTCTTGCTTGAGGCCTGGCATTAAAAGCTACCCCCCTGCTTAAAGAATAGAGGAGATTTTTGACATCTGTCACACTCATTTTTCCTGGTTTCCAATACTTCTTAAAGGTTTCTTTTGACATATCTTGCACATGATAATGCAATCAAGATATTTAGGTTCCTGTGGATGTAATAGCTGAGCAGCACACACTTACCAATGCATTACATCTGCCACTCCTCCAGCCTCAAGTGGATTGAGGAAACACAGGTGAGGATTTCAGGTACATCATCATGACCTTGCTGTCTATGATGCCAGACATTGGACACTGTTATTGTATCTATATAACTGAATAAAACAGACCAGGGACCATTTTCTGCTGCCAAGACCTAGCATATGCCTCACACTCATACAATACATATTTTTCAACCCCAAATAGAGTGGTTATATCCATACTGCCTATGGGGATTTGTCCCTTTCATATACTGTCTCTTCTACCACTAGGAGAGGGAGAGAGTTAATTGGGAGAGAGGTTAATTGGCACAGGACAAAATCACATGAGGGAGAAATCTGAAGGTTTCATGAGGACTGCAGGCCATTGTCAAGCCATAGACCTGTTTTATTTGCCTGGATGGATATGGATATGTCCCAAGGAAGTATCCTGACTGCTAGGTGAGGAATAAGTTTAAGAAATAAAGCCTTTTAGATGTTATAGTACGTTCTCTATAGATAACTGAGATACTTGCAGTTTTGATAAAAGTAATAATACCTAAGAGGCTACTCTTTAGTAGTGACTCTCAAAATATACAGGTAATAAAGTATCATCATCTCCACTTTACAAATGGGAAAGCATGACCAAAAGAGAAGAAATAACTTATCCGAAGTTGCTCAGCACATCTATAAGCAGGACAGGACTCAGACTTGAGGCTCCCAAGTGTTCTGTGCTGTAGGAAACAGGGCTTCCCAAAACCAAACCTTGGTTAGATTTTATTTAGACACATTATGTAGTAAACTCTGCAACATTTTTACAAGATTCACTCTGATTAAAATAGTTTTAGAATAAACTAGCAAGTCCCAGGGTGATTAGTGACTGGTCTCAGTTACTCAGGAAGCTTTTCCCAGACCTAAGTTTCTTCAGATGTTCACACTGCTCCTCTAATTGGGAAGCATATGTCTTCTTTTTAAGATATGAGAGCAGTACCTCATGTCTTGGCAGTGCCTTGTTCAATGACAAGACCTATATAATAAATGTTTGAGTAGCATTTATTGTCGTGGCCATATCAACTTACAACCTTGTCATCAACTAGTATATCCAACAAAATCCTTCTTTTCCCTGGTCATTTCCAACTGAACACTGCGTTTATGGAATAATTTTTGTTATTGGTCCCCAGATGCATGCACTTGCCCTCTGTACTATTGAATTTCATCCCATTTCTATTACTCCAGTTTTTAGACTCATCCAGTTCCTCCTTGCAGATGCTCTACACCTCTCTGTAACATCAGCAAGCTTCATTAATGTACTCTCACTTTCTATGCAAGGATTGGTAGTGAAAATATTAAGTAGTATTGCTCCCAAGGCTCCTCTATCAGCCTTCCTTCAGGCTGAAAACTTCCAGTCTCAGCAGTACCTGTTGCAGTCCTTTGGCTAACTGGTGAGCAACTCCACAGTTCTCTGTCCACGTCACAGTTTAACATCTTCCTGGCTTATACTTCAGCTTTAATTTTTATATGGTTTCGCCGAAGCTCATGCTCCTTTGCTGAGGAAATCAGTGTGGTTTGAGTTTTTTTTTATAAATGAAAAGCAATCATTACTCCAGCAAGACCTGCCTTTGGCATCCCAAATTGTATTTTACTCTGTATCAATTTTTCTGAATATTTTTTAATTTTTCTTTTCCTTTGAGATTTGTTTCAAAGCTTTTATACTTTTCAGGTAGGACTAACATGTCTGTAGTGAGCTGGATCGTTTTCCCCTCTGCTTTCTGAAAATAATCCCTACTGCTTCAACTACCTATGCTTTAGAGATTTAGTGCTACTAGCTCTGCAACTTCTTGTTGGTTTGTAATTCAGGCACATCAGGTCACCCTGACTTCTTTTAAACCCTCTGAGTTTTGCTTCTTAATAATTTCCATTTCCATGCCTTGGTGTGTATTAGTCCTCCTGTCTTTGTTACTGTGTCCTGCATTGCTGTTATCAGCCACTTCAGTACTAGTAAATAAAACAGGACCAACGACCCATGCCATTTAATTGTAAGGATACAATTGACCGGTTTTGACCCATGTAAACTAGTACTGACAGATGATGCCCATGCCCAGCTCAGGGACAGATCCAAGTAAGAAATCTGGATGTGACCATCCTGCTTTGGGAGGTGCAGAGAGTTTAATCATATCAATATTAGCACTTGCTCCACCCACATGTAAGATTTTAGGTCCATTTTATTAATTAGCATAGTTGTATCCATTGAAAGCAAGGCACAGTATTCATTTAGATTAGCTCATTATCTTTCCTCCCTCCACCGCTAATTCTTACTTGGCAGTGAAAAAAAATTAAGATAGAGGTACTCAGTAACTCCCTAGTTCAGTACAGTCCTCAAAACAGGGTGAATGAAATGGGACTAGAAATGCAGAGAGGGGATTTCTATATGCCTTTATAGATTTCTTTGTCAAGCCTCTGGCTTGTAAGCACCTCCCTGCTTGAGTCTTTTTTTATTCTCTCCATGTTGTGATTTTATCTGTTTTCTTTTCTCTTTTGGACAATAGGTTATTTAACTTCTCCCTTCCCTTTCCCCTCCCCATTCTGTTGTCTCTGTTGTCTTTTTATAGCTTTGTTTGGCTGATTTATGTTTGCATGATTTCTCACTCTAATAACCTTTTCCTGCAATGGTGACAGGGAAGGTGCCATGGAGGGTGGAAAACTCCTTCTTCTTTGTTGTTGTCTCCTGTGTGATCTGACAAGCTGGGAGAGGAACACAAAAGTGGGAGGGATGGAAATGGGAGGCACCGGAGCTGCCAGAATCCCCCTTTTTTAACATTTCTGCCAGGTTTTTTAGAAATGACAGGTTCTTCCACCCTTTTGTTTGAGCCTTTCAAGGGGAGAGGGTGGGACTGAAAGGCAGTAGCATGAAAGGGTGTCCGGAAAAAGAAAATAGTTGTAGGCTTGATGTGACAATTTGGGTTTGCAAAGGCTTCACCTCGGGTGAGTTTCTTTTTGCACAATTCAAACTAGCTGTGGTTTGGCTGTAGGTGCTGTTTAATTCAGAATGGCTTGTTCTAGGGGAGTGGGGCGAGAGGAGGGCTCATATGGCTGTTCTGGTTTATGGTCTATTTAATCTCAGCAAGGGGGAAAAGACTCCAAGAAAGGACAAAAACGAATGAAAATAAGACTAATGTTCGGTCTTCTGTGGCTAAGAAGATTCTGAGCTATTACAACATCAAATAACACAGCCAAGCTCTGTCACTGTTTTCTCTCTTTATTTTATGCCAAGTGCAGAGCAGCTAGAGACCAATGGCCTGTTCAGCTATTTTATAGCAGCTTTGTTTCACCTTCACACTGAAAAAAAAAAAAAAAAAAGCAAAGCATTGATTTCCTCCATTTTACCACATATCTTTTCTCATTTACTGTCATCAGAGCTCCTCTCCCTCCATCCACCTGCTCATATGTCACTTGCTTTAATACTCCAGTTTCTTACCCTACTGTTAAAACTTTTCCCACCACTCTCATGGCGCTGCTCTTAAGATGTTTTTGCCATAGTTTTTCATCACATTTTTTTTTCCTTGGAAGATGCCAAAAAGTATTCTGTCTCAGGAGAGCTGCCCACTTGCAAAACTGGCTACCATGCTTTCTTTCCCAGGAGGCTGAGATTATAAACTTCTCCCAGATAGAAGGTCTGTTTTCAAAATTACATTACACCTGAATATTCTTAGTAATAAACAATTTATATCACCTTTAGGATGAAAAAAAAATGGCCCATGTGGAGTCAAGGTTGCTTAAGATCATAGAATCATAGAATCATAGAACAGTTTGGGTTGGAAGGTACCTTTAAAGGTCATCTACTCCAACCCCCCTGCAATGAGCAGGGACATCTTCAACCAGATCAGGTTGCTCAGAGCCCTGTCCAACCTGACACTGAATGTTGCCAGGGATGGGGTATCTACCACCTCTCTGGGCAACCTGTGCCAATATTTCACCACCCTCAGTGTGAAAAATTTCTTCCTTAGATCTAGTCTAAATCTACCCTCTTGTAGTTTAAAGCCATTATCCCTTGTCCTATTGCGACAGGCCCTGCTAAAAAGTTTGTCCCCATCTTTCTTATAAGCCCCTTTTAAGTACTGAGAGGTTGCAATAAGGTCTCCTCTCAGCCTTCTCTTCTCCAGGCTGAACAACCCCAACTCTCTCAGCCTTTCCTCATAGCAGAGGTGCTCCATCCCTCTGATCATTTTTGTGGCCCTCCTCTGGACTCGCTCCAACAGGTCCATGTCTTTCCTGCGCTGAGGACTGCAGAGCTGGACACAGGACTCCAGGTGGAGTCTCACCAGAGCAGAGTAGGGGGGCAGAATCCCCTCCCTTGACCTGCTGGCCACGTTTCTTGTGATGCAGCCCAGGGTACGGTTGGCTTTCTGCGCTGCAAGCACACATTGCCAGGTCAGGTCCAGCTTTTCATCCACCAGTACCCCCAAGTCCTTCTCTGCAGGGCTGCTCTCTGTTCCCCTGAGGGACACCACTTGTCATCGATCTCCATCTGAACACTAAGCCATTGACCACTACCCTCTGGATGCAATCATCCAGCCAATTCCTCATCCACCAAACAGTCCACTCATCAAATCCATCTCTCTCCAATTTAGAGAGAAGGATGTTGTGGGGGACCATGTCAAAGGCCTTAACAGAAATCCAGATAGATGACATCCATAGCTCTTCCTTTGTCCACTAAGGTAGTCACTCCATCATAGAAGGCCACTAGGTTGGTCAGGCAGGACTTGCCCTTGGTGAAGCCGTGCTGTTTGTCTCAGATCACCTCCCTGTCCTCCATGTGCCTTAGCATAGCTTCTAGGAGGATCTGTTCCATGACCTTCCCAGGCACAGAGGTGACGCTGACAGGTTGGTAGTTCCCAGGGTCCTTCTTTCCACCCTTTTTGAAAACGGCTGCAATGTTTCCCTTTTTCCAGTCCCCAGGGACTTCACCTGACTGCCATGGCTTTTCAACTCTCAGGGAGAGTGGCTTGGCAACTACATCAGCCAGTCCCCTCAGGACTCTGGGATGCATCTCGTCAGATCCCATAGACTTATGAATGTTCAGGTTCCTTCAGGTGGTCATGAACCTGATCTTCTCTTACAGTGGGAGGGATGTTGTTCCCCCAGTCCCTGTCTTGCAGTCCATGCACCTGAGAGATGTGGGAAGAGAGGTTGCCAGTGAAGACTGAGGCAAAGAAGTTGTTGAGTACCTCAGCCTTCTGCTCATCCATTGTTACCAGTTTGCCAGTCTTGCTCATCAGGAAGGGTACGCTTTCTTTGATCTTCCTTTTCTGGATGACATACCTGTAGAAGCCCTTCTCATTCTTCCTTGCCACCCTTGCCAAGTTCATCTGCAACTGCGCCTTGGCCTTCCTGATCCCATCCCTATACAACCAGGCAGTGTCCCTGTACTCTTCCCAGGATACCTGTCCCTGCTTCCACTCTCTGTGCATTCTCTTCTTGCCCTTTAGTTTGACCAACAGGTCAAACTCAGCCATGCCGGCCTCTTCCCTTCCTTGCCTGATTTCTTGCAGCTGGGGGTTGAGAGCTCTTGCACTCTATGGAAAATGTCCTTAAAGATCTGCCAGCTCTGTTCTGCTCCCTTGTCCCTGAGGGCAGTTCCCCGGCGGGTCCTTTTGACTAACTCCTTGAAGAGCTGGAATTTTGCTTTCCTAAAATTCAGGGTCCTGACTTTACACTTCACCTGACCCATATCCCTCAGGACTGCAAACTCCACCAGTGCATGATCACTGCAGCTCAGGCTGCCCCCAATCTTGATGTCACTGATTAGCTCACTTGGGTTGGTGACCAACAGGTCCAGTACCACATGCCATCTGGTAGGGCTGTCTATTACCTGGCTTAAGAAGTTATCCTCCATGCACTCCAGGAGTCTCCTGGATTGCCTGCAGCTCACCGTGTTACTTTTCCAGCAGATGTCAAGGTGGTTGAAATCCCCCAGCAGGACAAGAGCCTGTGAGTGTAATGTCTCCTGTAGCTGGAGTAAGAAGGCTTCATTAACTGGTTCCCCTTGATCAGGCAGCCTGTAGTAGACACCAACTACAAGGTTTCCTTTGTTGCCTCCGTCTCTGATTCTTAGCCATAAGTTTTCTATCTGCTCATGGCTGTTCTTCAGAGACAGCTCTTCACATTCTATCCATTTCTTGATGTAGAGGGCAACCCCTCCACCCCTCCTTCCTCACCTGTCCCTTCTGAACAGCCTGTAGCCCTCAATAGCCAACCTCCAGTCATGGGATTTGTCCCACCAAGTTTCAGTAATGGCAACTAAGTCATAAGATGATGACTTTATGCTGGATTTGTAACACCGAAAGGGTTTTTTTCCTATACTACCATCTCAAATCTGTTCCCACAGCTCAGCTCTGAGGCACAATGTCATTTTCACTACATGCCTCTCCTCTTTTGTTTTTGTTTTATAGCAGGTAATTATTCAGGATTCCAGTTTATTACAGCACAGACCAAGCACTGTTTCAGCAGTCATCAGTAAGTCTGTCAGGACTGGTTCTAGTTAGGCTCCTGAGAATCACTTCTGCCTCTCTTTTCATTGCTCCTCCCTGATACTTAGTGATTCTTCACAATCCCATTTTAATTTATTTTCAGGGGCTCTCTCTGCAGGTTCCTCCTTCATAACTTGGACTTGGCTCATTTCCTGGCACTGGCCTTCAGGGTCTGGAGAGGGGGTGATGATGGCTCAGGTAGTTCATGGGAATAAGGAGAAATCATCCTCCTGAAACCTCAGAGTACCACTCTGCATGCCAGCTGCACCCCATAGGCATCAAAGCTGGCAGTAATATGGATTCAGTGTGCCCTTTTATCAGTGGTTTTGCATGCATCTAAAAGACGTGCTCTGCCTTCTGCTACAGGTAGAAAGAAACTAGGAAAAACTGTGCTTTTTTTGCAAAACAACCTTTTGCTGCAATGTTTAAGGGCTGAATTTGTAAGAAGAAATTATGGATCTCTTTCAGATCTCCAAGACTTAATTAGAAACACTCCAAATTTTACTTTATTTTTTTGCCAGACATTTGAATAAGTAAGTTTGGGTGGCTCATTCCACTTTTGAATCCATAATTCCCTAATGCTTTGAAGTCCTTTCTATGAAACTGCAGACCATCCCAATTATAGACATTTCTGTAACACATTGTTTGTTAAATACAGCTCTGATTCTGTTTGTGACTTGATTTGATATTAGACTCCTCAGTAATACAACTTCATGTTAGTGGGAATAGTAGTTCAGTATTTAAGTGTAGTTTGGCATCCCATAATAAGTTTTGCACAATCCCAAGATGACCTTCCCCTGCATTGGATAGTGAGTTCCATGTCTGAAGGCAGTAAACCCCATCAGTCTGCATGGTGATCCAAAAGCTGCTCCTGTTGACTTGTGATGGGTGTCACCTCAAGACCATGGGGTTGATGTTCTCTGGGGACGGCCCTGCGAGGAGTCAGGGCAGGGGGTCTTTTCTCCAAACAGAGTACTGGGGTTCCCCCGCTTGCCTTGGTGCCTCTGGGTTCCTTCATGTTTGCAAGGATGAGCCTTCAATCACATAACCTAGCAATTCATGGCCCAACATATCATTTTGTCTTATACGCTTCTCCGTGATCATGAATCATGCCAGGTTGTCATAATTCGAAGCCTGTGATCTGGTGCCTCTAAGTACTATATCATCAGCTAGAGAAAATTCTCATTTAAATGAGTAAGATGCAGTGGATATATTTTGTAATTCCCATGCCATCTTACACTGATAGCCTTAAAGATTTTCTGCAACGTCTCATCCTTTGCTGCAGTCCCTGCAAATTTATTCTACATTATTTCTGAGACTGGATAATTGTTTCTTATATTTACATTATTATATTTTCTAGGTTTCTTCAATCTGTACACACTCTGAATCAAACTTAGGCTAAACATGTTTTTAAACCCAATGTTGCCTTTTCATTCCTGTAGCTATCACAGACTTGATCAGTTCCAGTTAAAGATAAACTTCAGATCACGTAATCCTTTACTCAGAATTAGTTTCATGCTATGCATTCTCAATTATACTTGTCTTTCCTCTATGTATTTACATTTTCCATTTTTTTTTTCCCAAGTAATCTATGTTTAGTTTATAATTTATAAGCATTTCATTATTTTTTAATGAAAAAAAATTGTTCTTTGCTTCAGCATTTTTCAGGCAATCCCCATGCAGAACTCCTCCATGTTGCTGTCTACTCTGTCGCCTGGAAGAAGGCCTGGTGTGCATGGGAGCTTGTATATTTTTCTGACTAAGTTGCCCTGCTTAAAAGTACTACCTGTCCCTACAAACCTTGTCACTCTCTGCTGTCCTGACCAGTGAGTCACGAGATGTTCTTTTTTGTTCCTGCTACTCCGGGCTGAAAAATCTTGCAATGGTTGTATTTATTTCTAAATGCTGGATGTTGCCTGGGTCTGTACACCTTTTTTTCTTTGACATTTTCTTGCTGCTTATTCTACAGCATCTCTTCCGAATTCCTCACTTTGCTGTGACCTTCTGCTTCCCAGCTTCCTCTCCTGCTGGTCAGTCTGTCGAGAGTAGCTGCAACTTGTTTTCCTTTCAACATTTTCATTCTGCCTTGAGTATTTCTGCAGCTTGGCACATCCTGATAGCATTTTCCCTAAGTCTAAATCTACATCTTCCAGCAGTCCTTCCTTGCAGCTCTGGAACTTTGATGCTGGTCACTATCTGATCTCTTTTAATGAAGCCTGACAAAGTATTAGAGTTACACATCTGACTCATTAGTTTAAAAGCAGTTGAAAAAACCTTCAAAAGGACTCTTCCTCTTCTTTCAGTTTCCAGTGAAATCTCTCTTTTTCCAAAGTTTTGTTTTTCTCAGGAAGGCTATATTCCCCAAACTTATGAAGCTTACTCGTTTGTTCTGGCTTAATTATGCAGAACTAAAGCCAACAATGGTAGGGAGAGGTACTGTAAGCTCTAGGTCAATGCTGTGGATTTAGTTCAGTATGAACTAAATATCTCTGACAGCAAAGTCTTAGCAACTGACACTGTTAAAAAAAAGACCGTTGTGAGCTCTTTCAAAGCTTGTTTGAAAGTAATCAAATACTATGGCATTTTGGGAAAGCAGACCCCTCTGTGTTTCTGCTTTCCAAAGCTGGGACACGGAAAAATGCAATATTTGACCAGGTTCTGATTGGAAGATCTCTGTCTTTTTTGGGTAACTTCTTTGAAACCAGTGCAGCTGGAATACCAAAAAAACAGGCAAAAATTAAAATAAAATAATGAAATGAAATAATATGAAACAATGAAATGAAATAAAATATAAAATATAAACCAAAACAAATCAAAGCTTCATCTCCCAAAATATAAGTTAGGAACAGTTATTAAAAAAAAAAAAAAAAAAAAGAGAGAGAGAGAAAAAAGAGAGTGCTGTTCTCATACAGTCTCTTGTTTCCAACTGTTGTGCTGTTAAAAATACCTTGTACGACTCATCGTAAAACTGTAAGAGGTTGTGATACTCGCTTTAAGGCCGGAACTGGGACCTGTGCTTTGCTTAAATATGAAGCCAATTAAACATGGAAAATACTGATTAGTTAAATAGCTGTGAAAAATCTTTTCGACATTTGAATATTTATTTAGAGAAAGATTCCCGGTATATAAGGTCTCATTCTTTGAAGGTAATGCTGTGTGAAGTAACCAAACACAAAGTGCAGAACTGCCTGCTTCAGCCATGTTATATTATGAACTGTACTGAGCATCAGTTAGGACTCTGGAAAATTGTGACGTCAATTTAGGCTGGCTCACCTTCTTGTATCGCAAATGGTAATTCTTGGGCCCAGCTTAGATCTGGACTCTCCTCAAGGATCTGAAAAAGCTGCAAGAAATAGCTTTCCATGCTATTTCCATGCTTTCACTTTCTAATTCCAAAGAAGATGCTGTTGTGAAATGAAAATACAAAGAAATAACACAGGTAAGCATTTTTTGGAGGGTTTTAGGTTTGTTTAGTAATTTTCATGCTTTTTCTTTTTACAATGCTATCTAAGCAGAAGAGTAACTCTTTGAAATACAAAGCATCATTCTGATTATATTGAGACATATAAAAGGCATTTAAAACATCATTTTAAATACAGAGTATCATGCTAACAAAATCAAGCATTCTTTTATTGATTGAAAAGTCTCTGCTTGTGATTAAAGTTAAAGGCAGGTTTTAAAACAATTGCACTTTTCTAAAAAAAATGAATATGGGCTAAATTGTTTAATTAACATTGAGACACCTTTCTGAAAAAAAAAAAAAAAAACCACCCACATTAAAATTAAATTTGTGTGTGATTACTTCAAACATGTCCTTATTAGTAGTTACCTAGATGATCGTGGTCCTTCATGCATTCATGTTTAGTTCCCAATTATTCACAGTTTGTTAATTGGTGTGATGTGGGATGAATATTGATGGTACAGTCTGAAGATGATTTCCATACCAAAGGAGCAGGCATATTTACAGTCCATGTACACAGCAAAAAACAAAGTTCGCAATAGATCTGACTTTGAAATTTGACAAACACCCTCTCTCTGTGCTATATGTTGGCTCATTATGCAGATAGCCTTGCAACATGCATGATGGAAAATACTATGCAATACAATAAGAACAAATTAAAAAAAAAATCAGAAGAAAGTAAAATGGATAAGTTCAGTTTAATTTGTATAAACTTCTTGAGAAGCTCTGGACCCAGTAGATGATTATGATAGGTATAACAGTGGTGTGACTTAGTGTTTCTAATAGAGGAGGGCCAGTGTGTTGTATTAGCTATCCAGATTTACATCTAGACTGAAGCATTAGTGTTTTCTGTGATGAAAAAAGTCTTAGGAATTCAGATCTGTGTCAGAATTTTCCCCAAGCCGAGTGTTAGCACCCCATTTTGAGCTCCTCTGTGCATCTGTATTAAATCTGGCATGGCCTTGAGCCAAAGTTATTCAGAGGGGAGGTGAAACATCCTTGAGAACCAGTGAAAAAAAAAAACAACTTTCTCCTTCATTCATTTCAAAGCATTTATGTTTGTTTGTTTGTTTTTGCCATAGGGTAGAGCATACTTGAGCAGAGGGATGTGTTAGCGAGTAACAAAGCAACTCAAGCTGGAGAAGCTGGAGGTAGAGAGAGTCTAATCTACGAGAAATTCATCTCTGAGGAGCTGGGATTGAACCTCAAACATCTCAAGGGAAACCTGAGAGATTATGTCTGAGCCAACACCTAAGTGGGTCCAAACTGACACTTAAAATAGGGATGCAACAGGAAAATATGCAAGAAGTAAATGCAAGAGGTGAACGGGATGGAGGATTTCAACAAGAGACAATACATCTAAAGGAGAACAAGTTATAGCATGACACAAAGCCTCGTATCCAATCTGCAAGAAAGGATTTTCTCCTAACCAGAGACAAAGTGCAGTTTCCAAAGGAATATGTACATACCCTACTATGGAAACGAGCCAGCGAAATATGGGTTCACAATTATTGTGTCCCGTCTCTTCTTCACCCTGGCCACAGTGTGCAGCATGTAAAATAAACCAATCTATACAAGCATGTGAAGTTCTTAATGGATTTCATTTTCTTTTGAAATGGCTCAACTTATCATTGAAATGTAAAGAAATACAGCTACTCTGAAAATGTTCAGAAAACCAATGTACGAAGAGAAAAAGCATTAACATTTAACTTGCATTTGAGATAGTCTTCACCTTTGATAAGATAGTATAGCATAAAAAAAAGTTATTGAAATAGTGACATTTCCAATTTTCAGGCAATATAATTTTGCACATAAGAGGAAGAATAGTTTTGGCCCAAATTCTTTTCACTAAAAAAACGCAGTTTTAGTACAGTCCAGGTAGCCTATAAATTCAGCTTGGTTTGTCTGACTTAATTAAAAAAAAATTAAAGACATTACATAAAATAATAAATTATTTTGTACTTGTTCAAAATGCTGTGGGCTATTTATAAAATATGTTAATTCAAAACCTTACTTTTTCCTCAATCTGAAACAAAGCACATTTTAGTTTAGATAAAATATTGTGTTCTAAATGAAGTGGGTTTTTTCACCTTTTAATTTGCTGCTTTTTTTTTTTTTCTTTTTTTGTTTTCCCAGTCAGTGGCAATGGCTGATGATCTGGGAAAAAAGACAGTTCAATTTCTAATTCTTCATACTCTTATGAGCAATGCAAGGCAACAGAAGATCATTTCTTCTAGGTAATTCTATATGACAGAGAGAGAGAGATGCTCTGGCTATATTTATACCAGTAAAGTGAACAGGGTGGTGTGCAAGACACAATCACTCACATTTCAAACGTCACCCTTCCTGTTAAATTCCCAGCACAGTGTCTGGCATTATTTTGACCTGGTCTAAATCATGTTCTCCCAATCAATGCCCAAGCTTGGTACAGGGCTTAGTTTAGGCAGGAATAATTTTTAATAGGCAGCTTGCACATATCCATCCAGTTGAAGACAGAAAGAGTAAGTTCAGCTAAATGTACCAGAACGGTCCCTGTACCATTTAATTTTCTATTAAAGACATAGCCTCCAAGGCTACATTTAGGATCAGCTTTAGTCTCCATATAGAAGCCAGGTATGCAAGGCTGGCTCCAGGCACAGCTGAAGGCTGCCTTCCACAGCAGACAGGATCTCATCAACAACTCAGAAGTGTTTGAAGAAGAGTGTATTTTAAAAAGTTCAGTGGTTAGTGGCATAAGCACACAGAGCTCTGCTAGCCTGCTCTTGCACGCAGACATTAAGTGGAAGTATCCCATCTCAAATGAGCTGCATTAAGAAGTCTTTGCAAACCCTTCCACACCGAAAGTAAGCCAAGTAAACCAGTCTTCATGATGTTTTCATATGAGGCAGGTTGGTAACGCTGAGGGGGGAGAAAAATAAAGACATGAAGGAGGCAACAAGCCTAGGACAAGAACATGGCTTAAAAACAAGAAACTAATCTATACCTTGCTGTAGCAGCTTTAATGATGTTAAAGGAGGGACTTATTCCACCAGCAAATTTGAGGTTAAGTCCTGCACTCACTGTAGTGAGTAGTAAGATGTCCACTGACTTGAAAAGGGGTTAGGTTGCACCCTTGGTCTCCTTGGATTTTTCTTTCTCAATCATCCCTTCTCACAATCCTCTTTTGCATCTACTTCCACTTACTATGTGTTCAAGTATCAGAGCAGGCTGCTAACCCCCCTAACTCTACCATATTTCCCTTGTCACATTCACCAACAGAAGGAAAAGAGAGCACAAAATACTTATTCATGAAAGATGGAGAGCTTAGTTGCAGAGTCCACAGAGTCTCCTTTATAACAGCATTGGGTTTTTTTTGGGTTTATGCCAGAGGTAGATATCTTTTCAGTCTTGCAGATCCCTGAAAAGACAAGTAGACTTGCCAAATATATAGGCACACACACTTAGGTTTGCACATCTCAAAGCTATCAAACATGCCACATTTTATTTCTTTCACCTGCTTATGGATTGTGGACACCTGTGACTTATTGGCAGCACATACTGGTTGCGATGGGGGAAGTCTCAGATACAGGAATTAGCTTTGTACTCCTCCAGCTTCATGAAACCATTTTGGATTCTCTCTCAAACATTTACTATCTGTTTGAAGCAATTCTGTATGTTTAAAATAATAATACTTTTTAAAAAAACAAAACCAAAGCCAAAACAGTCTTTCTTTGGAATTCTACAAAAGCCTACATATAGGAAAGCAAAGAACACCTAATGAAACCCAAAAGTATGTAATTGTTTATTTTTCTTACTACAAAATAGCTTCACTTGTGGCAAGTGGAATCAACAGTCTGCAAACTGAGCAACAGATGCTCTTAGGTAGTAAGAGTTACTAAGCAGAAAGAGCTTTAGTAGCAGTTGCTAGGTAGTGCAGGAACCATTTCTGGTAGCAGATGCTACCAGGTATTCAAGATATTTGTGCTTCTCTGATCATCTGTTGTGCGGGCTTCACTCTTTACACTGACTCAGAGCTGAAAACATTTGGAGTTTAGTGTATTTCTGTTAGTTTTAGTGGGTTTTAGAAGGGCAGCGATCAGTACAAAAGCCACCTTACCTGAGGACCATGCAGGAACAGAGTTTTCATGCACACATTTTGAAAGAGTTTTGGGAAGCTTTGTCAATAAAACATGCATTGATATTGTGAGCATATAGCTTTTTTTTTTTTCTATGAACAAATACAAAACTTATCCAGAGGTTTGAATGCTTGCTACTAAAAACACAGACTTAATTTTTAAAAGTTAGTGGAGACCCAATCTCTTTTGTCAGATATTTTCTTCCTAGTAAATTTTATCACCTAATTTGGCAAAATGCACTAAACTAGATTGACAAAGCTGATGACTGGTGTATGATTATTCTGCTATCCAAAGGTAGAGTGGCCAAAGCTTTTGGCAGCTGTTGGAGGTATCAACTCCCAATTCTTCTTATGGGGTTTCACACCCATATCTCCAGCAGGGTGTAACCTAGCCATTAACTCTGCTGTACTGGACATGTATCTGCTGAAGCTGTTTCATTTCATCTACGAAATTTAAACATCTAATGGAATAAAAACTGGAACCCTTGTCCCAGCTTCTGGTTCAGTGTCTTAATCACTAAAGCAGTATCTTATTTCTCATTGTTTAAGGAACTGTTTAAAGTATTTCATACAACATGAAATAGCTTCAACACAGACAGCTGAGATAGTACCGCTGAAGAAATACAGATCTGGTGCTTCAAGCAATATTCTGAGTGTCAGGAAATGTGTGAAAAATTTTAATCTGAATGTTGTTTTCTCTCCTCCTGGATATTTATTCCAACCACAGACAGATGTAGTCAGACAGATTAGACAAAAAGACTGACCACCCCTTTCTAGGACTGATTTGTGAACCCAGTTCAAACTCCTACATCCCAGTCAAACCCAGATGGCAAATTCAGCATGAATTTCGAAGAGAGGTTTGTGACAATCAGCTGCATTTTTCACCCACTGGTATTCATCAGCTCTTCTTTCAGGATAACAGTGCAAGGATCCTAAGACACAGTATTTTTTTGCAGAAATGCAAGTGAGTGTTTTGAGATGTGATTTGATTTTTGGCTTAGATCCATACACTGGTGATCATTAGCAAAACAGGTTAGAAGGTATGTAATCGCTTAAGTAAGTGGCAGAGGGCTAGGAATCTTGGCTTGTAAATGTAATTACAGAGCTTGTCAATAGCCATTGATTTCCTTAGATGGATGACTTGAAAGCATTCAGAAAGGTGGGAATAAAATGGAGGAATGCTACAGAGCTCCAAAAGGAGCAAATAGCTTTTTTCCATCTCTTCCTCCAACTTGTGTACTTACACGGTGGAGCATCTTACACTTCAGAAGCACCTTTTGTATCTTTGGAAGAAAATGCTCAGCATTCCTCTTGTTCTCCTGTACATGCTAGTTTTAGTGCATTTCATTGAACTTTGATTTTATAAAGCCTGACTAAATGCTCTAACATGAAATGATTACTAATCTCCAACATTTCTGTTCTCATAGTCCATCTGCCCTCTCTTGAGTGACTATTTTCTCATTAAAATGTAATGTTTCTTCATATTATGAGCTTTTAAATTACCCTATTGTGAACCAAACTATCCTATTGTTTACTTTGCTCTGCTGAGGCCCCACCTGGAGTACTGCATCCAGCTCTGCAGTCCTCAGCACAGGAAACACATGGACCAGTTGGGAGATGGAGATGGAGCACCTCTGCTATGAGGAAAGGATGAGAGAGTTGGGGTTGTTCAGCCTGGAGAAGAGAAGGCTCTGGGGACACCTTACTGTGGCCTTTCAGTACTTAAAGGGGCCTTATAAGAAAGATGGGGACAAACTTTTTAGCAGGGCCTGTTGTGATAGGGCAATGGGTAACGGTTTTAAACTACAAGAGGGTAGATTCAGACTAGATATAAGGAAGAAGTTTTTTACGCTGAGTGTGGTGAAACACTGGCACAGGTTTCCCAGAGAGGTGGTAGATGCCCCATCCCTGGCAACATTCAAGGTCAGGTTGGACAGGGCTCTGAGCAACCTGATCTAGTTGAAGATATCCCTGCTCACTGCAAGAGGATTGGACTAGATGACCTTTAAAGGTACCTTCCAACCCAAACTAACCTGTGATGATTCTATGATTCTATGATTCTAAAAATTTACTCTTGCAAAATTGCTTTGCCTTCTTGCTCCTTCTTTCCCTGAACCTGGTATCTGAACTTGTTGATAGGAGGGAAATATTTAAACACCGAGTCCAGAAGTCTTTCTGCAGTTAGTTGGAATTTGAAGCAGGATGTATTAAATGGCACTGAAAATATCAAACAAAGCTGAACTGTAGTTGAGGAGAAGAGAAAGAAAGGTAAACTCATTGTGGAAGTCACCTGTCAGGTAATAAAAATGTGAATATCTGGGACTCCTATTCAAACAGTAGCCTGGAGGAAAATTATTATAATTAGTGCCAGTAGATAACAACCTCTTTTCTGTGCAAGAAGTGATAGAGATCCAGCCAAATATTTCACAGCAGGAAACCAAAAATGGGTATCATAAACAATTGCCACTATGTATATCACACTACTCTTCTGTCTTCTTAGTTTTGAACGTTTTCTTCATTTTTTTAAATAATTGCTGCTGTAAGCCTTTCCCATGTTCTTATTTATAGGAAAGAATATAAATTCTATTCCATCCACTTGGTGCTATTGAAATATGATAACATGGCTGAATTTCAGCTGGACATAACCAGGGGAAAATTACCTTCCTGTAGAAGCTTTTTTTCTGGAGGGCAGAATCAAAGTGTAGACAGTTGTACTGGGTTTGTGTGGCAAGGTTTTGGTAGCGGTGGGGCTACAGGGGTGGCTTCTGTGAGAAGCTGCTAGAAGCTTCTCCCGTGTCTGATAGAGCCAATGCAGCTGGACCTGCTTCTGGCCGAGGCCAAGCCAATCAGCAGTAATGGTAGCACCTCTGTGATAACATATTTAAGAAGGAGAAAAAAACTGCTGCACAGCAGCAGCTGGAAGAAAGGAGTTGAGAACACATGAGAGAAACAACCCTGCAGACACCAAGGTCAGTGAAGAAGGAGGGGGAGGAGGTGCTCCAGGCACTGGAGAAGAGATTCCCCTACAGCCCATGGAGAAGACCATGGTGAGGCAGGCTGTTCCCCTGCAGCCCATGGCGGTTAATGGTGGAGCAGACATCCACTTGCAGCCCATGGAGAACCCCACGCTGGAGCAGGTGGATGCGCCTGAAGAAGGCTGTGACACCATGGGAAGCCCATGCTGGAGCAGGCTCCTGGCAGGACCTGTGACCCCATGCTCCAACCCATGCCGGAGCAGTCTGTTCCTGAAGGACTGCACCCTGTGAAAAGGACCCATGCTGGAGCAGTTCGTGAAGAACTGCAGACCGTGGGAAGGACCTATGTTGGAGAAGTTCATGGAGGACTGTCTCCTGTGGGAGGGAGCCACACTGGAGCAGGGGAAGAGTGTGAGGAGCCCTCCCCCTGAGGAGGAAGGAGCAGCAGAGACAACATGTGATGAACTGACCACAACCCCCATTCCCTGTCCCCCTGCACCATCAGGGAAGAGGTAGAGAAATTGGGAGTGAAGTTGAGCCCAGGAACAAGGGAGGTGTGGGGGGAACATGTTTTAAGATTTGGTTTTATTTCTCATTAACTTACTCTGATTTTATTGGCAATAAATTAAATTAATTTCCCCGAGTTGAGTCTGTTTTGCCTCTGATGGTAATTGGTGAGTGATGTCTCCCTGTCCTTATCTTGACCCACAAGCCTTCTGTTATATTTTGACCCCCTGTTGAGTTGAGGAAGGGGAGTGCCAGAGCATGTTGGTGGGCACCTGGCATCCAGCCAAGGTCAACCCATCACAATGATACAGCAGAGTCTTCCAGTGCTCCACTGCTTCTCTTCCTAGCAGGTAAATTAAAGTAGACTTAGGACTGCAATAATTTCTGCTTGGTGAAGGTTTAGGGAGTTAATAATCCACTTGTACAGCTCAGACATTGTAGGCTGACCCAGTCCCACCCCTTCCTGAGGACTAATGGCCGATGCACCTACAACCAAGGACTCAAAAACTACCTAATCCTGAAAAATCAGGGGAATTTCTTTCTCAGATAGTTCACTGATGGGTTCTGAGCTGGGTGTAGAGACCTCCAAGGTTGTCATCTCCTGTGTTTATCATGTACCCTATGTTCCTCTGCTTTGAAGGAATTTCTGCTAGCAGCTCAGGGCTAGAGGAAGAAAAAGACAAGGAACACTGAAATTTCAGGCCCTGCCCTCAAACAGCATCCAACACAGGATTTTTATTCTTCAGATTTACAGAGAAAACATAAAGTTGCCTGGACTTCCTTACTAATCTGGGGCAAAATGGAGATTACCACCATATGTTGGCTGGTGAGCTAAATTTTCTTAAAACAATCTACAGAAGATCTTGACAGCACAAGTGTTGCAGAAGTGGGTATGAGCCAAGTAACCATATGTGGCCAAAAGGAGTATATGAACATTCTTTTCTTTCAATAACATCTGCAAGATAAAGCATCCACTGGGGTTTGAGGCTAGGAAATAGCCCAGGAAATATCAAGACCCTCCCACTGCTTGCATAGATACGAATGAATACTTCCAGGGTGTCAGATGGCCTAAGTGTCTGGCCCTTTGTGGGCAAGCACTTTGGAACAGAAATCTTGTCTTTTTTAAGGTTTGTGAAGTCCCTGTATCCTATGTAGCAGAAAACAGGTGTGCAGAAAGCAATAGAAAACAGCAATCTGCTGAACATGCCACACAGATTTGAGAACAAGACAGACAGCTAGCAGAAAAAAAAAAAAAGAGCGATAAAAATAAAAGTTAAGTCACTTTTTAAATCCCTTAAAAACTCTCCAGGGTATTGCAAATCCCTGTAGGCATGGAGACTACATGTCTGTGGATTTTTCTCTAGAATTCTGCAGACTTTGCAAACACTTTAGAATGCTGCAGGGAGCAGATGCTTTCTAGCTGTCATCACTGGAGTATAGCTAGCCAATTATGTTTTTGTTTCTCAGCACCTTTAATATTTCCATTCACTTTATCGTTTTCCCTTAACTTTTGTTAAGCTAATCGTAGGCTTACAGTTGCCAGCCTGATGGACTTGGAGAAGCAGTTGTTAGGTAAAGCAAGTTTGTCCCTCGAGAGATTCTCTCACAGTCAGATAACAATTCTAATAATAACAATGACATGGGGAGGGGAGGAAAAAAATAATTCGGGCAATAAAATACAGTATTCATTATGTTAATTTACTCCAAAGCATTTATGCTCTGTTACTTGGCTCTAAGAAATGAAAATCAGTGCGTCCCGTTCATGTAAGGAGCATGGTAACATCATGTAAAGTGTCCAGGGTTTCATTTAAGGCAGGCAGGGAAACAGGGTAATGTTTTAATACTTTATCACATAAAACCTACATTCAAAACCTTGCATGCCACATGTGAAAATAGGGGCATCTTTTTCCATCAAGCAGCTCCATTTGGCTATACTACACAAACTACTGGCAAATACTATTTGTTATGGCTAAGTGTATCCATTCAAGAGAGTCTCAGGACTAGAAAAAGGTATGAGGAAGAAGATAAGGCAAGTTAAAACTGAGGTGATTTGACAAGGAGTTGTGGAAACACTTTAGTGGTAGTGGTTTGCCCTCCAACTGTTAAGTACTTTGTGTATCTCTTATCTGACCCTCACTGGGGGAGATTCTGCTCTGTCAGTAACCAGCAGCATCCAAGTTCTCTGGATGATTTCTGGATAACTCAGATTTTTTTCTAGGACTATCTCAGAGGGCCTAGGGAAGTGAGATTCCACTGTTGTTTTAAACTTATTTGAAGCATCCACGTTTCTCTCCTATAAAGGTGCCATGCCATGTAGAGGCTCAACAGTAAGAGTGTGTAAGCCATCCCTTGGAGTAAAGAGACTCTCCTTAAAGCAGAGGGTTTCCACAAGGAGGGTTGCACCAGATACACAGGTTAAATATGGGAATTACATGAGAGTCCCCTAGAGTGAAGAAATCTCATTGACACTTGAGTCTACTCAGTTGGCAAGAGGGAATAGGTTTACTCCAGGGCTGACCCCACCTCCTTCCTCTTCTGATAGTCCTGATAGTGGGACCTTTTAGAATTTCAGGCTTCAGAGTGGAGTTCTGTTTGCATGGGTAGCCAGGGCATGGTGGAGGTGGTGAACATCTACATCTCACTCTGACATGGTGCTGGATCCCATTCTGCACTGCTACATTAGTATTTTTGGCATGAGGGCTACCTTGGAAGAGTATCCATGACTGCTAGCCCTGCCCCATAGTCCTTCAGCTTTTCAGACAGATGCACATTACTGGAGGAGCGAGGGATAGATATCCCATCCAAATTCTAGGCAGATTTTAAAAAGGAAAAAGAAAAAAAAAAAAAACAGAAAAAAATCCCATGGCTTTTCTCCATTTCTATGCTCCCCTCTATCTGTTTCCAAGTAGGAACTGAGCAGAATCCTAATTCCATTGAAATCAGCAGGAATCATTTGCGCTCCCATTGACTGCAATAGCAGTAAGTCTTTGGTGCATAATACATTCAATAATTTTTTTTTCCTATTCTCCTCAGAATTTGGAGACGTGGAATAAAAAAAATCTAAATGTGGCATAATGCAGGGAAAAAGAGGAAACTGCACACTTAACCAAATAAAACAAATCTCTGACTACCTAAAAAAAACCCAACAAATAAGCCTGACTGGACCTACATCGGATCATTCTCTGTCTAGTAAGGAGTGGATCGGAGAAGAGAAATGCATTTAACTGCAGGAGGCTGCTGAACTTCTTGAAAATGACGTTGATTTTAAAATGGAGATTTCTTACAGGATGCTTGTACTGAAATACTGACTGTGGCCATAGCAAGTATGTGTCCAAGCAAACCCACACTTACTTTAAAGTGCCTTACTCACATGCCAGACCCCAGCAGCCTGCAATTCAGAGTACACAATATCAGCTTGACCATAGCGTTGGGTATGTGCATAGACATTTGGTTTGCTCTGAGCTCTGTAATGACACAGCTCCACTGTACCTGAGCTGGCTAATCAAAAGCAAAGCCAGGACTGTCTATAGGTGCTGCAATCATGGCTGTTCCTTGCACAACAGCATCTCCTCAAAGGGGAAAAGCATAGGGCTGAGCACGGAGAGCTGCACACTGTGGACAGGCAGGCACTTGATGAAGCTCTCCATGGTGGTACTTGTTGGGTTGCATGGTAGGAGGTGCCATGCACACCGCGAGGCACAGTCTCAGCTGCAAAGTAGCTGCCAGCCTTTAAAAAAGTTTGGCCATCCCTGGTTAGAAAAATGGCAATGCAGGAAACGAAGGCACAGAAACTACGTAATGTGGAAAAAGGGTTTCTTAAATAAGTATCTCCACCAAAACTTTGATCTTCAAAATGTTGAAGAAAATGGAAGCATGAGCAAATGTCAATTTCTATTTTCTTTATAAATTACACTATATTGCACATATACTGCTAGTGTGAGAACGTGTGTAAGCATGTGTGTGTGGACTCATATATAATTAACATTTATAGACTTAAGCAATGATTCCTCAGATGATTTCAGTTATATTTCCCCACTGAAAGTCTTCCATTTAAAAAAACCAATCTTCCATATAACCCAAAGCAAAGAATGTTGGGGTATCTGATCTCTTTAATGCCATTGCAATTCTTGAACTGGGTTTTTTTTGTGTGTGTGTTTTTTTTTTTTTAATAGAACATTGCGACTGAAGTTATTTTCAGAACATCATATGGATTTTTCATTGAAACATCTGTGTTAACTTTTATCATCCTTGCTCTGCTTTGTAATTTTGGAAACAGATATAAAGAATGAGCAACCCAGAGCACAGTAATATAGTGGGAAGCATCCTTCATAAGTCAATTGAGGAATTTAATAATCTCTTTAGAAATAAGCTCTGCAGCTATGAGAAAAATGTGTGGGTTAAAGGCCTTCCAATTAAGAAAGGTTTCTCTGTGGATTTATAGGCTGGTGGTTAGCTCTTCCTGTTCTTGTTTCCATGGCAACTGTCAGGTAGATTTTCTGCTACTTGCTAGGAAGTTGGAAATGTTGAGTCTGGTTGAGCCTTTCAATGCACTGAAGCTTAAATGAAATTCTTTGCAAGGAACTGGCATTTAGCCTGGGTCATTTATTCATATCTAGAAGAGAAATCAATTATAGTAATCGAATGTGCAAATTTTTTTATTGGAATTATTTTGGGTACACAATTTTTTATTATTATTGTGCCACAATCTATTTTTAATGCTAGGGTAGGAAAGGTTTGAAATGCTGCAGCTGGCCTCTTTGCTACCGATGGCTTATGGCTTTAATTACAGTCCAAGACACACACAGGCACGTATCTTTCTGGTCTGCTTTTACAAGCTATAATCACTCCTGGTGATATTCATGATACGAGCTCGAATACCGTAGACTCATTAGAGTTGAGACACCTGTATTTCGAGAAACACAGCTTATCACCTTTTCTACTTTCAATTTTCTTGTCTTGTTGATTTGTTTGAATTAGGCTTGAGGAAAGTAAATAATTTGTATGCTGTTATTCAAACTTTCTGAGTACATCGTGTTTTAATTCCACATCAGAATCTCTGTGTGTTTGCGCACTTCTTTGTGCTCCTTATATTTTTCCATCCCACACTGACTGCTGCTTGACAGCTGCAATGCAAGCTTCATTCTTTTATTTCTCTAACATTAGATACGTAGGCGTGCATGGTGTGTACCTATACTTTCAGCCTTTCTGTAATGCATAATCTATACCACCCAAAGAGCTGTGTCCTGCAGGCTTTATGTGAATAATACCATGTAGACTTCATTGACTTTTCTTGCAAGAATAAAGCCAGCATGGCTTGGCCTAAAGATCACAGATTATCTAAACAGAGGCAGGATGGTCTTCTGGGTAGAGCAATAGTTAAGAGCTTGGAAAACCTCGGGGCTTGCTTTCCCACTCTGCCCGTGGCTTCCGGGGAAAAGGGAGATTCGTTGAGTGGTGGATCCTAAAATCCATTGAAGTCCTCTCATACCGGAGTTAATGGAGCTGTGACAATTTATGCTAGCTAAGAATCTGCTCCATTACCCGAGCCTCACTCCATCTGTATAATAGAAATAATAGCAGTCCCCTACCTCAGAGAGGTGTTGTGAGGATAAATAGTTAGACGGGGAAGTGTTATGATACCATGATAATGAAGACCAGAAAAATACCTGTGATTGATAGACAGAAATCAGCATAACTGATCTGACATTTACTTTTATTCTTTCAGTCCTTCTGACACAGAGAAACAGTAATAGCTTGACAAAGAAAAAGTGATGCCCAGCCCCCGTTTCTGCTGTTGCTTTGCTTTGCTTGCTTTACTTTCTTGCCTTCGTTCTTTCTTTCTTAAGATTTCCACTAACTTTCCTTAAAAGCTTTTAAGAACCAGCTAACAAATATTTAATTTCATTTTCACCCTCACCTTGTCCCAGCATATTTAATTGTTCTTCTCTTTTGTGCTATTCTGCTTATCTTCATTTCCATGGATTAAGCCCAAAAGCGGCACACACAGAAATCCAAACAGACTTAGTTAACTTTAAACACAAAATTAGTTCCTCTGGCATTGATAAAGCACGCAGAACCAAGTTTCAGTGCTGTAAATTTTAGCAGTCACTTCCAGGCCACCTCAGAGTAAGGGAGCTGATTTGTGTCAATGGAGACATAGCTCCTTGGGCTAGAATACCCCATGCAGAGATGTTTCCAGAGAAGGTCACATCACTCTGAGTACCAGTTTGAATTTATGGGTTGGTATCATCAGACATGCATCAAGGAGCTGAGTGACTGGATGGATTCACAGATGCATAGGTGGGAGGAGGTGCCTCGATAACAACCACTGCCCAGGCAAACAACTCAGTTGCTGAACGAGTATCTGGTTCTTATGGTCAGGAGGATGTTTTGATAAACCACTCTGACCTTCTCCACTGGGTAAGGGTGTATAATTCACCAGGAGATGGAGCTGAGCCTAATCTCTAAATCATATTTTTTAAACCATAGAATCATAGAATCATAGAATTGTTTAGGTTGGAAAAGACCTTTAAGATCATCAAGTCCAACCAGTCCTCAAGAGACTAAACTGTTTCACACCACAAGCAGATAAGAGGAAACCAATGTACTACTAGCACCACCACTACATATTGACAGTTCTGCTCCGAGGTCTGTATTGACTACCTTTGTTCTCTGTTTTATGACATTAGTTTTAACCAGTGAAGGGAGGAGCAGCTGTGCCCGTTCAGAGGACTGTCTCCATTACAATACAGTTCTGCTGGGCTTCCAAAGGTCGGATCCTACTCCTTTCCTGCAGCAAACACACCTGGAATAGGCAGGACTGATCTTTCATTGTCACTGTAGAAGATGGCGGTGTGACCAAGACTTTGGAAAGATTTGAAAATGTCCTCTTGTGGCGCTAGGCGAACAGAAGACAGGGTCCCTTTATTATGGTTTGGGAAATTTCAATACATTGCAGATTACAATTCCAAGAGTCTGAAGGTTTGGGTTATAACTTGGTTTTCCTCTGTATGTCTCTTCTGTGGCTATTCAAACACTGGGTTCAGGCACACACAATAAAAGCCAAGTGCCTACTTAACCTCAGTCTGGCACAGCACATGGGTGAGAAGAGGCTGGGGAATAACTCTGCTTCACTGCTCAGTAAGTAGTGCAGCTGACCCAGTAGTGATGAGTTGGCAGGCTAAGGGTGGTATTGCTGTGCTGCAAAACTTCAGTCTACCTTGCTCCAGTGCAACTAAGCAAGGACATGGGGGGAATTCAGACTGTGAAACGTAATGTATCTAGGGTGGTTATCTTTGTGTACCAGCCTTTGCTGACAGCTGTGTGTAAAGTAATTTTTTTAATCATCTCTATGAATACGTGCTGAATATCTGACTTTAAAGCAGTACTGTGTGTAAGCTGTAAGTGTCAAAATGGGAAAGGGCTGGAAAGCATCGATGCTTGTTACACAAAACCCGAAGCAGTACCTTCCTTCACTGTTCTATATAGCCACATCTGTTTTAAATGTAAAGGCTGCTGTTGCAAGTGACCTTATATACTTTCAAGCATTAGAGTATGTTAGCTAGTGTGTTTTGGAAAGGTTAAAAAAGATGTCGTTTCTTTTTTCAGAAGCTATTAGTTGGATACAGAGTATTTCAGCCACACGGTGTTACTGTAGGAAATACGAGGATCACTTCAGATTCAGTAATGGCTTGTTCTTCCTGGCACTAAAGAATTGTGGCATCTAATTAATGACTATACTTCTCCATCACAATCCCAATACAGATTCATATTTCCATTTATGCAGGCGCTCACAGGATTATCCATATACAATTACTCTGTGGTTGTTCTCAATAGTTCTGCTGCAAGGCAAGAAACAGTTTTACAAGTCACTCGCTTTCCTTCTAAGAAAAACAGCAAAATGGGGAAATGAAAATGAGCTTTTCTTTAGGTGCAATGCCTGGACTTCTTCTTTGAGGAATGAGAAGTGCTAGGAAAAGACAGGACCTATTTGACTAGTGAGGTAAGAGCATCCCTGCCAAATGGCTTGCCAAACTGCTGGGGAGGGCCTTAAACTGAGTATGGGAGGTGATGGTGATAACTTTAATTTGGGCTGATAGGGAAATGGCAGACAAACCCTGTCAAAAGGGGCTGCCTTGAGTGCCTATACGCAGATTAAGGCAGACAGGGAAACAGGCAGGAGGAATCAGGCTGTAGATGTGGATACAAACACTGTTGGAGTAACTGGGACATGGTAAGCCTGGAGACCTCCCTGGGTCCCTTCCACCCTGAATGAATCTGTGACCTGTCACCTGAGTGGAGTTGCTCAGTATTTGCATTCCTTTAGAAGGCATTGATCCATGCCTGGTTTCTTGATTCAGTTCATAGCCTTTCCTTTTTAAATTCTTCTTTCTTAATTGATCAACATAGTCTCTTTGCAGAGCAATAACTTTTACTAAAATTAACTTTCAATTCTTCTCCTACTTACAATAGTATAAATCTGAAATAACTTCATGGAGACCAATGCAGTGATACAAATTTACATTGCTGTCATTGATGTGTGGTTCAAGAGCTTTAGAGCATGAAGAATTTTAAAGATGGTTGTGGGGACAGATGAAGTTTTACATACACTGTGTGTTCTCTGTATGGATATATCCACCTTTCCAACCCAGAGAACAGCTCTTGAGCTTTTGAACCTCATTTAAACACTGTAGAGTGGTGACACTGAAAGGCTACTTTTTTTCTTATTTCTGTATATGGGATCAACCTGCTTCCTTTCCAGCTCTCCTACTTTCCATCAACAGAAACAGGCCAATAACATGTAATCCCCCATCTGAGGGAGAACAAAAAGGTACAGATCATCCAAGTCACACAGATGACTGTTCCTTATCTTGTACCCTTTCAAATATTAGCAAGCACACATCATCAGGAAGATCATTACACTGCATGGTTTAAATCTGAGACACAAATTTATGTGAAAATGCTTCAGCCACTACTGATTGTTCTTATTATTAAAAAAAAAAAAAAAAAAAAAAAAGAGCTAGTCTTAATTGTTGC
This sequence comes from Nipponia nippon, assembly GCF_047370975.1. Classification (NCBI taxonomy): domain Eukaryota; kingdom Metazoa; phylum Chordata; class Aves; order Pelecaniformes; family Threskiornithidae; genus Nipponia; species Nipponia nippon. The sequence continues at coordinate 6,479,069 of NW_028262347.1, forward strand.
CATGGTAACTAACACATCTGCCAGGATATGTTGCAGTGGGAAAAGAGTGAATTCTGTGAACACTTCCTGTTGTCTTTCCATGGAAAGACTTAGAGCAGGGCTCCTTAATGGCAACTTTACTAACTCAGCTAGAAGGCACTGTGAAATTGAAAGGCAAGCAGTGTGAAACGAATGGAAAGAAGCACTCTTGTTTAAGAGTGTTTAAGTTGCTTTAACAAATAAGCAGAAAGAGCATGATTGGCCAATAGAACTCATTGCTTTGTTAGAAACAAAGGATTTTTTTGTAGAGTTTAAAACACTATCGGGCACTTTATATAGGTGGCCACATATTCACTTGGTAAGAATTCAAATACCTATATTTTCAACAGACTCAACAGAGTTACGCTTTGTGGTTCAGGCCAAGTCATTAATATGGAAGGAAGGAAAGGAGCAAAGGAAGGAGGTCAGCTTCTTTAGAGTTCCCATCATCCGAATGTGGCCTTACACAGGGTGGGTGAGGAATGCTCGTTTGGATGTTTGCCCGTTCCACATTCTACAATATAAAAATAAAGAGAATATTTCCCAACCTTTATCTCACATTGTCAATAAGATGACCTGCATCTTCTCTTTCTCACCCTTCCTGCTACCCATATTTTTACGTTTCATTCGGAAAGAATTTGATGCACTGCTCCTCTATTTATAGCTCAAACAATTCAACTGCAAGGCGGGTGGTTTCATTGAAAGATAAACAAACTTCTAACAAAACCCCACTGATTCGTAAATGACCAACTTTGCTGACACTGCAGGCTGCAGGGGACTTAAACTACCCTGGGAAGTTAGCCATTTACTGTACTACAGAGTAAGAGCCCCTGTTGTTTCCTTGACCAGGGAACAGCTGATAGGGTTTTTCTTTTTTTTCTTTTTCTTTTTATTCCTTACATAAAAATCAATTTCTGCATTGTTTTGTAAAAGAATTAAAATGTAAGGCTTTGTTGCTGTTTTAATGTAATATATAACACACCATAACTTCCATTGCATCCTTTGTCTGACACATGTATTGATTTCAAATTGTTTTGGGGGAGATTGTTAGCATCTTTTTTCCTTTTAAAATGTACTTCTGAATCTAATAGTTTATTCCCTTGCATTCAGGACTTTTGACCTTTAGCACTGGGATTTCTTGTCTTGATCTTGTTCTTGTTGATGCTTGCCTCTGCCAGAATTAAAGCAAGTTTCTATTCCATTGCTACTTTTATTCCATACAAAAGAGGTGGTAAGACATATGATTTTGCACTCCATCTCCTTTCAAATTCAGTGGGCTTCTAGGTGACAATTTTTTTTCTCTAATATTTCAAAGGTAAAATACACTTTTGTCAAACAGCACAGCTGCATTTTGTTTAGAGTTGTCTTTTATGGAAATGGCCTAATATCAATGAAATGTAGCCTCTGCATCCCTTAGAGAAACCAAGGAGGAGAGGAGATGACTACATACATATGCAACATTTCTAAGCATCGAGACTACTTCGAAGACTACTTCGAAGGCAGATATGTGCGTTATCTTGACTCTTCCTCACTCCCAGAGTGTATTCACTTCCTTTTTTAGACTTCTACAAATTAATCACATCTGTTTGACCTGAAGATACAATTCTTTGCCCAGCAAAGACATTTTGCACCACCTACCTCCACCTGAGGTTCCTTCATTGTAGGGATGACTCAGGTTGCTGTATTGTCAAGAGAAAAGCATGCTTGCTGCTGGGGGGGGAGAGAAGATTGTATAGCAAGTTTAGGTAAGCAAAGATCGGCCATTTTTAGGATGGAGAATTACATATATATTCTCTAGCTGTCAGTGAGCTCAGCTAGATCAGCTACATAAACTGCCATCTCCTCCCAGGCTATATCCACATGACTAGTCATCGGGTCCTGGTAGCAACTTCTGGCCCTTGTCCCAGTGTTGCACAGCTATATGGGCCAAGATTTCAAGCCTTCCCACATCCAGAACCTTCTTAATCTGGATGTTGTCTGGGGAAGGCTTGGAAGGTCTGTGGCCTTAAGAGTTATTGTTGATTTGTTTGTGAGGGGGTTGGGATTCTGAATGCCTGAAATAATGAAACAACCATGTAACAGTGCATCAGAGAGGTGTTTCTGTAAAATGACCCAAGGGATATGTGTTGTATGCCTTGAATATGGCATGAGAGCCATAAGGGAGGTATAAGCCTGCTGAAGTAATATTGAAGGACTGTGCAGGGAGAGGAAGCAAAATAAGGTGTGATTTCATCCATCTCTGGAAAGACCTATCATCTGAATTATATCCTGGCATCACCTGGGAGGGAGGTAGCTGGTTCCCTCCAAAGGAGAAACCCAGACATGAATGGATGCAGATGAGTGGGGGACCAAGACCAGAGAGCAATGTGGGAGTAAATTTGCTCTACCAGCCTCTGCATCCTTTTAATTTTGTGATCTCCTGTTGAATAGTTTTGCAGGAAAAAATTATTTGAAGAAATAAGGGTGAAGATGAAGCCTGGTTTAAATAGTATTTTTAGTGGATTTTTGGTGTACTACTTGTTAATGAAGCCACATCTCAGAAAAAAGAGTGTGATTTTTGCACCTTCTTTGACTGTGTGGGAGAACTGCTGAAATCCATCTCTGGACCTAGACGTACTACACTTGACTTCATTTAGAAGAATTCTTAAAAAAAAGGAAAGGAACTGATAAAAGTAATTTTAACTTGATTTTTTTTTTCATTTTTTTTTACAAACTCTGAAGTGTCTGTGTTTTGTTAAAATCATTAATACAAATCAGTCTTTTTAAATTAAAAAAATTGATATTTAATTCAATAGAAAATCATTTTAGTACATTTTCCTTGTTATGAAAATAAAAATACAACAACAAAAAAAAGCCCAGTTTTTTTAAAATCTGTTGGATAAAACTGTCATTTACACTTGCTTAGATTTTTGGCCAAGTTATCAGTTTTCCTAGTCTACATCTTTTCCTGAAGTTGACTCCAAATTATGTCAGCTGGTTTGTTTTACATGCCTTTTAAACTATACATTTGTATTAAAAAGTGAAAATAACAGGACAGACTGAAAGGGGGGGAATTGTCTTTAAATTACCGGGTTTCATATTCAACATCCCACTGTGTGCATGACAGAACCACAGAAACTAGCAATGTCAAAGATATTAGATCATCCAGTATTTCTTTCTTAAAATGCAGAATTTTATTTGCTTTGATATCAAATCAAAAGAAACCAAAATGGAACTGTATGTAAAAAATTAAGGCAAATGGTCCTGGCCTTAGAATACAAGTTACTTTACTATTTTATATTTCATGTCTCTAAGGGAGGATTTTCTGAAAATACAAATGGGAGTTGGGTGCCTGAGTCGATGGAAATCGGACACCTGACTCCCATTTGTGCCTTTGAAAATCTTCCTTTTATAAATCATTGTGGAATTCCTATACTATGACAGAATGTAGAAAGGGAGAGAGGGCTTAGAAGTAATGCTTGAAGTTCTCCAAGGACTATAAGGATACCCTTTCTACTTTCTTGCCTTTGAAACCAATATTCTTGGTTAAGTCACTGTATTTAAACATAGCTGTTCTTTTGCAAAGAATTATGGTTTGCAAATTATGATAACCAGCTATCCTGCTGCCAGTCATTCAAAAGTCTGCTGTATGATATTTTCAAAAAAACTGCACTATTGTTTGCACCCATCTTTTACTAATAGTCTGAAATAGCAAATCTCTGAAAAACACAGGGAGATGAAAGTGGTCTGTAGCTCATTGGGCCCCTGATTGCTGTAACTATTGCAACAGTTTTAAATTACTTTTGTTGCTTTCATTTTTTTTTTCTGTTTTCAGGCTTTCTGACCAGCTATTATGCTATCCTAACAGGAATGTACAGAAAATCAATGACCTGAAAAGTTCAACACACTGTAATATGACTTAACTTGGAAATATTGTGCAATATGGTATTACTCATGGTCTAATCCTCCCTCAGTTTTTTTCATTGTTGTAACAATCTTCTTAATGCTTTATACACCTGATACAGTATAACTCTTCCTTCAAAGGAAAATAATTTCTGTAAGGTATAGGATAACAACGAGAGATATTCTGATTTCCCATCACTATTTTTTTCATCACGCGGAAACCCAAGAGAAATGCCATATCCTCTCAGCTGTGAGAATGTTTTCAAGGTTTGCTTGTGTTGTCCCCCAGGACAAAGTTTTCAAGGTCTTAAAACCAGACTGGAATTCATTCAGAAGAACAGGCAGTTGTTTAGTGAAATGGAAGATATGATGGAATAGGAGATTCAGTTTGATGAAGATGAAACATGCTTTAATTCATTAATAACTGAACAGTACATAAAATAACACCTAACAGATACTATACTTTTTATATCAGCAGGCTTGGACAACATACACGTTACAGTTCTTTAAGAGTTATTCAATGAAATATGGTTCAGTTACTAAGATATTCTTAGTAGATCCTGCAATACCAGAAAAAATCCTGAAGGCTGAAAAAAATACTAATGTGATTTCAGAAAGGATGCGTGGAATCATCTGGTAAGCTTCAGGGCTGTCAGAGTGACATAAAGTTATGGAAAATATGTAAAAAAGAAAGAGGAATTAAGTGGATGGAAATTTAAGGAATGAAATATCAGCCAGTACTAATTAATGCAAAAAATATCTTTTACAAATTTGAATGTCATCTTTGATGAGATTATGAGTTTGGTAGGGATAATTAAGAGATGAAACATGTTACTTTGGTTATGCAAATTTGGTATTACAATTCCTAAAACCATAGAATCATAGATAATCATAGATTAGTCTGGGTTGGAAGGTACCTTTAAAGGTCATCTACTCCAACCCCCCTGCAATGAGCAGGGACATCTTCAACCAGATCAGGTTGCTCAGAGCCCTGTCCAACCTGACACTGAATGTTGCCAGGGATGGGGCATCTACCACCTCTCTGGGCAACCTGTGCCAATATTTCACCACCCTCAGTGTGAAAAATTTCTTCCTTAGATCTAGTCTAAATCTACCCTCTTGTAGTTTAAAGCCATTATCCCTTGTCCTATTGCAACAGGCCCTGCTAAAAAGTTTGTCTCCATTTCTTTCTTATAAGCTCTTTTTTAAATACTGAAAGGCTGCAATAAGGTCTCCTCTCAGCCTTCTCTTCTCCAGGCTGAACAACCCCAACTCTCTCAGCCTTTCCTCATAGCAGAGGTGCTTCATCCCTCTGATCATTTCTGTGGCCCTCCTCTGGACTCGCTCCAACAGGTCCATGTCTTTCCTGCGCTGAGGACTGCAGAGCTGGACACAGGACTCCAGGTAGGGTCTCACCAGAGCAGAGTAGGGGGGCAGAATCCCCTCCCTTGACCTGCTGGCCACGTTTCTTGTGATGCAGCCCAGGGTACGGTTGGCTTTCTGCGCTGCAAGCACACATTGCCAGGTCAGGTCCAGCTTTTCATCTATCACTATCTCCAAGTCCTTCTCCACAGGGCTGCTCTCAATCCCTTCATCCCCCAGCCTGTATTGATACTGAGGGTTGCCCTGACCCAGGTGCAGGACCCTGCACTTGGCCTTCTTGAACCTCATGAGGTTCACATGGGTCCCGTTCTCAAGCTTGTCCAGGTTCCTCTCAATGGCATCCTGTCCCTCAGGTGTGTCAACCACACCACTCAGCTTGGTGTCATCTGCAAACTTTCTGAGGGTGCACTCGATCCCACTGTCTATGGCATTGATGAAGATACTAAACAGTACCGGCCCCAATATGGACCCCTGAGGGACACCACTTGTCATCGATCTCCATCTGGACACTGAGCCGTTGACCACTACCCTCTGGATGCAATCATCCAGCCAATTCCTCATCCACCAAACAGTCCACTCATCAAATCCATCTCTCTCCACTTTAGAGAGAAGGATGTTGTGGGGGACCATGTCAAAGGCCTTACAGAAATCCAGATAGATGACATCCGTAGCTCTTCCTTTGTCCACTAAGGTAGTCACTCCATCATAGAAGGCCACTAGGTTGGTCAGGCAGGACTTGCCCTTGGTGAAGCCGTGCTGTTTGTCTCGAATCACCTCCCTGTCCTCCATGTGCCTTAGCATAGCTTCTAGGAGGATCTGTTCCATGATCTTCCCAGGCACAGAGGTGACGCTGACAGGTTGGTAGTTCCCAGGGTCCTTCTTTCCACCCTTTTTGAAAACGGCTGCAATGTTTCCCTTTTTCCAGTCCCCAGGGACTTCACCTGACTGCCATGGCTTTTCAAATATCAAAATGACCTCACATGGAGATTTACAACACCTGCCTAATATAACACTTTAGATGGGCTTAGGCAGTGTGTAAATATGTGGTCCAAGAGAGCTGTATAAGTATGCTATCGAAGGTTGCACGCAGACAGGACCTCTAAGTCAGTTTAACAGCTTTCTGTTAACTAAAGAGGCAGTATTGACCCTCCTTCCCCTCTCTTCTCCTCCTCTTTCCCACCTTCTTCTGTTTCAAGCCACTCCCTTATGGGACTTATCTGACCCTTTGGTGAGCTAATTCCACCTGCAAACTCTACTTGAATTTATTCACTGTTTTGCTGGGTTAATTTTCTTGTGCTTTAATGGGTGGAATTGACTCATCAAGAACTCAGACAAATGTCAGAGCCTGCATATGGAAATCAGCTGGAGCATGTGGCCTGGAGCCTACTGGGGGAGGTGGAAAGACGAGAAAAGTCAGGATGCCTTCTTTCAGGAAGAGAGCGCTGTTGAGTGAGCCCTGGCCATCCATTTGCCCAGTTAATTTGGTGCATAAACCTTAGCTGAAATAGATCTGGTGCATCAACTGAAATGTCTGCCTCAGTTTGAGCAGATTAGTTCTCCGTCATGATTGAGGGAAAGAGAAGACAGGTCTAAGATATACACTGTATTTTAGAAAAGAAAATACTTTCCCAGAGGAGGGAAAGGAAGGTGCTGGCTTGTGATCCCACAGTCTTGAACAACAGGCAGAGTAGCTCTTTTCCACTCAAGTGCCTAAACTCTGACAAAGTCCATAATGAGTATTCAAATGGGCATATAAATACCCACACACTTATTCTTTTGAAAAGTACCAAGTAACACTGTAATCAAAGAATAGCTTCACAGAAAATCAGTTAAACAATGAAGACTAAACTGGACATCAGAAAAAAATACTTACAGGAAACATTTCACTCTATGAAAGTATTTCTAGTAGTATTCTGCAGGAATCTATATTAGGGCTGAGAAAATTCAGTGTTTCCATAGTGATGTAGAAGTAAACATGATACAGCTGCCAAAAAATGGGTAATTATTGGCAGAATGATAGATAACGATAGTGACAAGGAAATCCTGCAGAACAATCTGACAAGCAGGGTCTGTTCAAAGAAAAATGCCTACAGATATTTGCATCTGTATAGCTAGTTGCACACATAAAATTGAGGAACATTACAGAATTGGGGAATTGCATCCTGGTAAACCACTAACCCTAAAATTATATATCTTTGTAACATAACAGGAACTCAATATAACATCCTAATAAATTATTTGGCCAGAAGGACAATCGGATCTCTTAGAGGAGAAGCAAAAGATTGATACTAATTGTTTATGTGGCATTCATGAGTCAAATAATCTTGCTTGGTCTTGTTGGCTTTATCATTATTTCTTTTAAAGAAAAAATTGATAACAACTGGACAGGATACAGGCAAAGCTACAAAAATTATTTAAATGCTAGAAAAAAACCAGCTTTCATTTTCCTATTTAAAGAGCTTAGAGAGTTTCTTTTGTCTACGTCCACACATATATGCATCCTGTAAAAGTTTGCTTGCCCTGAGAAAAAGGTTGTGACTGCAGGACACAGCTCCTCAAACCATAGGAAATCTGCTGTCACTAAGAAAATATTACTTTGTTTCCAATTGTAGGTAATTTCTTCCAGAGGTGAGATAGCTTTTTTCCTAGGATAGCTTCCCAGGTTAATTTGTGCATGGATGTGCTATCTCAATTAACTCCATGCTCTTCTCTTGGAACAACTCCACATGCACAGCCATGGCTTGAAGGAAGGTTGAGAGGTGACTTGATAAGTACCTCCAGGAGCAAAAGATCAGAGGTTTTAAATGAGTCTTTAATCTAGCAGAGAGAGCTGTAACAGAGCGATGCCGAACCAAGTCAAATTCAAACTGGCAAGTAGGTACCTGCTGTAAACAGTGAAAGGGATTAATTACTGGAACAAATTACCAATGGACGTGTTGGTTCCTCTGTCTCTTGATGTCTTCATGTCAAGCATAGGTGCCTTTGTGGTAGTCAAGCAACTGCAATTTGGTTCAATTCAGGCAAAATTAAATGGTTTCTGATCTACAGAGGGTCAGAGTGCATGAGCTGAAGATTTTATCTGCCTCCATCTGCATGGCTGTCTGAGCAAAAGAACAACATTAAGGAATTATTATATGGATAATTTGATTCTTTTTTTTTTAGTATCAATTATTCCAGAGCTCATTAAATATTAATGTAAAATCCAGGGTTTTTTACTTGAAGGTCTGCTCAGTGAAATTTCAGTTTTCTCCAGTGAAGCTAATGAAGATAAGGAGATCTCAGCATTTTGCAGGACTAAATGAGTTTTCCTCCTCTTTATGGTGCATGTGATACCTGAGTAAATGCCAACTTCAATTGTTTTTCCAATATAAGCTTTCATAAAATCAGTAACAAAACTAATATTTGCACCCTCTGAAATTATAATCCAGTTTAAAGAGAGAGAGAATGATTTAAAGAAAATCCAGAAGTATGGCTAGTCACCAAATTCATATGAGAATTTCCTAAAACTTTTTGTAAATGAGGTGAATGAATAGTAAATAAAAAATCAGAGAACAGCAAATATATATCTATTCAAACATTTATGCTTGACACTTTCAGCATTCATAAGCATTTTTGCAAAACATCTGGCTCACTGAATACTCAAATAACATGACCCCTCTAGAAGCAGTTTGTTGATTAACCGTGTTTATTTATGAAAATATTCTTGACTAAGTTTTTTCATTTTTTTTTAACTCAAGCAGCTCTAATGGCAAGAATGTAAAGCAAGATCTTAATTAAAACATGATGGTAAAATCAAATGGTTTTAATTAGAGTAGGGTGATATTCCATGTATAATAGAAGTGATTTACAATGTGGTTAGTTTGATCTAGATGTCTCTCAACTTGAACCTTGTGACTTTTTCTCTAAAAATTATCCAAATCCTGAGGAAATTTTATAGGATTTGAAAGTGTTGACATTCTCTGAAAAATGTTAGTCTGAGTTCTTTAAGGTTGCAGTAGTGCATGTGAGTGCATCTATGTGCTTAACAAAGTGCTTAAATGTGATTTTCAGAAGAAATTTTTTTAGGTTTAGTCAATTAAATGTCCCTTTTTCAGATGCCTAGTAAAACAATAGTTTTTGTGAAAACACCTCTTTGCTGTTTCAATTAAGCTGTAGATTTGATATTCAAAAACACGGAATCATTACCTGTACAGACATTTCCAAGAACTCATGGAAAGGTTTTGGTTTGGTTTGGTTTTTTTTTTTTTTCACTTCCCTGAGCCATTTTAAAAAGATGGATAATTTGATCCTGAAACTTTTTAATTATAATGTGTAATTGAAACTCTTACATTTCAATTAAAACAAAGCAGCCTAAAACCATAGGGTGTTAGAAGCTTATAAGCAGGGTATAATTTATTGCCATTTTGATGATCTGTAAGACTTCAACTTAAATCAATTATAAATAACTCATTTGAAAATGGATACAAGTGAAATTAACTAAATTGATACCAGTTTCTTTTTGTGATCTGAAAATACATGCCTAATGGCAAGAAAATGTTAATTGACCTTAACCTTTTCTGTGAGTACTTTTCTTCAGTAATGTAGTAATACTTTGCACTTATATAGTATACTACCTCTTATCTAAAGATCTCAAAGAGTTTTACAAAAATTAATTAAATCTCACAGCACTTCTTTGACGTAGCCATATGAAGTATTAAATAGGTGATTAAACAGAAAATGAGAAGCTAAAGCCAACATTTTCAAAACAGAGTGCCTAATGTTAGGAATGAGACTCTAAGTCAACTTATTGTGGTACTTTATTTTCATTAAAACCACACTTCTCACTGATCCCAGGTCTCTAATGACTCATAAGCACAGAGCTTTTGACTCACAAGGTCTTTGATACAAGAACTTGATTACTTTGGCCTTTATAATGCCAAGCAAATCACAGGTCAGACAGTGCAGAGACTCCTGCTTGGTGGAAAGAAAGAGACATCCTCTCATCTTTAACACCTCCTGATTCAGCAAGCCTCAACACAGAGAATTTAGCTTCGATACGTGGCATGGCTTTGAAACATGTCACCGTCCAAGACACTGGAATGAGTTTTCTCCTGAAGGTGCCTCTCTCCATCAACAGTAGAGGTAACCAAGAAACTAGCTGACAGAGACGTCTAATTTTTAGGCAGCCAATATCCTGTAAGATGAATTTCACCCTCATTAGGGGAAATTCTACTTGTGTGGACCTGATTAGCATAGTAATGCTAGAATTCCAGTATTAAGAAAGCACAACGAATAGGTAATGCTAAGAGATATCTTTTAAATAGAGCACTTAGAATCACATATTTCTTTGTCACTTTGATACTAAAGACATAAAGGCAGAATAAACTTTATCATTATTACACTATATTCTTGTTAACATATGTTGCAACATGGATAACCATAAAATCTCCTGCCTGAACAAGGTTTACACTCACACAGCTTGGAAATGCAAGGTGTTGTTAAGCAAGATGTAACTACATATTTGCAAGGGGGAATGTGATGGTATGTGCATACATTGCGCCTTACTTCCAAGATTTCCTGATTGAGGAAAGAGTTCAGTGTCAATTCAAATAGAGGTACCTGTACAGGATGGGCACTCTCTCTGGCATGTAATTCATTCATGACGAATTTGAGGAGGAAGACCTTCTTGCCATCAACTAAGCATTCCCCCTTTGAATTAATAAGGATTATAAGCAGGGGTGACAATTTGTGTTAGCACAGAGCTCAGAAGTCCACAACAAGTCTCCTAGCAGAGACCGGACACCCATTGGTACTCCCACAACCAAGAGGAGACAGGTAGTATTTTATTTTCAGCATCTCTGTCCCCAGTTTCTAGGTGTCTTCTCAGGTGATGTAAGAAAATATTTGAATTCTGGGTTCTAAGTGCCCTGCGTTGGGTAGCTCCAAAACTGAGAACACAGAACCATAGCGGGGAAAAAAGAAAAAAAAAAAAAAGGACAGAAGGTTTTAAAGATGCATTGATACCCTATTTTTACAAGAGTCGCTATCAATACATTTATGGTGTTACAGTCCAGGGAAGATCTCAGACTTATATATATTTATCTCCTATATCTCTGCTACCTGTCTCTCTTGGTTTTGTTTGGCTTTTCTCCCTCTACTTTAATCTTGAACACAAGTCACTCAGGCTAAAGCAAAATCATATAATTCATATTTGAAAACCACCAACCAAAAATATAATTCAGTCTCATAAGCACTTTGCAGGACTGGGCTGCCTTTGTTTGTATCACATAGTGCATCAGTAAGACACAGCAACTGATAAGAACATGACCCAGCTTCCCTTGCAAGCAATGGAGCTATCTTAGTTTATTTTGCTTGGTGGAGCTCTAGAACTACTGCATGACCTTGTTGTATCCAATAAAAAATGAAACTATCAAATTTTAAAAGTTTCATGTGTTTCTGGGTGAAGATCACTGAAGTGAAAATCTTTTCAAAGAATCAAATATATTTCTGGGTATTTTATTAAAATAACAAAAGCCAAGTTCAGAAAACACATCTTGTGTTCCTGTCACCGTGAAATCCTTGAACTGGAGTATTCATGGCAGAACAGAACCAGCTGCAGCTATTGAGCTTAATTCTGGTGGTAGCTTACATTTTTATAGCTCCAGGGGCCAGTAGCGTACAATGCATATTTGGCATCACAAAACGCAATATTAAGTTTTGATGTCAATCTTTGTTTTTTTAAAAAAATAATGTCTTTCTGTTCAGCACGTAAGGAGCAGATGCTTTTTCTAGGTGTCTCCAGGTACACAGGTATGATGAATACATTCCACATTATTCAGTTACACAGCTGAGATATTTTCTAAAATGGCATGTTGAGTATTTCCTTACGAGCTTGGAGCCTGTCCCTGAAATAGCTTAAAAAAAAATACAGAGCCAAATCAGGTATAGTCTTCTTTCCTTACATTAGTTTGCCTTTTCTTGTTCTAGTAGCAATAAAGTTTGTCTGGATCAGCAAATTGTGGAATTAAACCATTGCATTATCTATCAGTCCTCTTTGAAGAGTGCTTTTAAAGTTAGCCAGATCCTCAAACGGATTAAAGCAACCTTATACACCATGAAAGAACACCCTAAGTGCACCCAAAAGATCATCCTCAATTGAGCTTTGCATTCCCTTTGAAACAAAGATCTTATGCAACACCATCAGCTGTACGGATGCCAATTAATAATTGGGAAGACAGCTGCTGGTTCAGTTATTTATAAAGGTTTATTTACCAGCATGACCACTGAGAAAGTCAAAACCCTAGGTGTAGGTTATGTTTTCAACTAGATTTTGCATTGTCCATCCTGCTATCTTACAAATAATTCTTATATCATTATCTGTGCTGAAACAATGTAGGATACGTCTGAGTATTTAAAATTCAGAAAATGCTGCATATTGAAGTTGAACTTTGCCCTCCTGCAAATGAGTGCTGTGATTCCAGGATAAACTCTTCTCTAGCTTCTGTTGGTAAACTACACAAAGTCCCCTTGTTCAGCACCCGTCTGCAGCAGCAGCCGCCTTCGCTCGGCGAGGGGCTCTGTTTCGGGTTGACTCCAAAGACCTGCACCACTCATCTATTTGTCCTACTTGTGTGGGCCTGATTAGCATAGCAGCAGAGCGGCTTGCAAACCACATCTGTTACCTAATGATACTGCCTGCTGACACATTCATATATCTTTCAGGGAGTCCTTTCTACCTCTGCGCACAGCTGCTTCCAGTTCTTTTCTGGTCCCATTCAATTTGAGTTTTGCATAGCTGTGTGAGTCTTGCTATGGCTTGGATCCTAATTCTCATTTCACTGCCTCTCTGTGTGCATTGTACTTGCTGGAGATTTACTTTGCCTGAGCTAACTGCCTCTAGATTTTGATGGAAAGGAGTTAATTGTAGTGGATTTTTAGCACAACTCATATAAGGAACTTTTTTCTGCCCCGCAAAGTAGTTTGCTGCTCATATGGGACCAATGCTCAGCTGGCAGAAATAACCCTATTGACACCAGTGCAGCTCGAGACACTTATATCAGCTAAGGAACTGGCTTTCCAGGGTATGCTGAAGGCCTATCTTCCCACACAGGCTTTTGCTTCTCAGATTGTCAGAAAGACACTGGACTTAACCTTCATTGTTGACTTGACCTTTAAAGCCCAGTCCCAAGTGCCATTCTTCCGCACCTGAAACAGTCTGCTCAAGCTCCTTCAGCCTGGGAAGGGTTGGCAGGACACCTCCCTTGGCACCTCAGCTCTGGCACGCACCCCAGGCTGGGGATAACTGAGGCAGCTGCAGAGACCATCTATGTCCAAAAGCATCCAAGGAGGGGCATTTCGCTTGAAACACAGTTTGTAAGTCTGGATTTTTTTTTCCATCTTCTTGTTGCCATTAAGAGTTTGTTGCAGCTAGTTTTATTTGTAAGACTTGATGTGTTTCTTAAGTAATTGTAAGGACACCTGCAGCTCAGGGGAAGGCTACAAATATGAACATTCATTTTTGATTGCTTGATCTTAGTTGTCCAGCCCTGGAGGGATTTTGTGATAACAAATATTTTCACTTAGTAAATCAAACTGGACACACAAAACTGAGATACACCTCACAGTAACCAACAACACTAATCATGTTGAAATAGCTTGCCTGGTGCCATTTTTTAAATCTACTTTATATATCATAATTGATGACCTCATATCTTGTAACTTGTTTAATGTGTCCCTTCTGATTGTTCTAGCGCTCAGACATTGAGCGATGCTTGAAACCAAATGAATAAGAGCCTTATTCCGTGCACTGCTTGGTAGGTTGTCCTTGCGCTAATAGACAGAGAACAGTAAACTGCATCACTGAAAACAGTCCCTTATGGTTTTAGGTGACCCTGTCAAATAATCCCATTCATAAATCTATTAAACTCCATCTTCAAACCAGTTAAGTTTCTTATTCCACCTCTCATTGTTTATCTACCAAGCCAGGCTCCTCTGATAGTTATAACTTTGCATCTCTTTCTAGTTTAAATGTACCTGTTCTCATATTATGTTCACACATAGTTTGTAATGTCCAGTATTGCCAAGTAATAGCAACAAGCATCTTTTGACCTGCATCATAAAGTCCATAATTAAAGATAAGAGATGCAAATCACTTTCTGTAGCAAGGTGGCCTTGCTATGTGCCTTTAGAGCACGCAAGGAAATACCTAACTGGTTAGGCAGCACAACGGATGAAGAGAGTCTAAATTCATATCAATTGCAGAGGGAAATTTGCTAAAGTATATGGCACTGAACACAACTACAGAATGCAAGAAGGTTTTGTGTAATTTGTGTTTCTAAATAGTGTGGTCTGACTATTTCCCATATTGCCAACTCAAACATCAGCAAGGAAGTATGAACAGGTTCCTAAATTCTAGCAAAGACTTACAACTAAAACCCCTGGTTGGGCTTTCTGAATCATGTCTAGAACTGTAGCCAGGTAAAATTTCCTACTGATCCATGAAATGCTAAAGTTTAAACAGTACCATTTAGCTGCAACCACCTGTTTCAATTCATTGTCTTACATGTTTCATGCCTTGAAAGCTTTATTCTATCTCTTTAAGTCACTCTGTCAAAGACCACAGATGTTTTATTTTTGCTGCAGCCCTATTATGCTTTCAGTAATAACAAGAGTTGAATTAAATAAATCTAGAAAACACAGCATACGTGGGCATCCATCATCACTTGCAAAATATGTAGGCATAGTTGTCAGATAAGAGAAACAATTTTAAAGGACTTGGCAAGACAACAACCAGCCTTGTGCTGTACTTGCTGGATATCGCATTCAGTTATAAGCTTAGGGAAGGAAATACAGTCTCATAAGTGGGGCACTAGACAGGGAATTGAACTGCTGGTTATAATCCTTGCTCTCCTGCTGGCCTGACAGGCGGTATTTTACTTTCCACTCCATCTTGTGAATTTATGCTGAGATCTGTCTTTGCTTAATGTGTGGGGTATCACCTTTGGCAAGAGCCTTTCAGTGTAATACTGATATGGACAGTAATCTAACATCAAAAAAATCATACATGGTTTTTCACATTCTTGGTAAAACTAGAGGCACTATACTGAGCACCGCCTAGCTAGTAACACACAACATAAAAGTGAGATGATACCTCGCTGCAATGCAATGAAGGATTGTCTCAAATATTTTCAAAATCCTCAGTTAGCATTTATTTCCCATCTATGGCTGTCATATGATGTGAAGGCATCCTGCTCCTGCCACCTAACCACCATCTTCCCTGCACTATAGGTTCTGTCACACGTAACCTGTGCTTCTCTAAGGAGAAGTTCCTGCAGTTCCTTGAACCCTTCTCCCTGCAATACAGACCCTTACATTTCTAAGCAAGCATAAAGAAAGGCAATTTTGTAACTTTATAAGTGAAGACTAACAAGATAGTTCATCTTGTTTTGCATTGTTTTGCAGGAGGACCACAGTGGTACACTGAAGACCTGGTTCTATCTGTTTACATTATCTATAGGATGCCTTCGGATCATCCTTTGACTTGTTCTAAGAAGCTCTCAGATAATACCTAGAAGAAGGTTCTCCAGCTCACCCAAACCATATATCCTCCATAGACAACCTCTAGGCCATTTATCCAGGAGGACTCTTCCATGGAGCATCCTGAACCTGTTGGTACATACTTTACAAGGCTGCAAAGTACCATCTCTGCCACTGTGGCCTGCTATCATAACACCTTGGCTTTAGCATCACAACCATCTGACCTCTCCCAGAATTTCTGCTGGTGTCAGTTGTACATCTTCCCTTCACCTTGTCAATAGTTTATCTTCAAAATGGATAGCCTTTTGCTCCAGCAGGAAGAAGCTGGAAAGGAATCTCTTGCATCTCCCCTTATTGTACCCATTGGTACTCCCACAACCAAGAGGAGACACTTTTCTCCCTGAATGTCACAGAGCTAAATTTTTCTTTTCTACAGCAGTTTGAATGCAGTATTATAAAATATTTTACAACTAATGGAACTACTTTGAATTTGATTAGACTAAACAAAACCACTGTTTTACTTGAAACTGAAAACTCATTTCTGTATTTTTATTACCTTCCATTCCAGACACCATAATATATCAGACTCACTGTTCTGACTGTCTGTTGGTCAGTCCAGAATGGGACAGGGTACCCTAGAAGAGCAGGGAGCCAAGGTCACCTGCTGGAGGTGAAAGTCATGCATGATGACATTTGCACATGCATGAGTGCAGTGATGCAAACTCTCCTTCCACATCTCAGAACACATGAACTTGCTCATGGCTGGCCCCAGACTCTGGAATCCTCTTTCTCCATACCTCTTTGCTTCAATCCTTCTCCCTATCCCCTCTGCAGCATGTTGGCCATTGTGGTCAACCTGCAATGGAGCTCCTTCTTGCTGTAAACTGGCACTAGTTACCAGTCACATATACTCAAGCAGGCAAAACCAGACAAAGATCTTCTCACACAGGTGCTGGTTTTAGGTGATGTTGGTGGAATTAGAATTTCATACATGCTACTTATATAAGGGGAGGTGCATCCAAAGATTTAGATCAAGACTTAGCTCTTTGTATTGAAAGTAGGCTGAGGATGCTGGTTTAATGGCTCTTAATACAACTGCAGAAGTTAGCAAGTAGAGATCAAGGAAAAAAACCTTTTTTTCCTTTTTTTTTCTTCTCCATTTCAGGGAAATAGGTCATGCAGCTCAAGGAGGAAATATCACAATGCTACAGGGACCACCACTGATATCACGAGACCAATTAGTACTACTTTCTTTTCAACAAAATTATACACAGCTGTGAAGTTCAAGGCATACAACAAAACTGAAAGTCACATTACTTCTTGGAATGCTTAGATGTAGATTTCAGTTACTCACTTTAAAAGCACCAGTCTTTATTTATTACTTTTACGCTTATTTTTCCACACACTTGTCTCTGGCTTCAGCCAACCATAACAGCAGCTGTCCTTGTAGAAATAGGTATATGGAACTTAATACAGGGAGAAACCAACAGGTATCCAAGGAAATAATTCTAGCTGTCTTTTGATGTACGTGTTTCTATCTACATTGCAATCTGGAGGTGGGTGGCTATCCTGTGTAAATATAGCCAAATTAACATCATTCTAGCTGTGTCTCCATGGTAGCGAGGACTTCCTGTGAGATGTACAATCCTGCAAGATGTGGGGTGCGTATGCTGGAAAAGCTGTGCCTCCTGAGTTCCACAGCTGTCAAATTAAAGCTCACTTGGAAATGTCCATGTAAGATGCCATCATGCAAGAGCTTTAGGTGTATTTTTTTGCTGTTGAACATTATTGAAAGAGGACTAGGTCACTTTTGAGATGATGATTCAAATCCTTACAGCTTGAAGAGGAAATGAAATCTGAGGTGCTTACCCATCTGGGGCAAAATACAGAAGAGCTTTTATCAGTTCTGACTTTCAAATGTGGTCACTGTGGAGACACAGACACATATCTGTAGCCCTGATTAAGATACCTAATTTCTAAAGAGATCATCCTAGTGTTCAGTGTTTTCCTGTAGATTGGTCTGCTCAATGTTAAGCATTGCTCTTCTAAGTTGTTTATCTTGTCAAATTCTTTGCACGACAAGCCTATGTATCTAACTCCAAATTTGGGGGTTTACTTTGCAAACTCATTACATCAAAACATAGATGCTGCAGCACTTAGAAACACAGGCACTGAGATTTTATTCTACCTAGCCCTCAGACCCTAAAGTCTCCCTGTGCTGCTTATCCTCAAAGACAGATAGATGTATTCCATGGGATTTCTCTCCTGTATTTTGAACTCGGACAGCATTAATTCATATCCTGTCCTCTAACCAGCTGCAACCTGACTAGAAAGAGTGAGATTAGCTCTCCGAAAACTTTCCACACTGAGGATAATATAGATACTTCATGTGTCACTCTCTTATCCTTATCACAGACATCTATATAAATGAGTTTCTGGCATTCCCCTGCTTATCTGTTACACAGCATTACAGATTTGTAAGATTACGCTTTCTGTGGGCTCCAAGATTCCCTCTTGAATCCAGACATTCAGCATTGTTTTCATCACGCTTGGACTTTGTTCCACCTTTAGTAACAGCATGATGTCAGTCACATTTAAATCAGATGAAGCCCTGAATTTTTCATATTAATTAAAGTTCAATAGATTCCTTATAAAGAATAGATGAAAGGAGCAGCAGTGACATGGGAGTCATGTAGGCCGGATTTTCTGCAGATTAGCTAAAGCTGGTATGAATTTATTCCCTGGCTTTCTCAAATATTTCCTCATTTTTTTAAGAGATTGACAAATAAGGTTTTGCACAGTAGCACAGGAGCTCATCATTTCATCATTTGCTCATCATTTCTACAATGCAAAGAAGAGACAGGAATAAAAAAAAAGACAACAAAACCCAGGGATGTCTCTCCAATATGTTGTTTCTTGAAATGCTCTTAAATGCACAGGGGCCATATTAATCTCCAATATAATTCTCCCAGTCACACTGGATTACACCAGCAATGAATTTGTCTTTGGTGTGTTTAGGTGTAATGTCCTGGAAAAAGCACTAGCAGAGTCTCTTAAAACTGTCCATTTTTGGAGACTGATCATAAATGTTATTTTCAAGGAAAACCCCCACATTACATTAAGACACCTGCTTTTAATATAATTTCTATAATATCATAGAATTATAAAAACATAGGATCATACAATCATAGAATGGCTTGGGTTGGAAGGGACCTTTAAAGGTCATCTACTCCAACCCCCCTGCAATGAGCAGGGACATCTTCAAATAGATCAAGTTGCTCAGAGTCCCGTCCAACCTGACCCTGAATGTTGCCAGGGATGGGGTGTCTACCACCTCTCTGGGCAACCTGTGCCAATATTTCACCACCCTCAGTGTGAAAAATTTCTTCCTTAGATCTAGTCTAAATCTACCCTCTTGTAGTTTAAAGCCATTATCCCTTGTCCTATTGCAACAGGCCCTGCTAAAAAGTTTGTCCCCATCTTTCTTATAAGCCCCTTTTAAGTACTGGGAGGTTGCAATAAGGTCTCCTCTCAGCCTTCTCTTCTCCAGGCTGAACAACCCCAACTCTCTCAGCCTTTCCTCATAGCAGAGGTGCTCCATCCCTCTGATCATTTTTGTGGCCCTCCTCTGGACTCGCTCCAACAGGTCCATGTCTTTCCTGCGCTGAGGACTGCAGAGCTGGACACAGGACTCCAGGTGGAGTCTCACCAGAGCAGAGTAGGGGGGCAGAATCCCCTCCCTTGACCTGCTGGCCACGTTTCTTGTGATGCAGCCCAGGGTACGGTTGGCTTTCTGCGCTGCAAGCACACATTGCCAGGTCAGGTCCAGCTTTTCATCCACCAGTACCCCCAAGTCCTTCTCTGCAGGGCTGCTCTCTGTTCCCCTGAGGGACACCACTTGTCATCGATCTCCATCTGAACACTAAGCCATTGACCACTACCCTCTGGATGCAATCATCCAGCCAATTCCTCATCCACCAAACAGTCCACTCATCAAATCCATCTCTCTCCACTTTAGAGAGAAGGATGTTGTGGGGGACCATGTCAAAGGCCTTACAGAAATCCAGATAGATGACATCCGTAGCTCTTCCTTTGTCCACTAAGGTAGTCACTCCATCATAGAAGGCCACTAGGTTGGTCAGGCAGGACTTGCCCTTGGTGAAGCCGTGCTGTTTGTCTCGAATCACCTCCCTGTCCTCCATGTGCCTTAGCATAGCTTCTAGGAGGATCTGTTCCATGACCTTCCCAGGCACAGAGGTGACGCTGACAGGTTGGTAGTTCCCAGGGTCCTTCTTTCCACCCTTTTTGAAAATGGCTGCAATGTTTCCCTTTTTCCAGTCCCCAGGGACTTCACCTGACTGCCATGGCTTTTCAACTCTCAGGGAGAGTGGCTTGGCAACTACATCAGCCAGTCCCCTCAGGACTCTGGGATGCATCTCGTCAGATCCCATAGACTTATGAATGTTCAGGTTCCTTCAGGTGGTCATGAACCTGATCTTCTCTTACAGTGGGAGGGATGTTGTTCCCCCAGTCCCTGTCTTGCAGTCCATGCACCTGAGAGATGTGGGAAGAGAGGTTGCCAGTGAAGACTGAGGCAAAGAAGTTGTTGAGTACCTCAGCCTTCTGCTCATCCATTGTTACCAGTTTGCCAGTCTTGCTCATCAGGAAGGGTACGCTTTCTTTGATCTTCCTTTTCTGGATGACATACCTGTAGAAGCCCTTCTTATTATTCTTTGCGTCCCTTGCCAAGTTCATCTCCAACTGCGCCTTGGCCTTCCTGATTCCATCCCTACACAATTGGGCAGTGTCCCTGTTTCCACTGCCTGTGCATTTCCTTCTTCCCTTTAGTTTGGCCAGCAGGTCTTGACTCAGCCATGCTGGTCTCTTGTCTTCCTTTCCTGATTTCTTATAGCTGGGAATTGGGAGCTCTTGCGCTCTATGGAAAGTGTCCTTAAAGGTCTATATTTACAGTGCATTATGCTGGTAGATACCCACATGGTCTTACCTCCCACTTAGGACAGCGGGTTCAAAACCACCTCTGTGGAAGCTGTACAGCCACATAAGCACAGTGACGCAACCAAGCTAGAAAGCCTTATGAAAAGGTCTATAATGTCTCCCATATGCCATTTTATTAATGAGGTTGGAGGGCTTCTGGTCCTGTGGGCATGGTGGCAGTACACAAGCACTTGGAGCCAACAACCTTCCCATACACACATTTACACAGTATATTCTTCCTGGCATGAGGAATAAAGAACACAAAGAGCCATCAGTGAAACAGAGCTCTAATGTGATCTACATAAATGCTCTTCAAACCATACATACTTCAAATTATACATACCATGGCTGAAATTTGTGTCACTACAGATTCCCGTTCATACTATGTATCTGTACAAATATCACTCAGTATATTACAGACAAAATTTTCTTAAAGTTAACCAGCTAAAGACAGCAAGGGTGTAACTAAAGGCTGTACCTCAGGACTCCTGACCTATGGGCGTAGCTGGCAGGATGGCAGATCCAATTAGACCCTCATAGATCCTCAGGCTGTGAAGCCACTAATATGGGGAGCCCCCACTGTTTTAAAACCTTATCTCATTGCAAAAAGAGATGAAACAAAAGACAGCACTGGAGCTAAACATCGTGTTAACATGGATACACCCTAGCCAATCATTAGAAGCAGTAACCAGTCTGGAGTCTACCTGCCAGGTCTTGTGTTATTTCCCTTTCCAGGAACACTACCAGGGATGATACCAAAGCACCTGCCCTGGAGAATGGGTCAACCACCAGAAGAATACTTATCCTTCTCACAGGAGTAATCATCTCTAATGTGAACCAGATCTGGTTTATATGATGTTGATAAGCCCAATGCACAGGGTGGAGACCCTCACTTCTTTTATTTGTACTAATCAATGCGATAACAGTTGTAATCGTGTTTAAGCCTGACTGCATTACAATGACAACTGCTAACAAAGCAAGCTATAGTTGTACAAATTTAAGAATCCCACCCATTAACATGAACTTGGCAGAGGGAAATATAAGCATAATATGTGAAACACAACCCCCCAAAAATGAAGGGGAAATGTACTTACTTAGTTTTCAATATAGCTCCTTCTAAAAGTGGCATAGATGTGACAAGGCTAGTAGCTGTTCAATGAGTGTTGCATTAAAAGAAAATGCTGAAAGAGAAATAGTATGCATATGGAGATATAATTTATCCACAACTGAAGCTAGTATAATTTATATCGGCACAACAAAAACTACCTTAACCCCCACAATGCATCCTACTACCTCCAAGACCCCTGATAAGACTGTTGAAACCTTATCCCCACAGATTTCTGAAATTGGACCCTATGCTATTAAATATACAGGCCAGCAACAAGTGCTTATAATCCATCATAGTCCCTCAAGTGAGTGGAACTATCAATGTAGGTTAATATCTCTGCAATTAAACCTACCTGCTCATCATTTCTAAATACGTCCTATACAGGATGTAGGCCTAATCAAAGTTATCCTATTGTGTAAGGCTATCAGTGAGAACACAGCACCAAACCCCCAAAAAAAACATTTGGCCACAGACTGGGCTGCTAAGCAGCCAAAACTGCATTAATATAGCAGAAAATCTGACTGCAAGTCAACCACTTTACGCTATAAATATCTGGAGCCATCAGGGTCCATTGAGCTCTCACTCCATACCAGCTGACTGCACAGCAGTGATCTCCCCTTGAGTAGGGACACCTCTCAAGGTTACCCCTCAAGGCTGAGAGATCCTTTATCTGACACCAGACATCAATGGGTTGGTAAGTGACATTTTTTGCATGCATGTAAAATTTAAGATACATATGATAAGCTTAACTAATAAACTTTGTATCCCATCCTAACTTTAAGTGTAGTAAATAGTAGAGTATTGACTACCAATCAATCTGTAATTATTAAATATTTTACACACTTAAATTTACTGATTAAAACTCAATAAACTAACTACTAGATCAGGTCTGTCTGAGTGATCGCTGACTCTTCTCCTATGACACCTATTGATCAATACCAGCCTCTAGCAGTGGAGCGAAAAAAGAGGACTCATGACCATTTTTGCCAGCACCATCCAACCTACTCTTACCACAAGTGCTGCAGGTACATTTATTGCTTCTTGCTAAACAGTGAAGAAACTGTTGCTAAAATATTATGTCTCATTTGTCCTCATCTTCCTTAAGTCTTCAGAAGAGACTGTTAGTTACACATCCAGAAATAGGGTAAAGAAAAAGTGAGTGTTTACAAGACAGTAGTTTAAAAACAGAAAAATGTACAAGTGTTTTAATTTAGTTTAGGAAATAGGTAAATTAATAAATAGGTAAACAGGGTTATTAGTGACAGATTGCCCAGAGCCGCCCTTATTTTAATAAATTCTACTTTAAGCAAACCACTCACTGTTATTACTTAAGGAGATTCTGCTTGTACATCTCACTACCTTTTCTTAATGAATATTTGTAAAACTCTAGATAAAATAGTGATTCTGTATTTTTCACAGACAGATCAATCAATGCTATTGTTAGTTAACATTGTGGGCATTTTTTTGTTTGTTTGTTTGTTTGTTTTTTCTTGATACAAAGTCTCTACGGTATTAGTGTAAGGCTTGGCTTGACTTCATTTGGGATGACAGGCTCGAAAAGGGGCAATCCAAGACAAGCATACCCTAGAAGCCTTTGACTCTGAGTTCACTTGCAGCCAGGGAGACTGTAAGAGTGCCTAGTACAAGAGATGCACTAGGGAAATTCTTCCTGGCTTTCTCCTTTGAGAAAGGGGAGAGGTGGGATTTAGGATGTAAGTCTCTTCCCTTCTCTACCCAGAAGGCTATGCATTGTTACTTATCACCTACAGTATTTCTGACACATATAAGAAAACATTTCAGTTTTCTAGAAGGAGAACTATTGCCTCCCTCACTAACAGAGACTGTGAATAGTGAACTTGCTCTCTTCTCAGCTAACCCATCAGAGGACAGCAGCTCAGCATTTATGGCCTTGGATCACTCAGAAGCCTCCCAAGGCTCCTTTAGCAGCAAGGACAGTTTCCTCAACCATCTAGGATGACTCTGAAGCTAGCAACCATAGAGACCCAAGTTTGGGCTATCAGGGTACTGAATTACTCCAGGTAGCATAATGGACAGCTGCCTCACAGGTCCATCAAGTCAAGCCAGGGAGCACGGGTGTACCTGCAAGAAACAGGAGAAGAAACCTCTCCTACCACAGCCTCTACAGTCATGTAAAGACTCTATCCTATTTCTTTAGTCTGTACAGCTACCAGATATACATCCCAACAAGACAATTTTTAGCATATTAAAAAGCAATCCTGACTATTAGCCAAGCAGTCAGTAAGGCAGGGATATTTTGAAGTAGATTAACAGCTTTCTCCATCTTTGCCAGAGCCACCCTGGACTCTTTACAAATAGCAAGGCTGGACTGAAGTTGCTGCTACAGTGATTCTTGACTGGTATTCCTGCAAAGGAACCAGTGAGATAACATCAATTAGACAATGATTTTAGCATTTAATATCACCTTTCCACTAAAACTGTTCCTGAGAGAATCAGCAGCAAGGTCAAACTGGTCTAGTATTATGGGGAGCATGAAGAGAAATTCTCAGCAGGAGACTAATGCTATGCTCTGTTAACCCTGCTCTGTGCTCAACTAGATCCCCCCAAAATTGTCTTTTAGATCAAAGCTCTGTTTTGAGAAGGCAACTTCTTGTTTCACACAGACTTAAACATCTAAAAAGGTTAAGCTAGACTAGGCTATGGTAAATACTGAGGTTAGCCTAGGCGTTTACCATCCTCTCCATGCCAGAAACCTGACCATTTCATCCCAAGTAACACAGACAGCTTTGTACTATTTCTGAAGCATGTTTCTACATGGGACAAGAAAGCATGGATTAAAAGTATCCCTAAGCCATTTCATCTTGTGCAGTATCCTGACAGTGCAATATGAGGGTGTGCTGAGAAGAAAGAGATCTCTGGAAGGCTGGAAGGTAACCTTCAGCAGCAGCAACAAGCCTCCAGAACATGCTGGCCTAATCTAGATCTTATGTAAGCCACTTTGCCCGCGATTTTTCTCTGGCATAAGGAAAAAGTATGTACACCCTTGGTCCTGGTGCGTGGGCATGTACACACTTCCCAAAATGGAATAGTTGGGCCTCCCGCTAATTTTGGGGGATACATAGATCCACAGGGGCACAGGACCACTGCACGGACTTGTAGAAAATGTTGGGAATTCATAGCAAGTCCAAGCAGTAACTGTCTCAAGTATGTGATCTTCAAAATTGCCTGAAAGGATACATTACGGTGCACCATAAGCCAGGTGCTCCCTACAGGCCTCACTCATTCTTCTGTCAGGGCAATCAAGACATTGCCGTGTGCAGCCGAAGGGCAGTATAACATGAACCATTGGGTATTCACTCACTCTGCCTCCTGGAGGAAGACCCAGATCCTCAAGAAGCAACTGCTTTGTAATTTAAGTTCTTCCAAAGATGGAGGTCCAAGCACTTCCAGAACTCATTCTACAACAGAAAAATGCAAATGAGCCTTCAACTAAGGGAAAACACCAGCTTTCCATATTGTTATCTACTAAAATTGTATTTACAGCTACTGTAAATAAGCAGGAGTATAACACATTTCAGAACAACTTGATAAGAACTTAGACAATGTTCATTTTCCATCCAGAAAGAGGATTACTGCTTAGAGTTTTTTTTAAAGGACCAAAGCAATAAATATGCTAGTGAGCCATGCAAAGAACAAGTCTACTGACTATTTTATTGGGGTTTGGGGGTTTTTAGTTTTACTTACTATTGTTTATAGTAGATATTCTAAGGTTGAAGAAACATCTTTTTATTGTCACTCACATTGAAAGCTGTCTAGAGGATTCTAAATGATGGGTAATGAAAAACAAAGTTCAAAGTTGCTGGGAGGTATCTAGCAGGTACTGCAGGAGTCAGGTCAGGCCTTAATGTCTTCATTTTGGTCCAGGGGAAAAGAGTAAACAGAATACTAATGAAAGTTGCAGATGGTACTAAAATCAGTAAAGGTTATCAACTCCAGTGAAATAATGCAAGAGGACCTGAATAGGTTAGGAATGTGGGCTTAAAGCAAAATTATGTTTAGCCTGGAAAATTGCAAGCTAATCCCACTAGAGAAAAAATAATTAATGTTGGGTAGCAAAGGGAGGAAGGTAAAAAGAGCCTGAAATGCAGGGTTATTGAAAGTGATCTGGGGTGAAAGAAAACTCAAAGTTAGAGATAAATTTGCAGTGTGAAGCAGAAAGGAAAAATATTGTTGAGTTAAGGACTTAGGCAAAATTCACATGTGTCATAAAACAAGATGAAACATTGTAGCTTTGCGCGTGGCAATATCTGGCAGAACATCTCTAAATGAAAGCATCTCAGTACCAGAGGGCAAAGTACAAGAAGTGAAGACATTTTTTTCTTCCCTTCAGGGATAATTGTTTTCTAGGGACACAATAAAGAAGTTCTTGAATAAGTCATGTAAATGTAGGCTTGAATAAGTGGTGTGAAAGTGGGCACGTCCCTCCAGAAATAAATATTTTCTTCTTCTCTTAATACATTCATTTTAGTTGGCCAAAGAGAATGAGATGAATTTAAAGAGATCAAAATCAAGATCTAGCAGCCAGTGTAGCAGGCACACATAGAGAAGACATAAGCTTTAGCACTTCAGGCATTTGAAGGAAGGAGTAAGCAATTTTAGAGCTGCGCAATAATAAACTTTGGTAAAAATGGAAAGTAAACTAGATAGCACAGCAGATCTTCCACACTTGTAGCTTATGCTACTTCCTAGTGACTTAAGCTTTCCCATCGGATAAAACTTGATTTCTAGGAAAGCATGTTTCAAACTCATCCAATCTCCTGAAGTGGATTGCTTCAGTGTTTTCATGTAGGATAGAGATTTTTTTTTTTGTCGGGTCACATTAGTCTAATTAATATGATAGATCACTAGCCCTAGTACTTAGTTATTTACTGCTTCATCTAGACAGCTTTGGAAATAAATCAGTAGTAGTGTGTTCCAAGGCAATGTGCTCTTTGCTCAGAGATCTGCCCTTTTTCCTGTCCCTGACTTTATTTGTCTCTGTAAGGAAGTTATTTAACATCATTTTAGACTTTCCTTACGTATGGATAATATGGAGGTAGTAGTACATATTTTCAAAAACTGCTGTATGGATGTATGGAATGTATGGAATTTCCTGTATTTCTGTATCAGGGAGAGATTTTATATCATGAAATATTATATATATATATATATACACACACACTGATTTTGCATTCTAATTAACTATATTTTTTCATTCAGTTAAAGTACTGATATTTGTTTCTAAAAGCTCTTAATTCTGAATTGATAGGGTTTTTTATTAAATATTTTATAGTCCAGAAAACTTTCCACAGTAAATAGCAATTTTCAGATAGATCAAATTTTAAGCCTAACTTATGTGTTGGTTTTTTTTTTTTCCCCCTCTGAAAAATCCAGTTTCTATGATTTCAGTGAGACGTTCCTATTTTATGCACCATACTTAAGAAAGATTAATGAGTTTCATTGTTAAGGCCAAAACTTTAATAAAATCTATCCTAAGTACTGTAATAACTAATAACTGGTTCTATTGAATTATCTAAAGTCAATTGAATTGAAACAAATATAGTTGAAAAAAAATCACTTGCTGCTTCATTACTTATGCTAAGTGCAACATACAAATTCTTAATTTTGCACAGGCAACATAAACGATTTGCTATAGAGCAGTAGTGCAGTTATACCCGGAAATGTTTGTGCTTAAGGTAATTTCTTTCTCTACTTCATGGCAAAAGGTCATTTAATGTTGTATAAAAGGAGTAGGGATTTCTGACGATACAGGCGTAAGGCAGACCAATTGCTGTTTCTCACACTTGTCCTCAGGAAAATCCAGTTCTGTTCCTGCCTCATTAGACAACGAAGGGATCTGGGAAGGGAGTTAGGCTGAAATCTTGTGAAGATTAAAAAGAAACGTTGTTCAGACAGGCAGTATGGTTTTGGCACATATTTTGACCTCTGTGTATCTCCTGAGCTCTGTACAGGAGACCATCACAACACCATTGGAAGACAATTCTTCGACTGAGTCACACACGTAAGCTCTGGCCTGGGGAACGTGCCTGTGGCATACGATACAACGGCAAAGCAGAGATGCACTGCAGCCTGTAAAGTGACAGCTAGGGTGCACTGATACATAAGTGCCTGGCAACTGCTCTAATTTATTGCAGTAGCTGTTATGACTCTCTGTGAAGCCTAAAATAATCTATGAGCATTTCACATTTTAATAGTATTCATGTTGAGGGCCTCTGTGTGACTGCAGCTATATGATAACATATGCCCCAATGGGATCTGCCCTTTGTGTACAAGATGACACAATTTGTGCATAGTTAGCCATGAGGGAGACGGAGATTACCCATTTCCAGTGCAGGCAACACC
Source organism: Nipponia nippon (assembly GCF_047370975.1). Taxonomy (NCBI): domain Eukaryota; kingdom Metazoa; phylum Chordata; class Aves; order Pelecaniformes; family Threskiornithidae; genus Nipponia; species Nipponia nippon. The sequence continues at coordinate 6,507,351 of NW_028262347.1, forward strand.
GAGTCTTCCAGCCTCTTGTATACACCAAAGAGACAAATATTTTCCTTTTTAAGAGCATTTACACCCTCAGAGCTCAACAGATGGGACGTTCTTGCCCTTCAAGGCAAAGCTCTGCTGTCAGAAGTGACACACAGAGGAATAAGTAGCAGGCACAGAAACTAGTTAAGAGTTTAATGGTATTTATCTGATTATTACATTTTCTTTCATTATTATTAACTCATATTTTCAATAACACCAAGGACCTCAAGCAAGGGACACCATTAGGCATCTGTACAGTTCCTAGCAAAGAAATATGTTGTCCAAGAACATTACAGTTTATAGAAGCTGAGCTCTTCAAAAAATTAGGAAAAAATACAGTTAAGATCACTAGTAATATTCATTCCCTCCTCTGAAGCCAATGTTGTACAATGCTACATAATCATGTGTTCTTCATTACACAATTTCTCTTTACCCATCCAGCCTATTTCCAACAGCGCACCTCCAGTCTCCATGTCTGACTGCCTGCTCCCACCTTACTTCCAGGCAAGAAGTCCTGCATAACCAACTTAGTCTCCTCTCCAGCAACATCTCAGTTGTAGTTGTCTTTTTCCAGGCATTTCCAGTCTCCTTTCTTTCTGTGTCCTCCTCAGTATATGTCCAGATTTGCCCTCCTAACATACTGCCTCCAGTCCACTTTTGCTTCTCTTGTCTTTAGTTTCAGAACATTTCTACCAACAGTTCAAGTGCTTAGTGATACTGTAATGGCTATATCTACACTAGTAAGTGAAGCGAGTTTCAGCCTTGAGAACAAGGGCCACTGCACAGATCTATGTGCCTAAGCCTTCCTCCCTGAACTTTCTCCCCCAAATATATGATGGTGTCACCCTGTCATTCCAGTCATGCTGCACCATACCCTAAACCATGCAGGATATAGCTTGTCCATCCTGTGTTTTTTACTAGCTTCTCCAGAAGTGCCCTCATTTGTATAATTTTCTTTATGGATGTTCTTTTTTGCTGTCCCTGACATAAATGCCACCCTTATGGACAAATTTCAAGTCCCTGCTTGAAGCCTGACAGAAACACAATAGTTGCAGACTTCCTGAAAGAAAAGACTACTGCTATCTTAAGATGCTTTTCTCCCCAGCCTGGCTTTCAGCAAAGACTGTGTTGATTTGGCTGAAGATTTCCACTAGATACCAAATCATGTCTTTGTCTGTATATCTGCATACTTCTCACCTGTTAAGTTTTAAGCTCAAAGGCAAAAAAGGTGTTGGTTCAGGAGCTGCCAACATGCACTTTGTGAATTCATGTTGGATCCCTCCCAGATCTACGCAATAAGGTGCGAACACAGAAGTCAAATGTCAGGGTCAGTGCTGAATACCTGGATGTCTTTTTGTGGAGTAGCCCACAGAGCACAGTCCCGTGGTACATGTCAGGATTGACTGAGCACATTTAGGGAAGCTGCCAAAGTGTTTGGAGTGCTTTGGCAGCAGAAGAAACAGCTGGTCCCATCAAAGTGATCACATTCTTGGGCATTAATTTAGAGTCTGAGAGGATGGACTGATGTTTGCCAGAAGATAAGCTTCATAATCCTAAAGGGTTAGTGATTCAGAAATTACAGGATAGTAAAGGTGTGGTTAAAGCAGTTGCAACTGCTTTATTAACTGGTCGCTTGAACCTTGGAGAAAAGTGTATTTAGGCAACATGTAGTCTCCAAACTGACAAGTTCTTTCAATGGCAGGAGCTATAGATGGACTAGCATTGTAAGGCATCAGACTCTGAGCATTGGGAGCCATTTCATGGAGTCTCAGTAAATAACAATAAGACAGTGCTAGTGCAAGAATTAATTATTCATCGGCGTGTGTTGTAAAAATACACTTGAATGTGTCTGGAAGGTTTTCTTCTGGGGAGCACACGCTGGAGGTATGTGGAGATACGTATGAGAAAAAAATAAAATATGTGTTTGTGATGACCTCCATTAAAATATGTAAGGCTTATTTCTGCCTCATTTATTGTGGTATTTCTTAAACACAAGATAAGTAGCTCCTATAAAGTTTTGGTGTTGACCTTCTCATAAAGGCCATAGTAGATGTTTTTTTTATTTTTTTTTACCCATCCAGTCTATTGCAATGAGGAATGTCCAAGTACTTCCTGAGCCAATTAATGAGTCCCTTTCTGCTCTGAGGTTGTTAAGAAGAAAATTTCATAGGAGTCAGTTATGAACACCTGAACTTGATGTTGGTAAGGAGAGTCTGGTTATCTTCTCTCCTTCTCCTATTTACACCAGCATGGAAAACATCCCCTTTCAACTCGGCGCCAAGGTTACTATTTCAACATTACAAAACTGCTGAGTAATTTTCTTGCTCTGCTTAACTATTTTCAGTTTGAGCATCTGGAAGTTTCCATCAGATCATCAGTTAACATCCCACTGAATGCAACCAAACATCAAAGCAAACCCCAAAACACATTATGAACAGAGTTGGCACCCTTATCATCCACATTATTTTTCCTGTGAAAAGAGCGGGAACCACACAGCATCTGTCTCTCTTTCTTGTCTTAGGGCTTTACTTTCAACCCACAGACTATACTTAAGACACAAGCATTAGGAAGGCTAACACACAAGGATGGATTAATTTATCAAAGCACCAAATTCCATAGAGATTTTTTTTTTTTAAGTTAGCCCCCTTTGATTGCAAGACAGCAGGATGTACCAAGGGGACAGCAACATAGGTATGAAAAATGAATTCAACCACAGGCAAGGCAACAGCGAAGGACTAAGATGTGTAACTGTCATTTATTAAATCACATAAGCTACAGAATTTTTTCTTCCTCAATACGAAATTTTGGTAAGCAAAACTACACCTTATAAAATGATGATCTTTTAATGGAAACTGTAACAAGCCATTTTTTTCAGTTGGAAAAACAAAAATAATTAAGTGATTGTTAGCCGCAAGGCAGTCAGAAGTTTACAACCTGACTTTTCATTTTACCAAACCATTTTTACGGACTGGATTTTGCTGGGGGAAAGTGAAGTCTCCTGGTGGGTTTTGGTTTTTTTTTTTCAGCATAAGGTAATTAACATATATAGGTCACCACATCAGATGTAGAAATCCTCCAACAACACACTACTTCTGAAATAATGCACTGGATTCAAAGACTACACAGAACTGTACACAAAGTACTCCATTAACAGGTGCTATACAAAAAAGCTTACTTTAAAAGAGCTTTTAATTACTTTATATCTTTGTTTAGAAGCCACCTTCAACTACCTTTTCCTTGTGAGTTACAGGGGAAAGCAATTAAATGCATGAGAAAGCCACCCTGTCGTGGTTTAACCCCAGCCAGCAACTAAGCACCACCCAGCCGCTCGCTCACTCCCCCCCAGTGGAATGGGGGAGAGAATCAGAAGAGTAAAAGTGAGAAAACTCATGGGTGACAAAAAGACAGTTTAGTAAGTAAAGCAAAAGCCTCACACGCAAGCAGAGAAAAACAAGGAATTCATTCACTGCTTCCCATCGGCAGGCAGGTGTTCAGCCATCTCCAGGAAAGCAGGGTTCCATCATGCATAATAGTTACTTGGGAAGACAAACACCATCACTCGGAACGTCCCCCATTTCCTTCTTCTTCCCGCAGCTTTATATGCTGAACATGATGTCATATGGTACGGAATATCCCTTTGGTCAGTTGTGGTCTGCTGTCTCAGCCATGTCCCCTCACAGCTTCTTGTGCACCCCCAGCCTCCTCACTGGTGGGGTGGGGTGAGGAGCAGAAAAGGCCTTGACTCTGTGTCAGCACTGCTCAGCAGTAACTAAAAAATCCCTGAATTATCAACACTGTTTCCAGCACAAATCCAAAACATAACCCCATACTAGCTACTATGAAGAAAATTAACTCTATCCCAGCCAAAACCAGGACATTCTCCACCCCTCATTCCATACCATTTACGTCATGCTCAGGTCCCCCGCTATCCAATACATCTTCATTACCACCACCCCCTTTCCCATCCTTTGATATAATATCCAGATATCATTCCCTTAGTCTATGGACCACCCTTGTGAAATGTCCATGACTTTGAGCTCCATCTCTTATGGTGGTCACTCAGGACAGGAGAGGTGGAGTGTTGCATGGAGTTATTGGGCACCAAAGCCAGCTCAGGTCGAATCACTGGTGCACTTCCACTGCTTCTTGTAAGGCTTGTCCTCCATTGGTTCAGGTGGTTCCTGCTATAGTAATTCCTATAACATGCAACTCAAATCTTGGATTACAACAATTTAAAAGTATTTCCTTTACAATCTCTACCCCTGGTCCCTTTGGGCCGGGTTATAGCGTTTAATATTGCAATGAACTTCTTTCCCCTCCTCTGGCTTGGACTTATCCACAGACTGCAGTCCCTTAGGGATGTACCTGCTCCAACTGGAGCCTTATCTAGGAGCCACAGTCTCTCCAGGGGTGTACCTGATGCGGCATAGACTTATCCACAGCTGTAGTCACTTTGAGGTGCACCTGTTCCAGCGTGGTCTTCTCTATGGGCCACAATGTCTTCAGAGATATACTTGCTCCAGCATGGCCTTACCCACAGCCACAGTCCCTTCAGAAGTAAACCTGCTCCAATATGGCCTTACCCATGGCTGCAGTCCCTCCAGAGGTGTACCTGCTCTGTTGTGGGATTATCCATGGCCACACGCTTTGAGGTGCTCCAGAATGACCTCATGAACAGCCACTGATGCTTCAAGGTGTACCTGCTGCAGCATGGACTTATCCACAGCCACAGGTACTTCGAGGTGCACCTTCTCCAGCATGGACTTATCTTTGGGCCACAGTCCCTTCAGATGTATACCTGCTGCATATATGTTGAACAGAAAAAAACTGACTCTTAATAGCTGAGGCCTTGGTTGGAGTGCATGAGGAAGACCTACCCTTCTCGGCTTGCTCGGATATTTTTTGGGTCAGTCTGTCCACAGCTGAGACACAGACCCACATGGAGGAAGTGAGATTATCTTCATATTCTCAGAGTTGTCTGGCCAATTCATCTATAGCTGGTGCCTCCGTGTCTGTCCAGCTCATTGTTGCCAGAGCGCAGATGTATGACATCAGTGCATTTCATACAAACTTTCGCCACATGGACCACGTGCACTGGATTTCATCCTGGTCTTTGGATGCCTGGTTGTCATCCAGGTTGTTACAGATCACCTCCAACATGGCTAATTCCCTCAGATAATGGATACCTCCCTCAACGTTGGTCCATTTGCTTTGAGAATTTGCAAGTTCTTCCTTGAAGGTATACTTGTCCTTCACACTTGACAGGAGTAACCACCAAAGACTGAGGTATCCTGCCTTCTTTCCAATCCCTTTGACAATGGCTTCATCCTTAGCAAGGGATCCGACTGCTGGTCTTCCTTACCCTCTAGTTCCTGACTACTGGCCCCACTGTCCCAGCATTGGAGTAACCAGCTGAGAATTAGCTCACCTGGTTGATGGCTAGAATCTTTTTGCATATCTTGCAGCTCACTTAGGGATTGGGGTCAGGTGGTTTCTGTCTCATTTATGATGTCAGTCTCTTTTCCTGTTCTTGTGATTGTTCTGTTGCAGAACAGGCTGCCTCTTCTGATTCTTTCTCTGAAGGAGAAGCTTCTTCATTCCTTACTACACAAGCTGACTTCCACTTCCATTGCTTCTTTTTACTTGTAGGGGTGACTGATATAGTGTCTGGTTGAGCCATAGTGTCTGTTGGTATGTTTTCCCTCTCTTCTCCCTGAGGGTGCTGCATAATATCAAGCAGTGTTTGGTAGATGCTGGCCAGGGCCCAGCACAGTGCGGTAAGTTGTGTCTCTTTGGAATAGCCACAGCATTCTTTTTTCAAGCATTCTGTCACTTCATCAGGATCCTGTAGTTGTTCAGGAATGAAGTTCCAGACCACTAGAGGTAAGAAGTTCTCTAGATACCTGCCCATATTCTCCCACATGCTGTGCCACCCATGACCATACTCTCGCAGAGCCTGGGTCATATTCCTAAATTGTTTGTTAACCTTAGATAAAACTGAAGTAATATTCCTAAGAAATACCAATAGAAGTACTTTAACTGCCCAAGGATGTTCAAGATACTGAGAAGTTATTGTAACAAGGGAGAAAACATCACAAAAGAAGGTAGAGAAAGTGCCACTCTGTATTTCCTCCACAAAAAAACTTCTCAGAGGAAGAAGTATAACTGTTAATTGTCTCCATGAGATGGTACCTGAAGTACAGTAATGGCTTCAGTACCGAGCCCAAACACCAGATTAAGCTCAAGGTCAGTGTTTTAATAACAAATGTCCCAGGCAAAATACCACTAATCACTACAGAGCACAGCAAACTGTAAAAGCCAACACCAATCTTTAACATGTACAGCAAAAAAAAAAGCATGGTGCAGATCAGATAAACTAATATCGAGAACAGATGAATCAATATCGTGACCCTCAACTGTTAACAGATATAAATCCCTTCTAATACACTCTGGTCAATCTGTCTTTATCTTAAACCCTTCGAGCCCCATGTTCGGCACCAAAAAGGACTCTGGTGGTTTAACCCCAGCTGGCGATTAAGCACCACACAGACACTCGCTGTTGTTGGAGTGATCCAACCCTGGTGGAATGGGGGAGAGAATCAGAAAACTAGCTACTATGAAGAAAATTAACTCTATCCCAGCCAAAACCATCACACACCTCAACGTAAAGCTGCAGGAGGAAGCAATTAACATAACAGAAGTCTTAGTTGTACACAAAGAAATATTATATGGAAATATATGGTACATGAAGTTACCGGAGGCTGGGTATTACTTTGACATAATTAATACATGTCATAAATTTTAAGATATGTGGCTACTGTAAGTTGAAAGTCATAGCTGGCTGTATGGCCCATGTTTATTCCCAAGGCTCCCTGTAACAACAGAGTTGGCTGTTTACACAAAATTACATTTATATCGCTTGGCTGTGTAATTTACACCGTCTCTAAATTCCATTTACATAGGCAAAGGGTGTCAATATAGCTGAGTGAGCTCCTTTGCTTCTAAGGGACAGGAAGGCACAGGGTTTTATTTATTTGAAGTAAGGCCATTTAGCTAGATCTGACTACAAAGAAAGACTTTACAAGAGGAGGAAAGGGATCTTTCTGGTCTCGTTTGATATTTGCCAAGTTTACAAGTCTTCATTTTAATACTGGGACTAATCTCATACTAGGCTAAAATCTCTTCTTCAACCCTTCTCCCATCACAGTACAGCAGTGTCTATTTAGACACAGTGCAAAAAGGGATTTTGAAGATTTGGTGTGTTCTTTTTTTGTTTGTTTGTTTTTTAAAAGGAATGGAAATTTAGAAAATGGTTTCAGTGATTTTAGGAGCTAATCCTTGATGGTCAATGACATGAAAACTTGTGGAAAAAAACCCAAACAGTCAATATGAACTCCACTGCAGTTAAAGGCAAAAATGTTCCTGACTAAAACAAAACCAGAAAATGCTTCACTCCATGGTGTTTTGTGAAGGATACAAAGGTTAATTAGATACTTTCTGTTGCATTATACAGTAGGAAACCTCCATTAATTATTGCTTCTTTAATTTAACTGATTCATTAAAAACTGACTATAGAACCACAAAAAAAAATATTATCTTTCCCGTAGTACCTAACTTCTACAGTTAAAAGCCTATGACCCTTAATCAAAATTAGATTTTAACAGAGACATTGAATGGTTAATAATAGCGTACAGCATCACTAAAACCCTAAAATGAATGAAGCTTCCACTGACTTCAATCAGACTCTGCCCTTCTAAACACCTCAATGTTTGCTCTTGTGTTTTCTAGCATACAGGAGAAAAGCTTGATATTAACAGCTTACTTTACCACTATTTTTATTTCAATTTGATAGCACTGGTAAGGTGTTTCTATAAATGTTTGATTTTATGAGCTCTTGTGCATTTTCTCCACCAATTAGTCAAATTACCTTCTTGACTGTATCTCCTTGCTAAATCTAGCTTTTTTATTTTTTGTTATTTAGTGCACTACTGTATTCCATTAAAGGCAAAGTTCAATTATTTGTCTTTTGAAGGTCTGAGTGCTTTGCTTAAAATGCCAAGTGCATTAAAAACAGGCCACCCTTGACTTTTGCAAGGAGATATAGAAGGTTAATAAGTTGGATTTAACAGAATTTTGAAATTGAGCATGTGTGTGTATGTGTGCATGTGTGTGTATGTGTGCATGAAGACAGCAAAATAAGGATTAAGTGCTGTCAAATCATCAAGAACACATTTTTTTTTTTTACCATTTAACGTTGTTTCTTCTTTACAAGGAGCAAAAAGAAGGAAAGTCTTGTGGTTAAAACAAAGGACAGGGAGCCAGGAGACACTGAACTTGGATGAAAACGTGTACTAAAACATTTTACTAGCATAAAAATAGGGATTTAAAGACACACAAGTGTAAATGAGAGCAAATTCTGGTGGAAAAATGCTGCATTCTTGCTGTGACTATTTGGGGAAACTACTGTTGCACCTCTTCTGAATTATGTCCACTGTCCTTATGTATTTGTATTTCCATTTTGAAGACAACTCTCTAATGCTGTCTTTCCCGCTATACTGAGATTGAACTCACAGGGCATAGCAAAAGTTCTTGTAGACAGCATGCATCTGCTAAGAGATCTTGGTGAACTTTGCAAAGAGATGGTTCTTGGCCATGTCAGTTTAAACCTCATATCTTGAATGGTGGGAGATTTCTACCATCTGTAGAAATGGCTTCAGGTGGTCACTTGTTAAAAGGGTCTGGAGGCTTTAAAAGAGAAGAAAAGCAACTTAAAAGTTGACTGTGGTACCGATTTAACATGGCTGGCTGTTCATGAACAGGAGTCTTATGAGGGCTGTAGGGCAGACCCTACTCTTTGAGCCCTATTGTGCAAGTCCTGGTGGTAGGATCTACTTTGATGAGTAAAGGCTGAAGAAGGGATGCAGGCGTAGTAGCAATTAGTTTCTGCAGAGTTTTTAAAAATCTATTTAGAAGGCAATTGTCTATGGCAGGCATGTTCAGCATGCATGTGTCTCTTTCTGTGTAAATGGCAAACTTCGAGTAAAACAGAGATTAATTTAATTAAGTTTAAACATTTCAGCTTTTTATTTTATGGTTACACACATAAGTAGAGCAATAACTGAATATAAATGTTGCATATTTACTGTGGCATGATCCAAGCAATTACTACTAAAGTATTAAGGAAAAGCATCATTTCACTCTTTTAATTTTATTTTATAATTAGGTGGGAACCATATTTTGGTGAATACATTTATAGTTAGAAGTTATAGATTATGCTTCTCTTTGTTTTGGAAGGATGATTTTAGCCCTGTTGCTAAAAGCCTGTTAGCAACAATTAAAATAGCTATAAAAATGCGTTTATAGCTTTTGTACTTGTTTTTCCTGTTAGTTTTCATCAAATATTTCACACTCGTGATGTATGCAGTCTGCTAATAGTCACTAGCACAGACTTTCAAGAATGGTTTTAAACATCTGGTTAAAAACATAGCTTTTTATGTACTGTAATTGTTAGTTCGACCTTTTTACATGAGTGTTGTGCCAGTTGTTCGTTATGCCTCTGACTTCTGTTATTTTTTGTTCTTAAAAATGATTTGAAAAAGTTTAGAAGGAAAACTTGAAAGCAGAGCAAAAACAATACTGGCAACTTTTTTTAAGTGTCAGAGTTTTAACTGCTTTCTGTTGAAACACTTTCCTGATTTTCCATTCAAGCAAACATTTTTGTACACAGTATTACAGGAAGGGCTGAATGAATGCCTGCAAAGTGCAACATGGCAAACGTCTGTGTCGATTCTACATATACCGTACTGTTAAAATCAATCTGTTCAGGTTAGTTTCCATTCTGAGCAGAGCTGAGAAACACCACCACCAGTTTCTGTCACGTGCTGTGTCGTATCAATTAAAAATAAATTAAATTTCATGCAAAGAACCCAACTTAAAAATCCCAGAAAACAACAACAGAACCTTTCCACTAATGATTTTCAGTCATCAGAAGTGGAGAGAGACTCAGACAGCAGACAGCATGGTCCCAGCATGCTTTTTGCCTTTTTTTTTGTTTGCACAGTAGCTGTCAGTTGCAGCCCTGCAGGTAGTAGAACCCAGTGGGAAGAGGGGCGGGACAGAGCGATGCTGCCTGAACTGACAGCAAATTTAAATTACTGAGCTTTCTTTTTCTTTTTTTTTTTTTCTTTGCGTGTCTTTTTTTTTTTTGGTATTTTTCTACTCTGCGACAAACTGCAAAGATTCTAGCACAGGCTAATTTAACAACCCTGCTTCGTCGTCTTCTTTTTTTTTTCCCCCTTCTGCTTCCAGGATAATTAAAAGAGAAACCTGTAAAGACAACATTCCTTCAAGCAAGTTGGTGCTGCAACGTGCTGGTAAGATGAATTTAATTTTTTTTTACCTTCCCCATCTTTTCTTTTCCTTTTTTGGAGCTGAAAGCTTTTGTATATCTAACGCAGTCATAAGTGTGGTTCCCCTGCTGTGGAGGGTTAGGATGTAATGAAAAGGTGTAACTGCTTGATATGTGACCTTCTCCTATTACTTAAAATGGATAATAACAGCTTTCGTGTCTGTCCTCATGATGCTTTTCTCTCTGTGAATTGACCATTTGCTCAACAGAAGCGGTGCTGTGATTGTCGCACTATGACAATGAGGACTTGATTGTTTTTTGGTTACTGTTCCATGCTCCTATCAGAAAAGATGGCTTGAGTTGGGGGTTTTGTGTGTGTGATTTTTTTTTCCCGAACGTTGCCTGAAGCACTGATATGATGGGGGTGGAGATGGGGGTGGAGGAGATGGTCTTGGGTATCATTCTGCCTGTTCAGCTGTTTACTAGGTAGGGAAGTGCAACACTGAAACTTTTTTAAAAAATAAATAAATATTGTTCAGCTTGGATCGAGTGGGGTCGGTGTATCCAGGATTTATTGTTGTCCAGTGCTGGGTAAAGTTCTTGCTGTCCCTTGCATTGTTCTTCTGGAGAAAGGGGGAAGGAATGTTCCACCTCATATCTTGTCATACCATTGTAGTAGCTAATTGCAACAAGCTGACAAACTTTGAGATGAAATAACAAGCGTTGCTTTTGTAAAGAATGAGTTTGATGCTGTGGATAGTTTCCTATGAATACAAGCCTGCCAGATACAATCAGATCTGTATTATACGTGTTGCAGTCCCTGCCTTGCAAGTCCCCTGATTTCCAAGGTCTGCTTTCTAGTCTTTTTCTGACACTAATACATTATTATTTTTTTTTTTTTTAGAAAATTAGATGTGTTTTGCTTTTGCTTTGTGTTTACCCTTATAAAACTTATGAAGTGACTTTTTTCCTCAGGCTTTCTGGATGTAATTCTGCCAAGTATTAAATGCTACAACACCTACTGAAATCAACAGGAAGGGTGAGCTTGTCCTGTATTTAAGAGGAAATTACTGAGTACTAGCAGAACTGGATCTTATGATTGCTGAACTACATCTCTTTTCCTAACTGCAATTAGTTGTTGTTACACTTAAGACTGGATTGTGTAGGCTTTTACCGAAGTATATTTAGAATAAACTACATGAATAAACACTACCCTTACAGTTAGTCGTTCACAGGTTTGTGGCCATGCTGAGGAAAACTTTTTGAACATAGGATGGGATTTTTCAGGGAAATCTGATAGAGTTAGAATGCCAGTGTGATTCAGTCCTCTAACTCCTTGAAAGCTGTTTTCCTTAATATTTTTTTTTTTTAAAAAAGGTGTCTTGAAATTGATCATCTGCAGATTGATACATCAGATTTTCCAGACTCGAAGGTCTGTTTTGCCAAATGCATAATGTGATCACAGGAGCAAAATTGTGCAAGGAGAGGGGAGATGAGGAGCAGTCAGGGATTAAACACAGACTCCCTTACATGTCCCTGGAGAGAAGGAGAGGATGTGCAAATGCCATATGGAAAATCACATTCTTTCACAGCAACTTTGTTAGGGCACAGGATTAAGGGCGCTGCACTTGCAAAAGTTCATCACTCCCTGTTTCAGCCTCAATTTCAAGCACTGCAATACTTTTCTGAAGGTTTACTTTGCTTGTGTAGAAAACACTGGTGTCTTGTGAAATGAGGTCAATGTAGCTCCCACATCTTGCTTTTGCCCTGACAACTTTCCTTCCCCCACCCCAACACCAAGGTCTACAAAGCCCAGAAAATTAGTCTTTGTCCCTTGTAATCCTAAACTCCCATCCATTTATAACCAGAGAAGAAAAGGATTGAATTCAGTGTTCTTGTTATGGAAATAAGTTTTTATTCACTCAGTATCAACTGACAGTTAGAAGCGTATCTGATGTAATATGAATAAACTGTAGGCTGTTGACAGTAAATTATGCAGCTATAGTCTCACATTCTCCTAGAAACAGTGCTTTTACAATGCTCAAGTGGCCTAATGGGGTGAAACAACTACCAATACTCTCATTTGAGTTTCCTAATCATCCAAAACCATGAGAAGTCCGTGGTGGTTGATTCCCACTGCCCAAGGTGGGCATCTCAGCAATGGACAAGGCTGCATGGGATAGAGCCTGAATGCAGCCAGGGATATTCAGTCATGGAGGTGATGTCAAAGTTACTGTTATGAGGCAACACAAAAACATAGCACAGACAAGTTTAGATGCTGAGTTTGGTGACAAGAACTTGTTCCTGAAGTCATAAAGTACAAAAAGACATATATTTGTACCTTTAAAAAAACCCCACCACTCTAACCCAATCTGCCAGTCTACTTTCTCTTTGAATTTAATCTTTAAATAGATATATTTTTAATTAATATGTGCACATTAAATTGCTGTTGGCTTCTGGAAATATTGTATTCCACCCAGTGCTTGGAAATTTCTAGTTGAATGGAATTGCTTTCATTGTAACAAAAAAAAGCAAGCCAGAAAACTTGCTGTAATTTCCTGTCAGTAACACAGAAATAAGAAAACACTAGGCTAATAAAAATGATAATCTGAGTTTACAACTGTTAACAAGATTCCTGAATAGAAATGGTGCTATTATGCACAAAGAACTTCTATCATCACTAGAGGAATGTAGTATAAAATTATGAGTTTTATTATTAGGGCCCTGTCATCCAATCAGAAATCAACCCATAATCTTACTTGTGAAGTGTCATAAATTTTGGCATCCTCCCTCCCCTCCTATTAATAAAATATTAAAGAAATTTTATAATTAGAAACTTTGATAACATAGCTATGAATTTTCTTTACAGGAAAAAGCTGGCATAAATCTGTATTTCTTCCACATCTCCAGCTCTCCATATAAAGTTACTGCAAGTCTGAGTTGCACGCAGCAGGTAGAATTGGGGTAAATCACAGACTTGCCATTGGCAATAATGACGGGATTTCATCAGCTTCTTTCTCCTGAGAGAAGCCAGATTCTCAGACTTTTCTCAGGACTCTGCAGAAGTATTTAAGAACATGCCATAACACCCCTTTCCCTGAATGAGATTATTTATTAGCGTTACATTTCTGGTCAGCTGAATTAAAGTATTATAGAGTCATGACAAAATGCTTAGATTTTAACCTCTGAGGATTTTTTTTTTTTCATTCTAGTAATAAATTTTTACATTTCTAACTGCAAATGATTTATGGCATTATAAGGGTCTTGCTGTGTTTCCATTTGATTTAAGAAATTAGCTATGGTCGTCTTTCGGCAAGAACCACTCTTGAAGCTCTACATCACCAAATGAAGCAAGACAGCTGTACCTGGCTCAGATTGACCCCAAGTCTCTGGTCCTCCCCCACTAGCTGATCGATAACATATTGGGCCCACACTTGCCAAGACACACTTGTTCCACAAGCCTGGCAGCCAGTCACATATCCTTCGTCTCCTGGTGTTGTGTGCATGGTTCACTGTAGACTCCTTGGGACTCCTAACCCTGTGTATGGTATGGGAAACCCTAAAAGTAATCTAATATCTCTTAATTACTTTCATCACTCCTAAGGCAATAGAGCACACAGTATTTATCTGGTCAGTAGATATGAATTAAGAATATAAATAAATATTTTATTTTATTAAGGTAAACAGTAAAATATTAGCAAGAATGAAACAAAGTGAAAAGAGAAGTAGAGCCCCAGAGAGCTCAGTTCTAGACTATAATTATCACACAAAGTCTTCCTTGGTTGCTTTGCGTCTCCTGTGGCCTGTGAGGCTGATAACTTAGCTCCCGTCCTAAGGCTGATGTGCTCCAAGAGCTCTTGGAGCCACGTCTTTCCTACTCCCATTGTTAAAGACACATACTATCATCTTCCTTGGGGATGGTAACAAAGGGGGAGCAAATCAAAAGCTCTGCATATATATTTTTTAATTTGCTTTTTCAGACTGGAATCTCCAGCTGCCTGTATATTGCCTATGTAAGTGTTTGGACTCTGTTCATGGCATTTGGGCACCAGAGGTAGGATTCATCTTATCCAAATTTAGATACCTATACTGTAGACACCTACATCTGAGCTAACCACCTCGGGGTCCCATTACAGTGAGAGGAAAAAAGGAGGCACTTTCAGGCAGTGATTTATCTGACCTATTTTAAAGGTTTATTTTCTTTGAAACGCACTGAAGGACATCACATCTAAGACTCAGATCATTTAACCACCTCTCCTTCTCAAATTTTCTTAATTAACTGTACTGTTGCATTGTTTAGTTTAGACATCTTTTCCTCATCTGCTTGGCTTCCCTTGTAACTACTTTATGAAGACAGAGGGCTTAAAACTCTGTAAATTGCACACCTTGAAAAACAGTCATAGTAATATTGATTTACGGAGCCTCATATACCTGGCAGTGGGCTTAAAACAAGGGTAATCATAGTGAAATTAGGACTGGATTGCATAGACACAGTAATATCACTCACATATTTTATTAGTCCTCAAGAGCTGCTGGGGGGATGCTGTCACAAGTGTATTCCAGGCAGCGTGTTTAACGTACAATTAATCTTGCTCCTAATGGCTACTTTTATTAGCCTGAACTGATCTAGTGAAACAAGATGCTGTGATTGGTTTATTTGTTCTACTTTGCAGACCAGTGGCATTTAAAAGTTATGCCGCAATGCTTTAAAAAATCTAAAAGTCAGGAAACTCCATGAGTACAACGAAGTCTATCTAATTTAGGCACCAGCGTTTTAATGAGCTGATGCTCCTGATGTAAGTTCCCTTACCCAGAGGAAGCCACATGCACTTGAAAGCTTCCAGACAGACAATTTATACAGCTAAGGCTGCATTTACAGTGTTAAAAGTATCTGCTGCAGAGACATCCCTGTCTCCCAAGTGTTACAGTGTACCTCACCTCCATATCTCACCTGGCCATCTGTGGAGGGGCTAGTTGTGTCCTCTTGGCCCTGTGCTTGGCCCCAGGCATTTGCTTTTGTGCCCAAGTAGATGGCATGAAGGGTTGTGGGTGATCCTGGTGGGCTCACAGCCCACTTGAACAGAGGGTTGAAAGGAGCAGAGGGAGCCAGTGTCAGGTAGCCTTGTTTGTAAGGTCTAGAGGAAGTGATACCTAAGGATGACCATAACCAGCATCACAGTCAGGTTTATCTTCAAGGAAAATTTAATTAATTTCAAAAGCAAACATGTCAGCACATAAATATATATTAATATATATATATATAAATACCCAGTATGGCTGTTAGAGACATAAGACCACACTAGATAGCTAAGACATTCAGCAATATGGACACACTGTACCTCAGACAAACATGGTCTCCCTTAGGATTCATTTCTCTCTTCACCTAAGTAACCTTCAGCATCCTAAAGATTAAGTATAGGTTTGGTTTAAGTCAGAGAAACTGGATTCTACCATTCATTTAAATATAAAGTTGTTCATCATCAGACATAATTGAGGTAGCTCTATTCTGAACCTGAGTTCTGCAGTGTTTTGCAGAAATAGTCTTTATTCAGACAAGGACAGTGGCCGGATTTTGAAGCATGCAGAAAATGTGATAATGCACAATGGAACTGCTCACATAATAAAAGAGCTCTGAAAACAGGATCTGATCTCTTATACATTTGCTATATTCAGTGATTAATGTATAAGCACTGTACAAGCCATTGACATAGCAAGCAATCCAGAAAGCCTGTTGCCTGCATTTTGGATAACAAGAGACAGAAGTATAGATTAATAGTGGTTCTTAATCAATCTGATGCAGTCGTTTTCCATAGGCACTCCATTAATAAGCAGCTCTACTAACATCTTTCTTTTGCTGTATCCTAAGTCACTGACAATTATGAAGGACATATGCATACTAAATGAAGCTTTCGCACTTGAGTGAAGAGCAATAGCAGCCTACCCAATGTCACGCAGTAAGACAGACCACGTTCACAGGACATTAAAGGCTGGGTACTCTTGCTGAACAGATTTACACGTTTAAGCCTTGATCCTGCAAGGACTTACACACATGCTTAACCTTACACACCGCGAATGAAACCCTGGGCCTCTCAAAATCAATGACAAAACTCACTGACTTCAAAGGGCCGCTCGGTGAATAGCCTTTTTGGCTTCAGTGCAGCCACACAGAGTGTAGAAGCACGTGAGCTGATTGCCCCAACCTTGCTTGCGTGAAGTCTTAAGAGATTGAGGGAGCTGCTAAGTGTAACTTTCAAAACACTTCTGTCTCACAACAAACCATAAGCCTTCAAAGATGGTTTCTTGTTTGATCTGTGTTCTTTAGGGGTTTTGCCCAAACCCCGTGATAAAACCTGCGGGAGTGGTTTCTGCTGGAGAAGTCTGTGAGCAATCCATGATGCAATCATCTCCCTGGCTAGTATTGCACTCTGAGCAGGTTATTTTCTTTACTTTCCAGAAGATCCAATCCCTGGAGTGAGGTGATTATACTAGAATCACATCTTTCTTTTCTAAAGAAAAAAAAATCTATAGCTCATGATTTTATAGGAAATCTGGAAAATATCTACTGAAATGACTTACAGGTCAGAAAAACAATAGTATATGATTTTGAGCAGGTTCTAACTGCTGGTTTTGATCTGCTTGCTGCTGGTAATTGAGATACCCTGTTGCAAAATCTAACAGCTGTTTCAGGATCTATTGGAGACCAGAGACCCAATCCTGGCTGTGCCTCTGTGTGTAAATCTGTCCCCTGGCAGTGATACCCCTGAGACCTGCTGTGGAGTCCTGAGGAGTTTGGTGAAGAGCTGGGGATGAGGTAAAGTGGTGTTAGTCCCATTTTTCAGCATAGATCCCTTCTCAAAGCAGATTAAGTCAATGATCCTTCCCCCTGCACAGACCCTCTGGCTCTACACATGATGCAACATGCACCCAACCCTCATGCTGGCTGAGATGATGAAGCTGGGGGATCATTGGCAGGCCTGAGTAACACCAAAGTGTCTCATTTCCAGCAGCAAAGCTCGTGCTGGTAAATGCAGATGTCCCAGGCTTGAGTGAAATAGCTAACAACTGATGTGCAGATGCACCATTGTGACTTCTGCACGCTAGGAACTAGGAAAGTTTTGGCTATCTTCTCCCTAAGCCAGCAAAAAAATTTGTGAGGACAATTATCCCAGCTTAAGTGTACTGTAACAGGGAGCAAGGGTTTGGAAAAGAGATTGACAAAGATTTGCAGCCCAGTTACGCTTTAGGATAAGCCTATGTTAGCATTTGTGTAAGCCAAATTATCACTTCTCACCTAAATTGGTGGCAGTCATTTGAAAAGAAGAGTAGGCTGGGTGAGACCAGTGAAGCTTTTTTTTCTATTTCAGCATTTTCCTCTGACACGTTTCATTGCTCCAGTAGTGAAAAAAATCCCCAGACTTTACTCTTTTTTTTGGCTTTTCCTGTAAAGGTATTTTAATTTTATCTTCATCGTGCTCCTGTACTAATGGGCTTTACATATTCCCAGCAAAGTCCTGTGTGAAATTCTTAACCATAGAGATTACAGAAATTTACTGCTTCACTGGCATGGTCAAGTTGCCACAAAATTGCATTTGTTAATGTAGCTGTGAAAACACATGGCACCTGCCATTTCTTAGCATAAGGATTTTAAATATGGCTGGGAAGAATTTAAGAATGCCTATAAAATGGGGCTTGGCCATGTCAGTTTAGCTTTAGGAAGGAGACTGTGCTATAAAATCCTCACCCATAATTGGACACAAGTGACAGCTTTACTTAACTAGTGTTCACAAATGAACGAGCAATGAAAATGTTCTGCCTTTCTCACCCCAGAAGAATGACCGTGGCAGATGTTAACACTGTTGAGAACAGCTTTATTGTAACTACAGGTGAGACAAATGGAAGATTTATTAATCTGGGCATTGAGGGAAGGGGAGGGAGGGTAAAAGTCGTATTCAGTGCTGTTCCAAAGAAATGCTGTGTACATTACCAAACACATTGGATGATACACACAGTGTTCTAAAGCAGGCGCTATTCTGTGTCCATGAATTCATGAGCACGCCTGCTTTCTTGTTTGCTTTTTAAGTACCCAATACCCAGAATCACAAATTGTACATGATTCTGCTTTTTGTTTCCTCATGCCCTATCCTGTACCCATTTGAGTCGATGGCAAATCTCAAACTTCATTGATAATACAATGTAATCAATGACTCAAAGTCTGGGAACTCAGTGACCTGCGAAAGAGTAAACAAGAGACAATGTTGTTTCTCTGATGAAAGTCCTGAGACGAGGCTTGATCCAACGTCTGCTGGATCCTTTCTGTTCATATTAATGAGCTTACAATTGGTACCTAACATAATGTGCGTTCAATAGAAAACAGCACTGGTTGTTCACGCACTGATCCAGTAAAGCCCTTAATTATGTGCTTAAGATTATGGTATGGGAATAGTCCCATAGAAGCCACTGCAACCACAGAAATGCTTTCAGTTCAGCAAGTAAATAAATGTTTTGTTGCTGGAGTATCATCAAATTTTTTTAGTCAATCCTCTCTGCCAAGCAAACTAACAATTACAGTTTCTGGAAATCCAATGCCTTGAGATGCCATAAAAGTGTTGATATTCAGATTTGTACCCAAATTTTTTTGCTGCTTTATACTTCTTTATGCCCAGATATAGCAAAACATTTTACTGCAATTGTGATATGAATAGGAATACTTGCAGCTTGAAATTCAAAGCTCCCTCCCCTTTTAGATACAGGGTACACTCACATATGGTGCTACTGTCTGATTGTCAGTCCCATTTCTAAGTAGAATAACATTTTAAAATTTATATAAAGTAAAACTGTTTGCAGTATAAGCAGGAAAATATTCTTCTCTGTAGTTAAAGTAAATTCTGTCGGTTTGCCCCAAACTCTTTAACCAGGTGCTTTCTTAGAAGAACTGCTTAAAAGCAGTTTGAGCTTTTGTGCCATGTGAAGCACACATTGTTTAACTGCTTCAGTGCAGCTCATCCCATTTAACTAAAGGGTACCGTATTTCTGTATTGTCTTGCTTTCATGAAACCTGTGATATTCACCAGGTTTTTCAGGTAATGCTGTTTACAGCAAACACTGCTCATGGTGTTTCCAGAAGTTTCCTGCTGTCAGAAGCATGAGGGCCAAACTGAAAATATTGGTTTGGGAGAATGTAATCTTTTCAATACAGACTTTGGTCAGTGTGATTGTGTTCAGTGTAAGTGCCCAGTAGTAATGATGTCCAGGCATAGGGCCAAATGCTAAAACTGCCCCCAGAGTGAATAGACTCATACTCTGCAAGAGAAGCAGTAAAGTATGCTCGTATTCTGGCCAGCAACATCCGAAAGCACAGCTCCCCATGAGGATAATTCTTGCCAGGAGTATGAATAAGCTGCATTGAGGCTATGCATTATGGCAACTGCTGCATCAGGGACTACTAAGTAACTCATAAATAAGCAGTCTCTGCTGCCCCCCAATTCCTGTCTCGAGCTTCAGAAGGTACTTACGTAGCTCCAAGTATGAAAGGCTTGCATAGTGGCCTCAGTGGACTTTGAGAAGCACCAAAACAGAGGTGGCTACTTTCCATCTCCTGCTCCTTTGACTGGCCATAATTTTTCTGGCAAGCACAAATATAGAGCGCCTAGAAGGATTTGGCTTCTATTCTTCAGCTCATATTCATCATTTGGGTTGCTCCAGTGAAGTTATGAAGCCAGGAGCTCCTGTTATGGTAGGATAAAAACTCGACCACAGCTGACATCTTTATTAATAAATGAATTATGAATAAACCCAGAAAAAATAGACACACTTTACTAAACCGACTGACCGTCTTGGTTTGGGCACAAAAGTGTATTTATACCCACACCAGAACTACATTAAAATGTAGGGTTTTTACCTTACTGCTCATTTCGTTTTTGTTTTCTTGAGAATGACTTCCACTCACATAAGCCTGCCAGACTTTCTGCTGATATAAATCAGAGTGACCCCTTGAAGTCTACTAAGGATCTACCCAAGAATGGCAAATGATAGTCTCTAGAGCCTGACTAATCTTTAAGGACGATAGAAGTTACTGATCCAGCATGTACAACTTTCTGCATAACACAGACAAAATAATTTTAGCCAGGAATTCCTACACTACAGATAACCATATTGTGTAAGACTGTAGTATAAGTTAACTGTATTCTTGCAGCAAAGCATCCTGTCTTGTTTTAGAGGTTTCAAACTCGCTTATATGGATGCAGTAGTTCAAAGTTTTGTGCAGACAGGTAGTAGTCAATATAATATATGTAGTAGTCAATATAATATATAATATAAAATAATATATGAGCATTAGACCTCTATATTGCTCTATACTGTGCCTCTGTATTAGAAATTCTCCCAGTTCTAACTGCTGACATACAAAGATCCAGATGCTGCTTCTTTGCAGCAGAATTGCAAATTCTGAGTTCAAATAAGCCAATAAAGTGATTTTCTGGAAGGCAATACTCTGTCCATGTACTTCTTTTCTTCAGATACATTTTTCTTGCCTTTCAGGACATTTCATAATCCACTGCACAGGTAATATCACCAGTGGATGTGGTTATCTAAAGAAAAAGCTGTATAATTCAGACCAAGGATAATCAACCCCTTCTGTATGTGAAGACAAGCTGACCACCATAAAACAGAAAAACATTGTCATAGTTTAATTTTCTTTCTGTCCTCTTTCAACAGTAAAGGAATATACTTTTGTGCTGTAGCTACTTATCTTTGGTTGAATACAAGACTGAACAAACAGAAGCAGTTCTTTTTTCTGTTATTTCCAATCAACTTCATACCTTAAACTATTAAAAACCTCAGGCAAATCTTTCTCATGAAGTGTGATTCCCAAATTTGTATGAGTTAGTCTTGAAAGATTTTACTAGAACAAAAATAGTAATCCATGACTCCTACTAGTGGTTTATCTTATATAGATGTATATCTCTGCATAAGTTTCACAAAATACATTAGGGCAAATTAAATTACATTGAAGTAGGACAGGAAACATTTCAAAAAGAACTGATTTCCACATGCTGCAAAACTAGTTTGGGGAACTTCTTGACTCAAAAGATCCTCCATGCCTCCAAGTTTCTTTATGCAGCTTCATTCATTGCCTTAAAATTAATTTTCTTGGGTGGGAAAACTTCTTCTCAGGAAAGTAATAAAACTGGTTTTGAAAGTCCTGATGATAGTTGTATATGTTACTGTGTTATCAACCCCGTACTTGTGGGCATGCCTCTATGCAGTACTATGGAATAAAACAGTCAAGGACCACCCTATAGCCCCAAGGCCTGTTGGCATGGCACAGGTCATCTGCAACCCCAGACAGACTGACAGCATCCAACCTTGCTGTTAGTACCTGCTGTCCCTCAACCCAAGCTTGAACGTTTTGAAGGAGAGTGTAGTTGGCACAACCTAAAGCTCTGCAGAGGAGCACACTATCAACTAAATATCTATGAACAATCAGGCAATAGTGCTTAAGCCACAACCCTGGCCTTGATTTTTTTTATTAGGATAGACATAATAGAAACACAGAACAAAGGGTTCTCCTATCCTGAGTACTCAACCACTTGGATTTAAACTTCAGATGGGTGTAGTTTCATACCTTACCAACCATGTTATAGAGGACCTGAAAAGAGGAGATTGTAATAATTGCTAGCAGGTGACTGCACAGATTAAGTAGGATGTTTTCATATCTAAAAGTATATCCCTAACCTTCGTAATAAAAATTCAGTATGTGGATATATCTACAGGACGTCCCTGAACCATAAAGTTTTGGAAGAAGGGAAAGTATTGTAACCTTGCTTTCCTCTCACAGCCTGCTCTAGGCATCCACTATTGACCACTGATGGAGACAGGACAGTGAGATGAATAGACATGATTTAACCTGGTGCAACACTGATGCAAAATTATCCTGTTACCTGAAGGGGTGTGGGCAGAGGCAAGGAAATTTTCTGCCTTCATTAGAGGAAAGAAGGCTGGCTATTGGTACTGAGTTAATGAGATCTGATGAGGGCTGCTGGAGTGGAGCTGGCTTTTAGACCAACCACGTCTGTGTCTGTGCAAATAAACATACCAGGTACTCATCGATACGCCCTTGTCCAGGAGCAAATTGGATTCTGAACGAGCATCCAAAGATATAAAAGCATAAATATACTGATGCTGTCCCTTTGGAAAAGTCAGCTGCATGCATTTAACACAATGGGAGGGGGTGAGGGAGTGGGGGTTGTGTTATTCTACTCACTTGAAATGTCAGTTTAGATAATTTTTCTAATTGAGTCTTGATATTTCACAGCTTCCCATATTTCCCAAAATGATTATTAACAAATAAACAGATCTTTCTTAGTTGTCTCTGAAATAATAATGGCAAAGGCTTCATTGCATATGCAGGAACTTCAATTTAGGTGAAAATTATTTCTGGCAATGCAGCAGGTGGCATCATGCAGGCACATCTACTAATGAAGCTACTTCTTTTGGTGTGTGTTGTGCAAGCAGCTAAGGCAGGACATGTTCCAATCCTGGTTTTATTAAACGAACAAAACAGACCACCAATAAGTGTTATGTCAGTTGAAAATAAAAACATACAATATGCATATAATATGATGATGTGAAAATGCACAGAGGACCACATCACTGTGCTTTCCTTCTGCAGGGTTTTGGCAGGCTTCCTATGTAGCTGGCCAGTTTAGAATTAGCAGGGTCAGAAGAGGTGTCCCAAAATTTAATATAATTTGGATTTATCAATACCAGACTCCTCTGAGGAAAAATAAGTCTGCTTTCCACAGGATAGATAAGTCTTCCCAGAATATTTCCCCAGACAGATTCTCTTCTGCACATCCGTTTGCCAACTGGAACATTTTGATCTCAACATCCTTAGTGCCAAATTCTTTAATGGTGTAAATGAGTGAAACTCCACCTAAGGCAGTGGAGCAGATCCCATTTACACCTGCAGAGAACCTGGCTTTGATTCTGTAGCCAAGAAGAGATTAAAACCATTGGTTCTAGTAGATTTGTTAGCCCGTAAAAATGCTCTTCATCTCCGGTTGCAGATAGCTCTGTTATCCATTCGAAATGTGAGAAGGAAAAGCAGCAGAAAATGCTCTTGAGGGGGTGAATCCTGGACAGGGAGGGTGATACACTGGAGGATTTAACCAGATTTTGTGATCACGCTCATATGATTGAGTCTACATTATCATCAGTTTGATTCTGATCTCTTCACTTGCTCTCTGTGCAGCTTTTTTCCAGATCTCCTAATATGAATCACTTATTCCAGATTGCTTTTGAAGAAGGCATCCAGTGATACATCAGAGATTAAATGAGTCACTCGTGATGGATTGTGCTTCATGGCTTTATATACCACAGAAAACTATGCATTTTACACTACCTTGTAAAATAACCATTTATCTAAGTAAACATACTGACTCCTTTTGGATTCATATGAAAACTATCCTGGGTTGTGAATCTTAATTTAGCAAGCTCTTGACAGGCAGGAAAAAAGACAGCTAACAATGATGGAGAAGAATCAGTTACTTAAATGTCAGTAGAGGGAGTTTAAAAAATGAGCTCAAAGTAACAGATCAATTTGTTCTCTAGTGTCCAGTCAGAGATACAGACTTGGCAACTTCTAACACCTTTTCCCCTCTCAAAAAAAAAGCTTTAGAATCTGTGGCAAGTGGTGTAGTTATATGCTGCTATGGTGTTGATTCAAACACAACAGCACATGCTAGAGAAAGAAATGAGACCAAGTGGTTAGAACAAAGAGGAACAGTTGAATATCATTTTCCAGGGATTCTGACTCTTGTCTTTCCACACTTACTGTAGGTACTAAAGCAAGATATCTCTTTTCCAAGCATCTCAGTTTGCACATCTGTAATATGGAAATTATACTTCTGAGCCAGATTCTCTCTGGGGTCATTCCATGTGCATCACCATAATGTTTAGACATCCGACACTGGTAAAATTGGATCAGCATAAATGCACCCCAATTCCTCTTCTGAGTTGAAAGTGTCAGAAGGCATAAGTATTGTGCAAAAATGCAGTTCAAGAATGGGGGTATAACGGCCTCATCCCAGGCCCTTTGGAAAGCCCTATATTTGTCTGTCTAGGGAGCAGGAGTACAGGTTAGCACTAATGGAGTCTCGCTCAGCTTTCAAAAAATAACAGGTTAGATTTTCTTGTACCTGACCATTTCCACTTGTTACCCCAGATTGCACTTAATTGGTGTACCTACCTGATTTTTGTCCTTTTCTCATCCTTTTCTTGCTAAGTATTTACATCCCTCTAACTCAGGATAGGGTCTAAGATGCTGAGCGCAGCATTGACTTCAGCAAGCTTTGGATCAGACCTGTAATCACTTCAAGCCTCTGACTAGCTGCCTCTAAGTATTTAGGATGAATCATCTCAGAGACAAAGGAGAATATCAGAGCAAAGTATTATCTTATATTTTTCTGCTTCCCCAAAGGTTTACTCTTCAAAAAAATCCATTGTCCTATATGTAATGTAAAATAATTCACCGTGGAGCAAAACATTGTATCATGATACAGATCTGGGCAGTGATTGAAATAATAACAGACTGTTTAATT
The DNA here is from genome assembly GCF_047370975.1 of Nipponia nippon. Taxonomy (NCBI): domain Eukaryota; kingdom Metazoa; phylum Chordata; class Aves; order Pelecaniformes; family Threskiornithidae; genus Nipponia; species Nipponia nippon. The sequence continues at coordinate 6,532,317 of NW_028262347.1, forward strand.
GCTAAATTACAGTGGTGATATTATGAAATAACATATTATATCCGCATTTATAATAAATTAATCCATCATGATTAAAGGTCTCTCAATGAATACCAAATGAATTAATACATGATTGGCCTTTATAAGTATAAGCCTTTAAAATTATGCAGTATTCTGCAAGCAGCTAACAGCCCACAGAATAAAGTTGCAATGAGAAAAAGTGTCACAGAAAAACTTTTCTCCATTTCATGCAGAATACCTTTTTTTCAGAACATTTTTGCATTGAATTTGTTAGCAATTATGACAGATAGCTTTTTAACAGGAGAAAATATGTCCATAATCACACAATGTTTGGGGGAGAGGAGAAAATTACCACAATATGACTAATTTTATGAAAGACATCTGTCATTTTCTACTGTTGTAATACAAGCTGTTTAGTAAGTAAATTTAATTAACCAGATTTCTCATTTTAAAAAGGAAAAAAAAAAGGCTTTTGCAGCATGCCAGGAGCATATCCCTTGAATATAGTTTGTTTAATGTGTCCAATTAGACTGAATCATCAAATTTTCTGAACCTTAAATATCTCAAATTAATTTGTTTCCACATTGTTTTTCTATATACCATTTTGCAGCCATTTGTACCATGTAGTGGATGTTGTTTATTGTTGATATTACCATTTTGGAGTCTCTGCTTAAAACTGAGGCTTTTTTGTGCTCAGTGTTGTACGTAAAGAAAGAAGTCTCTACCAAAAAGTTTCCCATTGAAGAAGAGAGACATACAAAGAGTGAGGAGTGAGAAAGGCAGGGAGAGCAGGTGTATCTGCCTCAGGTCATAAATAATTCAGTGAAACATCTGAGTCTTGATCTAGTCTTCTATCAAATTGTAGAACACACTATACTTTTGGCTTATAAAAGGATACAATATTAAGTCAACAGTAAGCTCCTGCTTAGGAGTGCGAAATTCCCTCTGTTGCTCATAATAGTTGCAGACCTGATAGGCTGGTCCTTTTATTAATGAGGATAATACGGTTCATTTTGCACAAAATACTGGTTGCCCCTACTTCATGAAGCTGGCAGCACAAACAAGGATGTTCTATAAAGGCCTTTTACCGGTAATATGCAGAAGCTTATGCTATAATATGGTTCCCCCAAAAAACTGCTAGTATTTATGCAGTGTTTTTCCAATGATAAGAAACAAAAAAACCCAACCAAACAAACAAAACATTTATTTTACTGAAGTCAGTGTAAATCTGGAAACTCCACTGACTGTATTTTAATCTAGCTAAGGTCAAAATCTGACAAGAACGCTCAATTCAACCTCAGTTAAAACAAATACTTAAATAATACTAAAATAGTTGTTTGTAACTTAATATAGCATGTTTTCCACTTGCTTAAATTATTCTTAAGAATATTTAAGCTTGTAGAAGCTACTCACTTCCTAAACAAAACCTCTTGGTGAATTTCTGGTGTTGGTGCACCTTCTGAATTCTGCTCCTAAATACAAGCACCATCCAAAATTTAATATCTGCTGCTTTTGTACACAGGGGAAGACTTCCTCCTCATTCAGAAAAAAAAGCAATCATTGCAAAAAATACCCATGCTCATTGCCTAGGAGTGTGCTGAACTGTACAGAATTTCACTGAAGAATGAAAGCTCCTTTTTTATTTTTATTTTTTTTTTTTGCTTTCATTTAGAAACACTTACATAGGTTATGTATGGAGAGCACAGCATTAATTCTGGCAAGTTTTTATCACCCTAACCTTAGGTTTAGGAAGTCTAATTGTACATAATATGTGTCTGGTATTTAGAGAGCATCATTCACTTAATAGTGTGAATGGAGTTACTAAGTGTGGGGAATAAGTCAGTCCAGAAGATAATAGATTGCTTACTGGGGTGGAATAATCATGAAGAGAAGTGGATGGGGAAAACTGAAGGGCTTTGGTTATTCTCATGTACATGCATGCATTGTAAACCTGGTAGAAAATCTGCAAGTTTAAACACAGTATCTAGTCCTTTAGACCAGAGCATTCCTCCACACTGTTGCAGAAGGATAGACTTTGATAACTCCAGTAAAAGTCCCCTATTTCCTGCACAGAAAAAAGTTCCCTATTTCCTTTAGATGAGTTGCAGTGGAGAAGGGTCAGAAAGCTGGCAGAAAAGTACCACAGTAAAGGGTTGATATGTGGATTTAAGCATCTTTTTTGTCACAGACTCACTCTATCACCTTTATGAAGACTCTCAGGGTTATACTCAGGCAGCATGAAGTGCCCATGTGTGGTCAGGGGAGAGAGCTGGCTGCTTCTGAAGAACAACTGATGCTTTAGTAAGGCACCATATAGGGGGCTGCTTAGAGCAGCCAGGAGAAAATATTACATCCAAAGCCCTGTTTACAATCCAGACGATTTGAATATGGCTTTTAGATTCTCTTTGCTTTAATTCCTCATCTATAAAATACCAGTTTCTAAACATCCAGGACAGATAAACGCAATGGAGCTTAGCATTAGAGGACATATGAATATCTATATTCATATCCGTGCTATACAGATAGAAGAAATATGTAGTTCAGCATGTGGTGCATGCAGACATGAAACAAACCCACCCCTGAGGGGTCAGCAGCAGAAAAGGTGTTAGAAGCTCGAGGGAATTTTATCTGAGCAAAGGCAATAGGATCAAGCTCTGAGACAGAACAGCTTTTAAGTGAGTCACAGACAATCCTGCAATTAATGGAGACATATCTACTCAGTATTACAGTACAGCCGACCTGCATCCTTGGCTTATTAATTTCTCCCACTAGTACAAGTAGGTTGACGTCTTCTAAATTAAAAACAGTTCCGCCTTAGGAAGAATTGCCAAAGAATTTGTACATTAGAAGTCTCAGGAGAGGCAACTCTTGCATGCCGCCTTCACTGGGGAAGAGTACAAGCTTATCCTTCAGGAAGTGTCATCTGCCAGTTATGACAGCTACACATTTGTATTCATTTATGAATTCACAATTTACAACTGTGGCTATTTAACACAACAATTCCCTGGAAAATCTTTGGACTCTGTGTTTGCATAATAAGAAAAAACTTTCAAGAGGAGCTCTTCTCCTTCCTCTTTTACTGCTATTATTTTTTGTACCCAACTAATTTTATACAAGAATAATTTAGGACAATATTTGGCAGGGTTGTTCTGGCCTCTGTGCACATAGGAAGCTTGTGAATCTCTTGCAGTCTTGCTATAGGGGACAACATTTCTAACAGGGTGTATTCAGGAGAGTTAATTTTGTTATTCTGTAGAGTGAAAGTGTAGTTTGTCACCTGGGCAGATATGACTGTTAACTGGAGCAGGGCTCCATGTACTGAAGCTCTGTTTCTGATTCAGCTAGAGAGATCCTGAGTGACCCTAAATAGATCACTTAATCTAGCTGGTTCTTCATCTTTGTATAACATCAAAATACAGCTAAGATTTCTTCTTCTCCCAGGCATGCTGTGGGAAAGCAAGCTGTTCCTAACTACGAGGTGTTTAGATAGCTCAGTGTCCACTCCGCTGTGTATTTGGTATATAAGACACATTGCTTCTTGAAGCTGAGCCATAGCATATATAAGTCCACCTAGGCTGTTAGCTCTACCTCTTCTGGGTGCTTTCCTTTTGACAGCTGAGCTGGTGGTGGTCGTCTGTGATGTTAGCTTATTGATTTCTTTAGACCAAGAGACTGAGAATGAAAGAAAAGGTTGTCTAGCTCTCCCAATATAAAAAGAAGACAACTAAGTATCAAACTTACCTGTGATGGAGAAGCAAAAATAAAAATCTTATCTTACTAATGTTGAACTATTTCAGTTGATTTCAACAACTGTATTTAAATATCTGCATGCTCAGGTCAAAAGTTGATCCAAAGAGGATATTTCCATGAGTTTGATTTTTTTTTTTTTTCCTTCTTGGTTTCTCTGTTCATTAGTGGTGGTGAGGGGTTGACAGAGGGGAAAAGGATGTCTGTTTGGAGGGGAGTAGGGGTTATTTTAGTAGAATATTGGCCTCTGAGAAGTACAGGGAAGCAAATGAAACAGAACTGTTGGTGGACTTGTGCCTCGGAGAAGGTGAACCAACATGCTGCTTAGTACATATGTAATAATGGGAGATTTATGAGGAGAAGAGCAGGTTATAAGAATAGACCACATTAATCTTCTGCTTCAAACTCTTCTCATTAATCTCCCAGTAATAAACTGCAATGGTCAAAAAAATAGAATATTCCTTTAGGCCAGTTTTGCCATGATTTTATGAAGCCCTTAAAGAGCTTCCCAGAAAAGAGATTCTCCGCTTCTTTTCCTCTCAACTTCCTATGATATCCTATATGGGACAAAGAAAATTCCTAGGCAAGCTGTAGGTTTGCAATAACTTGCCTCATCACCATAACTTCTTTTCACTTCTAGCTGGAAGTCAGTGTCCATTCCTTATGGCTCCCACCTTCCTTTCTTCTCTCCCTTCTCCATAGCTAATGATTTATAACAGAGCTGTAACTTGTGATTTTTATCTGCTGATTAGCCTGAACCTGAACAACATGAGTAGGTGAATTTGCATTTGTAACACTGAAATAAAGCCAGATACCTGAATAATCATGAACATCAAAAATAAAAACAAACAAAAAAAAACCTCCACTAACAAGATAAGAGTTTACTTTAATAATCTATATGAAAGGAAATTCAGCAAAAAGATTTAATCCATCCTGAACTCTGTCTGTTAGATGTAAGGATTTCAGAAGTGCTGCATGTTGCTGAAACCATCCAGATAACTTGGCAGTATCTCAGTAAAATAGATTGGGCTAATCACTAGCTGTTGAATTTTATTCTACATCTGAATTTCTTGGCTTTGGTGTACTGCAAATGTTCAGTAAGTCTGGTTTTTTATGATTTTCAGTTATCTTTAAAAATATCTTTCGAAGAGTGGAGGCTCTGACCAGATAGGGATCACGGACTCCATGGAGTCATTTTTCTTCACAGAGTAGTAGAAGTAGCACTGTCACAACAGCAAAATTGTATTCTATCCAGGGAGTAAATATATTGATCGTTTACTTAGCAGAACTAGCGAACAGTGCACATTACACCTAGTCTCTGCAGCTTGCCCTGACTTCCAATTTGCTTTTGGATGTTGGATTTGACGTATAAAGCCATGGTTTTGTGCCTGTGACAGTTTTTCTTCTTCTTCTCTCCTCCCTGTGTCCTGCCACCAGAGATCAGCTGGGATCCATCTGCTAACAGTCCCCCTTAACTCAGAGGTACCCAAGCTTCTGCCCTGCAAAGTACTTCTCCTGCTGCCCCAGTATTTTTAACCCATTTAGTGCCTGGTACAGAGACTATTTACTCAGATGATTGCCTGGGGAATGAATGTAGGCTGAGTTGAGATCATCTACAGGAGTTTATTATTTGACATTTTTCAGTTTGTTTTGCAATCATCATTCTCATCAGTCCTCTGCCTATGACCAGAGGTTTATACTGTGGTAGATTTTTGTTTTGTTTCCCAATGTAAAATGAATATGACGGGGCTTAGGTCTTCAGATCAACTTGAACTCAGTTTAGCAGTGGCCACATACTGTGTAGACACATGGTTCCTCAGTTGCAGTGGTGAAAACACTCAACCTAAAACCAGCATCCATGAAGGCTGCTCTGTCTGGTGGCTTGGCAAGGAGCTCCCACATATGAATTCAAGAGAAAACCCTCATTTAAACAGTCTTTGCACCAAGGTATTGCCCAGTCACTTTGGGGAACCTTGCAGCTCTTCTGCTAATATTTCTTGTGCCTTTAGGGGAAACGTAGAGCTTCAGATGTTCCATGTTATTAGCTGCACATCTCCCCACTACGCACATTTTTAAATGCAGTTGAGTGGATCAGTAAATTAATGTTTCACTAAGCACACTGACACACACTTGATGCTTCATTATTTTTGCTCTGCCTTTGAGAGTTTTGTTCACTCTAATCATGGTTTCCCTCATGAACCTATATGCCTATGACATGGGATTGCTAATATGTGTCTTCCTTGGATTTAACATATGTGAATAGAGAAATCCTACTTGACTACGAGGTATGGTACAGGATTTCTGGTAATACGCTGATTGCACTGGCTAGCAGATACTGGGTAGCACCTGCACAGCACCCACCCAGCTCTACTCATTTGGCTATGTCTGACCAGTTCACATCCACACTACAGTGAGGCATGTGCAGACTTCAGCCTGTTACCTTCAAAGTATCTTTTGAAGTCAACATTTCAGGTACTTTATTTCCCTAATGTATAGCTTGTTCCTAGATGCACTCAGCTTGTGTGTCCATGGCTTCTCCGTAAGTCACAATAAAGCCAGCGTTCATGTGCCTGCACAGGCTGAACACAGTCAGACCAGCTGCTGTGCGAACCTACCTTCAGCCTGCAAGATTGCTGGAAATTTTTCAACAGAGTGAGTTTTCGTTAGGAGATACTGCATTGCCAAAGAAGTCTTTTTTTAAGGCAGTATATTGACTTTGACTGAAATTTTACTGTAAATATCTCATTTGAGTAAAAAGCAGTGACCTCAAAATAAAAACGTGGTTGGCTGCAGTGGTACTCAACTAGGTTGTGGGAAATATGCTGCACGTTCCAGCGCAGGGAACGAGTTCATGTCTTCTCCAGCATAAAAAGCTTGGACTGGTCATGGTTTCATCCTAAGGTAAATGATTTTAATCCCCCACATTTTCTGAAATGGGTAAGCTGTTTCCTATCCAGCTAATCCACCAATTGCAAATGTTTATGTCAACTCAAAAAAACACCTAAAAACTTTACTGCTGAGCCCAATCCCTCAGGAAAAGTTTTGTATTTTTGTCTTGCAGACAGAGATAACCTCTATCTTGGTCTTCTTAGAAAAAAAGGCTTATATGATAACAGTTCTTGTCCTCCAGGCCACCATAACAAATAACCTCTGAGTCCACGAGCAGCCTTCAGCCCAGTTTGACAGCCACTCTGTATTTTACACCAATAATTGGTTCTGCACGCATAAAAACCAGGACTAGTCACAGTGTCTCTTGCATGCCAAGATTTCATGGGGAGGACCAGCCCATACACTAGTTGGGACAAGCCCAGTGCACAACACGGCTGCAAACTTGCAGGACGTTTGGTTTCATTAATTCTGCAGCTCACACAGCGGTTTGTGAGGTGGGAGGGGGATGTGGATTGGCAAGAAGGGATTAAATATTTTGTATTTGGAGAACCCCTCGAAATGGCATGTAAAGCAAATCCTCCGCTTTGCAGAGCTTCCTGGGAAATGACTGTCCCAATCCTTATCGCGGCTTATCTCTCGCGCAGTGTCCTTTTAGCGCGTGCACACCAATGCCCAATCAGACTACCGAGTTGCTGCATTATCGCGGCCATAAGCCCTCTCCTCCTCATTCTGCAAGAGCAGATAAATGGGAAGCAGGTGTGTTGTATCCGGCATGTTAACTGAGTGAGTGCTCCCCAAATCTGCTTCTTCAGCTCTCGCTTTTATCTTGTCTTTAACACCAAGCAGCCACCGCTGATAACAAGCAGATTAAAAACACTATCAGATTAACATTTTTATGTAATAAATGGTCAAGAACCTCACATTAAAAGAGTATCTTTCCTGGCATTAAACATCCTTCACTCACCCAGGAAGCCTTTATCAGTTTGAACCTGCTCTGCTCGTTGCATAATAAATCTCCGAACCCTGATTTCATCGTAAGGAAATTCTTCATGAGGACAGCAGGGAGCTAAATGGATGACTGTGTTTGAAAGGAAAATCAAGCAAAAAGATTAAAGTGCTGGTCTTCTTTAGTTTAAAACTAACTCTCTGTGCTAAATCTTTTAGCAGGGGGACTGCTTATTTTGGATTGTTCATAGCGTGACACAGTTTTTTGCTTTCTCCAGGGCAGTTCAAATTTAGCTCAGGTCAGATTTACTCCAGATAGACTATTTTTTAATGAAAAGTCTCTATTTGGTTGTTTGTTTTTTTTTTTTCAAAACCAAAGCTCTCATCCACTCACCCTTTCCAAAATGCTAATATTATTATTAGCACTTCTTGTTTTTTCATGCTACTAATTTTATCTTTGACAGTCTCTGGCATCCTTTGTTTAAAAACAAAGTACTTCTCAGACCAAACGCTGGACTTCTAAAAAAAGGGGAAAACCTGAAAAAACTACTTTGATAAACATGGCTATGGTAAACGTTCCAGAGAAAATCCTGTGGAAAATGAGCAAAGGTCATTCTGAACCTTGTCAAATGGAAACATACTTGCAATTTAGCTTGGGCAGCAGTAATCTTACAAGTAAAATGTAGTAAGAACATTAATCCATTTTTTTCACGGTAAACCCTGAAAAACTGTCACTGTAGGTGCCACTAACTTGCACTATTCTGATTGTAAGGGGAGCAAGACTGGGGATGAAAAGAAACAGAAGACCCCATTTATCTATAAGCACATCCCCAAAGATTGAGGGCAAGGAGTGATGTTCAAGGACTGATGTTTGCATCGCAACTGCTGCACCTCTCGTAGGCAAATAAAGCTTCTGAAGCTCTGGCATCTTTAGATGAGCACTAAAGCCACTCAATGAAAAGTGAAAAAAATAAAATATCTTTCTGGTAAAATGTCTTTCTGGTAAAATATCTTTGTGGTAGAGTGAATAAATGCAAAATCATCTTGGATGGAAACACTGCTTTTTTGCATAATGTGTCCATGTTAAAATAAGATGATTTAATTAGGTTTTCAACAACAACTGTCCCAGAAAGAGTTTTATAGTCATTCAGTGCTCTGTTGCTCTTCAACATCTTCCTTAAAGATAATCTTCAAGTCTACTTTATCTATACTTTAAAATAGGCTGGCTGGCACAGTCCCAAGTTGCGTGACTAGTGTTTCCTGATAGATTTGATTTTCAATCCTGAGATTATCTCAGGATTGAAAATCAAATCTATCAGGAAACACATAGTGCCTGAAGGAATCTGAATTGTGTTTTCTCCTCAGGATACTAGATAGCCTCTGTCCTTTCTTACAGAGCTGTACAATACTCAGACTCAATCATTAATAACTTTCCTATACAATGTTCTTAAAACTATGTGTAAACTCTAGTACATTGCCATTTAATAAAACCTTTTTTTCAAACTCAGATGTTCACAGCCACCTTTGGGAAAGGAACAAATCTTCATCTGTGAAGATGTCTCCTTTTCCATTTGGTTGAAAACTACTCCAGTAATCCCTGGAGGAAGCACTATTTTCAATCGCATCCCAGAGGTAATCTGGGCCGGTGCCTTAACCTTTAGAGTAAAAAATAATTAGAATGTTTTTTGTTGCTTTAAAGAGGCTACCCTTCAGATACATATACAAATTAGCAACTTGTCCAAAAGCATATCAATATAAAATGTATAGGGAACCAAACAAAAAGTTGTTGTAGTGCTTTTAACAAAATATACACTCCTTTCAGTTATTGAAAAGTAAATCCTACAGTAAAGCTCCTAGGGCTGGATTTTGCAGCCCATATTCACACTGGTTAAAACATGTCTCGAGCTAACATGTGCATCTCTCATATCAATTGAAATGTTGCCCTTGATTTCAGTGGAATGACATCATTTTGGGGGAGCAAGAAATTATCAAGTAATAATTGATAACACCTGCTAGAAGCTCATTTTAAGTAAGGCAATGACATCAGGCGCACTTGACAGTATTTTAACCCCAAACATTTCAGAATAAAATGGTAAGGAGCCAAGCTTTTGTTTGTAGAGCACCTTTCATCTAACCAGATCCTAAAGTATCGTGCAAACGTAACTGATTGCGTGAACAATGCAATGATTCACTGCAGCCAACAGCAAAGTTCAGCAACTGCTGAGGCTGAACAAAGCGACCGCATACAGAAAATCCAAACAAAAGGGCATGAAGCAATAATGATTCTACAGAAGAGGTTCTGTTTGGTTTGGGTTTTTTTTTAGTGTGAAAGGATATTGGGGAAAGAATAGAAAGGTTAGGCATGGAGATTCCAGCAAGTAGGAGCATAAGAGGCAACATGACCAGGCAGAAAGCGATGATTGGGCAGGAAGACCAAACAATAGAAGTGCTCTCAGCACCAGATGCCAATTTCCAATAAATTCAAGCATCACATAGGGTTTTAGCCACATGACTCCTATTGACTTTAATAGGAGTCATGCAGCTAAAAAACCCTCATTGCTTGGAAAGTTGCTTATTAAAAAGTGAATACGAAAAATTAATTCAAGACAGACGGGCTATTCTGAAAGATCTGGCTTGGAAATACTATGAATTATGCCAGCAGAGAATTTGGCGTGATAGTTGCAGTATTACCCCGGACACCTTTTTCCACTTGATATTGAACATGTGCCTTCTCCAGCATTAGTTACTGGATAAAGAGGAATGTGAGCTCAGTTGACACTTTGGTTGACTGCCAAATAGAACTTAATAGAGTTAATAGACACTAATCCTGATTTAGAATTTTTCAGGGTTTGCTCCATAAATTACTGTGGCCACTGTATGTTTAAATACTGTTTTTAAAGAGGAAAAGTATATATGAAAGTGTAGTACAGACAGTTGAGTGCACCCAGGCTTGTGCTGTTCCCTGTAAATTGCATTTCTGAACTCTGTTTAAGATGTTGTTATGCAAAGAGATGTTCTGTATTTTTTGAGCCATTGTAACAGCAGTTGTCATTGACCAACAAGAGTTGCCCCATAGAAAAGATATTCTGACAACATTTTGCACTCCCACCTCCCTTACCAAGCCAGGCAAGAGGAAAATGAAGAGGTTTTAGCACAGGATCAGTAAAATGTTTTTAACTGGGATGTTAGGTGACAAGAAGCATAAACAACAATTAGAGGGATGGCAGCTCTTTGAAGATGCAATCAAGAATATATAGATTTCCATCAGGCCATCCTCAAACTGCCTGGTTTGGAAAATCTTCATGAGGAAAATGAGCTATGTTCATTCTTGAACATATGATTGTCATATGTGAAACCATCATTTCCAAAGTTTGTTGTTGACAAGCTGAGAAGAGGAAAATACCCAGATTCAGATATCTTTTGTTTCACAGGCTGGACTCTCTTTTGGAGAAAGAAAAATTCCCAAGTTGAGTGCATGAGCTCATTTTACCATCAAGAAACTCTCCACAGATACAGTAGGCCAATGCAACCTCAGCTGTTTAACATGCAGATCTCTTACCTGAACTACTGCCTAATCATTTTCTTGAGGAAGGTATTATACATCAGGTGCAAAACTATGATTGCAAAAAGCAGCTGCAATACTGAGTATTCCCATACTAATATGCCTATGTCATGGCAGCCAGAGCAGTTTTTTACAGTATGAACCTTCTTCAAAATGTTACCCTGTATAAGCACAAATCAGGCACCATATAGGAATACTGAATTCTTACATGTCTAGCTCAGCAGAGCTATCAAATCTATCCCTTATTTAACTTGCACGCATCCTGAAACAGAACAGGTTTCTGTATTTAACAGAACAGGTTTCTGTATTTAAATAAAAAGTTCTTAATTTTGCTCTGCTTAATCGTATTCACCTACTTACCTCCTTGGAAAAAACAGGTAAAGGTCAAGGTAAATTTTGCGCGTTAGAAGCTTCAGCTCTTAAATCAACTTCCAGTTACAAGGGGTTGGGAAAAGACTACAGTGTTTCAGGAAGGGGTAGCTTTCTCCATCAAGGTTCAGTTTCTTGAATGTCTTTATGAATCTTCTAGGACTATACTGGATAAAGACATGACTTGAGAGTGAAAACAGTAGGACAATTCCTATGATTCCTTTTCTTGATCATACCATAACCCCAATTAAGTCAGTGAAGGAGCAAAAGAATAAAAGGACATATACATATACAAGACAGCACGTAATACCGTCCCATATTTATAGATGAAGCTGATATTAAAAATCTGAGACAGGCAGCTTCAAAAGGAAGCTGTGTGAAGTACACAGAAATGAGCCTTAGTGATATTATCATGTCCAAGAAATGGATGATACATGCATCTACTAGGATGTACTGACATTTCTACCAGCATAAACAGTATAGGATGAAGGAAGTCTGTGAGATAACAGTGAATCCTGAAAATATGTCTTCACTCACCCATGGCACATCCATATATCTGTATTTCCATGGTTTTTTGGTTAGCACGTTGGATCCTGTTAATGTTAATCTAGGAAACTCTCTTCCCCTCTCTCCCCAGGATTTTGGATGACTAACTTTCCCCACTCTGAGTAGGAGCACTAGCTTCTCAACATGGAAATGCTAAGCATGACAACTACCTACTTTCAAATACCACCACAAGTCTTGCCAATGAGCAAACAGCCTCTGTCATCCAGATTTCTGGCCAGCTTGAGGACCAAAATAATGACCTGTGGCAACTCTGTTCAGACGTCAGCTATTCTCACCACTCATTCTCATGAAAATAAGAAATTGGAGTCCACTACAGAAGAACATTTTAAGCTGCTTTTTTCTGTTTCCTAACCTTGCAAGTCAAGGCAGGATCCCCATTGCATTAACACTTCTCACTCCTTTGTACTGACACAGCAGAGGTAATGAAGAGAGAGATGGAGGAGGCAAGAAGGAGAAGGTGCGGTCAGAGGATTTTCTCAAACTGTGCTCTACTGGTTTCTCTTGGGATGGTTGTAATAGTTCAGCTCCATGCAATATACCTTGTCACTTGTGGTACAAACACAAAAACTTGCTACATTTTGTCATTAAATACAGGCTGAAGAAAGTCCCTCAGTTAGGGGAGTGAATGTGGTGTGTAAGTGCTTATTTTTCAATTCACAGTTGTGATGAGAAGCCTGAAATGTTTTTATCCCTCATTTAAGATGGTCTTCCCAAGAGATAAAGATAACTTTGTACTTTTAAAAAAATGGGGAGGGAAGCAAATATCCTAATATGCCATCCCTTGGCAGTCGAATACAGCAGCATACTTTGCTGCCCTCAGACATCTTTCTTTGTGTCAGTAAACACGTAACTCTTAAAAAGCAAAAAAAAAAAGGAAGAAAGAAATCAAACCACACAAACAAAATGCTGATACCCCAGGGACAATAGATGAAATATGTCTGAAATCCAGAAATATGTTAATTGCAAATCAAAGAAGAAAGCATAATCCAATGAAGCAGTGATCCTCTGCAGGTTTCAGCTGACACCTGCATTAAGCTTCCTTGTTTTTTTCCCACCTTAATGAACATATGGAGACTGCTCTATAAAGGGAGCAACATGTCATACTCTCTATAAGTAGTTTTGCACAGTTGCTGAAATGAAACAGAATAACTGGCTGTATAAACACCTTTCATTAATCACCCAAATACTGCTATGACACTTAAGGTAGCAGTTTGATTATTAAAAGCTCATGTTCCTGGATTTCATGTTCATGCAAATATTTTGCTATTCTGATAAAACATTAGGAAAATAATGTGTCAAAAGGAAATCAATCAGTCACTAGTGGCTGGCTTATTTTTCCATTTCCTTATTCCTTTCTTTGCACTATTTTAAGGAGAAATATCTTTAAATACTAAAGGCTAAATCTCTACATATGTGCCTAAAATCAAACAATGGCATAGAAATAAGGGTGTCCAGGCCTCCCATGCACAACAGTATGGAGAAACTGAGGGATTTTATGAGACCCCAGAGCTGTGGAGCTTGAAGCTCACCATGCTATTTCCAGGACTCCAAAAAAGCTGAAAGCTACCACTCGATGTGGTAATAAATAAAAGAATAGCGAAACTTCAGGGCCTTCCAGCTCAGTATGTGACAAGTTTGTGAGTTCTGTCTTGTCCAGGTCAGATAAACTATCTGAACCTCTTTCATTCTTGACTACATTTCTTCTTCATATCCCCTATCCCACTCAGTTCTTAGGCTGTTTGGGGGGGGGGGCATTTCTCAGTTGCCAGACTTCTGGCATTTCCTGGGAAGTGCAGAACCTTTTAAAACCTTGAGTTCCTCTAGATTCCTTGTTCCTAAATCAGCGCATATGCCTGGACTGTGGTGAAACTGAGGATGCCGAAAGGCCAAACACCTTTGCTTTGAAGGCAGCTGATGCACTGAGGCTTCCCAGAGCCACAAAAGATCTGGGCTCCTATCAGATAATCTGGAAGGATGCCAAGCTCATTTCTGATAGAAACCTGCATTAGTATAATTTCAAGAAAAAAAAAGAAGAAGAAAAAAAGGACATATTTTCTCAGAGCACCATATATAAGAAGAATTGGCATTTTTCCACAGAACCCTGCTTTGCCAGAAAATTTACAGCTGCAACAAACTATTTGAAAAAACAGATGAGCCCAAAATGTCAGAACACAATTAACAGTCTAGCAGTCAAAAAAGAAATCTCCACTTAATGGTATAGCAAAAAAAAATAATCATGGAAACTTGCAGATTCTTTGTTTATATTAAATTTTTGGTTTATATTAAATTATCTCTTTTGCAAATGAGAGATCTAATAAACAGATTACAGAATATCCCTGAAAAATAATTTCAAAATTTCTCATTACAGTTGTGTCTATTTGTGTTTCTCAGGAAAAGTCCAGATTGGATAAGCTCAGGGTACTTAGTGTTACTGTGGTCATCTCTAAATTGTTCTTGGTTTTCCTGCACCTATGGCTTTTGCTCACTTTTCATGTATTTTAAACAACAAAAATATCACAGTCTGCTGTGTTATGTAGGCAGTTAAGAGGGCTGATGACAATAGTTCAAAACTAGATTACTGCCTCTTGAACTTTCCCTAAATGGAGTCTTCAGTGTGGCAATAATAGGAAAGGGAAATATCTGATTCTAGCAAAGCTGTGTAGTTAGCAAGGAATTGTACCTTTTCTTGCTGAACAAATGTCAAAAGGCAAAAGGCTGTTCTAGGTTAGCACCTTGAAGCAGTTTTAATGTACACGTCACTGTAGCAGCTAATCATGTGCAGCAGTATGGGATTTGTCTTAAAAGCCAAGGTGGGTTCTGTCCATGAGTCTGACTGCTGGTAGGTGTTGCATGTAAGCAGACGGGGAACATTCCTTGTAGTCTACTAGAAAAGCTGACCATCTTACTGCATGACAAAGGGTCTGCTCATTTATGCTCGGACAAGATCTCCGATATCATTTGCTTATGCAAAAGACTAATGCACATAGTGTTTTGCAGACAATCTATATGTTCTTCCTTGTTCCTAAAGGATTTGGGGTTTTTTTAAACATATATGTATTTGGTATCATATCCAAATGAGCCCACCATTAGAGAATGCAGCTTCACAATATGTCCTCTGGATTACTAGACACACTGGGAACTTCCTCAACCACTTACACAGCACAGTGGCATACCAATCCTCCTGGGGCATCCTGGAGATGACAACCTGGCAACCGTCGTGAATAACTATTTAAGTATCATTGCTCCAATATACTGAGTCTAAGACAAAGACTTTGAAGGCAAGGTACAGCAAGTATGTGTCAGTGGTCTTTCTCAGTGCCAATGTGATCTACAGAAGATAAAGAGTTTGTCTTTGCCCCCAGTTATGGCTTTTGCTTTTCGGTTCAAGCTGTAATTGGGTTTTTTTTGTGTTTAGCTTTGCTGGTTTAAGCATTTTTGGGCAGCTAAGTTAGCACACATGAGGGCCTTTTTGTTACCTCTGTTTTGTGAACCCAATAGGAGTCAAGGAACTTTGACTTTCAGAAATGGTTTTCACTCTAACTCCAGGTCAAATAATGTGTAGACTGAAGTGCTTAGCACGTCAACCAATCAAACCTTAGGTGTTTCAATAACGGACTTCATGGACTTTTTTGAAGCTGTTCACCTAAATGTACAGATCATACACAGAATCCTAGGAAGAGCCAGGCACATCCCATTCAAAGCTAAGGCTGACAATACAAGACTATCCTTCCTTACTTTAGGGACTGAAAGGTATTTTGGGCAGAGTCTCTGTAATTCAATCTAAGACAGTGTAAGTAAGTGATTTACTTTCCTGTGGCTTGTACCAATAGTCCACATTCCCACTAACAAGACCAGCACGTATACATTTGAGATAATATATACCTAAACTCAGTGCTTTAAAGCACTGCCTCCTATCCACCTATATGATTTTCCTTTAATTCATTGGGAAAAAATAAATACTATGAGACAATGGCAAGTAATTTTATAAATTCAAACAGAGCCAGTACTGATTTATGCCACCTAGACTGCTTGCAATAAAGTAGGAAAAAATGGCTATGACATTCAGCAGACAGTGCTTGGCTCTCTATCTTTCCTTGTTAATACAATTAACTCCCACACAATCCCTGGTAACACTCCCATTCACCCTATCCAAACAGGAAGAACAATATAAGCTTATCCTGCCTATCCTCTGTCTCTAGAAAAACCCTGAGATATACTGGCACCCATTTAAAATCAACCCTAAAGCCATCCATTCCTAATGATTCAAAACTGACAGATTTATTCATATACTTCACCATACACACTTAGCCCCGGAGGGCCTTGGAACATTTTCTTCCTAGATCCTCAGGGAATTTATGCAAATGTTAAGTTCTCTACTTAAGAGAGTTTCAGGAGTGGAATAACAAGGATGGTGTAGCTCAGGACCAAGGAACCATGATGCAGGGGAAGATTGCATTACACCTGTTAATATTAAAACTGGGTCTTGCCTGTATAATGAACACCCACTTTTATGAAGTAAATTTGCGTTACAGAGCTTTTGAGGTTGGGTTATGTCAGTCCTCTTTAGACTTGCTGCTGAAGGCAGGATAGCGTGCCCTCTTGTTGACACCAGAGTTGGGCACTCTGAAAAATAATTTATAGTAGTTCACCCTGATTTTTTTCTAAAAGCTTAAATATTTCATGTTGACGTTTTGCAAGTGTTCTATTCCAAACTTACTTGATTAAAATCAGAATTTTGTGAAGGATTAAAGGGAACGAAGTTGCACCTACTGATGCAGGTAGTAAGTTTGTACTCCTGTTCAGTACAGAAATCCCTGATTCTTTTTTCTTCTGAAGAACACCTTCTTTACTTACGAACTGGGTATTCCTCTAAAGGCAGCACTTTAGAAGCTATACCCAAGAAAATTCTTGGTTGGAAATTGTAACGTAAGAATGTGCAGGGCATCCAAAATGATGCAGAAACCAGGAAGGAGAAGGATTAAAAACTAATGCACTTGGTGACTTAATTTTGGAAAGAAGTTTTCTAAAATACTCCCTGGATGTCAAGCAAGACAGAATAAGGTCAACCAATTGGCACTATCAACTGTGATCTAGAGAAAAATGTGGAAAAATCTTACAATTAGAAATAGATCTGCAAAGTGCAATAGTCAGGAAGTAGTGAGGAAGAAAGGAAAGATCATGCATAGAAAAATGGAGAATATAGAAGTCATGGCAGAGAAGATAACGTAGAAGACTTCTGAAAGATTTAGAGGAAGGTCTTGTGAAATATTTGAAGTCAGCCCTCACGTTATTTTTACAGTTGGAACAAATATATTAGTTATCATAGATAAAGCAGAATCTGAGACAGCCAGAAAGTTTTCTGATTTGTGTCAAGGAGGACATACGGTGTAAGTATTTCAAGACATATCACATACAGCTTTAAAGAAAAGGCAGGAATTAAAGCTTCTGCTAAAACAGGAAATGTTAAATACAGATTGGCTTTCCCTTTTACATTTATCTTTTAGATCATGAATGACAGAACGTCATAAAACCAAGCAAAGGTTGTATTTAAATCTCCAAGTGCCTGAATTTACTAGGAAACATACACCCACAGTAGGGTTCATCTCACCCAAATTTATAGAACTACAATGTAGAGATCTCCATTCCAGCTAGTCACACCAGGTTCTCATTTATAGTCAATAGAGAAAATCAGGCATTTTTAGGATATGATCTATTTTATGTATCTACTGCAGGATGAGATTAATTGTTTCTGTGAAACACTTATTTTTCCTTTGATTAAACTGAGAGTCTAGACTGCTTATTTATGTTAGATGCCTGTGTTGTAGATATCTACATTTGTTTGAATGAATCTTACACAAAGATGTAGTATTTTACCCTAGAAGCTGTGTAGAAAGCTGTGCTGTTCAAGCCAGAGTTTTTGCTTTCAATGTTTTTGCTTTCAATATTTTTGAGTCTAGTGGTTAGTGGCCTCCGTCTCTACTGTTTCTTCATGGCTGTTTATGTAGGACCTGTAGTTTCATTCCCCTTGTCTGTCATGAGAAGGGAGAGACATAATTGCTATAAAAATTGCTGAGCAACCTGATCTAGCTGAAGATGTCCCAGTTCATTGCAGGGGACGTTGACTAGATGACCTTTAAAGGTCCCTTCCAACCCAAACTATTCTATGATTCTATAATTCTGTGAAAATGCTGATCTTTAAACTACTTCCATGGAGCTTTGCCAGAGAGCAATCTGTCTGAATCCTTTGGAGAGCTAGACCGAATTCCAACACTCTCAGGAAAGCCAAGGGGGTGCAACACTAAAAACTGCTTGAGTATTCACATTTTCGGGAAACTGGCCTGTAGAAAGCATAAGGAAAAACTCAAGGACAGACATCAAACTTAGACAGGCTGGTTCAAAGTTCATTTTTGATCTAGAATGTATAAATGGGTACAAGGCAACGAAAAGAAATAACCTAGATGTACAAAGGGTGTTAGAAAGTAACCTGGAATTTCATTTTTTTATTATCATGAAGTCCTATCTATAGAAAATTTTAATCAATGTGTTTGGTATTACTGGTGATGATACTTAACTTTGAAATATAGTAAGTATTGAAGTTGGCAGGGGAATTATTCTAAAAAATATAAACAAAAAAGAATATAAGTACACAGGCCAGGCTTCAAGGTATCTTATTCTCTCTTGAAATGAAAACCAACTGACCAAAAACCTTTGGTCAAAACAGCATGGCAATATATAAGTACTGTAGTCAATATCTGAAGTTCTAGAGGTAGTCTGGAGGCTTACAGTTTTGCTCTGTACAGTTATCCTTAAGCTTCTTCAATAGGAAATAGAGCTTCTTCAGAGGGGTTATGCTGAGCAGAATAAAGCCTGACCACAGCAGCAGGGCAGGTGCACTGGGTGCATAATATCACCTTACTGCTCACCCGTTGGTCACCACACATCAGTAGAGTCCTCTGACTGAAAGGAGTAAAGGGTGAACAAGGAGGAAAACATGATGCTATTCTTCATGCAGATGATGTGTAGCTTTTTGAACAAGACCCACTTAACTCCTTGGAAAAAAATATTCAATCTTTATAAGGTGATTCACTTTGTGCAGACTTTTAGTGCAGTTCATTTTTATTGTTCTGAATCAAAATTTAGTCAAACCTATCATGTCTTCTTCTTATTAAGAAAGGAAATTGAAGGTAGTGGGGTAAAGTGGCCCATCCTCAAATCCCCTCTGCAGTGGAGGCTCCATTTATCACTTCCATGAAAATCTCACATCTTTGGCAGATGAGGAAATGACTACTACCATAGCAAGTCACCTAATCAGACTCATGTGCCTGAATATCTTTATGCTCCTGCATTTCTTTACCCATCCTTCCCTCAGATTGGCTAGGAGGCTAAGATAATAAACAAAAACCAGGTCCCACCTCCAAAATGAAATTTGCCACCCTTGCTCCTCAGTTACCCCGGAATCAAAAATGTATGAAAAAGTTCAAAGTATGCTTTTCAGACAGGTTCACTTGTTTGACTTTTTTTTCCAGACCCCTCTAATTGAATAGAAAAGTTTGAATTAAAAAGACATATACAAATCAAAAACAGGGACTTGTCCCCAGATACTTTCCTGTTTGTCCAAAATCACTTTCTAATGCTGCCTGTATTCAAAATAAACAAACATCTTTCCTTGAAGCATGAAAAGCATGTATTATTAAATAGTAGGTATCTGTGATTTTAAGCTCTAATTCATGTTAAAATTGGAGCTAATGTTTAACTTTGAGTTCAAGAAATTTTATTGCATGTAAGCTAATCACATGTGAAATGCTTTTCTTTCACCATCACCCTGATTCTACACAGATTTACATTTGTGCTTCACCTTAACCACAAGAATTATCCCACTGAATCAATGAAATTGGTCTTATGCTTAAATTTACATCAATATATGTGAAGTTTGGGTCTTAAAGAAAAAGAAGGATGATAGCAATTGTACCAGGCATTTATTACCATGTCTTTATGACAAGAAGTTGAAATGGAGATGAAATTTTGGTAGCTTTTTTTTTTTTTAAAATGCTGTTGTCTTTTTCTTTAATAGTTCTTGTCCTTAGAACTTAGCTCAGCTTTTTTCCTGTTGCACTCAGGGCAGCTATCATATCATAGCCAGGAAAAGATAATTGAATGAAGAATTGATTTTTATTGCCTGTAATAAAAAGCAGTTCTTATTACTTTTACAAATTACTCATAATTACAATTGTCTAGAGAATGCCTTATCACCCTAAGTGGAACCGAAATAAGCTGGATGCACAATAGTACTTCTATGTCTGTGATTTAAAACTTGTGTTCTCATTAATGGCAATGTAAATTAGCACTATGGCAAATTTAGTTCATATCATTTTACTGGACAGATTCTAATACTGCTGGGGAAGAATCTTAAGCAGACATGCAATTTATTTCTGAGTGGCATCATTCCTGCTGGAGCATGTGCACTGAGTCTGAGAGGTTTCTTTAATTATTAAGGAAGTAGAGTTGTGCAAGTTACACTTCATGAAACATTTTGATTATGTCTTTTAGAGCCCAAGTGCTGGAAACTCTGGAGTGTTATAAGCAGGTAGCAGATTTGTTACATTGCAGACATGCAAAGCTAGTTTCAGCATTAAGATTGCCCTGATTAGGTTCAGCAGATATATATTGAATGGCCTTTCTTAAAGTCTTGTCTTTAAATTTCACCGAAAAGCAGCAGTAAGTTTGCACCTGCCACATCTGAATTCTTTTTTCATGTTTATCATGCAGTAAGGCTAATAGAGGATCTGGCTTTTTTCTGCCTTCTTTTTTTTTAAGTAGAACAAGTAACTCTGGGTCACTTTCATATACTTGATTTGTTACAAGACAGAGAAGGAAAAACTAGAATTAATCACAACCTCTCTCACCTCCCTGAAGAAAAATGAATTGTTAAAAATTCCCTGGGCACTCAGTCTTCATTAACTTCTATCGCAGAGTTTTGTGCCTTGTTTAAATGTGTCATTCTGATAAATCAAGGTATTGATCTCACTTGATTATAAAGAAAATGTCTTTCAAGAAGAAAGAGAACCAGTTTTGGGATGAGAGATTGATATTTCTTCTGTTATGACCTGTTGCATGGCTGAGAAACATCTGGCCTCCCCTTGTTAAATAGTGTGAGCATAAATGAGGGTTAATTTTCTGAGAAGTGTTTTAATGCTAAATTAGATCTACTAATTTTGTTCGTGTTATACTTTATGTGTATTAACTCACTCATTTAAAACTTACTACCTTTAAGGCACATATTTATGTTAGACAGTACTGTGCAAACTAGGATTCATGATTAGTTTTTACCAATCAACAAGTCCTATTTATTCACTAAAACCTGCTTAAGGATATAATCAGCAATTTAAAGAACAGTTCATACATTAAACTTGCATACCGGATATCTAGACATATCCTAACCACACTGTGCCACACAAACATGCAGTTTATGCAGGCATGTGCTGGGCTTCTGCAGTTATTCAATACTGCAATTAAATTATCAACTCCTTATTAATGTATCTGGTATTTCTAATGATCTTTGCCTCAGGCATTTTTGTGAATAAGAACCTTTCATTTCCTGTGTTTGCCAGTAAAAGCCCCAGTTTAAAGCATCAAAAGTACTAAAAGAAAAAAAAAAAAAAAAGACAAAAAACCCTTCCTAAGGCTTCTCTCAGGACATCCTACTTGAAATTTTAGTGAAGAAATGCATACTTAGACCTACTTAATAAAATCTTGGAATGTCATTGTACACTCAATGGGAGCTTTTTTGGCTTCTAATATTAAAGGAAACAAAGCAAAATATAACCTTGGAGAGGAGAGCTCTTCTGGTCCACTTAGTCCTGGGAACCTCAGAGGAGACAAACTGCTCCCTTGCTGGATTCAGCAGGCTGCTGTGGGCTCTGCAGCTTCTTCTAAGGTTTCCCATGGCAGCCTCCTGCTCTGCATCCCTGATGCATGGAACATCTGAGGAGACAACCCTTTCTTGTTCCCCATGGACACATGCCACCAGGCTCTCAAGTAACATAAATCATGTATATGCCATCATATACATTTAGGTTTAAATCTGCACTAGAGTCCAGACTCCCTAGTTGCTTACTTTCCAGCTTGAGCCCCCAGTGGCCTAGGTAGGCAAGCTGGGAGGAAATTTCTTCATGGTGGGGTCGTTATGCTCAAGTTCTGTCTTTACATGTCCTGTAGATGTAACGGCATCACCATGAATTCTCTTGGCCTGTCAGTCTCCTCATCCCAAGGAATATCTACTTTTAGTAGGCCTCTACAAAAGAACTGTAATTGTGAAGGAACTCTCCACCGTTATTGCTACAGCAGCTCATGGGGAAGGACTGAGGTTCCCTTAGATGGAACCATGGTGTAGGTTTCTGTCTGAGAAGACCTATGGAAAAACTCTCTGAAAAATGAAACAATACTTTGAGAAGCCAGGCTGAGGCTGAGGCTTGTGTCAACAGAGCAATGCTCGGTTCAGAAACACGAGGTGAAGAAAGATATTCCCTTAGAGAAAGGACCGAGCCGATTAGGGCTGTGAAATGCACTTTTCCTTTTTAAGATGATTTTCACAAGATACACGGATGGTAGATCACCAGGGAATGCTTAAATGTTCACAGACTGTTGTCAGCAGGGCAGAGCTGAGTGTCCAACAGAAGTCCCAGGGCCACCGCGGCAAAGGGTCCTCACCACACCTCAGGTTCAGCGCACTTTCAAACTCAGACCTGGTGGCATCATCCAAGACATGATCTTCCCAGATCTCTCGAGACACAGCCAGACCCCTTCCACAGTTCAAGAGCTGGCCTCTGGTGAGTACATTTCTGGTGGAGGGGAAATGGAGAGGGGGCATGTGAGTGGGGGGCACATGGATCCTGCCAAGGGACCAGATGATGTTTGTGGCACTCTGAGCATGACAACTGCAACAACAGCATGTCAGGGTTCCTTTTTGTCTTAAAACTTCCCACCACGACTTCAGCAACTGATGCCCTCCCCAACTTGCTCTGGACCTCTAATTACATAAAACCAGAAACTCCCTTTAATTAGACAGCAGAGGCGCATAAACATAGCCAGATGCAAGTTCTCCAAGCAAGCAGTTTTGTCATGACCAGAAATGTTATTACCCAACTTTGCCAGCCCCACACACTTCAGTATTTGCACCTGGAAAAAGTCTGGTCATCTCTTTCCTGAGCAGATGACCCCAGCCTCCAGTGTCCTCCTGTCTCTCCCGCTCCCAACACCAAATGTGTGTCTGAGCTGGATCCCCTGGTTCTGCCCACCACAAGGTCCTAAGAGATGGAAACCTAGGTTCCAAAAGACCGTGAAGTCAATTAACTGTAGAATTAGATCATTACCCAGTGATACACAGCAGCAGCAGCTCTTTCTCACCCCATTTTCTCACCCCTCTGTCTAGACTCCACTCATGTACCTCACCCAGCCCATCAAATTCCATCTTCTGCTGATATTCCCAAACCTGATAGTGAGTGAAGTCTAGTAGGAGCTCATCCCATTTCACTCCGCCACTCTCTGCTCTGTCCCCAATAGCATAACCTGTAGATTACAAAAATGCAAAAGGTTCTTGGCCATTTCTGCTAGACTCTCAGACATTTACTTGTAGTTTTCTGATGATCTGTTCTTTGTATGATCTCCAAGGTAACACAATCAGGTTTGGGCTCCAGATGCAAAGTCACAAAATTTGACCTGTAGGTAGTCTCAGTCCATGTCTGGATGTTGATGTGGTTTATTATCGTCTGCCTTCCTGATCATGCAAAACAATGACATAGTTGGTTTTTTGTTCTTTTTCTCACAGACATAAGTAAAGGAGAGACATTGATCCAGGATGCTTTCACTACATGATTTCCAAACAAATTCTATTTGTTCAAGTGGACCAAGAGCAGATGATATGGCAGAGAAACTGCAAGACAACTAGAGGACAGAAATGAGAGTCTGGGTCCAGAAGGACTGTGAGGATCAACCTAAAATCAGCTGAGAACAAGCTGGACTCTGCCAGAAGTTCTTGGCCTATGAATGTAGGACAAAAAAAGAGCCGAAAGGCAACTTTTGAGGGATCTCTCTTTTTAAGTGCTGGACAGTGCCAGAGCTGCTACCAGCACCCAGTGTTGTAGGGGAAAAAGCCCCATGACCCTGCAGAAATTTTGTCCACTGAAACACTTTTCAATATTTTGGGCTACACCTTCAACCACTAGAAAAGCTAGGGTAGTTTGACTCCTCTTTCAATGACTGTGATGGGTAGGGACTACATGTATGTTCTCTGAAACAGGCCATGTGACAGTTGTTATTTTTCCCTCAATGATGTAATACCTCTGCAACCATAATCATTCCTTGTTCTTAATGTTCTCATATTAAGTTAATTGACCAACATTTACTGTTTATGAAAAAATAAATGTCTTTCAGCTGTTGAATTTGTCTGCAGTGCCTTAACTACCGTTACTTTTCTGAAACTCTGTGGAATTCAAGGGAATGAGAAATCCCCATCTTGTTTCTTAATTTCTTTCTTTAAAAAATGAATATAATGGAATAGGTTGATATCTTATTGCTTGTTGACATCAAAAGTCAGTCTTGCAAAAATTGTCATCTGCTTTCCCTATTTACAAAATTTCTTCTTCTCTCCCCTCCAACCAGCAAGTGAAGAGTGATACTGTACTTCCTTTTAAATGTAAATTGTTTATTCTTGGACAATAAGCAAGTAGGATGTTGCAAGTAGATATAATTTTTAAAAATAGGCTGAACCAACTGATGACAGAAATCAAAATTCAATCATAAGAATTATTCTGTCAGATTATTCACATTGTTTATCCTTTCCTTCGTCCTCACTGACCCCTTGAAAGAAAGCTTCTTCATAAAAAGGCTTGCCTAATAGCTGTACAATTATTTCTTAAACAGTGTTCTGGAATGTATTTCATGATCAGTTGTGGTTAGTGTTTTAATTAAACTTTTGCAGTGTATCTGCATGAAAATATAACCAGTGAGACAGACATACTTGTTCTATGGGAGCTGATTGACGGAAGGGAACAGATTGACTTGGCATGTTAGTAAGACTCATTAATCTTCTTCAAGTACATACTGGGAAAACATGGAGTTCTCTCAACAAGCTGTTACCAAAACAGAGTTTCTGTTTGAACAGTTGGAAAGCTAACGGTACGAGTGGAAGTTGTAAGCAAAGAGTGAGATGCTCTTGCATGATGAAGCATTGTAGTTTGTGGGGTTTGTCACTGTGTGTAATGTACTTTAATATTTAGAACAGGATGATGCTTGTTAGAAAATAATTCATTATCGCTTAGATCTGAATTTTTGTGTTCTGAGTACAAACCTGGAACCTAGACATTGAAATCATGCTTCAAGTCTTGATCTACAAATTATTGTATTCATTTTATACGAGATAAACACGCAGCTTCTTGAAAAAAAAGTATGTATATAATGTGCTTTCATACCTATCTAATGTGACAAAAGTATGGAAACATAGATACCTTAGATGTAGCACAACAGAAGGGTTTAAAGGAAGCTGCAGGTACCTGGACATATTCTTGGAGAATCAAGTGAATTAGAAGTGCAAGAAATGATAATTTCACTTAGTACTTCTGATCAGCTTCTCAGTAGACAGACTTTTAACATCTGTCATATGTGACTTGTATTGAGGCAATTTTTCATGTTTCTTCTACCGAACACTTAGCAGGAAGGGTTGAAATTCCTTTTTTTTTTTTTTTTTTTTTTTGGATTCTTAAATTAGTTAATAGCTAACATTTTAACCACAGGCTACATCTGACAATTCTCCACAATCTAGTCTTATAAGTTTTATTGCATCTACTAACAACGAATATATCATCTGAAAAAATGTCTTTTTAACACAGAATGTGGAAAGTCATTCCAGCTGAAGTATATTAAGGGGAGAGGTATAATGAGGTATTTTGGGGGAGATACTTACACAGGCACGATTATATTTATGAGATGGCCCTGAAATCTATCTCTGATCCAGATGCAACTAATGTAAAGACCCTAATCTTGCAAAGGGCTATGAATGTCCTTTTACTCGCACTAAACTCAACAAGATGTTTAGTACGTGACAGAATTCCCTCAAGACAGAAAAATACTCAAGAGCCCAGACAGGAGTGGCCATAAGGAGGAAATTAGGCTGAAGCTCTTTCCAAAAGTCTCCTTCCCTCATTATAAACTAAATTTATGTACATCACAGGCTGAAAAGCTAAGATGATTTGAAAAGGTGATTACAAGGAGTCTGTGGTCCTGATTTTTTTTCTTAATTTTTTTTTCATTGCATTTCTCTGAAAGTACAAAGGGGACCAAACATACAGAATTCCTTGTTATCTTAAACGTACGACTTAGTTCTCTGACATTTTTCCATTTGTAAAATGAGGAACACTTTTTACTGATGCTGTAAATAGTACAGGCAAATTAAATGCTATCAAAAAGCCCATGAAACAGTCAAAGCAGCATCAGCATCTGCTTTGCATACAATATATTGAAAAAAGAAGTTTCCTCTGCTTTCTTACAGGAGAGATTTTTATGTACATTCATTGTATTTGCAGAGCTTTCTTTTCCAATGCAGTGTCAATTGAATGGTTATACATGATAAATCTTAGCAGGCATACAAACACACAGAGAAATAATACAGACTGCAATACACTTAAGCATGGGATATGTATATTGGAGCAAAATTGGACATCGTTAATAGACGTTTCCTGGTAACAGAACTGCTGTAATATGAATTTTTATTCACATTTGGTTTAGCAGGCATGCTTGGGGTGTCATGCTCTGTTCTGAAATGTAAAGCTGACAGGAAGATACAATACACAATAACACTGCATGTTTCCAAGGGAGAACTTTGCTGTGTCTTCCTTGGTCCTCTTTTAGCATAGCTGTCTGCAGTTCTTTACATTTCCAAATTTAGGCTCATGAATACATGTCCCCCCAAGAGGGCTAAGTGTCATTGGTATGAATTTTAGAAATCAGGAGAAAAACAAAGACATTTTCAGTGATGTTTACCAATGCTGACTGCCTCTTTCTGGGATGTTCAGTGGGTTATTACATCCTGCTACATCCTACATCCTTTCAAAGACCATCAAAGGTCTTCAGCCATCTGGAATCAGCAGGTTTGTGTAGGTACTCATTACTTTTGAAAATTAAGTCCATGGTTTCAGCTGAGCATGCAAACAGCAAAACTCATATATTTGGAAAGTGTTCTTCAGGCTTGCTTGCCAGTGATAAATAGATGATACCAAAGGAGCTCCTAAACAAATTTGATTAGAACTTTTTGAACAATGTTTGGTAAAATGCACAGTCTAATTGATGCTAAATCTTTGCAGAGATGTACCCATTAAGTTTTCCTTAAGTGAGTTTTACAGATTTGCAACTCTTAGGAGGAGAAAAGAGAAAGCAAGCAACAAGGACTTTCAATTTACAGCCAACGGAAGAGCAAAGTACAGTTCACAGCTGTTGAGAAGTGTCTGTGTGGATGCTTTTGGTCTATGGCACCTTAGGAGACAGATAGCAACTGATCCCTGCTTTGTTGACACCACATCTTGGATAAAAGGTTGGGAAGAGGAAAAATCAGGTTTTGATCCCCATTCTGCCTGATTTGGACGGTTGTTTTTTCACATCTCATACCAATGCCTAATCCTCTATGCTACACTAGACATCAAAATCAGAGAAGATGTTAAGAAACTGGCCTTCGCCATGCAGGCAGCCTTATCACAGTTAGACAGTAAAACCATATTTTATGTATCATCTTCTCCATTCCATGCTAGTGTCCAGCCATAAGTCCAGTGTTCAGCTGTCTGGGTTTTGCCCTGCCACCTCTCACTCATTTTTATGGTGTGTTGGATCATTCTTTGCCTGCCTTCCTCTTTCTCCCATGTGCGCCTTTAATGCAAATTTCTTCCTTTGATACGTCAATGTTAGTGTCTAGGCCTCTCGACCATAAAGCAGAGAGCTCTAATTTCATTGTGTGACATTGATCCAACACCTCCAAATCATACCAGATAGGGCTTCTTTGAAACACAAGATCAAGACTTAGGCATTGGTGTATTTCCACAGATCTGAGATTTAGAAACTTGCAAACTCTCCCTGCGGCCCCTTCATATGCACCCAAATAACAAAGGATTTTGGTGGTATTGAAACAAAGAGCTTCAGTCAAGTTCAGTGAAGCCTGAGCTGGAGTACAAAAGAAGGAGAAATGGAAAAACAATATCTGGAAATTTCTGTATTCATAATCCAGTGACATTTCAGGAATCAGCAAAGGTCTGTGCTTCTGGAATTAGAAGCTTTATTTGAACATATTTAAGGGAGAATTTGGCTTGGACCTTAGTTCAGCTTTTGCCACTTGTTTCTTGAGAAGTTTCTGTCCAAGGTTTCAGACCAGTACTCTGTCCTTACCCTTCATTCACCTCCCTGGCCTTCTGTACACCCAGTGAAGCATAGATGGGAGCAAAGAAAGCCAGCCAAATGTTTATGTTAACACCTTAACTCACAGCCACACTGAATGGCTGTGAAAGAACCTGTGAAAGAAAGGTGGAAGAAAAGAACAAACAGTACCTCTAATGGGGTACCGCAATGAAAGCCACATAAACCCAAGGGTGAAGGCCACCAGAGAAAGAAGCTCTTAAATGATGAGTAATTCATACTAAGACCATTTCAGAACCTGAGATAAATGGGGATAAGACAGCAAAAAAGATGCATTATTTTGGTGACACTCCAGGAAAGGTAACTGTGAAGCTTTAGGTGCAAGTATTGCAGTTCAAACCCTTCAGGACAGAGGTTGACACTGATACCAATCAAAGAAAGAAATATTAAAACCAATTAAAAATAATATTAATATCTAGGGCACCTGGTGCTGTTAATCCAGCCAAAATAGTTTCAGAAGCACCAAAGCTGCTTATGCAAAAGCAGTTATCTGAGAAACTGTTGTTGAGTTCTTATACCATTTTGATAGATTGACAGTAGAGTCTGTTATGTTAATTCAGAAAGTGCACAGTAATGGTTTAGTTATTACCAAATAATTCCTGTATTGCTAATTACATGGAGCATTTTGAATAAATTATTCATACACAGTTTAAACTTTTTAAAACAAATGTTTTTAATCTGTTTTTTATCTGTTGTATGCAGCCCCTATTTTGTTCAAGTGCATGCTCCCAAAGTAATACTGATGCTAGTAACTAACATGGGCTATTTTAGGGGAAGGATACTTTAAATACCCATTTCTTCCCTATGTATGGGTGCCTGGCTATGCTAAATTGTAGCACAGACTATGCAGTAAGTAGATTCAGCAATAAAACTGACTGTAAATTAATCGAATGTTGTCTTTGTCACAATGATGGATCATGTACAGTCAAAGATCTGACACTTTACGTGTTAGAAGGGACTATTCCTCTACTTTACTTGCTCTATTTTTCAAAATTCATATGGCAATTCGCCTAGGAAATCTCTAAACTGTTGGTTGGTAGACTTGGCAAGTCTGTTTTCACTTGACATTTGAATTGTAGTTGAGGTATTATGAAAAGCTGCCTAACTGTCTAGGTGCTGAGCACTTTTGCAATGCAGTATAAATTATCTTACATGATTACCAATGATTTATATGTGTTTTTCCTAGTCTTCTGAGTTTTGCTAAGATTAGGCTTTCAGTTATTATTTATTTCCACATCTCTGCAAAGATAAAAAGTGAATTATTCATTTCTGTGTCACAGACTCATATGGTTGGGAGGGATCTCAGAGGCTATCTCATCTATCCCCCTGCCCTAAGAGGCATCAACAGCAGATGTGTTAGTCCTGACAGATGCTTGTTTAAGGTCTTCTCGTAGATTTCCAGTGATGGAGTCATCACAACTTCCCAGACAGTCTGCTTGATGCTTCCCTATCCACACTATTCAAAAGAGGGTTTGTTTGTTTGTTTGTTTGTTTTCCCTAATGTCTTTGCTTTGATTGAATTCCATTATTTTTAATCCTCTGGCACTGGCCTGAGGAATAGATTGCTCCCCTTCACACTGCAGCAGTCATTTCTGTATCTGAAGACTGCTACCATTCCCACATCAGGTTATTAATTTCTTTCACTCATTTCTCATACACCAGATTTCCTTATTCTTCTGAAGGTTTTCTAGCTTGACCCAAGCCCTATGAGCAAAGTGTGAACACTGGGTGGGATTTCATCTTCACTGGAACTTCATTCCAGTTTCTATGATATAGATGTCTACAGATGACCAAGTCACCAAGGGCTCCTTTTGTACTCACCAGAGAGCTCGTTGGATCCTTAAAATTGGCAGTGTTCAGGGCACAAATGGTTTCATTACAAAGTGGATGCTTGCTTTTGGCCAGATGAATTGCATCCTAAACTCCAACATCTGTACTGGGGAAGATTCATTTGTGTACAGTAGGTGCGCAGACAGCTCATCTTGTAGATGCCAGAATAAGGTGATACGAATTCCGGAACAGTGATTCCAGAGATAATTGCTTTAGTTTTGTGCTGCTTCTATGTAGCCATCTAATACCTATACATATAGCGTAGGCTTATCCCATCTGGTCTCCATCTTCTCTTCAGAAACAGATGTGTCTCATATGGCTCCTCTGTTTCATCTATCTGTCCCATACAGAGGTCTCAGGTATCCCAGGGTGTCTAAAATGGCACTACCTGCCTACATTTAGGCAACTGAATCCTTCTGTGTCTTACAGGTTATGCTCTTCCTTATATTTCCCAGTATAGTACTGGCCCACTTTGAGACACTGTAAAACCCAGTTCCTTTTCCATGGAAAACCTACACAACCAATTGTTCTTCATGCTATACATATATGTATGTGATGTTAATTATTCCTGCTGAGGTGTTGTATATTGTATGTGTCTTAAGTCTAAAGAAATGTACTTTTGTTACATCTGCTTTTGAATGTGTGTGTGTTTTAGTATATCTTTCCTGAACCTTGTGTAAATTTATTCTCCAGAATGTTAGAGATTGCTCCAGTATCTGTGCTTCACTGTTTAGCGGCACAAAACACTTCTACAAAAAAGTGGTGGGTTGCAGAAAGTCCTTGGGGATCAGGGTCTCATCCAAGCTCATTCACTGACTTCACTCTTAGACGAATCTCTTTCTTTATTTTCCTTTTTATCTCCATCCTGTCAGATCTCTGGGACAAAGAATCTCTCTTCCTTTGCGTTTCGGTCTCTGCTGGGACTTCTAAGTGCTATTGGAAATCAATTAATAATAATATATTATGCTTATAATAAACCTGACATTTAAAAAGAGATAAGCTACTCATTTTTATTTCTAAGCATGCTATATATGAGGCCAACCATATCCTACACCAGGAATGTTTTTGTACCAGAGGGAGAATTTCTGGCCCATTGAAGGAAAAGTGAGTTTTGCAGCCACAATTTTAACTGCAATCTGTTATTGAACTCAGAAAGAGCAAGGTGTGATGGCAGGGTGCAATGTACCAGGTTTTTTATCAGATAACTGTAGAATTAGACATGGAAGGGACTCTTCTCAGGTTTTAGAGGATTTTCTTATGGATTGTTCTTCTGGCTGGTTTGCCAATACAGTATCCATTTCTCATAAGTTTAGAGTTCATGTTGTGTTATTGCTTGTGTCTACCTATGCTAGATCTAACAGCTAGGAAGCATTTTCTGATATTCAGTTTACAGTTTCCTTTATTCATATTTCCTTTAGAGCTTCATTTTAAAGGCTTATCTATTTCATAGAAACTAATGCACTTTTCATTTTCTAGTATTTGGTATTAAATGCAGATAGCAATCTTTGCATTTTTTTTTTGTGGAAAAGGTTATTATTTTTCTTTTTATCACATGGATGTCTGTAAGTAACATGTAAAATTATCTCTACTCTTGTAGAATTGTAGACACATAGTGCTTGACTGCAAAGCTCTGTAATTTTCATGTTTTTTTTTTAAATACCCTGCATTTAAAGTTTCACATCTGCAGATCTGAAGAGGAGGATGTAAAATAAAAAGCACACAGTGTTCTCAGGAAAACAAAAGAGGAGTGGGTGGCTTTAGGTAAAACGATTGCCTTGTACCTCTGACACTGATTATTTTGTTTGGTGGTGCATAAGGCTCTAAAGGAGAGAGTCCATTTGGGAGAGACATCTGCACTCTGAAATTGCCTGGTACAATGGGATACAGGTTAGTCTTTGGCTGAAGAAAGAATTCATATAAACTCAGACAGAAATGAATGTTCAATGTTAAGCAAAGAATACTGCATTCCTGAATGGATGTTAAACCATGTGTCAGGCAGCTCTAAAGCATACCCTTTAAAATGAAAAGATGGTATTGCCTCCATGTCCTACTTGCTTATTTGCACTGAAGCACCAGTGACAAAATATGGATTGTTTCTCTGATTCTATCCAAAACAAGGCTTTGATTATCCTCAGCTGCCAGGCAAACTAAACCCCAGGTATTATCGCAAGACAGACATACTTTCAACTCGAGACATAATTTACACTGAATTCATGGTCAAAACATTTATAGCTGACCTGGGCATAGGCAGAATCATAACGAGAATCCAAGATATTTTTCAAGTAAGAGTAATTTTTTTATTTCTTACATATTTCAATCCAGACTTTGAAAGGCACATTTTTCTACATAAATTAAAAGGCTTTCTCAGGGAAGAGGTAGGTATTTGTATGTAGAAATAAGGAATTATGAGATTTCACTGTAGTAAACCTAAAGGGAATGCATTTTTTCTTACAGGTCAGTGAAAACAAGGTTAGTAGAACCTCTTGTTGAATAATCAAAAAGCAATATACTATACATCCATGTAAATCTTGTCTGATTCAATATTTGCTTTAATTAGGCTTGCTGCAGTGCTTACAAGGGCTAGTGATCCCTTTAGAGAACCGGCATTTCAGATTAGGATTCTACTGAAAGACTTGCCGTACTTGTCAAATGAAAAAAAAACCCCTCCCCCACCTTCTTTTCCCTTCCTTGCAAGGAAAAAAAAATGAAATAGCAAATTTTAATCATTAAAGTAATACTTTCATCAATAAGTGCTAATGAAAAATAATTCAAAGCATGGTATTCCATACTTTTTTGAAGGCTAATCTAAGGGACAGAGAGGTTACACTATTTAATCTAGGTAATGTGAGATATTAAAGGGAGGGTCAGGACGGGAGTGTAAGAAGTTTGTGGGGTTTTTTTTATCCTGGGAATATATGTAATTATCTTCTTGTAGTTAAGAATAACATGAGAACAATCTGCTGCTGCTATTATTTTTTTTTATAATTCCAAATGTGTGGTGTTAAGGATAATATAGACAAAAACCAATGCTTCCAATTTGTGGAAAAATCCTTATTCTTTTGAAAAAGACTGAATTGGTCTGAAAATGTTTTATGCCAGAATTTTCTGTAGAGTAGAAGCTCTCAAGAGGCATTGAAATTGGCAGTCTGGCTACATGTATTTCTACAAGGATATCAGGTTTACAGGACTGCAGCAGGGATTTCATAAGCTCCCTGGTTTTAGGGCAAATCACCCAGGAAGACTACCCCAGAAGTGAGGACCTCATATCTCCATGGTGTCTGGCTTTAAGTGCTATTCTGCCTCACAGCTAAATCAACATCGCAGGTGTCTCACAGAGGGCTTTATCTGGACTGAGACATCTAATTTCTTTTTGTTAACTTTGTCCCAAAATTTCCGATCACTACTAGCATAAAGGATAGTAAAAAAACCTCTTCCTTTTCTTGGTTTTAAGAGGACAACTAAATAAGCATTGAAAACATCTATTAAGCTACCTTACAAAGGTTCCTGTTCCCTCAGAGCCTAATAAAATAGCCTTCAGATGTTAGAGCTTTAAATGAGACAATAAACTTCACCATGCTGATTTTTTTTCTAGGCTCTTTTCAGCTCATTGCTAGGATAAGACTTTTAACATTCATAGTTTCAATACCAGACAGCAAAGACTGAAATCAATGGATGTGGGTTTCTAATGTTTCCAAAGCATTCCCCAGGAAATACATATACCGTTAAGTAATTATCTGTGCTTCTTTTTGGGTGATTAAAGATTCTGCTTTGGAATTAAAATCCTTAGCCCTCTAGATATGCAGATGTTTACAGGTGCGACATTGAAAAGTATCCTTCCGGTACGTTGCTCTTTGCATTCCACTTCCTAAGCACACCGTGTCAGAAATACTGAGGGACTCGAGTTTCTCCTGGTTGTCTTAGGCAAAGAAAATACCATAGACATTGTTTGTCCATTCTTTGTCACTGTTGATGCATAGCAGAAACCAGGCAAAACAATGGAGCTAGAAACAAAATAGAAAAGGTATGAAAAAGAGAAAATAAGAGAAAGCCTGAATGAAAGCCAAATGTGTAGAAAATCACTGACAATTTAAAAAAAAAAAAAAGTTAAATAAGTCAATAAAAACAAACAGAGATAACAGATCAAAATGAGAAAAGAAAGAAAAATGTTGCTTATTTTCAGTGTATTAAAGGAATGGTAAACCTAAAGTAGAAAAGTTCAGGAAAAAATCATGACAGCAGAAAACGAAACCATAAAATGATGAAGAAAAATAAAACCAAGACATGCTGTAATAATTCCAAGCATCTTATTTACAGGAAAGTGCTTGTAAATATGCCTTCCATATGCTTATAAATATTAATGTTACATATTGAACATATAATAAAAAGGCAAGCAAAGAAAAGAATCTAGCTTTAATGTGATTGTGATTTTCTAAGCTGTGCCACTTTTTAACATTGACATAATACACGAGGAATCTAACTGAGCATGAAACTTAAGCATATGCTGAAATTTAAGCATTTCAAGAATCCCATTCACTGCCGTAGCTGATTAAAGCAAGCATATGCTTAAATGTTTTGCTGGATTAGGGTTTCTTGGGACAGGTTAACTTGCAATGCCTACGAAAGAAGATAATGTTTTAAACAACATCAATTTCACTCATTCAAAGTCTTTCTATGACAGCATAGGTTTCTATGCAAATATTTGGGATCTCTTTTCAACTGAATCTATTCCCATATTAGTTGATTTTAACTGAAAATGAAAGCCAGTTTTTCAGAACAGACTATTTTTTAACTGGGATGTATCCTATGGTCCCACTGCCGTCCTGTTTGCAAAATTCTTAATTAAGAAAATAGTTTTACAAGACAAAACTGTAGGAAGGGAAAATTTTCAGCACCACACACTGAAAATTAGTGAGGATGGGAGGTTGAATTGAAGAGATGAGGCTTGGAAAATGTAGAGCAAAATTGCACATGCACAGGATTATTTCTTCAGTACGTCCACTAATTAATCACAAAAAAATCAAGGTGATGGCAAATACCAGATTTCCTAGTCTGTGTTCTTGTTTGCTACCAGATATCTTCTTAAATCCTGCTTATATTATGACTTTTTTGACACAGCACTCAGACAGGGATATACCGGCAGCCTCAGTGCCAAATTGCACAATTAATCTAAGGTGACCTGAGTAATTCGGCTAAATGAGGCATGATCTGAATATCACAAGGTAGAAGGCATGCAGAAAAAGAGAGCAGAGCATGAAAGGAGAGGGTCCTAGTTGAAAACAAGATGCAAAGATTCTGGTTCACTATTTCCCTGCACTTTTTATATTTATTTGCATCTCTGTACAAAGTGGATGTTACACAATACAAAAGAACAAGTAAATGAAAATGCATCTCAGTGGTACTGTCCAATGGTAAAGTAGGACAGGGCTGTAATTTAACACATAGGGACAAGGCTATGCTAAAGAGCAGCAAAAAAACACTGCGCTTTAGCAGCACTGTCTCTGCTCTCTCAGACCTCTTCACTGTAACTTCAAGCCTGACTCTCACAGATTTGTATAAAGATGACAGTCAATTGAATTTCCCTTTCAACAGCCCTAATAGCTCGTCATCATTTTTTCTGATTCATTTGTGTCATTCCATGGTACATTTTCTCCAGCTGAAAAACCTATATAAGACTTTCTTACGCCATCATGCCCCAGGCACCTCCAGCCCATGTCTCACCAGAATAATTCAATACCTCTGTTCTACCAGTGCTGCTTTTGCAGAGCTGCACC
Source organism: Nipponia nippon (assembly GCF_047370975.1). Taxonomy (NCBI): domain Eukaryota; kingdom Metazoa; phylum Chordata; class Aves; order Pelecaniformes; family Threskiornithidae; genus Nipponia; species Nipponia nippon. The sequence goes on from NW_028262347.1 coordinate 6,568,446, forward strand.
ATAACTCAGATTTCTGAAATGAGCTGAATTAAAAACAAAACAAAACAAAAAAAAAACAGAAAAGAAAAAAAAAAAAAAAAAACAACACAACAGTTCCACAGTTGTGTGGAGAGAAATGTGACACATGGGAAGGAATAAGGAACTTGGAGAACAGAATTCAGGGAAACTGGGGAAAAAAGAAGGAAATCTTCAAGCTCTTGTGAAACTGCAACCTAAGTGGGTAATGTACTGGCCAAATAGCAAAAGAAAAAGCAGTGCTGAATGACAACTAACTTGACTCAATTATAGGCAGAGTTTAGTGAGCTGTCTAAAATCTGTAAAAAAGAAATGGAAGAGCCCAATTTTGTGAATCACAGTGCCCTAATAAAAAGATCATAATTTCTCCTTCTACTGATGCAGTGTTCATAGGAATGAATAATTCCCTGGGGTTTTCTGCAACAGGAGCAGGCATGTGCTAAAGCACCAACATTATACACCTTTGATGATGCTGGGACATCTTTCAGACAATTGTCTGGTTTTATACTGTTGCTATTAGGATCACAGTTTAGTTCAGAGTAATTTTAAAGGTATCCTTAGCTCTTTCTTGCATCTTTCCAATAAATCTTATCTGCTGGTTTTGTGGAGTAGGGGGTGGTATAGAAGACTATTGTAAGAGCTGTTTGCTTTATGAGGCAAGGTAAAATTTACAAGTTACAGTCCATCCAGCTGCTGGAAACGTGCCTTTTTCGCATGCAATTCAGTAAGTCTTTTTTACAATTTTTTTTATTTTATTATTTTATGAAGAGAGCTCTTGCAGTCCATTATAAGCTACTACCAGAATCAATTAAACATGGCACAGTAAAACTGCAGAACAAAGGACAGCAGCTTTGCAGGATACAGTACGTTCAATTAATTATTCCATTGTGAATTAGAGGCAATTAAGATTGAAATCTTTTTCATTGATTTGTGCTAGTTTATCTGTGATTGAGCCAGTAGATGAATTACATAAAAAGACAGAGAGAAGGAGGAGTGAAACAACTTCTAAGAAACATTTAGCTTATTTGGATTTGTTTAAGATCAGAAACCATACCAGATATTTCTCAGATTTGAGAAATAAAGCAGAGGCTGGGAATGGCTGGGATGAAGAAGACGACTATCTCTTAATTACAAAAATTTTGTCTATAGGGTGGGAGTAGGTCTGGCCAAATACAGCGTGGTTCTGGTGGAGGTTTGTGCTCTGTTCTGGGGACCATGAGGGTCATAACCATCTCCTGCAAATACTCAGAGGGAACATCTGGGCTTTTAAAGTGCACTTTTCTATGTGGTATTTAAATGCCTTCAAGACAGCTGTGATGGAAGCAGCTCATCTGTTATTTGAATCTAGGAATTTTTGCTTTCAAAGTGAAAATCAGATGCCTAAATCACTGGAAGCTGGAAGGAAGGAGACCATAATATCTACATTAGAAAAAGTTTATAATAGTCCAGAAGTGTAGCTAATACTCTCTAACTTGTTTTCCTGCCAGAAACACACTGTTTCTGAGCCTAATTATCTCTAACCAGTTCACAGATCTCCCAGTTACACACCTTCTGAAGAGATAATTTTTTCAGCTCTATATACTTTCCTTTTGGTGCACTATAGATTATTCAACTATCCCGATCCAGCTCTTGAGCTGGAACTAGAAAGCAAGGTCACGATGCTGCACTTCACAAAAATACACGTACAAGGCAATCCTCAAGACATTTATTGTACAATGGGCAAAGTACACATAATAAAATGCTGTTATGGTATATTAGGCTTTTTGTGGACTGTGAAAAGCTTTAAATGCGAAGGGAATTGCTACATTTCCAGATCCTGGAATACCCCTAGTTTTGCTGTCTCTGAGAAGACACTAATGCCAGAGAAAGAAAAAAAAAAAAAAAAATATATATATATATATATATTTAAGGCATTTTTTAGTCACTTATAAGACACCATATTTATGAATGCATGAGGAACCACATTACTCAATAAATTGATATTTGGACCTCAACAGCTATGAATCAGTCAGAAGTTGTTACTATCTGGTGGCCATTTAAGAAAGTAAGTGCAATAGTCCACGTCCCTGCAGGCAGGAGAACAACATCCTAATAACCGTGGTATACCCTCTGCTTTTATTCCTGGTGCCATTCTCAACACTCAAAGATAGAAATGAACTTAATTTTCTCCCATTGAGGCCATGTCTTCATATCAAGGCTGAGCTGCCTCGATATGCCAGCATGGGTAACTGTGAACTTGTCGCAATACACATGGCTTGCAGACCAGAGTGAGGATTTGAGACTCCAAAAGTTAGCAGTATGCCAGCTTCTACCATCAACAACATCAGACACAAACGTGCAACAGAATCCCATCTTTCTGAATGTAAAGTGCATTTATGTACAGCTATAGGTTCACGAAAGGGATTCCACATGGAAGGAGGTTAATTAATCTCTTCAACAGGTTTTTCAAACATTTGATTTTTCTTCCTCTCTGTTTTTTAACATGTTGGCTTCACCTTTCTGAAAGTAACACATATGGGTAGGCACAAAGGTAGGAAAGCACAGATGGATCCATTAGAGCTTGAACGCACAGACCCGCTCAGAACTGCTGTGTTATGTAACTACTTCTCTGCACACACAGTTTTGGACCACAGCTGTAGTAAAAGCATCGCTCCCTCGTTAACATTTTAAGTGCAAAGAGCAGTGCTGTCTTGCTGAAAGACCAAAGTGTGAGCATAATGAATTATGCTAAGCTGATTTATTACTGCTCCATTATGCCTCTGAAGAGATGCTTTTTTTACGTTAGCTTTTCACAACTCGTAACAATTCTTACATATAGTTATACTTACTACACATGCACCTCTCTCTCTCTTTTTAAATACATACAGTCATACATCTGTAGATTCATCTATAGCTGTACGTAGAGATAAACACAAGAAATAAGTAGTATAGCACCCTAGATGACAATAAATAGACCTTTCAATGCACTTCTTGTTGGTACCTGCTCCCAGGGTGACAACTCCCACCAGGTAAATGCTAAGCTCCTCCCAGAGCTGCCATAGCCAGAGATGTGCCTGAACTCTTCCTCCAAAAAACTGTTTAAAAGATGCAGGGAAGTATCTCAGTTCTTTGGGATTCCAGAGCTCAGATCCTTCACAATGCTGAGAAGGTAAGTAGGATTCCACTCAGATCAAGACACCTAAATGTAGAGATCTTCAAGTATCTACATGTAAGCTAGATGCCTAAGCTTCCACAACAGTCATTGGAGTGTGGTATTCAATTTAAGTGCCCACAAATGGGCATCCAGTGCTATCTGGGATGGAGCCAGGCATCCAGCCTGTCCTCCAGAAAGCTCTGGGGATCATATACTTCGTGTTATATGAGCCAGTCTCCTGGTGCACCTCAGATCCTCAGGGGTGCATCAGGTGGCACTAGAAACCTATGTTTAAGCAACTTTATCTTTGTCTGCTTTCAGGTGAGCTGAATTGCTCTCCAGAGTCTTTCGACTGTATTGACCAGGGGATTGATAAGTTGTAAAAAGGTTGTAAAAGAAACTCATCACGTTAAAAAAATATATCTACATACAGTAATGCTTTTTGTGAGGAGTCTGATCATGTCAATGTAAGTTAAATACTCTCTCCATGGACCTACCAACCTGGGAAACTGAAGGAGCTAAGTTATTGTCCCATTAGTTTACATGGAATTTAGACAGCAAAAAGCAGTTCAGACCACAGCAAATAACTACACATGGTGTTTCTGGCCTAATTCAAAAGGAGAATCACAAGCTATCACATCACTGCAGGAAAAAAACTTTCTGCAAATAGTGTGTTTAGGCATCTTTAGAAGTAGTCACCAAACTACAACATCCCAGAACCTAAATTTTACCCAGAACCCAATTCAGTTGCCTGCAGCCTTCTTTGAATCTTACCCTACATGCCCATAAACCCCACATTTGAGGCGTGTATAGTTGAACACCAGAAGATTTAGATCATCTCCACAGATTTCCTTAGTTGACAGCCTAAGTTAAACCAAATACACACTGTGTGTAAAAGTACAATACTTAGCATTTTGTGTCATTTTCATAAAAATTGACTGAAAAGCAATGATTTCCCTAAATTTTGCTTTTAGAATTTTGTGGCAAAACAGTTCCAGAAAAATAATGTGTTTCTTAAGTCTGCTCTACTACAACAGCTACAAATCTCTGGCATCTCAATGACAGCCCTGTGTCTTCAGTTAATCCTTTGTTTAAACAGAGCATACTTGGGTCTTGTTTCATTTCTCTGGAGGGAGCTAATCATTCTGCAGCAGGAAAAGCAGCCTACCATTTTTAAGTGTTCTCACTGTAAATCTCAGAAATCTTATTTTGAAGCATCCTAGGGTCATTTTAATTGTGGTCACTCGTTCCCTAGCACAACAGCCCCACAGAGTGTATGTGTTTTATTAGATCATTCCTTCAAGCTCTGACTGGAGCTCCCAAAAAGTGCTTGTAGTCTGAAAAGTGACAGTAAAAATGACATTGTAGATTCCTATATGTCTTCTCCCAATGGATTCCAGATCCAATTTTCTCACTTCATGAGTGAAAAATGCTTATTTTCTCTTCTCCCACTTGCAAACACAGCCTGTGATCTGAAAAACCAAGCGGGGTTCTTTGTGCCTCTTGCCTCATTACCAGTAATAAAGGTTCTGCAAGCAGAGTTTTACCTTTCTAATGATGAGAATACATTCTAATTTGCTCTTCACTTTTGACTTTATTCCTCTAATCATATTGAGTCTTTTTCCTGTCAACAGGATAAACATAGTAAGGGCCAATATCTGAATAAGAAGAGGTCACTTCTATGAAGTCATGTGTCATAGTATAACAGCATTTCACAGATTTGGTAATGCATCAAGAGAAAATTGATATGTGGAAGATATCAAAGATTGTTTCTGAATTTCTTGGCCTGAAAGATCAATTTGAAATAGCATTAGAACTGGACTGTAATGTCAGCAGGGAGCCCCACTACTTTGTAAGATTATAAAGAAAGAAAAATCTAGAAGAAAAAAATTCTTTTTTTTTTTTTAAGAACACAAGAAAGTACAATGTTTGGCTTTAGACCCTTGACAGCATCATTTTTATTGAACCAGTCATCATTTTTTGCCCCTATGTTTTGATGAACTACTGTGGAGATCGAGTGCTTCCCCTTAGGGCAGTGTGGGTTAGCCAACCAGGATCACTCTCATGGCATTACAAGTGACATTTCACTGGCCCTCATTCCAGGTAGATCTTTCTGCATGAGCAGGCTCTTTTCAATCCCTCTCTTGTCTCTCAGAAAGCCAAGAAGCTGTTTCCAACAATTACCTTGACCATATCTGAGCAGGCCAAACTGTAGTCGGTTCCTATTACTCTGTCATGTTGAAACTAGAGGTGGGTGAAAGTCGGATTTGAGAGCAATAGAGGAGAGAACGTAAAAATTAATATATCATATCATTATTAACAATAAAACATCAGCCAAATATAGTGATCATAAAATAGTCACAAACTAAAATCAAGGGGTGTGAAACAAATCGTTTAATCTTCTTGCTTCACTTCACACTTGTATTTTATGGTAGATTGCGCAAAATGCTCTTTGTGCTCCTGCAGTTGCAGGACTTTTTTATTTTTAATGTGTATATTGCTGTTAACCTCACCTTCTCTACAAAATCTCATAGTTCATTGCAAAATGTAGTGTAATGCACTTCACCATTCAGATTAGATATGGGTGATTACAACACAATAATCGTGTGCATGTGCTATATGTCTATACGATCAAGTCATTCTTTTTTAAATATTAAATGGTCTCTTGGGGCAAAAAGTAGGTTAATCAAAATAATACTGTCAAGTAGAGAGTACAGACCTTTTTATAAGAGAAAATTAAGTAGAACTGGTAATTATAACTAGTGTACAACCTTTCAATGTAGTCAATAAGAAAGTCAATTTGCTTAAAATAATGAGGTATTCTGGCATGAACAATCTGTTCATACTTTGTTCCCAAGAGCCTCCAGAGGGAATCAGAGCCCTAGCTGACATTTGATACTTTCTGTCAATTTATCAGCTCTGTGTCAGTCTGAGTTTGTAAGATGGTGGTAGGAGGATGCTTGGGGACTGATTCGAAAACTGGGAAAGCACAGTTGGTTTCTAATGCCTGAGCTTATCCTTATTAAAAATAAATAAACCCCTCACATTTCCATCCACACTCCCTCCAAAATTGACTTGGGATGTTTAGATATGGTATTAAACTAACAGGAATAACTAGGGTAATAATATTAATTGCTAGCAATATTTGGGAGAGGCGAGGACATCTTAAGCTGCAAGCTTCACTAACAGAGATCTGTTTGCAAGTTAATGAGTATGGGAGAAAGCAGATTACCTCCCATTTCCATTTCACTCTGAGGTTGTTCCTGTGCTGCCAGGGGGGCTGTCAAGTGCCAGTTTTGGTAAGACAAGATACCGGATGAGGTCAATTTAGTGGCCAGTTCAGAACAGCATTTTTCTGTATCCAGCAAATTATATGGATTTAAGCTCCAACCATGGAGGCTTGTGTTCCCTTCTGCTGCTTTGCCTTCAAACACATTTGCTTTAGGAATTTTTTCTTGCAGGATAGAAACAAATAGCCAAATAATTGGGGAAGGCTCAGGGTGACAAAAATCTGTGGTTATGACAAGTTATCCTGGTTTTCATACACTGTTCACACTCAATGTGGAAAGATTTGGACACCCCCACAAATTGATGGTGCTCCATCGGAAAGCAGTATTATTAGGAGAGTGGTCTGGAGAAGATATCTGTATATATGCCACATAGAGGTCACAGCTAATCAACAGCTTGTGGTTAATCAGAATACATAATTATTCATGATAATACTTACTGGTTCATTAAGACGTTGTGCCGCCAGTTCGATTAGTTTGCAGAATCATCAACGTCTGAATGGAGATGGTCTTCAGATCACCAAAATCAGTCTTTCAGCTGACACGAGGCAACTCTCTGGGTTTTGCAGAGACCATTAAAACAGTCCACCAGGATAACTGACATTACTGCTCAACAAGACAGCTTGCCAAAGTAAGGGCAGTAGCTAGTCCATAATCTCAAGTCCTGCTCAATTATGGCCAGGTGAGAATGGCCAATTATCCTGTGCTGAGGGAACTCACAGTGGAGATGAGACAAATCATTACCACCATCATCTTTCAAAAATAGCCCCTGAAGACATGCCCATGAGACCAAAGAAGTAGCACCGCATTTCTTCAGTAATGGCAATGTTACAAGTAAAAGGGGGCTTCAGTATTGGTGATCCTTTTGTCTTTGACACAGATTATCTAAAAGCAGACAGATCTCACTGAGAACAAAAAGGAGGTGAAGGAAGAGAGGAGCAGAAAACCCTAAAAACTGAGAGGACAGCAAGGTCATCTATTCATTTCAAAGGCTGTCTAGTTAACTAAGGAATTGAAGTGTCCATTAAAGACAGGCCTGTGCACATTTGTAAACTGTTCAGGGAAAAGCCACTGATAGCAGGTACTCAGGAGCAAGCAATATGGTTTTTGGGCTTCTTGTGCACAACCTTGCGCAGGTATTCCAAGCATTGCAAACTTGTACAGAGCCCAGTGCAGGACCTGGGACCCGGGGAGCTAGCAAAATCCTTGCTTTCACTAGTGCTTTGCCATAATTGTAACAAAATCTGACCAATTTTCTTTGGCCTCTGACGAGCTCCATGTAGTAGGTTTGTTTATCCTGGCAGGGGAGAAGGTAAAAGAATTTGTTTTCCCAGGCCTCCCCACAGGCAAAGAGGGAATGCTCAGTCCATGTCAAGCATTCCTGGGAATGTGCAGAGCCATGCAAAGCCTCGCTACCTTTGACCCTCTCTGCATGGATGCAGACATCCTCTGTGAGACATCCGTTCACGAGACCACAGCCTTCCCCAGAGGCATTTCTATGTGTTTCTGGGGCACAAATGTGGATGTAATATGTTCGTTGAAATGGAAGTGCTCTGCAAAGTCACAGCACCTAAAAACTTCCCTCAGGGAAACTTTAAAAACACCTGATCTCTAGTACTGTCTAGCCTATTTTGAAGGTAAATGTTTGCTCTTCAGAAGGGTTTTTAATATCTCCTAGGGGTGAGCGTCATCCCTAGCAAGGTCATTAGCACTGCCTTTGGTTTGGCTAAAAAATATATATATTACAAGTTCTTTCCAAGAACACTCATCAGCACATTGCAGTTTGTCTAGTGAGTGGCAATAGCTATGGGACAAAAAAAACCAGCTTGCTTTAAAGGAAGGGGCAAAAAAGTTAAAGAATATTTAAAGGATAGAAAAGTTTTTATTACTCGCTAATGTAAAGCAGAGACAAGCAGAACTTCCTTACCATGAGGTTTTCCTAAAAAAAACTTGACTCCTTTTCCAAATAAAGGAACACTTAGGTAGACTGTGTACTTTTCCAAATTAAAGTAAAAGAAAAAATACTCACTTTAAAGTGTTATATTTCATCCTCTCAGCATCCTCACATTTTTTTTCTGGAGTGACCAAACACAGAAGGGATCAATCAGCAACTTCCTACGTTCCTACAAATATGAAAATGTGGAACAACCTGATTTCAGTCTAATGTTCCTTTTAAAACTTTCCACATGAAAGAACTAGCTAACATTAAAATGTAAAGAAAGTCAGAAGGTCAAACACAAATTCCTGATGCTGAGAACAGTACATATTACTTGCATTGGACTACGAGGTCCAGATACCTGCCTGTGTCACATTGTCCCATGAACAACAGATGTCTGACCATCTCCTCTAAAAACATGCTATCAAGCTAGGGCAAATTATACATCCTTTCCTAATTAATTCCAGGGAGAGGCTAAAGTTTGACAGGAATTGAGGTGATAGCAGGAAATATTTCCTGCGTTCACTACCATGGGGGGATTAAGAGAGAAAAGGTTAAAACTTCTCACTTTCCCCACATGTCAAACACAGACCTTGAGTCCTTAAAAATGCATAGCAAGTGATGGATTTATTTTCCGTGAACACTTGTTCAGTTATTTTTAAGACTAAACCAATCTCTTCCTATGAAATTTTAAATAGAAAGAAGTTCTTTTGGCTATGTGAAAATGAAATTACAGGTGAAATCTTCATACAGTACATAGCTGCACAAAGCTGGTAGTAGTTTCAGACTCCAGCAACTCATTTGATGATGTATTTATGCTCTTAACTGGGCTTATGTGCAAACCTAGAAGACACTTGAAGAATTCTGAAAATATTTCATCTATATCTGCACATATTGTCCAAATTGACTTCTGATTTGGGGTTCTTTAATTTTGGAAAACTTCCTGAAAATGCCTTAAATGGGCTTAGTTTTCAACAGGCAATGGGTTTCTACCCATTGATGATTGGGCCCCACTGAAGTGTCTCAGTTTGAGTACAATAAATACTAATTGAAAAGTACAAGCTACTCTTGAAAATGTTTCCAGTGTTATCTATAGGGCAAAAGAAATGCAAAAAAAATTTTTTTTTTTTTTTACTGTGTGTGTACTGCACAGGGTGGAATTCATCTGACCTCACATGGGTTTTTGGATATACACAGACACACATAAAATATTGGTTTCAGCATTTCACGAAGTAACTCTAAACTCCTTTTGTAGAGAGATAGTCAATACATCCAAGAGTCTCACCTTATTTTAGACAGCTACATTTCACTAGATAAGTCTTCCCCCTAATCTCCACTGACTCTCATGAAGCCTAGATTCTCATAGCTCTGAAGCCTGATCTCAGACATACACTCACCTTTCGTCAGATGAATCCCAGTTTGTGTTTCTGACTCTCCAATTTAACTTTTTTCTAAGCTTTAAGATAAAAAAGTATTCTCTACTATCCTCTTGCAGAAGTTAGAATTTATGCTGTTTCCCCAGGGTTAGGGTTCTCCAGTCCTAAGGAAAAACACAGTTCAGCCTGTTCACCTTACCAGGGAATTCTTCATGCTGCCAGATGTGTCTGGTTGTGGATATACCAGTCCTCGTGTCTTTTTAGGTCCCATCCACCCAGTGTGCCTGGGTTTCATCCACACAGTGAAATTGCCCCTATTCCTTGGTATCAAGCAGGCTGATTTCAGTCTTCTTTCCTCTCCCCACTTTTTCTAGTCCCAATATGTAGATTTATACATAATTCCCTGTATTAAGTGTGACACTAACTTATGAAACTTCAATGGCTGTTCATACAGGTTTGTTGTTAATAATAGGTTAAGTGATTTCACATGTTCACTTAGTGAGTCAGTTCTCCATCCTGTGCTTCTGACAGACAGTGAACTCTGCCTCTTCATGGCATGATGAACACAGGCACTGAACACTAAGAATCATTAACTGCATCTACAATCCACTCCACGAATGTCTTTCACTCTGCTAGATCTCATTGCTCAATTATAACCTAGTCACTTATATTTCGCTGCTCATCATCAGAGGCTTCTTATCACATGTGGCATTTGCTCATTAAGGCTGAGATGTTATTCCCAGGATTCATGCAAGGGTTAACATCAGCAGGAGTTGCATACTCATTCTGTAAAAATGTCGTTCTGAAGCATGACTAAAATGATCATCTCCTGTTAAAAATTTGCTTCTTAAGGAAATGAAAGGCATTGTCAAATAAAAATGAAAACTTCCTAGGCTCCCAGTTAAACTAACATACCAGGCATGCATTAAATCAATTAGCTGTAAAGCCAACTAAATCAAACTATCTTGCTTTTTTTTTTTTTTTTTTTTTTTTAAATAGAGGACAAAGTCTCACCTTTGCATTTGCTAGTTGCCTGAATATTTAGTGTAATCAAAATGCTGAAATATCCGGTGACCTATTTCTGAAGCTGAAGATAACATGCAAAAAACATGAGCATGTTTTTTGTATGTTGTCTTGAAATATTTTTTATAGATTTGTCAGTCATCATTGCTTCAAAGACACATCCACATTTACCGTCTTTCTTGTGGGACTTAACACCATGCTGTGTGGAGGAACTTTGACTTGGGTTGGACCACTGTAAAAATCAATATCAAAGCACTGAATGTACTGCAATAGGGAATGCTTATTAATGTGCAGCTGAGGGGAGTAATGAAAATGACCCATCTTAATGCTGTTGACAGCACATTTGTCTTGGTGTCTTATTGGTTTTAATTTGTCATTTGATAAATGTCCATTTATGTAATGGAGAGTTAAGTGCTCATTAGTTTACATTTAGCTTTGTGTCTAGAGTCAGGTCAGGCTGCTGAAACTGATGTTACATGAAAGCTATTAATAGCCACAAAAGGTTATTTCAATAAAAACAACTGAAAGGAAATATTATATTTGTAACTGTTCAAATAAATTCATCATTTGGCTGCTTGATTGACTCTAATGTCAACACAATAGTTTTTCTTGGTGTTTTTGGAAGGTGTGGAATTCGTAATCCTTAATGACCAAGAACTTTTGTATAGAATGTTTATCAAATCAATTTTTAAAGTATGAAAATAGATCTATAACCTTTATTACTGGTGAGCAAAATGGGTGCTAATGTAAAATTATTAATTTATGTCGTGTCATATGGTCTGTAGTACAAAGCCACCTATCTTCTGTCTCTCTCCGGTTTTGTGTTTTCTCAGTCTTACAGTCTCAACGCTACTTATAATGAAGATGTTACAATAGAAATCATTATTTCTAGGGCTTTCATCTGAGACCTGCCATATCTGGTGAACAGCAAGGAAGGCATAAACGACAGGATAATCCAAATTCATTCTGTAGAGCTGGGCAGGATTGTCCTTCTGAAATCTGAATATTTTACTGTCTTTCCCTAAATATCTTAATGAAAAACACTCAGCTGTTCTGGTCATGTTTTGGCATGGGGTGAGAATGTGCATAAGGTCAAGTTATATACTGAACTGTAGCCTGGACTACAGAGTAGCAAGAAAGTCCAAATCGAGGTGCTTTTAAACCAGCCCTGCCAAACATGTCTGCTCTATCCTCACCCATTAAAGCCACTGAATCTGTTAAGATCCAGTAAATTCTCTTTGCCAGTGTCTCCCTGTAAATTTTAGCTTCTTCCAGCTTGCAACAAGTTATTACTTCACTGTACATGTGAACTCTGACTTCTGCAGCTGAAGTTGAAGTATCTTTAGTCTCAAATCCTTTTAAACACAGGAAGATAGGGGAGAGCTTAGAGTGTGATGCACAACATTACTGACACCTTAAAACAATACATGTTACGCTTTAAAAGCAATCTTAGGCCAAGCTACACACTGATTTCAAATCCATTCTGCAGCTGTGTTAATCTTATTGAAAAAGCCAAGATGCTTTTGTACAGCTTTGAAAGGTGAAAAATGAACAAAGAGGACAATGAACTGCAGGGAGAATTATTTTCCATATATTTTTGAAAATCTAAGCAAAAGGTTTCATCCAAATGACCACTTCAGTTAGTACCATACGGCTGAAGTCCTAACCTCAGCTTTCCCATCGACTGAACATGGTTGACCTCCTTCATAAAGTACCTTGGTTTTCACTGATGAAAACCACAGTGTAATAGCTACCTGGTGGTATTTTATATCCCACAGGTCAGTGAGTGCAACTTGTGCCTTGTGCGACTAAGCCACACTTAATAAGTATCTGTATTAGCTTTCAAATCTGGCCCTTTGACTTAATTTCTGTACTTGGGAGGCTTTCCAGTCCAGTTCCAAGCAAGGACAAAACTGCAGTCGTCGTGCTTCCAATGTCCCAAGGTGACAAGTTTTCTGAAGTGTTACAAGTATCTTTTCTCAGATGAGTCCTGTATTTTCCAGGCAAATATAGTACCTGAGCACCAGGAACGGAGGCATGGAGAGTTGAGAAGCCAGGACTATCAGAGTCAGAGAGGATTCTTCCCTGAAAAAGTCCATTTTCTTCCAGAGACCAGAGGAGCACAAGAACGCCTGAGTTCAGATACAGGATGGTTTTGAAATGGTTTTGTGTTGTCAGCCTCACTTCTTCCAAACAATTCCTGGACACAATTGTGCTGAGGTAGTCTGAGGTGCAGTCGCTATATTTTGGGAAGGTGACAGAGTTCAGCTGTACGGACATGAGCCATGCAGTGCTAATCTGGTTTCAGGCCAGCTGGAGTTACCAGTAGGCAAGTCGCAAAGAGGCATTAGGGACAGGGGAAATAACAGTAATCAATATTATTATGTTCCAGTGCTATACAGAATTACTGTGATCTGGATTCCCAGGTTGAAATAAGGGATGATGTTTTATCTTTCACAAGGTGTCTCTCACACTTTTCTTTCAGCTCTACATTCCTATGGACCTTAATGGTCTTACTACATTTCACAAGCTTAATTTTGCTTTTTAAAATTGTGCTTATTAGTTTTCAAACTCTTCAATACATTTTTAATCACTTCCTGAAACTGAAAAGAGTTTGAAAACAGTGTTAATTTTGATTACAGCATTAAGTGCATCAATGTTGAGCCAGTTCCTGCAGCCAATTCGTATCTGTTTGAAAAAAGGAATGTTCTTACTACTGCTTTTGAGACAGGAACGGAGAAAATAAAAGTTCACAAATTTTCTGAAGTCCAAAGAGTTGAGATTTGAAGACAAAACTTCTGGCTGTTTTCTAGAGCAAGGCTCTTCATCTCATACACACCCTGAGCTGAATCTCTAAGTACACAATATTCCCCAGACAAACAATCCATGTCCCCACCCCCCACTCCTTATCAAGTTTCAATCCTTCAATAATGCTCACAATTTTGTGAGAAGTCAGGACTTCTTCAGAGAAAGTGAAGAGATCAGGTGAGGTTATTTTTTTTGCTGAAATCAAAATGTGAAGCCAAACCTTTCCATGAACTAAATCCCTTTCTACTTCTTCTTTATAGCCAATGTGTTCAGGATCAAGTCTTTGTTATAAGTTTCCCTCTGATAGGTATACGATATCATAAATTTAGCACATAGGAGATGAGATTTTTATAATTTTAGGCTTGCATTGTTTACAATGCAATACTGTTATATTTCTTTCTTAGTGTCCTCAGTCATTTAAGGCATCCTCATCACCCTCAAAGACGATAAAAATTTCATCTGGGTAATCTTGACCTGCACATAATTATATGGAAAACTAGTAAACAAAAAGTAAACTACAATATTTGGAAGCATCTTAATTTTTTTTCAGTCTGGAAGGTCTAGTGATTAACAAACCTCACCCATTCCATTAATTATATGTTTGCAAAACAAATTTACCTCTACCTCTCAAATTCTTCTGACAAATATCAAAAAGCAACCAAACACTTGTTAGATAACATGCAACATCAAATAATCATTCTCTATGTCATAGTTTGTTGTATTATATAACATGTGAGGTGGGCAATTAGCTGGAAGTAACTACTCATTATCATTTTCTATGAACTTGCAAACAGGGTGGTATCTCTTAAAACGTCAAAATTTAAGGAGCAGTTTATAACAAAAAGAAAGTGTTTCTAGTAGGGAAAATGTTCTTAGAAAAAAAATGTTCTCAGGTTAAAAAATCTATGCATCATGGCTAACAACAAAATCCAGATTATATATAAATTTCACAGGATTTAATTAAGATAGTCAATCCAATAAAGCATTTGAGAAAAAGGGATATTCAGTATCTATGGAGCAGAAAGTGATAGTAAACTGCGAAGACTGTTAAAGGAAAAACACATCGACCACTACAACATGGAAAATAGTCTTATGTAAAATGGAGAGCTTGTAGCACAAAAGCAAGGCTAGACAAAGAAAGCAATTATGTTCTTATCTACTGACAATTGCCAAAGGAGAAGTCAAGTGTAATATCATGTATTAAGAGTCAAAGTACCAAACATGAGGCCACAGCCATAATTTTTATTTCAGATGTGTAATTACATGAAGTCGTAAGACAACGCAAAAAAAGAAACCCTTTTTTTTTTTCCAGCTCTGTGATTAGTTCTTGTTAAATCACTAGCTTGCTTTCGGTTCAATTCTGAATGGAAATAAAATTTAATCAACAGCTACGTTGCTTAGTTTTGCTCTGTAAAGTTTTGATGGATTGATTCAGCTTTCCCCTTATCCATGCAACAAATCAAAGAAATATGGAGGGTAATTCAAGTAAGAAAGATTCGGTAACTCTGAGTGGGATATAAGTTGCCTCATTTGGAATGAGAATTCCAGTAATCTTTTGAGTATTTTGGCTAAACAGGTTGCATACCTAGTTATTATGAATTTAGTGAAGGCTTGTTCTTTATTCTGTTCTCTTTGTTGAATAAGAAAGCTCCAAGCACCAACCACCATAAAATCATCTGAGACCTGTTTACCTTAAACTGGACTGATATAATGCCACATTAGTCCCTTATTGGTTAGCTGGCAACAATTAACATTTTGGTAACTGTGATAGTTATTCTTGGCTTATATATATTTTATTAAAAACATTAAGTTTTTACCTTTGTACTAGCAATAGCAGATCAGAGTAAACATTTGAACCGAATCAGCACAGAAGCAACCAAAAGACACAGTTTTGTAGGGAGCTGGCATAGGGTGGTGACTGTAGATACTTAACGTCATGAAGAAATAACAGGACAATTGCACCAGTTCATAAAAAATTGGGATTCAGGCCCCCATCTGTGGGTACAAGTAGCACCAGTAAGAAGGATGGTTTCTTAATGGCACAGGATCGTACTCTGAGTCACTGCTGAACATACTGAAAACATACAAATATAACACCAAGGCCTTCAATTCTGTAAAACCAAAAGGAAGTCATTCTTATTTGTGTTACTGTATTACACAAGAAGCCAGTGACAAGGACAGGACCCCATAGTACTAGTCTCAGTACAAACATAGAACAAAGAGGCTGCCCGGGTCAGGAGTTTACAATCTAAACATAGCTCTTGATTTGTAGAGGGCAGGGTAAAAATTGTCTGTTCAGTCTGGGCAGCACTGGTTTAGCATGTGCATCACATTCTTTTTTTCCATTCTGCTTTCCAAGACCAATCAGGAGGGATCAACTAAGAAGCGTAGTTCAGGCAGAATAGACTTACTATTTTCATTTTCTTCTACATAAATAATGCAATGTTATTATGGAAAGGAATAGAAAAAGATTATCCTCTTTTTAGTTCCAGTCCCTGGATGAAGGTTGAAAAATATATTATTGTAGTTCGCAATGTTACACTTGCAGAGAGAATTTGAATATCAATAAGCACAGAGATTTTTAAATGGATATTTACATATAATATCACTGTATGTTTACATTTAATATCATATTGGATTTAATTTTATTATGTTCAAGAAAGCAATTGGGTGAAGAATAAACACTGTGGGATGTTATCTCATTGATATGCAGAATCAATATGATAATCAAGTTGCCGATATAAACTCATAAGAAAAAGCTTGTGACATTTCATCTAGGAACCCTAATTTCATATTTACAATGTGATGTGAAACTATATACTACAGTCTTACTGTTTAATTAGGAAGATTACTTTTGTATCAATTTTTATTTTTTTTCTAATTACTTTTGCTCTCCTTTCAAATGATGGAAGACTAATACTGGCTTCTACCAGAAAGTCATGAAGACTTTAAAAAAAAAAAAAAAGTTTAATTAACAAATATAAGGTGAATATATAAAACTAAAGATCATCCTAAACCTATGCTATAATCCTTGTGAGAAATATGTTTGTCTTTATGAGTTAGAGTGGTTAGCATGTATTTCCAATATCCTAAACAACTGTGAGTTTCTGAAGGAAGTTGGACTGGGTATACCTTGTATTCTTAGCAAAAATATAGTCAGGCATGATGACTAGTCGGTATGTGCTCAATGCTGTATTTTACAGAAGTCATTTCTCTTCCCTATTTTCACTATCATTTGACTCATTTATTTAACAAGTGTAATTATTCTTTTCCTTGCATTTGGCCAAATAAGCCTCCAGCAGCTTTAATGGGTGGCATGTTACACGCTCACTAACAAGTTGGCTGCAATACATACCTAGCTGCTCCTGAGATACTGAAACACAAAAACCAATGCACTTTCCTAAAGTTCACAGTCAGCATCTATAGGGTGGATTTATTGCATGACCTCTATAAGAGTGTGAGTGTCATCCTTGGACATCCAGAGCCAATGGCAGTAGTGCCCGGTGCAGGGAACATAGCAGAGCCGGGGACTTGCTGTGGTTTTGGGGCAGGGCACTGGCATGCTGTGAGGCTGGAGAATAGTCTGCTTTGGCTGGAGATGTTTTATATCCTTAAAGGTCTGGGCACTGGAAGGACTATGAACCAAGTGTTCTCTTCTATTTAGACCCGCCTTTAAATGTTATTAACAAATAGTTCACTCTCCCCCTGGATCATCCCTTAGGGCAGTATCACACACAGGGCAGATATGTTACCCTTGCAATGGACTAAGCAAAGATGACAGTGACAAACTGTCTTTCACACATGTCTTCAATGATGTGAGAACACCTCATGAAATATGTTTCTCTGTCTGAATTAAATAAGCTTATCCTTTTCCAAACTGTTCTATAAAAAGTTATGAGCGCCGAATGTCTCTAAAACTGATATATCATTAAAGCTTCTACAACATTCCAGGCATTGCCACTAGTAATTTTGTGAGTTAGGATTGATTGGGTCTCTACTCAAGAATAAAAAACGAGTGGTGTGCCAAGAATGTTGACAAGGAACGATATGAATCCAGTCTTATCTCAGTGTTATTGCTCTTGCCAGTCACTATCTTACTATTAAGATAAAGCAAGTTACCCCGGCGTGTAAGCTACTGATTGAAGGCTGGATAATGATTTCTGGATTTCTCACTGCAGCTGCAATATTGGAGAGAGTCTGGAAGAAGATGGATTGGCAAATTGCAAATTTATGTTTTAGGATGTGCACATAAAAAGCAATTTAATGAATTTATATACCTGTTCATATATGTACTTCTCCCTGTCTTTCATTGGCATAAAAAAATGACATCTACTTTTCATAAATAGGTGTACATAAACATGTCATCTCTGCTTGTTGGTATGGCATTTTAGTTGTGCAGAGGTATTTAAACATAAAAAAGACATTATTTCTATTCTGAATGGTTCCATTAGAGTGATATATATCTCAATATTTGGGAAACATCGGTGTAGCTTACATATTGTATATCTATAAGCACTGTATGCATATATGTGAAATTTATATGTGGACAATGCAATGCCGTAAAATGTTTCATGCTTGTAAGTGGCTTTTGAATCAGTCCCAGTATATATTTCTTGTCTAGATGCAGCAGAATTTAATACTACTTTTTTTTTTTTCCTTGTTGGCTGTCTGATAAGTTATGGTTACAACAAGCAGGAGCTGTGCTGGGGGAAAAGAGGTTATGAGATTCCAGAAATGTATGTGTTCCAAACAAGAATTAAACTAAGAGTGTAAAGATTTTTGAAGAGATAGAGGCAGACCTCATAGGAGAGTAATAGGGCATTCCAGTAGGTTGCTAAAGCAAATTCCTCCTATACATAATTCAGATCACCAATCTGAACCTCAGTTTCCACACCTCAGATTCACTCCCCAACCACCAAGTTATTAATAGTGTTGGAGTGACATTTGCTTTTACTTCTTTTGTGAGAGCTTATTTCCTATCAAAACTGCTATGTGTTTCAAGAATACTATGTTTTTTCAGGAAAACTTATTTTATTGGAAGATCCTCGACCAACTCTGCAAGACAGCTTTCGTTTTCAAAGTTGGATGTCTCCCAAATTACTCTGGCTTCATCCTCCAAGCTATCTGGTGAAGCAAGGATGCGCTTAGTGTCGTATATATCTTTATAAAATATCGAACACAACAGAGCATGGGCTGAGTTAGGCTTTCAGGTGTTAACATAATATTTTAAAACTTACAGAGCTTGTTACTGTAGGGCTCCCTTTGTATTCAATGGACAGCAATAAGCACCTCAACAAAATAACTCATTTAAACTCTTCTATTGAGGTGGGATTAATCTTCTTCTAGAAATACCTTTTTGTCCTACAATTCTTGAAGGATTCTTAGCCCATCATAGGTATTTCTCCTGGTTTTTCTCATTGTCCTAACCATTTATATTTGGGGATATTTTTTAAACTTTACCAACAATACAATTATAACACATTCACTTGGAGAAAAAGCCTATATATAAACATCTTCAACATTAAGTGTATACTGAGTTAAAGAGCTAACAACAAATGTGAAGTATTTATGTCTTCATTAGATATTTACATCACATTATTCTCTGTAAAACTGACAAAAAACAGTAACACAGATGTTTTTCCTCCTACTGTACTATTTCAGGTAGCAATTGTTGCTCCTATTTTATGGTAAACAGACTAGTTGCTATGATTTCTTTCTTCATTTTACTATTTTCATGAGCTCAAGCCCCGAATTCCATAAAAATTGGGGGGCTGGGTTTCTTTTTTTAATGTTATCTCATAGCTATGAAATCAACACTGATCTACTTCCTAGTCTTGTGCTAGGTAGTTGCCAGGATTGTCCTTCATGCATCTCCAATCTGCCCACAATAGGCTTTAATGTCAGTGTCCACTTCTTAAAACAGACATAAAAAGCAAACATACTGTATGGTATGAAATCAGAAATAGCTAATGAATTGCTGCCAACCTTGATAATTATGACAGCTTTTGGATTTATTTTATTAATTGACTGCATTAAAGGATTGTCCGATCTAAGCCTTTTCCAGTTTTTAATTAGTGTTTAATGGATTTCAGGCAAAACAATATTTTAATCTGCACTGCCACAAATTATATGGTTTGGTGTGAAATTCAGAAAAAGAAATTAAGACACTGTCTACCTACCCTGTATAGGTCTGTGTTTCATAAATTCTCATGTAGGCTCTGTCTACGTTACATATATCATACTTATATAAGCTGGCATCCTCTACAGACCTCAAAATCCCTTGTAGACTATAAGCAAGCAGTATTATCTCCATTTTTTACACTTGGAAATTTAGGCATAGAGGCTAATCTGAAGTTCTGTTTAGCATAAAAGCTTTTCATCCAAGGTTTTATATTCACTGCTTCTCTCTAGTGTGTTGGTATTTCTAAAGAATAATACATATATTATACACACAACACTTGCAAGAATGAAATTTTTCCTTCAGTGTATACATAGAAGCTGAGGAATAAGAAAGAACAGTGACTCATAAAGCTGGGTAGATGATGTGTGGCAGAATACACATCCAGCATCTTATAAGTCTCCTTCTCATTTAGCGTGGAATCCTGGATTTATTCTTACCCTCCTGTTTTAACCAAGAGCTTCGTATTTACTTGTTAAATGCTGACAGATGTCTTCAGATCACTGTGGTTGTGAGGAGCTTATTGTCTAAGTAGACAGTGTGAAATGGAATGCCTAAATCCCTGTTCCAGCTAAATTAGGACTAAGGCTTCAAAAACCCAAATTCCACTCAATAATCCAGTCTGCCTCATTTCCAGGGGAGTCTACCAGTAAAGATGCACACATTCATTAGGCATCTCCTTACTCAGTACCTAACTTTAATTGCTCAAATATGCTCAGAAATGCTTGCTGTGCAGAGTTGGAAAACATCTCTTGCTGTAGTTTCTGGTTTAGTCAACCATGCACACTGTGTTGATGTGCCCAGAGAAGCCCCAAAGCTGGAAACGGACAGGACCAAAATAGCATGAGTGCTGCACAGCTTTGCATAATATTAGGACATGAAGCATTTTGGATGAGAATGCCTTTCATTCCTCCATTTACATTACTGAAAGAACAAAAGACAAGAACAAAAATTCCCAAGGCAAGGTGGAAATCCATTGGCTACCCACTTTCAGTTTCTTTTCCTTATAAACCCTGATTTCTGGCTCAGGATTTGCACTTATGGGCATACAGTCCTTCATCTTCAAGATATTCTCACTCAGAACACTCTAAAATCTCAAAATTGGGCATTCAAAGTTGGACTGAACTCTGCATTTTAAGAGGCAATGATCTCTCCCCATTAGCCATACACATCAGATACAAACTAAGGTAGACTTGTTTTCTCCCCTTCTCCATTTCTTTTTCTCCCCAGGTTTACATTCTCAAAAGTTTAGTAAGACAATGCTCATATTTGGCATTGAAATCCTCCCAGTAAATATCCGTCATGAGTCTCCGAAATCTCATGTTCTGCCATCTGCTATTTTTTGGTTTTTTCTGCTGACACTTCTTAATTTAATGATTTGGAATAGCTGTTTTTAAAGATGAGCCTTGGGAAGAAATTTTGAAGGTGAGAATGTGGTTAAACATCCTCAGCCTGAGGGAGTTCAAACCTACACCACAGAATGCCCTAATTATTCAAGTTTGGAGTATTCTAAGGAACAAAATATCAGAATGGGAAATGATGAGAAAGCAAGGTCTTTTAGGCAGAGCAAGGAAATGCTAATAAGGAAGGACAACAGAGACATAAACAGCTCAGAATTTGAAAGGGAAGAGCCCAAATTTGAAGCTAGGAGGGATTCTGAGAGGAGGAAGCTCCCTGATATCTACTCCAGATCTCATTGATGTTTTCTTATTTTTTTGCTGCTGAAGTCAGAAGGAGCATAATACACCAATATTTCAGAGTGCTGCTAATTTTCTGCTCAAGCTGCAGTCTTCTCTTTACAAATGTGTTATAGCTTAACTTGTAAACTACTGATTATGAAACTATGCTAAATAACATGTTAATGCAAAATTTTATCCATCTGTACCAATTTTTATTAATCTGGCATACACATGTGCCTATGTAAAATTATAAAATGTCAGTTTTTTCATTGATTTACAGTATGAATTACAGACTGTCACAACTTAAATCACTTCAGGGTGTGCAACAGTGCTTGGACTCACAGTTTCATCATTCAGGATTAGTCATTAAGATACTGAATGCTAAAATTTCAATCCCCCATACATGGTGAGCAACTTCTATAGGGCAATGTGTGGTTTAAATGAGGTAAAACCAGAGCAAAGGCTGTAAATCTTCAGGAATTTAGTATGCAGTTAGCAGCATGTAGATCCATGAATGTGATTAACAGTCTCATGCAAGTAAGGCAGCTCCTCTAGCTGTCACGATTTTCACAAAGCAAAACCCAATTACACATAAACAGATCTTGAATTCTCCCTCTAGGCGTGTGTTTCTCTTAGCTATAGATTTTCATTCTTACTTTTTTTTTTTTTTTCCAAATGTAATATTTAATACATTTAAAGGTTGCCATTTTATTGAGGAATTCAGACAGCGTAATCCCCTGGGTGGCTTTCTTTGATCATATATGGTACATATTAAATTGAATATATTGACAGCCTATTATAACATGCTTTGTCTTGTAAATTAATTTTCAGTTAGTTTTTAATGTGTGTCAAATATGGATTGTAATCAGCTCTTGTCTTTGTGTTTGAATATCATGACCACTTCTTTCATGGAAAGGACAAAAACCTTCTGTAAATGGCTTAGGGCTACTTTAAAGTAAAGCATGTCATTTCATCTCAAAGGGCACAAGTGAAGGTCACTTGGGACACGGTTCATGTGCCATAACTTAGGCATCTAAAAATTGCTTCTCTAAATCTGGACGACACATGGTCCCTACATAGTCTACAGAAAGAAATGATTACTTCTTAAGGGTTATTAATTTTCTCCAAAACAGTCAGTTTTGCTGGGTCAAATGAATTATCCTCTGAAGGTGCTAATTTCCCTCTAGTGACTCCAGAAAGAGCCTGTATTGTCTAGCTCAGACCTCAACAACACACTTTTTAGATACATAGGGTAGGATTCAGTTGCTTAAAATAGATGCCTAGGGTCATTTGAGATGCCCTCTGGTATCAAAGACATGCACATGCAGTGGGCAGATAAGATGCAGGGCCTACAGCAGGCCCAAGATCTTGTAAACTAGCAATTAGAGCTCATGCAAAATAATCCACAACACATAAGGAACACTAAATGTCTATTTGAGGTAGCTGAATTCTATCCCTGATTTTAGGTGACACGTATTCCACCCCAAGTGACTTCAGCAAAAGGGTGGGCAGTAAAGGATTACCTTTGCTCCCTAGAGTGCTGGTGTAAGGTTAGGCAACTCTCATTCAGTAGGTTTGAGATTAAGATGTTGAAATTTATATGTCAACATATAGTTGTGTGTCTGTGAGCTGGGTAGCTGAGCTCTCATGAACACCAGTTGCCCATACGTATGTATCATCTGCAACCTGTGCTGCTGAAGTGTATCTTAAGCATTCACACATATTGGTGGCTATGATACAGGACTCATGAGAGACCCATGCCCATCTGGACTGGTAGCTGAAGAGCAGATGAGGCACCAGTGCCGTCTCCAGTAACCTCGATGACAATATGCAGGCAGATGGATCATGCCCCTTTTGATACAGCCATTGGAATCTAGACAATCACAGAGTAAATCCCACAAGAAATACTTGCATGTCATCAGATGAATCACACCTTAGATAACTGATTTTGTTAGATCTGAATTAACTGTTGTGAAGGATTTGGTAACTAGTGCACATGTAAGTGCTTCAGTCTGCAACTGGATCAATCCAATATCAAAAGCTGATTGGACTTTTGTTCGCATGACACAAGCTACTTCTCATCTAATCCTCTCTAGACAAGGTCCACATTTCTAAACGTATTTTCCTCTTATTCATTATCAGTGTTAGAAGGGGGGTAAGACAATCTGGGGATTCCTCTTTCAGTTGGCTGTGACTGTGACACTTCTGTTGAAAGCTGTGGGACTAATCTGACTGTCTTTAAAAAGGTTGATAAATGGGGCAATATCCTGTCCCCTAAAACAGTATTTTGGCTGCAAAATGCCTCAGAAAAATCACTTATCTCCACATCACCAGAGAAACCAGTTAAATACTGGCAGCAACTTTAAAGGAATTCTCTGTTTAGCTGCTCAAATGAACAGATTTAAAAGTAACTTAAATCACAGTCTCTATCTGCATGAGTACTTATGCTGAGTCTGGAGGGGCCTTTAATCTAGCAGACAGAGGCAGGATAAGGTCTAATAATTGCATGCTGAAATCAAAAAAGTTCAAACTAGAATTAAAAGGAAACTCATTTATTTTTTAACTGTATAATGAGCTAACTTACTGGGGCAAATTACTAAGTGTCATTGTAGTCCTTAAATCAAGATCAGATGTGCTTATAAAACATACATCTTAGTTTAACAACATATAGCTGGGCTTGAGGCAGAAATCCCTGGATGAAGTATGGCCTGTGTTATGCAGGAACTCAGACTAGACAGAGGTCAAACTAGTTAAGCATAATGGTCCTCTACAGCTTTAAAATCTATGAACCTATTAATTTCAAGAAATAGGGAATATATGTTCGTGTAAAACTTAATTTCCTTAGGATCTCTAAACCCACCTTCTCCTTGTATACTAGTTTCTGCCCCTATGTGGGACTCGAAGCTGATGCTGCTTTGTGACAGACTGTGGTACTTCAACAAATAAAACCCAGGGCTTAACTTATCTCTCACTTAAGTGCCAGGATTTACATTTAGCTGAAATAGAAGATAAGTGAAAGAGTAGACACTTTCACATCTGCTTTTCTTAATATTCATGGCCCAAATCTGAGTTACCATATTTAGCGAGATACCTTCTGTTTTAGTCTAGTGATACCACAACAACATCTTAGAATGGAACCCTCTTTCAGATCATCAATGGGGTCCTGCTTCTGGAGGTTTAGGTGACAACATAATGTTTATTTAGACAGCGCTGGAGGTATATAACTCCCCCTCCCTCACCTTACATAGAAGTATTATATTTATGGGGCAAAAAGAATACCAAAGACTCAACTAACCACAGAAGAATTACACATTAAATGAGATGCCCTTTAAAATGCAATCGGCTAGGCATCTTCTTAGCAGTTCCTGCCTCAGTAGTTGCTTTTCTGTCCAAAAGAGTGAATTAGCTTTCCAAAAGACATCCTAGTGCCAGTGATCTAATGGACACCTGGAAAATCACATTAAAAAGCATTTGGAAAACAATGAGCTTTGCTAGTCCTTGGATTCTAAAGAAGTCCATCAGCAACCAGCTTCAACACTGACTCATGACAAGACAACAGTGGCTTGTGATGTATATGATGGAGAAAAAAGCACACGAAAAGAACAGTAAACCCGGATAGTAGCCTATATGTCTATTTTAATGTGAACTCTACCTCGGGAAAGAGAGAATTATGCAGACAATACAGAGACACTGCCATTACCAATGTGAAAAGCTCTTATCAATGTATCAGCTGGGAAAAGTTGTGCTCAGAAAGACCAAAATCATCAAATGTTGCTGCTATCAGGCACCCTACAGTCTGGTCCATTTCTATATGTGTAGTATTTTCTGTCAGCATCAGTAGACTGCATTTTGGAGTGTGGATGCACTGTGAAATCACTATGTATTATATTCATGGTTCTGGATACAGTACTTTTGAATTTCATGACTCTTATGCTGCAGAATACTCAAGAATGACACTTTTGTGTAATGGAAATGGGAAAGCAAAAAGAGATCTTTTTCACTGCATGCCTTTGATCTTAAAAACATGTATGTGCAGGAGTGGGAGAGTGCATTTGTCACTGTAACCGCTTCTTATTTTCTGATGAGAACTGGGATGCAAAGACAGCATTTCATTTCCTGTTAATGTCAGTAGTCATTCTAAACATGTAAGAACGTGGCACTTTGGTTTTCACTGTGAACAGGACTAGACTGGGAAACAGCAATTATGATAACTCAATTTTTAATATTTGATTTCTTACAAACCACAAAGCGCCCAAAAATAAAACCCTTAACTCCAATGTCTTTGCTTTTTTTTTTTTGCAATTTCTGCCAGAAATGTTTATTTTTGTGTCTCACTGGATTTGATCCACAGATTTCCTACTGAGTTCAGGAGAATTGGTAAAAAGCTTATACAAGTAGAAATAGGCAGCCTACAGGACTTTTGGGGCCAGTAGTAAGCTGAACCTTTCTTTGCACATCTCAACTTCCTTCTGTTAAGTAACACTTTAGTTCTGTTTAACCGGCTGAGAATTTTTATTGATTTTGTTCATCACAGGCACTAAACAATCACCACTTTGTCACTTCGCTAGTTTCCCAAATCCAGTTCTGGCCACCTAGATGTCTGCATGGCAAATGTTCATGCAGAGATTAATTTGTTCATGTGCAGTAGGTCTAAAATGAGATGAGTCAGATTTAACTGCTTTAGATCCATCTTTGCTGACTGATCTTTTTATGTTCTGTTGTTCACTGGATTTTTTCACATTATAAGGGCCCATTCTTAATAAACCACTGGTAGATCACAGACAAGTGGTATTTAGCTTATGGTACTTTCACATTAGTTCCTTTAGGTTCACTGAGATACATACACAAGAATATCATGGAAGAACAGATAGGTACATTTAAGCATTACTTTTGCAATTATGCCCATACATAACTTAGCACGTTATGGCAAGGATTTCAAAGAAGAGTTGGTAACTTAATGCTCATCCTCCCTTAAGGATCAATGGGAATTAGACTCCAAAATCCCCTAAGCACAGATGAAAATTTCAGTTCTAACCAACACATTTGTAATCTCAGATCTAGAAAAGCATTCAAGCAGGGATCCCTACAGGTCTTTGGAGCCATTAGTTCCATGGAAATCAACGCAAACTTGCTGACTAAATACCTCATGCATTTGGGCTCTATGAAAGTACAGCTTTCAGCTTATTGGGTTTTCATTGACCCTGACAGACTTTATTTTTGTCCTTATAGCTGGGCAAATGGTTACGTTCTTTGCCCTAGACCAGTGTTTTTTTCTGTCCATTGCTTTTAGTTGCTTTTGAATTGTTCCCTGCTAGTTATCACCATCACTAATTCAAATATGGGTTGAAAAATATTTATAAAGAACTCCATCCATCATCAGAAAGACAGTTTCTAAAGGTAAGTCCACATGGTTTGCTGTGATACAAACCTAATAACTGGCTTTTCAACCTGCAATAAATATTCTTTTCCTTATCCTTTTCTGATTGTTCCATAATTAACACTAAGGACACACAGATTTAAGTCTCTGACAGATATTTATTTAAAATACCTTCTGCTGCATATATTAACATTTCTGTATCTACTTTTTTAAAGCAGCTTTGAGTTCTGCAATAAAATCAGATCCAGACTTTGGTTATGTTAATAGCCTTGCACGGCGGTAGTATAGATCAATTTGGAAAAAGAGATGAATCAGTCATCTGCAATATAATTGTATGTGTTTACACTGTAGAAATGTTTTTAGCATAAAAACACAATAGAAACATATGACTCACATTAATATCACTTAAGCTGGATAAATTCTGAAATGAAGTTTGGTGGAAAGGAGGATTTAATGCTCTCCACATACATGTGCTGATGGCATATATTTATGCATTAACTAAGTCTTTCTCCTGAGCCTCTGCAAAAAAGTAAAACTACAAATAACTGCTACCTATCCAACATCCTGGTCAGTGAATGCAGTTGTGCCACTCAAAAAGAAGGCCTAAGTGGCCATCCATGAGGTCAGCTTTATCACACTATCTGGCTGTCTAATGCATCTGTCTATTAAAATCCCAGAAACCAGCTGAAAGAATAGGATTTCCATTGTCCCCCTTCCCTTCCCTTCCCTTCCCTTCCCTTCCCTTCCCTTCCCTTCCCTTCCCTTCCCTTCCCTTCCCTTCCCTTCCCTTCCCTTCCCTTCCCTTCCCTTCCCTTCCCTTCCCTTCCCTTCCCTTCCCTTCCCTTCCCTTCCCTTCCCTTCCCTTCCCTTCCCTTCCCTTCCCTTCCCTTCCCTTCCCTTCCCTTCCCTTCCCTTCCCTTCCCTGACTGACACCACACCTTACAACTGTAATGTTAAGGATACCTGGCAAAGGTACTGGATGCAAACAGATCAGGAACTTCATCACTACTATTAATGTCAACTTTTTTGCAGTAATATTCCCCAGGCAGCTCTGATCACTTCAAGCTATGGCTGGTTGAGCAATCTGGGGTGCAGAAACCCCGCAGAGACAGCCACTGAGGTTGGCACCCATTGCATGCTCAGAGCTCAGGCAATAAAGGAAATGTGTAAATATTCACACTGTTAGCGCATGCTAAGGGGTGCGATGCTGACAGGCCCAAGGCAATGTAAACCCAGCTCATGAGTGGCAATGTGAGTCACTCCAGGCTAATGCTACCCAAAAGCTTTTGCTCCTGGACAGCGAATGGTATCAGGACAATGTCCGTATTCTTTATTTCGTATCTGCCACATGGTGAATCTGTTAGTGTGGCTGTAGGAGCCAAAATCACTTTGGAACATAGATGAAACAGAGATAATACAGGTTACTGATCTGTCAGGATGCACAAAACCCAATCCTGCTGATCCCGGTCATTCTGCTACTATCTGTAGTGTAGTTCACTGGAAACTTAGCAATGGGTTTTAACTGTCCTACATGACAGAATCTTCCTGAGCAAATGAGTCAGAAAGAAGTCATGGGTTAAAACCTTCTTTTGCCAGAAAAGTCTTTGTATATATCCTTTGTGCATGTATACATGTAGGTGCATCTAGAGTGGAAGAATCTATTATAGACACGTTCTAATGCTATGGTCATCACAACAATATCTGGGCACTTTCATATCAAGCCTTAAGATCCATGATTAAGATCTGCAATTTATAGTTCAACTTCTCCCAGGGAAGAATCAAGTGTGAAATACGCTGTATTGTTTTGAGAGGGTTTTATTTTCTTTGGGGTTTATTTCCAACATATATGCTGAGGTCTGACAAGATGAACACTGTTTTCAAAAATAGCAAAGTTGCAGATTGAGGAAATGATTTGTTTAGGGTATTCTCTATCAAAGAAGTGTCACAGATAGATGGGTTTTACTCAAATATTAGAGTTTGCAACCAGTTCTCTGATTTAGCTGGGTAATAAGTATATACTCAGGCAGCAAGACAGCTTGCTGTTGGCTATGTATATCATGCTCAAAAGTACAGAGGAATCCCAACAAAGCCACTTGTAATTTGCACTCACTAAATTGGATACAGATCCACCTTTTTTTCCAACAGTAGCCTAGAAATAACAAAGGTTTTGGGAAAAATGCCTAGTTTTGGTTGAACGTTTCTTCTCATTGGCTATCTGCCACCACAAACACAGAGGGGATATAATAACAGTCATTTGGAGTTCTGTAAACCTTGTCATCTGAGGACCTCAGAATGCTTTCCAAGTGTTAATTAAATCCTCACAACATCCACGTACCCATGCATAGCAGATTTCAGGTTGTTAGGCTCTCCCTGTGACCACAGCGGCTCACTAACTCTATTGCTCTTGGGAAACTTCAGACCCTTTCACACCAGAGACACGAGTTGTATCTCAGCCGCTGCACTGCCAACCCAAACACCGGCACTGTGGTTTCCACCTAACTCTTTCAAAAAAAAATTAAGAGAATTTTTCAGAGAAACTGAACCCCAGGACTTTAATTACAGTGGAGCTTTAAAACGTGTTAACCTGTTTTTTGGGGATAATGCTTTATTAGCAGCTTCAGAGATAGCAACTTTAAAAAGCACTCAGGTCAGTATAGAAAGAAATCGTTCCTTAGTTCTGAAAAAGCACACAATACCTCCCCATGTTGCTGACTCCAAGCAATAAAAAATCATGAGTTCACTCCAAAAAGTTCTTTTAATAGTCTTTTTGTCTGCAGGCTTTTTGCTCCCTGCCCAGTTCTTGAGACATCAGAGTTTTAAAGTTCTTTGGAGTGGGAAAAGATTTTTCTCACAACCATAAAGAAATGAAAACAGATATTCTTTTCAAGTCAGATGAGTCATTAAGCTAGAAAAAATCAAATATTGCAAGACCTGGTGTAAAACCATAAGAGTTAGCAGTGTCGTTTGTTTACCTCTTTAACATGGCATTATTTTCTCTTAATAATCAGTTCTGAAAAGACACTCAATCTCAAACTCTGTGTAGAAAGAGCTCTTTCTCTCTTATTGCACTCTAATAGGCAGCTTGCAATATGTCTCTGAATATATCTGGCGTGATGATATCAAACAAAATTCCATCTGAATGCTGTTTTCATTTTTTTCCCCTCCTATGCATATTTGTTTAATCTACTGAGTGCATGCAAATAAATTCTGCACTGATCTCTAGAGAGAGGCAAGAGTGAGAATGTGGTACAACACACGTGGAGCTTTGCCTCGTTACCTCCTGTTGGTGCAGTTCTGATTATCCTAGGTTCAAATCCCAGTAAGTCACCCACGGGGACAAGTATCACATGCAGATAACAGTAAATATTCTCCAGGCAGCCTTCTAGAAGTGTTTCTTTACCTTGAAATATCAATGTACGGTGCTTTATATCATCAGCTGCACTCTGGAAGGCCATTAACTCCTGTCTACCTTGTGATCACAGAGGAAACTGCACAATGCTCTTAGTGACTACCATATAGTGTAGATACACAAGGGGTAGCTTTAAAATGGATCGTTTGGATGCCATAACAGCCCTACCGTGATACCCTGGAGTTCGTTTGCCCTGCCAAGAGACCTCTTCAGGCCATATTGCACATGCAAATCATAACGATATTTCTTCTGTGTTCAGTAGAAGTCTGTGCAAACTAAACGTCGTCTGAAATGGTTAGCTAGTCCACTTTATAACTCAAGACATAACAAACTAGATTTCCAGAAATTGCTTCCTCTGACATTGTTATGATGAATATACTTCAGCAGTGCTACATACAGCACCTTTCTGGGTTTATAATTAGTCAGAAACCACTAAAAAATGTATTGTCTAGAAGCAAATATTACTTTCTTTGTATTGTCTCTTGATGATTGGCATGAAAGTTATGAAAGTCTCACTGGGTAACAAAACAGAATACCTAAATGTCTTGATTTGTTTTTAATGGCTACTATAATTTTCAGTTCATGACATGCTGTATATGTAATTATGGCAGAGAGAAAGCCTTCCAAACTATCTTAGATAAAGTTGCAAAGAATTTTAGTTGCAAATTTTTTCCCAAGGATGTTTTATTTGGAGATGAGATGTAAAATGCTCCTGTTCCGTGCATCTGTTACATCACATCTAACAAAATATTTGAGAGCCTTCCAACCCTATACGCAGTAATATTACTAACTTTTTCTGTATTTTTTGTGTTCAGTCCTCCCTCTGAATTAAAGGTATATGCTGTAGAGTGTTTTGCACTGTGCATGTACAGAAAATATGATTTATGTGACATATTTGTTAGAGGAGGCAAGTTCAAAGAAACATACACCACACATGGAATGATTTTTGCTCCTGTGGGACTGTGATTCAGATATCAGACAGTAACTGAAGCTCCATCAACTTCATGTAGCCACCAGGTCTAGCTTTTCAGACTTACTACATCAGTGGTACTTACTACGTCAGTCTTTCTTTTAGCATATTCTTTGTTGGTCACTGTATTTCAAATAATGTTCTTCAGAAAAACGAAGCAGCTCCTAATTTCTTCTCCTAAAGCAGCCCCAGATGTGCTTTCTATCATCCTTTTCCCTACCCAGTTTATGATAGGCCAAATGGTAAATCCTGTTTTTCCCTGTCACTTTGCAGTGCTCTGACCTCACCCTTCCTATTTCTGTTTCTCCTCCTGAACAGTCTTAAAGAGCTCCAAGACCCAGCTGCTAAAAACACCTACAATATTTCACACATCGTTATTCTCTAGGAACTATTTAATGCAAACACACTTATCTAGGTACTTACAAATGTCAGCGTAAATTCACCAAGCAGAAATTGTGTCAAAACAATCTAGATGCCACCCACTGGAATGGGAAGGTTTGGGGACAGAGGAGAAGCAGTTGAAAGTAGATCATTTGACTTTTTAGTACATTTTTTGACATTGCCTTATGTGATGTTCTCACAAGGAAAATCAGGAGAGGGACGGTGCAAAATCATTTGAGTAATTCATCAACAGTAGCTTGTTACCAAATTAGAGGGAGTTATCAAGCAGAGTTTCCAGGGAGTTCAGCTCTGCTTTATATTTTATTGAGAGTCTCCATTAAAACCTCAACAAGGGGGTAAAGACTATACTCACTAAAACTGCAGATGACACAAATCCCAGAGGGACAGAAGCCACTGAAGGACAATATAATTCCCATAAAAATCTCAATTGCAGTTCTTTGGCCGGTTTGAGATCTTCTGGAAAGATCCCAAAGGATAGTGATGCTAATGTCTAAATTTATTAGGGTTTATTTAACCTAAAGCCAAGAATTCTAAAGGGGATATGATAAGTGTTAAAGATATGAAAGGCTCTTAGAAGTAGAAGCTGATGCAAACAACAGAACAAGGTATCTCAGGCTTACACTATGACAAAAAGAAAGATTCAGATTAGACATTAGAAGCAGTTTCTAACAATGAAGACAGTAAAACTCTGGAATAAATTGAGAAGGAAGCGGGCAGAGTCCCCACCAGATTAGACAAGTATCTACCAGAAAATTATGTAAGGTAAAGCTGGTCCCAACTCAGAGAAAAGACTTTTTCCACCCACTTTTATGTTTCATTGTCTCCAGCACCGTAGAGTTTGAGTGCCTACAAATCACTACTTCATTTGTCCTCACAGCAAGGCCATTAGGTAGGGAAATAAATATTATTATTTAATTTTTGAAATGAAATTAATGAAAAGAAATTAAATATGCCTTTAGCAAAGGCACAAAAAAAGATGCTAAGGATCAGATCCAAAAGGTACTCAGGAATCCCACACCCATTGATGTGCTGATGATCCCCTGTAAGTCTAGATCAGTACTAGAAACTTACTTAAGCCTCTTTTGTTCATTATAGCACCTGAACTGCATCATTGTCCTTTGTTCCATTTCATGTCCCAAGAGAAAAAAAGAGGCAACTCCGCTTCTCCTAACCTATCACACAAGCATGCAGGCTAGAAACACTGTGTATAAAATAATGGAACTACTAAGTACAGTCTATAAACCAATAGTTGTCTCTTGGCAACTTTACAGCGCATTTCAACTTTGTTCATAATTTAAAAGGTGACATCTGTATCGTGACTGCTCTCCTTTCAAAGTCTTGTTTCTCATGAAAAGTGGGATAAGATGCCTTTGAAGCTAACAGCCATCAGGATATTACATTAATGTTATATTGACTCAGCCCTTCATCCTTCCAAGGTGTATAACTCGAGTTCCATGCAGGCAGGTATGTGATGAGACCTTTCGAAAGAGATATTGCTCATTATCATCACTATTACTTTATGTGTCCCAGAAAGGCATCATTGTGGGACATAGTAAGTAAAGCACAGAAATGTGAGACTTGGGAGATCAGACTGATGTTCCTGTCATGACCTTGGACATGTAATTTCCCCTTCCTGTGCCTCAGTTTCTGCTTTTATAAATTGAAATAATGACACTTTGCAGACTGCATTAATATCTGGAGTTGAAAAGCATTGCCTGAGAGAGAGCTATTGTTATTATCTTTATCAGTGTTCTACTTGGGCAAAACATTTTCCACCCCTAACTGCCAAGAGCTTGCAGCTTAAAACAGGTAGACAGTAGAGGTAGGAAACAGAAAGCTTTATCCTCATTCTAGAGAAAGAGAGACACACAAATCAAGCACATTTCCTTTGGTCACAATGGAAATTTGTAGCTAAACCAGGGATCCAATTTGCAAGTCAGTGCCTTAAGCACAGGCTTTTCCAGGTGTTCTCCCTGGACATTAAAGATTTAGTGGGAGTTTTCATGAGAGAGTGGATTTGTGCCAATATCCATGGCTAGGATTTTTCCCTTCCTCTCAAGTTATGCAGAAAACTGTTTGCTGATAGTTTGCTGGCCTGTCTATGGTCACCCCAGAGGTGACCATATAGCAGTAAAGCTGCACAGATTGTAAATTATACAGATCCTTTCATCCTATGAAACAGCAATCAAAATCTTACACAGATTTTCCAGTCATTTATTTGAATGGAAGGTGCAGCAGAAGGAAACTCAATACTTGCTGCAAGGTGCCAAGGGTTTGGAAAAGTCCCAGGGACAAACCAAGTCCATTCAGAGGAGAAGGATGAATCAAATTTTGAAACTGGGACAATGGACTGGGGCATAAATCCTCCCTGCTCTGCACAGCAGCTTACTTTCATTGTCACTCTCTGCACAGAGACCAAGGGGCAAATCTGGCATAATGTAGTAATTGAACATTTAACTGCTGTTACCACATTACACACCAGATGAAACCTTTCCTCTTGGTTACTCTTTCTTCTCACCATCCCTTTCTCTTTACTTCCCTTTTTTCTGAATTTCTTTTCCTCAATATTTCATGCCCTGGTGCTACTCTCCCTTTGCAACTTAGTGGGTTTCATTATTACTGTCAAGCCCCATTCCATTCATTGAAATGATCAGTGTCTAAATAATATCATTGATACTGATTTATCAATATAGGTACTTCACTTCCACAGATAAAGCAAAGATTGTGGTGCTCAGATTTCTGGTTCATTGTTTCAGGCTGTTGATACATATGAAGTGCAACAGACTAAATATCATATAGAATCATAGAATTCTTTAGATTGGAAAAGACCTTTAAGATCATCAAGTCCAACCGCTAACCTAGCACTGCCAAGTCCACCACTAAACCATGTCCCTAAGCACCACATCTACACATCTTTTAAATATCTCCAGGGATGGGGACTCAACCACTTCCCTGGGCAGCCTGTTCCAGTGCTCTAGACCCTTCACCAGCTTCGTTGCTCTTCTCTGGACATGCTCCAGCACCTCGATGTCCTTCTTGAAGTGAGGGGACCAAAACTGAACACAGTACTCAAGGTGTGGCCTCACCAGTGCCAAGTAAAAGGGGACAATCACCTCCCTTGTCCTGCTGGTCAAACTATTTCTGATGCAAGCCAGGATGCTATTGGCCACCTTGGCCACCTGAGCACACTGCTGGCTCATGTTCAGGCGGCTGTTGACCAACACCACTGGGTCCTTTTCCACAAGGCACCTCTCCAGCCACTCCTCCCCCAGCCTGTAGCGTCACATGGGGTTGTTGTGACCCAAGTGCAGGACCCGGCACTGGGCCTTGTTGAACCTCATACAGTTGGCCTCAGCCCATTGATCAAGCCTGTCCAGATCCCTCTGTAGAGCCTTCCTACCCTCCAGTAGATCAACACTCCCACCCAACTTGGTGTCGTCTGCAAACTTACTGAGGGTGCACTCCATCCCCTCATCCAGATCATCAGTGAAGATATTGAACTGAGCCCTGGGGAGCACCACTTGTGATCAGAAGCCAACTGGATTTAACTCCATTCACCACAACTCCTTGGGCCCAGCCATCCAGCCAGTTTTTTTAACCAACAAAGAGTATATTCGTCCAAGCCACGAGCAGCCAGTTTCTCCAGGAGAATGCTGTGGGAAACTTTGCCAAAGGCTCTACTAAAGTCTAGGTAGACAACACCCACATATATTTGCTTTGTATGGAAGGCCACCTTCTTCTTTGAATGCTTATATCTTGGCCATAGTTTATCCATATAAACATAATATGCCACTGGATCTAGGCTAGGAACTTCAGGTGGGATCACCTGTGTTCACAAAATATTTTATGAATGTTCTTACTAGAAGAATTAAATTTTGAATAGCATTTTCTGTGCATCTAATCCATTAAAGGTTTTCTATCCCATCTCCCATAGTAGTCAAAGTCTAGGTACTCAGCGTAATCTATTTCTACTATTCAAGAATCAACGTCAAAAAATGACACCAGTGACTTTCTGGGCTGCATTAAGCACTGTCCAGCTCTGGGTTCCCCAGTAGTATGTCGCAGAGGTGGACATACTGGAGTGAATCCAACAACGGGCCGTGAAGATGATGAAGGGACTGGAACATCTCTCATATGAGGAGAGGCTGAGAGAGCTGGGACTGTTCAGCCTGGAGAAGGCTCAAGGAGATCTTATCAGTGTGTATGAATACCTGCTGATGGGCAGTAAAGAAAAGAGGACCAGGTTCTTCTCAGTGGTGCCCAGTGATAGGAAAAGAGGGAATAGGCACGAAATGAAATACACAAATTCTCTTTAACCATAAAAAAAAAAACTTTTTTAATGTGAGAGTGACTGAGTGCTGGAACAGGCTGCCCAGAGATCCTTGGAGATATTCAAAACCCAAGTGGACATGGCCCTGGGCAACCAACCTGCTGTAGGTGGCCCTGCTTCAAACAGGAAAGTTGGATTAGACAATCTCCAGAGGTCCTTTACAACTTCGGCCGTCCTTTGATCCTATGTTTCTGTGAAATAAAATATTTTAGTGTAGGGGAAAATCAAATTTAATTTAACTGTCTCCCCTGGGAACCACAGTATATTACCATATCATACAGGAATAGAGGGGAAATAAAGACTTGCAAGTTCTGAACACCATATGAAACTAATACCATGGAAACAGTGGTCTGAAGGGTGCATCCAGAGCAACTGAGTTCAGTCCCTTGCTTGTCATCATAACAGATAATCCCTGTTCTAAACGTTATTATAAATTAGGTCCAGGCACACCTGGGAAGACCAGGTATTTCCAAACTGAAAAAGGGAACCTAATAGGGACACTTGCAGAGAGATCAGCCACACTCCCCATGCTCCAACACGTCGCTGAAGGAGGATGACCTGCCTTGTATGGTGTGGCTGGAACATGGAAAGATGAAACCCATGTCAGAGTTTGAGACTTTGTATTAATATGGCGTAAAATAAAGGAAGCTGGAGAGCTGAGAGAAGGAGTACTAGGTGCAAAGCCTTTCTTTTCATGGTGGGTGGGACTAGTTTTGAGGCTAGCTGACTAAAACATGTATTGTCGTTTTACTGTTAAATGCTGTGTGGACATCCAGTATAAATATAAGTAACGCCTTTTAAGTCCATTAAAAACAAAAAACAAAAAACCAAACCAAAACAACAACAACACCCACCCCCCCAAAAAAAACAAACAAACAAACAAACAAAAAACCCCTTTGTTTTTGCACAGTTGCACAAAGAACAGAAAGGAGTACAGTATTTATGGGCTGTTAATAACACCATGTTGCAATTTAGGCTTCCTTTACAAAATAGTGCCCTGTACCTACTATCTCATGATAAATAGAAGCTGTATCGCATGAGACTTGTGAACAATGGGTGAAATGGATATTAGAAAAATCTCATTTATCTTCTGCTTTATTTCTTGATAGAGGTCCTTGTCATCATGGCTATTATGTGACTAGCCCTAGAAAGGCCACCTCATTAGTTTTCTTTATCAAGATAGCAAGGTCTCCTTTAAAGGGACAGCACTTAGATTTTAGTTTCAAATAGGAAACAGATTTCATTGTGTGAATGTGTTTCTACCTCTGTTTTCACTGCCTAAATGTGTAGGTTATTTCCATAGCTGTCAAGCAGATGAAATTAACAGCCCTGTGATGAGGAAGGTGCCTCTGGAACAGAAATATAAAAATGGAATTTTATGAGCAGATTGCTTGTATTTACCTCATGCATTTCTTTAATGCATGTGGCATTTCTTTAATAAAAAAACACACACCAAGGGGAAAAAAAATGAAAGCAACTTTCTGTAAATTCTGTAGATCTATTTTCCCCTTTGTCTCTTCCACTGACAAATACATCTTCCTCTTGTATGACAACCACTTTGAAAATTTTCCTCTATTGCCACCAAAGCAACCATGTGAGTGTCAACAAATCAGTAATGATTTAGAATATGTCAAAGGAAATTCAACATTTTTGTCTCTTTTCAAAAATCTTAATGACAGGCAGATAAAGTTGGACAACACCATCTCTATCGGTTTTCTGTAAGTTTTGATGGGTATTTTTCATAGAATGAAAGAGCTTGCTTCCCTTCTGCAGCAGGCAAAGCAGCAGAAGAGTAGCTGCAAAATCTGATAGTTGTATTAGGCTTGTCCAGCTTTCTGCATAATTAAGACTGTTTTGGCTTTGGTCATATAAAAGATCAATGATTACAAAATACTATTGTTTTTTTCTTTGTTCTGAGTTATGATATAATAGTAATTAACTCTCAGAATACACTGCTAGCTTTAAATAGGTGATTCATTTGATAACTCACTAGAGAAGAGCCTTAGAGGTAAGAGGACACTGAATGGATCTGAACAATACTATTACCTTACTGTATAAATCACTGTGACTTATTTCACTGCTTTTTAAATTAAGATAAAATATTAAAATGAAAAAGAATTGCATTGATACAACATTAAAGTTAGGAATTTTAAGGCATAAGATCACAAAATGAAAAAGCTAAGGCTCTTTTAGTAGTAATCCTGATATGTGTGTGCTTGCAATGAGTGTTTTCAACAGGTGTGTGTTTTCAATGGTAACTGGCAAGATAAATACTATATCCGAATACATTGAAAATATCCTAAAAATAATGGGCCAACTACATTTGCTAGGAATAGATTAGGTACATGGAGTTTGAAATTCCCGTTTGTCTTGTATTTACAGTTTTGAATATGAAAGAAAGAAATGACAGTGTGGGTTTTTCCCTGAAGTTGTTGCATTCCCTACTGCAAACCGTCTGGGAGTAGTTTCTCCATGTGTCATGTCCACTAAAGAAATGAAGCAGTCATGTTCCAGAAGCTCACTATGAAAGTACCATCAAGAAAGCACAGGAACAGCTTGCACTTCAAAGAATTTCCAAGTTCGGTGTTAGAGTTAACAGATGCAGAAAGAGTTCAGAGAAAGAAGATAAAATAGATCACCATGGTGGAGGGATATTCATTGACACTATGAGTCTGTCCTGCTTTGAATGAAACATCCCTTAGGCAAGGTAGCTGCAGACTCATTGATTAACCCACCAGTGCAGAGTTCCTTGTTGTGTTGCTTATGTCTGAAGTGAACTTGTGCTCCTTTAATGCCAGTTTTGTTACTCCCCTGCTATCAGTGATTGGCAGACCTGTTCAGGAGCCTGCTTGACAGAGTCCCTTGGGAGGCAGTCCTGAAGGGCAAAGGAGTCCAGGAAGGCTGGACGTTCTTCAAGAAAGAAAACTTAAAGGCGCAGGAGCAGGCCATCCCCACGTGCGGAAATACGAGCCGGCAGGGGCAAAGACCGGCCTGGCTGAACAGAGAGCTGTGGCTGGAACTCAGGAATAAAAGGAGAGTTTACAACCTTTGGAAGAAGGGGCAGGCAACTCAGGAGAACTACAAGAATGTTGTGAGGTTATGCAGGGAGAGGATTAGAAGGGCCAAAGCCCATCTGGAACTTAAACTGGCTAGCGCTGCAAAAGACAACAAAAATGTTTCTACAAATACATTAGCAACAAAGGAGAGCTAAGGAGATTCTCCATCATTTATTGGATGCTGGGGGAAACATAGTGACAGAGGACAAGGAAAAGGCTGAGGTACTTAATGCAGCCTTTGCCTCAGTCTTTAATAGTCGGATCAGTTGTTCTCAGGGTACCCAGCCCCCTGAGCTGGAAGACAGGGATGGGGAGCAGAATGAAGCCCCATAATCCAAGGGGAAATGGTTACTGACCTGCTGCACCACTTACTTACACACACACAAGTCTATAAGGCCAGATGGGATCCACCCAAGGGTACTGAAGGAGCTGGTGGAGGTGCTCACCAAGACACTCTCCATCATCTGTCAGAAGTCCTGGCTAACCAGGGAGGTTCCAGTTGACTGGAAGTTAGCAAATGTGATGCCCATCTACAAAAAGGGCCAGAAGGAGGATACAGGAACCTACAGAAACTCGGTGCCAGGGAAGGTTATGGAGCAGATCATCCTGAGTGCCATCATGTGGCACGTACAGGACAACAGGGTGATCTTGCCAAGTCAGCATGGGTATATGAAAGGGAGGTCCTGCTTCACTAACCTGATCTCCTTCTCTGACAAGGTGACCCACTTAATGGATGAGGGAAAGGCTGTGGATGTTGTCTACCTGGACTTTAGTAAGGCCTTTGACAGCGTTTTCCACAGCATTTTCCTGGAGAAGATGGCTGCTCATGCCTTGAATGAATATACTCTTCGCTGAGTAAAAAAACTGGCTGGGTGGCCAGGCCTAGAGAGTTGTGGTGAATGGAGTCAAATCCAGTTGGTGGCTGGTCACAAGTGGTGCTCCCCAGGACTCAGTATTGGGGCAGTTCTGTTTAATATCTCTATCAACGATCTGGATGAGGGGATGGAGTGCACCCTCAGTAAGTTTGCAGGTGACACCAAGTTGGGTGGAAGTGTAGATCTGCTGGAGGGTAGGAAGGCTCTACAGAGGGATCTGGACAGGCTTGATCAATGGGCTGAGGCCAACTGTATGAGGTTCAACAAGGCCCAGTGCCGGGTCCTGCACTTGGGTCACAACAACCCCATGCGATGCTACAGGCTGGGGGAGGAGTGGCTGGAGAGGTGCCTTGTGGAAAAGGACCCAGTGGTGTTGGTCAACAGCCGCCTGAACATGAGCCAGCAGTGTGCTCAGGTGGCCAATAGCATCCTGGCTTGCATCAGAAATAGTTTGACCAGCAGGACAAGGGAGGTGATTGTCCCCTTTTACTCGGCATTGGTGAGGCCACACCTTGAGTACTGTGTTCAGTTTTGGTCCCCTCACTACAAGAAGGACATCGAGGTGCTGGAGCATGTCCAGAGAAGACCAACAAAGTTGGGGAAAGGTCTAGAGAACAAGTCTTATGAGGAGCGGCTGAGGAAGCTGGGGTTGTTTAGTTTGGAGAAGAGGAGGTTGAGGGGAGACTTTATTGCCCTCTACGACTACCTGAAAGGAGGTTGTAGCGAGGTGGGGGTCGGTCTCATCTCCCAAGTAACAAGTGATAGGATGAGAGGAAATGGCCTCAAGTTGCCCCAGGGGAAGTTTAGGTTGGATATTAGGAAAAACTTCTTCACCAAAAGGGTAGTCAGGCACTGGAACAGGCTTCCCAGGGCAGTGGTTGAGGGTCCATCCCTGGAGGTATTTAAAAGGCATGGAGATGTGGTGCTTGAGGACATGGTTTAGTGGTGGACTTGGCAGTGTTAGGTTAACAGTTGGACTTGATGATCTTAAAGGTCTTTTCCAACCTAAACGATTCTATGATTTTCTTTTTGGAATTTCGTCAGTGCTTAGGAAATAAAGGAGACTGAGATAGGAGTGGAAAATGAAGATTTCCTAGCACTTCCTTTCTCAGTTTGTTCCTACCTTTGTAATCATACAGATGTTTTCTCTAGGAGCTCCTTTTACTTTAGGGTCCTTGAAAGTCACATTCGTATTCCATTGGAGCACAATTGTTCCGCTCTTGAGTAAGTTTTGTGCCAGAAAAAACTCCGTCACATCACTAATACATATCACATTGGTTACTATGTTGTGTAGGTCAGCATGTTGTTAGTAACAGATGCATATGAACTGAAGAAATCAAGGAAGCACCTGAACTTACAATCATTTTTGCTTCCTAATGGAAATAGCCTGTCAGGGCTCTGAACACTAGTGCTCAGGCCAAAGACACAACAGTAGAAAAAGAAGACAGCTAGTGCAAGCCTGTAGGAGCTTAGTCTAAATAGAAAAAGCAAAGTGGGAAAAAAAGCTGGGGAAATGGAATACAGACGTGGAAAGATGAGGAGAATAGCCTAACGAGCACAGAGTGCATCTAGATGATAACAAAGCTGGAAACAGAATCAGCTCCACAGACGCCTGGTTCAGGGCATGATCTAGCAGGTTTAGTGGGTGGCCATAGTGAGAACATATCCAATTTGTTGATTGACAAGCCAGTCTAGAATGAAAAAAAAAAAAAAAAAATTTCTGGGTTTAAAAGCCACTTGTTTGAAATAATAATGTCCTTGGAGGCACAGAGAATATTTTGAATGTCATTGGCACCTGCTATTGCATATATTGATCGTCCCCATGGTCTGGACAACCACCACACAGAGCTAGACCAACCAGTATAAATACCATAGGCACCCGTTACATAACAAATCTTTATCTATTTACCTTCAGAAAATTAGATTGATCTGCTCTGAACTCTGGTCTTTTCACAATCATAAGTATTATTGTTTCCCATTCATAGCAACTGCAGAAATAGCAGGGGTACTGCTGATGGAAAGACCGTGACCTTACTTATTACACCACCTGTGTACTCTTGAGAACCCTATAATTGAAACATTACATGTTGACTCACCTTTTTCTTATGATGTATTGTAACTTCTCAAGGCTAGAGTTTTCAATCATGAATTTTCAGAGTTATATCAGTGAAACAGATTTTAAACCTATTCTACTCTGAGAAAAGCTGGTCCTCCTCTACAAACTCTCTGTCTTTCCCAGTTATTTTATTTCATTAAAACGAATGTTCTAAACAATTCCTTTTTCTCATATAGTCCAGTTTATTCTTGAATAACATTTTACTATAAGGTTTTCTGTTAACCAGGAAGGATTCAAAAGTACAGTCGGGCCATTCAGAACTCTAGCATATCAGCACTGCACACCCTCTTTCCCCCTCAAAGACCCCTATACCTTTCTTACACCGCATATACATATAAAAATATCCTCCTGCTACTACTGCATCTCAAAAATGTTCTCCCCTTTGTTCCACTTGTCTCCTGCAAAACCTCTCATGTAGATGCTACCTTCAGCTCCTCTCTGCTACTATTCCCCAAAACAGGGAACCAGGAAAGTGTCTAAGATGTACTCATCTGTCAGTGGACATACTACACTTTTAGAGGCAGCCTGTGCCATATTTCTTCCCAGGAGATACCTCCTGATGGGAAGCAGTCAGACCATCTGCAGATCATCGTCCAGGACATTTACCTCCTGATTTATTATGAATCGTGCATTGGCCTAATAAACCTATTAGTACTGTGGAGCAAAATTACTATGGAGACCAAATAAGTTTCTAGATTGACTAACATGCTTGCCTAAATAGCTTTTGAGGTCTGATGCTTGTTCTGTCAGATGCTTGAAGGATGTTAATAGCCAGAAGACATTTCTCCCAATGAACTCCATGAATATTGCTCATCTACCAGGGCTTGCTGCAACCTCATGCACCAGCTGAGAGATGAAGGAGCACAGAGTATGGTTCATCTATCTATGGCAGCTTTCCACTCCCATGGGGGAAATCGGCTCTCTTTGCTAACAGAAAGCTCAGTGATTAATGCATTTTAGCCCATAGTCCCTACAACACT
The DNA here is from genome assembly GCF_047370975.1 of Nipponia nippon. Classification (NCBI taxonomy): domain Eukaryota; kingdom Metazoa; phylum Chordata; class Aves; order Pelecaniformes; family Threskiornithidae; genus Nipponia; species Nipponia nippon. The sequence goes on from NW_028262347.1 coordinate 6,611,396, forward strand.
AGCCAAAAAGTGGGAGGGACTTTTAAGGACAACTGTTTCCCTAGCTGTGGGAAATGTATTCCCTCTAAACTAATATATAAAATAATCTTAATGATAACCAAGCAATGCTTTGGAGCTTCTGATCACCCTGGCTATTTTTTTGTTCCATATGTCATCACTTTATGCTAGTTAATTACCAGTTAAAAACCCTGCTGAAAAGCATGTCACCTCCTGTAGGAATAGTTGGGGAGAATATGTTACAAGAAGTTACAGGGAAAGCTACTTATAGGTGAGAAAACACATCTGAAATATTCTCAGATTTTTGAAAGCTTGCTGGCTGGATAACTGGAGATCTGATTACAAAAGAAAAGTGAATCATTGATAATTAACTGTCTGGAAGTATTGATGTTTCTAGCCTGATATTATTTATGTCCTGTCCACCCTTACACGCAATCTCCCCATTGCAAGTAGTAGTACCTTCTGGATATTTTAGGGTTCAGTATTGTGGAAGGTTTCCAGAGACTTTCCAAAGACTTTTCAAGAGAACACTAGTTAATATAAAGTCCTGTGGAAGAATTGAACCCGATTCTTGGCCCTGACAATTGTCTGATGGATAAATGGGCACAAGTTCTACTTCCTTGCATATAGTTAGAAACTTGGCATCTACCAATTCCACAGTGAGTTAGATGCCTGAATAAATTCAAGGATCCCAGTCCAGATCTCCTTATGACACATGGGATACTGTTAAGGATCTCAAACAGTTTGAAATCTATTAAGGTAGTAGTAAGGAATTATTATTGACAACAGTTTTGAGTGAAAATAATTAATCCCCTTAATTCTTTGAAAAAATCTCTTATTTTTGATAAGGCACATGTCATTGCTCACCTAAAATTCCTGGCATTGTTTCCAACTTCTTTCCTCTTAATAAAAAGATGTTCCAGAACACTGCTTCCATATTTTACATGTTTTAAATAATGAATGTCTTCTGAAAGGATGCATGAAAATTATGCTTGGCTTTGGTTACTAGAGAAGTTAACATAAGCTACTTAGATTACTATTATAAAAATGTTATTCAAATGTTTTTACTAATGTAAGTCTATATTGAGAGCTTGATCATGAATGGCTTTTGTTCTTCAAGTTCTTCTTGACCTGCATAATCCTTTGGTTTAAATCCTTGAGGGAAAATAAAAGCGCATTAAAGAAATCATGCCCTGTATACAAATAATTTTTCATTATTTGCATAACGAAGGAGTAGTCTTCCTATTATGCATTGCTTTCTTCTTTCACTGAAATATTTCTTCACATCCAAAAAATATATAGCCTTGAATAACAAAGGTCTAAAGTTTGACAATGTGTTAAAATACTTTCACTGCAGTAATTTAAAATAGGCTGTACCAATTGCTACTTTTTCTGTCAACCAGAAGATTACAAAAGATTTGCAAAGGGAAAAAATACACCCAGTCATTTTTGCTGGCCTATGTACAATTTCCTAACTGCTTTCTACTTTAAAAAAAGAAGGAAGGAAGGAAAAAAAAAAAAAAAAAAAAAAAAACACAACAGAGAAGGAATAAGGGCGGTCTCAGAAGGTATCAGAGAAATCCACTTTCTACTGAAGAGACAGCAAGGAGTTTCCAGTTCTGAATAATGCCCTGCTACCAAAGTAGCAAAACCGGACTGAGGAAAGGGAGGAGACATTTAGCATGTTCACAGTGCCATGAAAATGCAAATGTAACACATCCTGCCACAGTGTGGCTCCTTTGCTTCTCTAGAGTTTAACCCGCATAACACTGTTGGTGAATATACTGCTGTTATTGATGAAGTTAATGGTTCTGGTATTATTAGTTAATCAGTAGAGATTCCCATTTTCAGATATCCTAGTATTCATTCTCATAGATGATTATCCTCAGGAGTATTGTAACCGTTAGTAGTCATCAGCTGATGGTAATTATGGAAGAAAAATATTTCAGATGAAAGAGAGATGGAGATTGACTGGATTGAGCAAGGTCACTGAAGTGATTTGGGGATTACTTTACCAGTCCTATTCCCATCTCGCCCCCAAAACATATTCATCTGCATGGTGTATTCTTCCCTTGAAGACACAAGCCACAAATGTTACTGTACTTCTCCTTTACTGTGGAGTGCGGTAAAGTACTGCCACCCTCTGGTGGAATATACATGGACCAAGCAATTTTTCCAGATCCCCATGTCTATTTAGAAAGAACAGCATGGATTGCGTCATGTTTTCTTGTCAGATATGGTTATGACTTTTTGCACCACTTCTAAACCCCACTGGAGAACAACTAAAAGCAGAAAGAGACACAAGTTCAGCTACTGTCCTTTCTTTATATGAACCAAGGTCTACTTGGTATTACTCAGGTTATAAGCCAGCATTTCCTGCTTTGTTACAGTGGAATCAAAGTCTTTCGAGTTACAAAAGCAAATAAAGGGTGTGATGAGGTGGGCAGGGATAAATTATTTAAACAAGATCAAGAAATCAACAACTTTGCTTATATGTTTGTTCTAAAGAGGTACAATAAGCCCCATGTTTTTTTAAATGCAAGTGATGAAACTGGGCACCTCCATTTCTGCTTGTTCAGTTTCATGGCTTAAATGCAGATAAATAATGCTCAGTCCTCTCTGAGTACCAGACTTCTCCAAAATATTTAAATCCAATACCAACAGGCTGAAAACCACCAATCCTCTCTGAAAGCTTAGGTTTATTTTTCCATCATCACTAATGCGCAGGATGAGTTCAGTTTCTAAAAAAAAAATTTGAGCTATTAAGATCAAATTCTGACCATATGGGAGTTACAAGAAGGTCTCAGCGCAGGAATATTCCATCATGTTAATTGATTACTGCAATATGTTGCACATGAGGAGAAAGAAGGAAAAAGAATGTTATGAAGATGTTCCAGCAGGTCCCATCTTTGAGTAATGCAGATCACTGAGGATTTATTGCCCAAGAATTTACTGCTTTTATACACATTGGGCTCTGATTTAAGGATCTGATCCAGATTCTTGAAAAAATGGTAGACAAAACCTTGACTGTACTTGAGCTATGTTCCTTACAAAATGAAGTTAACTATTATGTAAGACAATCAGATCTTTGCACCTAGCAGTCCATAGCTGTTGTACAACACTGACTTAAATGGTAGTCTGACATGCACTATGATAGATTCATGATCTTAGTCTATGTATGACCACCTATGATGTTTTTACTGATAATATTTGATAACTTGGATTTATATTAAGTAGGCAAAAATAAAAAGCATTAGTTTGGGTAATCACCTACTCATAAAATGTTGATCACATTTATTTCTAATCCAGGCTGCATTCATTATTATTTCTGTCCAAAAATGCCTTAATTCTCTGTGTTTGAACCTTAGCTATATGCAGCAATACCCCAAAATGGTGGCAACTATAGTGTAAGCAAGGAAAAAATCATGACAGTTTAGGAGGGAAAGTGTAGCATAAGGGAAAGTTGGGTTAACATTAAAGCTCAGTATTTCATTGTCTTCACTAATAATTTGGAATTTAAAATCAATTCAAATTACTAACACAAGACAGGTTTCAATAAAATCATGGTGACTGGACTTATGAGCCATCTGTGCCATATACTGAAGCTTAACTGCATTACTGTGGTCAAAGTACTGAATTAAAGGGAGTCAGGAGGGGGACAAGGGAGAAGAGACAAGAGGTATAGCCTCTAAAACCTCTATAAATCTAACCTCCCTCCTTCCTACTGCCATCATTAGATTCCTACTCTGCCACTGAATAGTCTCAGGTAGGGCTTTAGCATTTGACAAATGAAGGCAATTTGAGGATTTTATACTTGTGGATACATTGTAGGACTTACTGTGTGACTTAAAAGCATTTTTCTTGTAAATCAAATATTACCTTGGAAAATAACAATACTGGCAAATGAAACCAGTGAGGTGCCACTCAGGACTACAGTCCTGCTTTAATCATGTTGTTCTTTGAGAATTTAAAGCTTTTAATCATGCCAGGCTGCCACGTTTTGGGTTAAAATTCACAGGAATTTACAGATATTATTTTGGCCACTGGAGAGCTCACTTACTAATACAACAGGGACTCTATTGAAGTCATGGAAATTTTTTGCATTATTATTTTTTGAATGCGCTACAATGACTGCAACGTTCAAACCTACCTGAGTTCATACGTGACAAAATTAACGAAAAATAGGCTTAATTTGCAATGATTTTGCCTCTTTTGTTCTTTTGTATTTTGTCTGTGTGTTATGCATTAGCAACTGATTCAGTGAAAAAACAGCATATTTTGATTGCTTCATATCTTCATAGCAATAGCCTGTGTTGACTTTTGTGCTCTAACATTGAATTAATAAATATATAAATGAATTCTTACATCTATGCTGTTTTCAGTATCTAGTCAAGGCCAATGTGGTCTTACGATAGGATAGGCCAACGATTAACTGCTTAGAGTTTCATTCAATAAGGCAATTCTTTATCTTTCACATGAATTATCAAGTAACCACCTATGAGATACCAGTCCAAAATACAAAGCCAAAGCCATTAGAAACCAGTCTTGGTTTTTTTCCTCCTAGGTTTAAGGACAAACCTAAGGGCTGGCAGCAAACATCAAGAGCAATTCCTATTTCCCTTCCCTTCTCTGCATGCATGCAGTTATATAGCATTGAGAAGGTTCAGAAAACAATAGGGGCAGACAATATATATAGCGTACCGTTATAGATATATAACCAAACAAAATTAGAAAATGGTACCAACTCGTTGCTACTGCAAATAAACACTGGAAAGACGTGCTTTAGTTTTACAAGCATGTAAGTCTGATTTTATGGAACACACTGCATGAAAGTCTAAGCCTTTTGAATATATCTTCAACAGTAATATTCCTCCTGTTGACAAATCTTTTAACCACCTTATGCAAGCATCACTTCATGCAAATCAGATTTTCAGAGGTGCCATGTGAGAACACACGCTTTAGATCCAAATCCACCAGAATACCAGGGATAAAAGTATGTTGCCGAGTCATGGGAAGATCCGAACAGTTTTTAAAAAGCAGTCTTTCTAGAATGTAGATTCATTTCTTCATAACACCATTTTCCAGACAGATTTATTTCTGAGTATCAAGTTTTGAGTTCATCTTACTTTGTATTTCCTAACCCAAGACTGTCAGCCAGATATTTGAAAAGCCATCTATTTGTCAGGCATTTAAACTAACCTATTCATGGATATGCATGGCTTGCAAACCTACTTCCATATACCAATCTTAATGAGGTTTTTGCTCTTCAGCCTTCTAGTTATGGGCAAAACAATCTGGGTTTGTGACTCCAGTGTGTATGCTTCGAATGTGAAATAGACTTGCATGTTTCTGTCTCTCACTTTTGTATCTGGGTGACAATTTATTTTATGCACAGAGCAACACAGTTTTAAATCAGTAATAAAAACACTTTAATCCTACTTAATTTTCTGGATTTCATCTATTTTCGGTTGTGTAAAAGCATAGAAAATTTACTGAAGTGTCAGTCTAGAAAACAGTTCTCAAAAAAACCCTATATAACTGTTAACAGCAATTGTGTCCAAAATATACGCCATTAAATATGGTGCAGAGGATGTATAAGCCATTTCCAGTGCAAGAACAATGCCAAACAGCACAATAGATTTTATATTTCTCTCAAGGTGCTGAAATTGTTAAATAACAAAATTCAGTTAGTTAAGTAAAGTATAAAGGACTGTATCACCATGATTCCAGTCATTTAACCTTTAACAGCTATGAATTATTAGCACTATGAAGTTGCTTATGGATAGCCTAAGAACTCATCTTCAAACTCCCTAAGTGCTTGCTATGGACATGCTTACTTGACTGCCAGTGCCTGAACAACTGCATTCAGCTGTCGTACTTCTTGCCAGCTGACCCATGGTATCTGACCTTCTGCATGCTCCACTCTTATCCCATTAATAAAACAAGGCAAATAGTCTTAAATCACCATTGTGTTAGTTTAACACATTTTAATTTGCATTTACAAGAGGTGATGAATGCACTTAGAGTCAAATTCAGTAGAAGTTTATAAAAGAACCACCATTTACAGTGAGCAACAACATGTAAGCACTGGACTATATGACTTCCAGAGGTCCCTTCCACCCTCATGTTTTCTCTAGGATTCTAAGAATTATGTAATTTAGTAACTAAACTGCATCAAAGATTTGCAAACAATGAACTCCGATAGCCAAGAAAAGTAACCAGAACATCTCGGTTGGAATAATCATCACTATGCTGTTGTTATGATGCATCTTACATGAAGGAACTCTTATTTGAAAGGAAAGGAATTTCAAACACTAATGAATAAGGTGTCGACACAAAAGGGTTATATTGGAGTATCTGTAACCCAGACTAGTTAACCAGTTATGTCCCTGAACTTAATGTAGCTTTTAGTGCTGCCAAAGAATCTGTTAAAGCGTACCTGGAGCAAGAATAAATTGTTGAGGAAGGAGATGTAGGAATGAGAATATTACAAAACTCACCGGTGAGGTAGACGTTATAGGGACGTAAGTTATAGCCCCAAGCTTTATAGGTTTAAAGCTCCTGATTTGTTATTGGGCAATATATATTTTATAATAATGTGATTCTTCATAGACTGGTGGCCTCATCCAGTTCTGAGAAAAGCCTGAGTCTATCTGTCTGAACTATGAAGGCTGATCCAAAACCAGGAATTTTCCCATCACAGACAGACTGGAAAGCCCGAAACAGACAAACTGGGAAGTCAGATGACTCAGAGTACTTAGTCCCAGACCTGTAATAGTACCTTATCTCATGTTTATTGAGAATTACAAATGCACGTTCTCTACAAAGTTAAGCCAAATTAAAATGGTTTTATCATTGATTTAAAAGATTGGAAAGCTTCAGAATCACATGCAAAATGCTCACAGCGTGAGTGACAAATTGAATTCATTCTTTTCAAAGAAAAGTCTCCATTCAAGAAAAGATCAATTTTTTGAACGTAGTAGGTAGGCAGGTCAATTTGTAGTAGAGCTGTTGTTCAAGGAAACTTCAGAGCCCCGTATTGTCCAGGTTTAAAAAAAAAAAATTAAAAATTTTAGATAATGTAAATTATGCTCTTATCTGATTTCTGATGTGAGTCTGTCAAAGACTTGGACTGCACCAAAGGGATCAGTTCACCGTTGTTTTGTGGTGGTTTTATTTAGCTCAGTTTAACCTCCATTATGTTGGTATTGAAGAGCCCATTTGACAGTCTGGTTCAGTGTAGGCAGGCAGTGAAGAGGATGGATGGTGCATTAGGGGACAGGACACACTGGACAGAAAGGAGGCAAATCGGAAAGGTCAGAAATGGATATACATGAACTGAATAGCCAGTAGGAGAGGAAAAATGACTTTTTTGGCTCATGGTTCGCCTAATAAAGGAGGAAATAACTCAAAGGCACCACACCAGAAGTAGCTTACCATCTCACTTCTTAGTAGTTTAAGTGGGATGAGTAAGAATTGCCTTCATTCATAACACATCTTTTACCTAAATACCTGCTGTGATGGCTAGGTGTATTGTACATAAATGGTCTCTGGACCAAACCTGAATGGAACTTCAGCAGTAGGGATAAAAGATGAAACACTGGTAGAGAGTGAGCTTGACAGGAGTAAATTGTTACAAGGTCATGATCCTAGATACAAATCATACTACTAAAAATGAAAGGGAATAAGCTGCTTGAGAACTTTAATGTGGATGTATTTGATTTCATTTTGTGAGCCTTTCAAGCCACAACAATATGTACCCAGACACAAAAAAAAACCCAAACCACCAGTCTAAGAAACATTATATGCCAATAATTTTGAGGTTAATATTACCTATTCAGTATTTTTAGCTCAAGCATTAGGTTTGAAATAAGTGCAGAACTACTTTTGGTGCTTATATGGCACCTTCCAAAATTCAGGCTGCAAATGGAAGCAGTAGAAATAACAGTGTTAGGCCAATCTGCTGTTATTCATATTCTAAAAAGAAGTATAGAGCACTAGAAATCTCATAAGAAAATCCTTGGTACTTCCAGCCTTGTTTTTAGCATTTTCATGTTGGATCACTTTAACACAAACAGCAAAACTCCAAACATTTGTGAGACTGCTCACAGTTTACCTTGTCTGCTTCTTGGGGCTTCCTATTACCAACACTTAGCTGAAGATTTTCACTGACTGATTCAAGTAGGATTATGATCTCCCAAGTGTCCTGAATCAGAAACCCAGAGCTTGTGACTGGGGCAGCCTGAGAGACTCTGCATCATTGCCAAACTTCTTCCTCATCTGATATGAAGCTGGAGAGCAGGTGCAATGCTACTTTGCAATTAAGTTAACAAAAGGAAATAATCTGTTTTAAATATTTTGTTTTGACTGGACAACAGTGATTTTCTCTGTTGCTTCTATCCAAATACTATTCATTCCCTGCTTTATGGAGGTAATAATCCTCCTAAATAGCCATTGGCTCGCATTTAATCAGAACTTCATTTCTCAGGTGGGATAATACCATTTTCCGCAATGAGACACTGACCCAGTCACCACAGGGATAGCAGCAGCACATACCACTCAGTACATCAATAATTTTCTTTCATGAAGCTTGGATGGGCAAGGTCTGCTTAGTACCTAGGTTATAGCTATGTTCCTCCATAGCTGTATACACGCTAGTGACCGAAAGAAATAAAATTCAGTCCAGTCATTTTATACTGCCTTTTTGAGCCTCATGGTATTGGTAGCGTGTTAAACTTCTGCTTCTTAAATTTAGAGCAGACACATTGAGTATTAAATGACATTTAGAAACTGCCTAATGTTTTTGTCTTGCTCATGTATAAACCTGATTTTGAGCATGCAAATAGACCTTTTGAAGTTGTTGAGAACATTTGCATGTGACACTATACATATGCTTTAGCAATGTGCTTTATGAAACTGTTAATGATTTTTGTCCTGACCATTTTTAATGCCCATTCTAGCATCTGTCATACATGAAATTCCTCTTACTGACCCAATTATGTGGATAATCTGGCATTTAACTCCTATCTTTGCTGAGTCAGGTGCATTTTGCTTTCATCTCTATTCTGAGCCAAAACAGTGTTCAGTGATTACCTTTATCAATCTCCCTGCACTAAATTTGAGTATACTCATTGAATAAACTGCACTATAAACAACCTGTTTGGTACGCAGATAAGAACTGGATCCTTTTAATCCCAAATTGTTATTACTTCAGGTCCCAAATGCGTAATTTAAGGATCAAAGCTTGAATTGTTATCACAGATGTAATTCAATATGAATAAAAACCTGAATGGTTTTCAGATAAATAAAATCAGGCTAAATCAATGTAAATCTATAATCATTTCTCTCACATAATTTAGTGTATTTAATTTCATTTTGTATTTTTCTTTGTTAGGTCTGCAAATAGAAAGAGCTCAAGGTGTTAATCAACTGAACAGGTAAGAGTCAAGTTTTCCCTAGGACTTCAGATTTTCATATTAATTATTCTATTTTTCTTCTCTCTATAAGATTATAATACATTTATAATACAAAATTATAATTCAGTTATCAGATCTTGTTTCTAGTTTCTATAATCTTATTTACACTAGCTTTGCACATTCTTTTCTATGTGTTTTATTTTCTTTTAGGAAATTTTCATAGTTCCTTTCACTTATTTCTCATATGTTTAATACTTGTTGTTTTCCTTGTTTTAGCTAAAAAAAAAAAATACAGGATTACCAATAAAATATTAGTGCATTGGTGAAAAAAGGAAGAAAAAAGATGCTACAGTTTGATGTCCATTGAAATGTTGGGAAGCAGTAAAATACACGGGATAGATCAGCTATATAAACATCCAAAGTATATTGCCCAGAATTTTGAATACAATTTCTGCATTCTCTCTCCTTCACTTAAATATACACAGATGAATGCAACAAGATAATGCGTGCAACTTTAATATAGTCTACCTGTGATCATGCAAACTTTATCAATACAATTTAATCAATAACTGAAATGGAAGTGTGGAGTCCTTACCTGTGGTTAAATTATACTTTTTTTCTTTCTATAATAAATGTTTAATTACTGTTTACAAGGGCTGAAAAGCTAGGAGAAAAATGACAGCTAATATAAATATTTACTTGACCATCATTTAGTAAATACATAAATCTTTTCTTCTTTCCTTAGATATTCAGCTCTTTTCAACAGAATAACAAGGAGTAGGTAAGTTACAATAATAAATCATTCTTTCCAGTTTCATATTCTATTTATAGCTTTTTCATTCATTAGGGTTTTTAATTTGTTTGGGGTTTGTTGGTTTTCACGCTCCCATGTATTTTTTAAGGAATAATTTATTACAATTCATATTTCTTTCTTTTCAAAATTATAATCCAATTACTTTCTCAGTAAACAAAAATTCCTCCTTTTTATGTGAAATGAACTACCAGCAAAAGTGGTTTCTGATTAGACAAGTTAATTTTGAAAGGACAGATAGAATCAAGGAATGAACTGGATAAAAATAATAATGGAGCATACCTTGTTAGATAACAAATGGAACAGACTTTGGAGACAATTAATGCAGGAGATACTTAATGCTGAGATATGTTAAACAAGCTTTGTCTTATTTATTTGCTGCTATAAATCATAGTTAATTTACTTAAATAATGTACTGTAACCACCTAGCTAAAAACATCACATTTCTGTAAACACATGCCACTGTAACTCCTTTTGTTCTCTCCGACTTTGCATGGAAATCCCAACACCCTTTGTAGGAGGGAGTGTGTGTATATATAAGTGCGTGTGTGTGGATAGTAGGTAGATAGATCGATTGATCAATCAATCACTCAATCCAGAAAGGGAAAGTGTTCTAACAACATTCAGGACGAATATTGCAGGAAGATGTTTGGTAACTTTATCCAATGGATAAACATGATTTCTTTTACATTGGGTTTCCAAATATGTAAATTACAGACTGCGGGCCTTTGCTTGCTGGGCTTGGTTCTGTTTCAAGTCTTACACTAAAGTAGCACTTTTCATTGGACTGTTGGAAAAGTTGTATCAGAGTCAGGTGGTCTGAGGGACATTTTTTCCTATATTGTTTATTTGCTGTATATAGTGAAGTTCTCTTTCTAAGAAGAAGCATAAACAAGGAATTTTTTTGAGTAAAAAGCTGGAGTGGTAGACTTTTGAGGAAAAAAATATGCATATTTCTCTTATTCTTTTATGCTCTGGAAATGCGCATACGTGTACACATTTCTAAAGAAAGAATCAAGTTAGTATTAAAAATATCCCTGGCCCATATTAATGACTTGCCCCCTCCAATGGAAACAATCTTGCAAGGACAAACTTAGTCAAACTCCAGAAGTCAAGGGTAAACAATATGAGTTTTAGGACTCTGAAAATGTGTACATTATAATCAAAATGGAATTTCAAGTTTTTTAGTACAGATATATGATCCTGACTGTGTCTGTTCAGCTTTTTATTCAGCAGTTAAGCAATTGGCAATTTAGTTAGGAAAGATAACATGTAGCTGCATATCCCTGTACTCTGTGTCTGATGTTTTTTGTTTTGTTTGAAGCTAGAGAAATTTTACGTAAGACCTGTTTGTCTCACCTTTAAAAAATAGAAATACATTTTCTTTATCTTCCCTTAGCAGTAATACTTCCTGAGCAGTTTTCAAGACTGCTTTCAAACAGTAGAGAAACACTATGTGCAACTATTAAGAAATCAGAGTTTGACATAGTTCTCTAACTATGTATTTTATGATTGCATTTTGTATCAAACAGCAAAATTTACTGCTGTGAAAGATTCAGTTATAACACTATTTCTTCATCAACTGGCAATGTACTAGAGGGTCATTGGAGCAAGCATATGATACACAGTTGTTTAAAAAGGAACTGGACAAGGTTATAGGGAGTCAAGATGAATTTTCTCAGGAACCCACAACTATGAAAGGTGTAGGAAATGCTTCATTTTCTATGGGAACATGGGGACCTGAGTGGTGAACTTTCTCATATGATTTTGGGAACAAATGACACCAAGGAGTTAACACAGGTCTTCGGGAGCAGACTCAGGCACCATAAATGGTTAAGGATACTGTCTTACAGGCTACCTATGGTCCCAATCCAATGTTTACTGCCAAATTGTTCCATTGTTCAGTAGAAAGGCAGCAAATACAACTAGGGCAATAAACAGCCAACGTTTAGTCTTGAAGAAGGGAAGGGAATCATAGGTCTTTATCTCTTTCTAACAAATATTGTACATACAATTTTTTTAAACCAAGGACTGCAATCCCTGTGGGGGCCCACATGCTGTGACAGTATTCAGAATAAATCCTTCTTCTGTGCTCTCACAAATTGTGTGAAACCAGTCCTTTTACTTCTGTTTGTGCTGCAAATTTCAGTTTTACCCAATGCTTTAATATGAAAAACTTCAACAGTTTTATTTTATTTTTCAGCACTCAAGCAAATAATCATGTGGATGTTAATTTTTCTCAGTGATTGGTAACCTGTTTCTAAGCAGCAATGCCTATACTAAAACTTTTTCATTTACTTCCAGACACTTCCCCTTATTCACTTCCTTTTGGAGATTATACCAACAAATCCCTCTTATCTCTCATGTCTGTATCTGGAAATATCTCTAACTGCCTTCTCTCCCTTAATCAGCCAAATTGCACCTTAATACTGATCCAGTCAAACAACTTCATAGTTTCAACATCTGAAATCTCTTTCTCTGGTTTTTTGTGTCCTTCTCCAATCACCAAATCCAGGGCTTCCAGATGTCTATTACTCATGCTGTACTGCATGTCTAGAGTTACAGCCTCTCTCATTTTCCTACTTGTTCCTTCCTCTACTATATCAGCTTCCCTTCTGTCATGGCTCTCTGGATGTACACTGCCAGAAGAATATGAGGTGTGCGAGGCTATGCTGGGAGGTAGAGCCAAGCCCAGAATACAAACCTCTAGTACCTCAGCATAGGGCATGAGATTGGGTTTGTAATATGTGTGATGTTATGATTTTGGGGTACTGTTGAATAGCACCACCATCTTTGCTTATGAACCCTTGCCTAATTTTGTATAATTTCTCATCTCCTCTGTTCTCGGTTTTCCATTAAGGACCTTGGGATTTCCTCTTGAGAGCTCCTTACTTACAAGAAAGTTGTTTCCAGGATTATTACTTTTCTGGCCTTGTGCTTTCTCTTAGAGTACTCACTCCTATCCTGTGACTATCCTACTTACTGATGGAGCTTATTTTTATATAGATTAGAGTCCTTCTGCATTTCAGAAGTCCTTAAAACATCAGAGAAACACCCTGTCAGAGAGCCACTGCACAAATGCTGTTACAATTGAATGCTGCATGTGTTAGTAAATATGACTGTTTGCATTTCACCTTGCCTGCCTGTTCCTGTCCACTCTCATTATATATGAGTAGTCGGTAAAGAACAGAAGTGAAAGATTAAGTAGTCATCTAGGGGTGTGGAAAGATAGGTTTTGGTCAGATAGTCATTGCATAATTCTGTGTGTTTTATTTGTAAGCCGTATTTTCATTTCTTGTGAGAGATGTTGCCAGGAAAAAGACTTTTGCCTTCTCATGTCTGAATTAGATCCTCCAGGCAGCTAATACTCCAGTCAAATGTGACACAATTTAGTAGTTGCAGTAATATTGGCTTTGATTTTAATTTTTTTTTTTTTTTGGCCTAAGGTTATGTGTAGGCCAGGGTTTCACGCTGCCACAGAGCAAAAGATTTCAGCTGTCTTAGAACACGTGCAATGAAGTATATGGGAAAAGATAGAGACAAGCCTTGGAGCACAGATCAGATCCCTACCATGGAAACAGAAAGGGTTATGTGTTGCAGTTTTAGTCTGAATGGGTAGGAGAGAGAAGGGTGGAAAGACACCTGAGTGCAGGAAACATGGTGATGGGAGAGTAAGAACCATCCCAAGGAAAAGAAAAAGCACCAGAGGCAGGTTGTAACAGGAACCAGCTGTGATTTCAAACACTTATTGAACCAAACCTCCTCCAGCATAGCCCTGTAATGGAGCTTGGGGACCAGGGACATCTCTGAGGAATGACGGTGAATGATCCAGCTGGGAGACAATGAAGATTTCAAGGCTTGTCTGTATTTCATTAGAAAGTTGAGCAAAATCAGCACATTTCCTAGAAAATAGTTCTGTATTGATGAACCAGCATTTTCTGTAAGAAGACAAATATTCTGTTGACAGTTTTGACCAGCTCTATTTTAGCATCAAGGGATCTTGTGCTACTTCTCTCTGTCATATCCACTCTGGTTCTTGATGCAGGAATTGTCATCTTTAGTTATATTTGCACATTGCCTGCAACAATGGCTGAAGGCTGTAGACTACAGCACAAATAGGCACAGAAATCAAGAGACCTAAGGTATTTTCATTTCCATGCCTATCTAATTGATGGCCTCTCTAACTAATGCTGCCAGAAATTGATACTGTCACATCACAGATCAACCCCGAACAAGTGAACCATATGCAACGTTCCAGATTATTTTTGGTGTCACTGGCATAGAAATATATAACAGTAAAACCTCAAGTTGCCAAATGTAGATAGTTTGTACCCAAGCAAAGCGTAATTACAAGCCGTGACACTGCTCTCCTCTCTTTTGTGAAGATTATTTAAATTTAAGTTTAGTTCACTCTTTTTAATTTATTTCTCCTTTTAATTTCCTCTTTTCATATAGGGGAAATTATGATCTTATGAAGCTGACATTAAATGATCAAATAATATTGAACAACCTAATGAAAATCTTAAGCAAAAGTCATTGTGAATTAGGTATTTGCTAAACTGACAACACAAGCCTTTGTAAACCTGATATTGTTCTTATGTAAACTCATGAATGGAGACTTTCTCAAATAAATTACTTAATAACATCAGAGAGTCATTGGCTGTGTAAATATATCCCAGGGGCGCATACTAAGATTCCTGAATTTAAATGTTCAATAGAACTTCATATTTGTCACCTTTACTAACGAGTTTTTCCTTATGAAATCATTATTAACATGAAAAAGTTAAATTTTGTATCTAATTTCTTGAATTAATGCTGTTTGAAGACCCTAAGGGTTTGAAAGTTCTTTCACTGGAATTCATCATTTACATAATTTTCATAGCCCCAACCCTTTGCTCTCAACTATGAATGCACATTGTGGTTTTTTCACGCGTTAAGGCAGCAACTTCTATTTTTCTCTACACAAAACAATTAACAGAAGAATAACAGGTAATAAACATTTTTAATCTTTAATGTTACATTAACAGTGAAGTGCCATATTTCATGCTTTCGCAACACTGCCTACTGAATGATGCCTTTCTGGTTCCTCACTAGGAAGATATTTGATTAGAAGAGGAAAAACAATTGAGTTATTTGAGATCAGTGGAGCTTTCCATCATTTCTTGCTTGAGATACTTTCAAGTGCACAGCAGCATGGCCAGATTTTTAAGCAGACTAGAGAGTATTTTCTCAACTCTACATTATCATAGTTCAGCCATGATCTATGAATGAGATGTTTACTTGATGTATTTCTCTTTGTTGTTAATATAGCTTATTAGATAGGAATTTTATTCATTTCATAAGCCCAGACTTTAGACACCAATGCAACACAGCTTTTGACCAAAATATCTCTTGATGTTAACCTCTCCTTTGCCTACTGCTACTAATAATAATTTCTATTACTGCAAGTCGTTGTGGACTCAGGGTCATGGCCATATCATAGGCATAAGACAAAGACGTAGGATAGACCCCAGCCTGAAAAACACTATCAAGTTAGTGGCAAAGATAGGCCTAATATCTGAGTGCTTCGGGTTTAACATCACAATTGCAACGGAAACATGACAGTTCAGACGGTATTTTCAACGGAAAAGCTGAACTTAGCTCTGTGTCGAGGCTAAACTTGTTTGACAACTGCTTCCATCCAGTGATTTACTACAGACTACAAATCAATTTTACGTTGTAGACACATCCACTGTTTCCCATTTTAACAATGTGCATGATAATTTTTTATTATTATTATTGCTGTCTGTGCACAGTGAAAAGACTAAGGCAAATGATGCAATCTGTTTTGTGGCAAATTTTTTACTAGGATTCAATGTGTGACTAAGATTCTGCTTTTAGGTATACACTTTTCATCCAGTTACAGGTATCTAAAAAGCTACTGCACCCACATAAGATCCACTGACTCTACCGGTTGCCTCTCCCCCGGCCATGATGGGAACTTACACACCTAATGCACCAATTGCTTCTATATTTTTCACATTTAAAGTCTAAATCTGGAGCCAAATATGACCATTTGAGTTTGATTCATTTGCCCATACATTCATGTTTCGTGCTATTTTAGAAGCCTAGTGTCATGTTCTCATATAATAAAAGAATTAACACCACCTTCTTACACCAGCTCCTGGAAGTAGTTTATCCCATCCCAATTCAAAATGGAGAAGCAGCTTCATAAAGTTTAAGCTGAACACAATTTAACTTGCATTGCTAAATGTAATGCAGTACAGTGAATACCAATGTTTTTCTTAACCCAGCCTATTGTGTCTCAGACTTCCTCCAATCTCTTTCAGAGTTTCTGTAAACACACACTCTTGTTTTTCCATAGAAGGAAAAACACGTATCTGTGTGTTTTCTCTTTAGTCACAAAATGTCTAGAAAGAGCTTCTAGGTGCATTATCTAAATTCTTATTATTTTCCAACAGAAGTTTCAAGTGTCATGTTACATGGTAATGTTGCTGGTGTTCCCACCCAGGGACAGTACCAATGCATCTCAGGGATGGATAAAAAGATGAACAGTTT
The DNA here is from genome assembly GCF_047370975.1 of Nipponia nippon. Taxonomy (NCBI): domain Eukaryota; kingdom Metazoa; phylum Chordata; class Aves; order Pelecaniformes; family Threskiornithidae; genus Nipponia; species Nipponia nippon. Next base: position 6,628,178 of record NW_028262347.1, read on the forward strand.
TGAAAATATTGTTAACAATGAAATACAGATGTTACAATTTTTGGTGATCAGTGCTTGATGTAGAAAAGGGCTTAAATGAAATACTGAAACAGAATGAACCCAACAAAACCCTGTAAATCTATCTTCTGACCACCATCAGCTTCCTTGTAAACCTTGTCCCACATTTTGTCCCCAGCCGTGTCCTGGGGTGCATTAAGCACAGTATTGCTAGCCGATCGAGGGAGGTGATTGTCCCGTTGTACTCTGCACTGGTGCGGCCTCGTCTTGAGTACTGTGTGCAGTTTTGGGTGCCACAGTACAAAAAGGATACAAAACTACTAGAGAGTGTCCAGAGGAGAGCCACGAAGATGGTGAAGGGTTTAGAGGGGAAGCCATATGAGGAGCAGCTGAAGTCACTTGGTCTGTTCAGCCTGGACAAGAGGAGACTGAGGGGAGACCTCATTGCAGTCTACAGCTTCCTCATGAGGGAAGGAGGAGGGGCAGGTGCTGATCTCTTCTCCTTGATGACCAATGATAGGACCCGAGGGAACAGCAGGAAGCTATGCCAGGGGAGGTTTAGGTTGGATATTAGGAAAACGTTCTTCACCCAGAGGGTGGTGGAACACTGGAACAGGCTCCCCTGGGAGGTAGTCACGGCGCCAAGGCTGACAATATTTAAGAAGCATTTGCACAACGCCCTCAGACATATGGTGTGAATGTTGGGGTTGTCCTATGCAGGGACAGGAGTCGGACTCGATGGTCCCTGTGGGTCCCTTCCAACTCAGGACATTCTACGATTCTATGATTTTCTCTCTAGAGAAAACCCTCTGCTTGACGTAATGGAGGAAGTCCAGTATGTGTGATCAACTGTGTACAGTTTTAAATTTCCTACAAATCATGTTAGTTGCTTGACAATATGTGAAACTGTAGGAATTAGCCATACTAAAGTTATTCATTTTGGACTCCAAACGAACAACCTCAGAACAGCTTGTTAGAAGGTCTGGCACTTAGTTACAATCAAATTCGATGATGACTTGTAATATGCATGTTGAAACAAGGTCAACCATTTGAGGCTGCTCACTACCAACCTTCCTTGTCCATGAGCCAAATCACTGCCCAGGCACTCGTAGAGGCTTATTATTACCATAATGCCAACATTTTATCCAGGTTAAAATGTGTTTTTGCTATTGATCCAAACATACACTAAGCCACTGGGAAACTTTATCAAGGAGTGCTATGCTGCTCATGAATGCCAAAATTCGACTGGCTCAGAATTTTGACGGATTTTGAGCCATTTGCTATGTCCTAACTCACTGTGTTGTAAATTCTGGTTTATAAGATATGAGACATTAAATGAATACAAATGCTTGGGTTTGGCTTTTTCCTTGCTTTTGCATGACCATTTCCAATAGCCAGCCCTGCAAACCAGCACTTACCAAAGACTCCCACTGATTTCTGTGGGTTCTGGATGCAGCTGTTAGAAAAGCTGCACTGACATCCATTGCCCTGCTGAGAGTCCAGTCGATGTTCTCACCCTGTGCTGATGTGCTCTTCAGATATAATTGTTTGTTTCTGATTTGCAGTATCTCTTAGTAACGCAGGCACACTCCTTCTTGATTCGTTCCAGTGACAATGGGCACAAATTGAAAAAAAGCACTTCTAAAACTAAAGTTAAAACATATAACTCAAATCTTCATGCCAAGCAAGGTTTGACTGGTTACAAATAAAAACTATATCTGGACTGATATTAGGATTTTAAGAAAATACATTGTGGCCCTGTAAACCAAAGCCATGAAAAATGACTAATGGTACCAGGACAACAGGAACTACATATTTCCATCTGTTTATCTATTCTAGCTTGAATAACTCAGGAATACATTCTATTCCACTACTGTTAGGGCACTAATTTTAGGTTTGTGGACCTAAGCTTCATCTATCTATCCATCAGAAGATCTTGAAGGCATGCCAAACTTGTGTTTCATTGAATCATTCCTCTGTTTTCAGCTTTTAAGGTATATATTAGTCATCAGATTGGAAAAAAAAAATATCTTTTATTAAAATTTCTCTCAATGTTGTGATTTTCCATTTTGTACACCAGTATCTTGTGATTTTACTTCTAAGAAATATGCAGTTCTCAGGAATATTTTACGCATTGGTGTAGAATTGTGTCCTAAGTTGGAAGGGAATATTCATTCAAAACCATTTTGTTTTTTCTGTGTTGTCTGCCTGTACCTTTGACTTTCCTTTCCTTAGTTTGTGTACACAGTAAACTTCCCTGTGTTATTTATTGTCACCATTGTGATTTCTATTGTATGACATATATTTTCTCTTTCTTCTATTCAGAAAAGAGAAGATGGACTGTCAGGAAAGATTCCTTTTATTCTTATCCTGCTTTATTTTGATAGTATATAAGTTCATATTGTTGATTTGAATTACTGTAACAGCTGCTTAGTGCATAGAATGAGCTTGTACATTAATTAAAGAGAGAGAATCTCAAGCTATTTAACTTAATAAGAAGAAGTTAACTGACTTGATCAGAGTCTAATACTTGCAGAGGGAAGAATTTCTGATAATCATTGACTCTTTAATTTAGCAGAAAAATATATAACAAGATCCAGGCAATGGAAGATGAAGCTTGACAAGTTCAGAGGTAGAAATAAGATACTTAGAGTGTAATTAACCATCACAGCTTCCCTACAGATGTGTTAGATTCTTCGCTGCTTGCAGTTTGAAGTCTTAAAAATCTTCTGACAAAATTGCATTATTCAAATAGAATTTACTGCCTGGTTGTGATGCTAGGCTGAAATTCCTGATATATATTGTGTAGAAGAGCAAGCAAGTAGTTTTACAACAAGCCTTGTTGGATTTCATCTATATTTGTAGCAGAACGCTGTCAATTCACTCAGCTGTCTCCATCACATCTTCCATATGGCAGGGCTTCACTCTTCAGCTTTGTGTGCAAGGCCTCAATTGAATCATAGAATCATAGAATCATAGAATCATTAAGGTTGGAAAAGATCCTTAAGATCATCGAGTCCAACCATCAACCTAACACTGCCAAGTCCATCTATACCATGTCCTTGAGCAGCCCATCTATCCGTTCTTTAAATACCTCCAGGGATGGACACTCAACCACTTCCCTGGGCAGCCTGTTCCAATGCCTGACCACCCTTTCGGTGAAGAAGTCTTTCCTAATGTCTAACCTGAACCTCCCCTGGCGCAGCTTGAGGCCGTTTCCTCTCGTCCTATCACTCGTTACTAGGGAGACGAGACCGACCCCCACCTCGCTACAGCCTCCTTTCAGGTAGTTACAGAGAGCAATAAGGTCTCCCCTCAGCCTCCTCTTCTCTAGTCTAAACAACCACAGTTCCCTCAGCCGCTCCTCATAAGACTTGTGCTCCAGACCCTTCACCAGCTTCGTTGCTCTTCTCTGGACACGCTCCAGCACCTCAATGTCCTTATTGTAGTGAGGGGACCAAAACTGAACACAGTACTCGAGGTGCAGCCTCACCAGTGCTGAGTACAGGGGCACTATCACCTCCCTGGTCCTGCTGGCCACACTATTCCTGATACAAGCCAGGATGCCATTGGCCCTCTTGGCCACCTGAGCACACTGCTGGCACATGTTCAGGCAGCTGTCAACCAACACCCCCAGGTCCTTTTCCACGGGGCAGCTCTCCAGCCACTGCTCCCCAAGCCTGTAGTATTGCATGGGGTTGTTGTGACCAAAGTGCAGGACTCAGCACTTAGCCTTGTTGAACCTCATACAGTTGGCCCCGGCCCAACGATCCAGTCTGTAAAGCTGGAACCAGAAGCTGAAGTTCTGGTTTGCATCCTTATAGGGTGTAAATGATATAGGACAAATAAAATTAATATTTAATAGGATGAATAGCCTAGAATGTGAAGATAACTGTAGTATTGTGCAGTACAGAGAGACACAGATGCCTTCTCCTAGACCACCTGACTTTGACAAACATGATCCGTACTCCAAGAAACTCATTAAAATTAGACTATGAATGTGTATTTGATTCCTAGATGGAAAGGCCCTAGTAATAACAGCCTCTACTTATGGCAAAACCAGGGGATGTTTGCACCATATGCTTTAGGAGTGGGATTCAGGTCAGTGGATTAGACATCTAATTTGAACCAGTTCTCAAGTTACGCTAAAATATTCTTCATACAGTCCACAGAGAAGGGCTTCCAGAGAGAGGTCCTGTCTACCTAAATTTAGGTTTTGTTTCAAAGTCCTGGGCCCAAATCGGTTTCTGAGACAGTCTGTTTCTCTTCTTTAACTGAGTAAAGATTCTAAGAAGAGATTAAACCCTCAACTTAGGTAACTACTTAGGTTTCAGGAAAAAACATTATAATAGACCTCTGATGACCTTCAAAAATTACAACTTGCCATTTGCATTTTGCTCCCTAAATACTTGTGAGTGCTGTCTAGCCACAACAACTGACAGATCTTCTTTTTCCCTCTTTAAACCCACATTCCTCTTAGGTAAGGTAATTCTGTTAAAAAATCTTGGAGGGATTTGTCGGACTAACTGTAGGCCTCTTGGAACAATCATCCTCAATTCTCTTTATAGCCAAAAAAAAAAAAAAAAAAAAAAAAAAGAAATAGTTGTTTGTAAGACATGATTCATCTCCTGTAATGTACTGCTACATATGAATGCATTCTAATGATACCTATTTTTCCCTATAACCACAAAGTCAGCCTAAGGAAATTAGAGTTTAGATACTGACACGGTAGATGTCTGAAGTCAGGTCAGATGAACCTTCCAAAGGCTTTCATGTCAAGCTTCTTCATCTTGTCAAATTAATAAGGGTTGAACAAAACAAGATATAACTCAGTAACATTTCAGAAGACATCCTAGAATAGCAGTAAATGAGTTTTTTATTGTATTGCATGCCTCATTCATTTACTATTTTAATACAGGAGAATAAGTTTGTGTTACACAATAGCAAAAAAATGGAAATAAATTTTGAACACACTGTACAGAACATTTCTCCTGAATAAACCTTTAATATGAAAATAACACATCATATGTGAAGTGCCATCAGTATTTCTGGTGATCAGGACCAGAACATGCTGATTATGCTTTGGAGTGCACACATGGCACTTAGGCACCTAGCTGACATTTTAAATGATTGAATGTTAAGAACCCACATCCCATCCTTCTTGCTGAAAATATGCTCCCAGTGTTCATATCCTGGAAAAGTCCTGGATTATAGGCATAACAAATAGATGAGGAGAAAGGGAAAAGATGTTATCCATAAGGTCATACAGCTTCTTTTCATTGTGAGAGAATAGTTTTTTAAAGTCAGCAAACGATTTGGAAAAGAATGTCAAAGCTTTCAAGGCAGAGATTTCTGTTTTAATAGGGAGTTGGAGTTGGGAAACATGGCGGTATTGAAGAGTGTTAGGTTTAGAGCCACAGGCATTGCGACTATCCTGATACAGCCAAGAGAAATAGAAGGATACTGGAGGATGAAAGGGAAGCATAAACAAGTCCTAGGACAACCGTTATTACTGATTGTCCTTACGATGAAAGAGATTAGAGTGAATGATAATCTCAAATGCCTCCAGCCCCTCATCAAAAGAAAAAAGGAATTTTATACCTATTCTTCTTTTAAACTAAAGTTCTGTTCTTTTTCCAGGCTGACATCAAATGCTTCCCTCTATGTTCTACTTTGTTTGAAAAGTCAGCTTAAAGGGGTACAGGTGAGAGCAGTGTCACATGTATGATGAGTATTGGGGTCTATATCTCAACAGCAGACGTAGAGCGCTCTTTCCCATTGTGAACCTGTTATGCAAGTAGATACAGTTGCATCAAAGTATGACTGACTTATCTTATTGCAACTTCTAGATCTTCCACTACTTATGTCTTGAAAGCAAGTGAATTTAGTTCAACTCTGATTCTGAATGGGTTATCAGGAGTAAGTGGCTTTGAATTTTAGTCTTTATACAGTTGCAGAGCAAAAACTTCCTGAGGGTTGGCTCTACTAAGTAAACACAACATGAAATCCAGCTGTGACTTTCTCTGTAGGTTTGGCTGTTTGTTGAAAATATCTTTTGAAGTTCTCAGATTCATACCCTATCACACTAAAAAGCAACACCAGCTAGCATCTCTTGGCAATGTTCATGTACTTGCTAATAAGGACTCCAATGTACTTGCTAATAAGGACTCCTGGAAACTGTAAAGTTGTTAGATAGGATTCTCAAATGATGGAACTCTATAAAGTAACTATTTGCATTTTATTTCCACCAACCTGAGATAAAATTTCACACTGTTCAGGTAAGATTGCATTTCTATCCAACAAGATTGCATTTTTACCCAAAACAGAAACAGAAAAAAGACCTTTTCTTATTGTGAATCTTGTCATGACAATTTGCAGTTGGCCCATTTCTAGGTTTTATTTTCTTAGAATGCATCAGGGCTACCAGTCTGGGACATATGAAAATGTAATTAGGCTTGAAATGTCATCTTGATAACAAGTGATACAGTTAATTCTGTTGGTAAATGTTGTGCAGTGCTAATTGCTAAGTCTAAATTTAACAATTAGTTTAGAAAATCCGAAGTGTAATTTATAATGGGATATAAGCTGCAGGCTTCAGCTTGTACTGGCTTTTTTATTATTCTTACTTATACCAGTTTAGGAGAATGCAGCTGAAGAATTCTAACCAAGAATCAAGATGCATCCCTAATTTAGCTTCAACCAAATTTGACTATACATCTAGTAAATTTGCTATGGCTGTAAAACATGTTCTAACAAATTAAACTTGTATCAAGTCTTTTGATTTCTAGAGTTTGTAATTATACATGAACTAATATTGTCATCCTAAACTTCATTAATTTCTTTAAAACTTTCATTGATGTTGCCTATCAGAGAAGCTGGTTGGTACTGTTTTGTGTGGTTTCTATCCTTTTAAAGAGGAATGTTGCTATATTTCATCATCTGGGGTTTTGAAACCTTGAATTAGTTACACAGATTTTACATTGGACATTCTGAAATACCAAAATCTTTGAGATAATGAAACATTAGCAAGAAGGAAATAAACTGGAGATGATAAAATTAAATCTTATTTTCCTCACACTAAAATATTTTGTATTGCAGAATCACAGGCTAGTTAGAGTTGGAAGGGACCTCTAAAAATCATCTAGTTCAAATCCATGCTTTAAAGTGGAGTCGACTAGTGTAGGTCGCCCAAGATTATGTCCAGACAGGTTTTGACTTTCTCCAAGGATGGAAACTCCACAACCTCTCTGTGCAACCTGTTCCAGTGTTTGAGCATGCTCACAGTAAAAGAGTATAAATGGAATTTCCTGTATTTCAATGTGGGCCCATGGCCTCTGGTTCTGCTGCTGGGCAATGCCGAGGAGAGTCTAGCTCCTCCCCATCAGTTATTTATACACACTGATGACATCTTCTTGAGCCTTCTACTCTCCAGACTAAATAACCCCAGCTCTCTCAGCCTCTTCCCATTTAACAGGTGCTCCAATCCCTTAAGCACCTTCATGGCCCTTTGCTGGACTTGCTCCAGTACGTACATACCTGTCCTGTACTGGGAAACCTAGAGCTGTGCACAGCACTCCAGAAGTGTCTCACCAGTGCTGAGCAGAGGGGAAGGATCACCTCCCTCGACCTGCTGGACACGCTTGGCTTAATGCAGCGAAAGATGCCGTTGGCCTTGCTTGCCATGAGGACGCATCACTGGCTCATGGTCAACTTGGACTCCCACAGAACCTCCAGGTTCTTCTTTTCTAAGCTGCTTTCCAACCATTTGGACCCCAGTATGTACTGATATGTGGAGTTGTTCCTCCCCGTGGGCAGGATTTGTCATTTCCCTTCATTACCTTCATGAGGTCCATGTTGGCACACTTCTCCAGCCTGCTGAGGTTCCTCTGAATGGCAGCACAACCATCTGGTGTATCCATCACTCCTCCCCATTCTGTATCACTTGCAAACTTGTTGAGGGTGCACTCTGTCCCATTACACAGGTCATTAATTAAGCTGCTACACAGTACTGGCCCCAATATTTACCCCTGGGGTGCTCCACAAGTGATTGGCCCCCAGCTGAACTTTGTGTTCCTGATCATAACCCTTTGAGCCGGACAGTTCAGCTATTTGTCAGTCACCTCACTGTCCACTTGTCTAGCCTGTATCAGCTTGTTTATGAGAGTGTTGCAGGGGTTGGTCTCTTCTCCCAAGTAACAAGCGATAGGATGAGAGGAAACGTCCCCAAGCTGCGCCAGGGGAAGTTTAGGTTGCATATTAGGAAATAATTCTTCACTGAAAGGGTAGTCAGGCATTGGACCAGGCTGCCTAGGGAAGTGGTTGAGTATCCATCCCTGGAGGTATTTAGAAGACGGGTAGACATGGTGCTCGAGGACATGGTTTAGTGGTGGACTTGGCAGTGTTAGGTTGATGGTTGGACTCAATGATCTTAAGGGTCTTTTCCAACCTTAATGATTCTATGATTCTATGTTATGGGAGACACTGTCAAAAGCCTTACTGAAGTTGAGATAAACAACATCCACTGTTCTCTCCTCACCCACTAGGCTAGTCATTTCACTGTAGGCGGCTTTCTGATTAGTTAAGCATGATTTCCCTTTTGTAATTCCATACTGATTACTCCCAAACACCTTCTTGTCTTTCATGTGTTTCAAAAGGGTTTCCAAAATTATTTATCCCATCACCTTCACAGGGACTGGGGTGAGACTAACCAGCCTGTATTTCCATGGATCCTCCTTCTTGTCCTTCTTGAAGATAGGAGTTGCATTTGCTTGCTTTTGTCCTCAAGAGCCTTTCCCAATCACCATGACCTTTCAAAAACAAGTGAGATTGTCCTTGTAATGATATTGGCCAATTTCCTCAGCACTCATGGGTGCATCCGATCAGGTCCCACAGACTTGTGTGCATCCAATTTGTTTAAATATTCCCTAATCTGACCCTCTCCCACCAAGGGTAAGCCTTCCTTGTTCCAGATCTTCCCTGTGGTCTCAGGGACCTATGATTCCTGAAGGCTGGTCTTACCAGTAAAGACTAAGGCAAAGAAAGCATTGAGTACCTCAGCCTTTTCCACCTCCTTTGTCATCAGACGCCCTGCCACATTCAGCAGCAGGCCCACATTTTCCCCAGTCTTCCTTTTGCTGCTGATGTACATCTAAGAATAACAACGTCAGGTTTCACAGCAGCTTTTCTCAGATGTCTCAAAACACTTCTGTAGCCTGGGCTTTCTGCTGGGGTTACAATTTGGAGTTATGGTAGCCAGGAGCTTCCACTTCCAAAAATGTTTTATTAATCACATTAGAAGAAAACCGTAACTCCTCTTCACCAACCACACTGTTTACACCTTAAACTTCAATTATACCAGTGTTCTTACATATTCATTCTGACACGTGCTTTTTAGTAAACTCAATGTTTTCCAGAAATCTGTGCTCCTTTGTCTGTTTCAAATCTGGCACTGAAAATCATACGTTATTCTTTAATCCATTGAACTTCTCAATTTACCCAACTTTATATATATACCTATGCACGGAAAAAAGCTTTCCACTAACTGATATTATAGTCAAGATTCAGCTATGTCCTTGGAGCACTGCTAATTTGCAAAAATGATAAAAATGATGAAAGTTGTTGCTACTTAAATACAACAATATGAAAGGTGTACTTAAGTTTTCACTTCAGCAATGCTTTTGGGTTTTTTCTTTTTTTTTCTATTCCACTTACACTTCATTTTTTCTGATTTCTGTCTCCTTCAAGTATGTAAATCTGCAGTTGGTCACCCTTTTCTGATCAGATCTTTAGATACAGTAGTGTAGAGTTTTGTCATTGGCAATAAACACAACTGAATTTACTGAGTTACATAACCCTGAAAAGATTCAGTTTTGAGAAAGGCAAGATCCTCAGCTAGTATAAACTGCCATGTTTCATTGAAGTGTGTCGTGCCAGACTTGCATTGGCTGAATATTTGGATCCAAAAGCTCCTTTTGAAGTCAGTGAATTTCTTATTGTCATCCCTGTGGAATGTGGAACGTTGCACCCGTGCCATAATCTGTTAGGTAGAACCGAGATGAGAATTTTCCTTGCCAAGAGAGTATTACAGAAGACAGAGAACATGTTAACGGCTTTTTAAGATATACAATGTTGTTACGGAACAGTCACTGCTTTAGCATGAGGGAAAATAATGACTGAAAGAATGGTCATACAGTAAATAATTTTCAGCCCACCGAAAGATCATTTTTGTTCTCCCACAACAGTCCAAAGATGATACAAAAACTTGAGACTGGTTATGATAGCTGATATTCTTCTGCACTGCCCTAGCTTAGAAAGTGTAATTTTCCTGTCATATAAAAATCACTGAATGACAACAAGGCAATACTGTAGTTCAGCACCCTGCTTAGTATTGACCTGAGGTATGAATTACCAGTTCACTACTATGAGGAGACAGTTACGTGTCTTCTCTTCCACTTAACCTTTCTTTACATGAAACAATTCAGAATCGGTGTGCCTTCCATCAGTCCTCCTGAGCATAGAATGCAGAGCACCACAAAAACTCAAGTGACGTTAATGACTATTTCCTTCTCAGGAAATGGGGAGGGGGTGTGATGAATTGAAATGTGCATCACACAGACACGATGGCAATGACAGAAAGAGGAGAGGGATTTAATCTTCTGCAGGATGTGCTTAATTAATTGAACACTTTTTAAACTAACACATATAGTGACTTCTCTAGGTCTGTGTAGTTTTCTTTCTTTCAGTAGCAGGATTGCAATCTGACATTCTTCTTTCTGAATGAAAAGAAAATAGGTTAAATGGAGTCAAAATGTTACTCTGCTAAAGATGCAGAGACTTGCATCTGTCACAGTACCTGTTTCATAGCAGTCTTGTACGGGATTGTCATGGCATTCACATTACCAAATGGAAAGTAACACGCATCTTTTATGCTTTTGTTGTAGAAGTAGTGACACCTTGCCAGACCTCTTTACTGAAAGCCAGGTGAATTAAATGAGCCTAAAAGCAATAACCTATATACTTTACCCTATAATCATTGAAATGAACACGATTATATTTCCAGCCATTTTCAGAGATTAAGGTTAGCTCCAAGCATTAAGTATGACTTTTAGTGTTCTCTTCATACAGTACCAAAGGCACAATAAATTAAGTAAGTTACTATGGTTCATAAAATCACTGTAAATGTAATACATCTCAGTTGATATAAATGAATTCAGTTAGGATTTTATATAACTAAGATGAGCCTTTAAATGTTGAGTAATATTTCTGCCTTTTATTAGTTGAACTAGAGAAGGTTTTTATCTTGCATTTGTGAAGAGACAGTTAAGACATAACTTCCAGGGATCTCATCAAATGGATTTACAAGCTTTCACATCAAAAAAGCAAGAGAGGCAGATGGTCAACAGAGTTCACCAGGTTCATTTTGTAAGGGTTACAGAGAGGTAGCTTGGGTGTCAGTAAAGCTTTAGCAATGGATATTAGAAACATCATAATTTTATCAACAATAAGCTCCCAGCAAGAATTTTAATTGTTGGCAACACAAAAAATTGTTTTAATTGTTCTTAATGAAGAAAGGACACAAAAATGTTGAAGATGTAGATACAAAACAGGCAGAAGGCAAGGAGCGAAGATGGATACAACTGTCAGCTTCTGAGCAGTTCTTATGTAAAAGAAAATACTAAAAATATTTTTCACATTTTATCCTTCAAAACCAATGCAATATTAAAAAGATGTGTTCAATAAAACCAGAGAGACTTCACAACTAATAATGTACAGTTTGTCCAAGCCCTGGTATGAATCCTGTCACTGCTAGTTGCAAAGCTCTTATACCTCCATGTATTCTTATTGCTTTTTAAAGCAATCTAGACTTGAAAGCAATCCAAAGCTACATTGTTACATTGTAAATTGATGTACGTCAGCGTTAAACCAGTCATTAGTGTGAAGGGAACCAGGAGAAGACAGGGAAGACATAAATTATTCAGCATACAGGGAGACCATTTTTCCATATGCTTCCATTTTTAATATAAAAAATAAATGTGCACACACATACATGCACCCACACATACAGATACTTTCTACAAACCTTTCACATTTGAGCATCTTTGAAAGCAATATCATACAGATACAATCCAAATGTTTAGTCCAATTCTCTGCACAATGGCATTATTATAAATAGACTATCTTTTGTATTTGGCGGTCAGAGGGACAGAAAAAAAATGCTAGGTTTTGACCTGTTGATTTTATTAAGAACAAAATTTGTCTAAAATTAAGTACTTTTCACAATTTTAGCCATCATATATTGTACTAAGAGCAAAAGATTCCATTTGTGTTCATATCTTTTATGTTTGTTAATAATTATCTCAGACACTGAACAAATAGCAACATTATAGAGAAATTAGTTCTGGAGCTGGTAACTAGTTTTAATGTAGCCTGGCATAGAACTGGAAAACAGCAAAACTATACTCTTTAAAAGGGATGTCTTATAATACTAGGGTGTACCAAAGGGGAAAAAAAAGCCTCTTTTGTATTAAAGAAATAGAAATCATAATTTTTTAAAATATAATTTTCTTTTGCAATTTTATCTGTATTTAATGTACAAGCAGCACTGAATGAAAACTTAAGCTGAACCAGGCATTGTCATTTTCCAATTTTTAATCAATAATAGAAAATTTCCACATATATTTCTGGTGTCGCAATGGAACATTTATGAAGCTGAATCTGTCCACTCCTATTTGCATGAAATATTTGTGGTCCTACCATGAGTCACAAACCTCAGAATTTAAATTTGGAACACATGCTTGCTAATAGCCTCTCTTTAATAATGTATCTGTGTTCCTAATCAATGTGAGTGAAATGTTTTCATAATTTAATAATAAAGTGGGTACATTCAGAATTTTGAACAGGTGAGGATAAATCATGTTTGCCTGTGAATAACAGCTTTTATCATTTACTCAGTGGGATCATAATGTATTCTTTCAATCTGCACCAAAGGTAGTAGCAGGAAGCTATTTTATAGATTTCTTGGTAATCTGAGCTGATGTTATACCTGTTACAGGACACTTCCAATAAAATAGAAACACAGCAGGATGAAAAAAGATACAAATGGTGTTTTTATACCAGTCAATAAAAGCATGACTCTGTAGTAATAGAAAATTTGTTCATGAATTGTGAAGTACCAGTGGCTCAGTTGGTAAGGTATTAAAATAATTCATGTCCTGCCATTGTAACTTTTCCTTACAATTGTACCTTTAATTTGCTGTCTCATTTTCATTGTCAATGAGAAAAAGTAAGCCAAGTACATTTATGGACCGTATCATTAAAGCAGTTTATTGGAATGACTTTTTATTTTGTAGATCGTTTCCTGGAAGAAGAAGGAAGCCTAGCACATGTGTACATATGAACTTGTTGCTAATGACTCAAGTTCATGTTTTAGAAGTTGTATTTTAATGATGCAAAACTTATTTTATTTGACATCCCAGGTCTGCTTAGTCAATGTCACAGAACCACTCCCCAAAACATTAAAAGGTCTAGGCTGCTATCTGCAGGCTAATGCAGATTTCAGGGGTACTCCCAGTAGGCATAAAGGTTGCCAGTTGGGCTCAGTTTGCAGGATAGAGTCAGTAATTTGGAAAAGAGCATTACAGATATGGAAGTTAATTGAGTGCGCTGGATTCTGACCCCAGCCACACTACTCAAAATTGGGAGTCATCCCAGAATGAGTAGAAATTTTTCTGCTTTACAGTTATGGTCCATAAGTTATGATTCTCATCAGTGTCGGTCTTGCATTTCTTTCAAACCAGGAAATGAAAATTAAATACATTGAAGAGAAATAGGAGTAGCCATGCTGCATCTGAAATGTAATATCTCTGGCTGGCTGGAGAAGATTTGTACAGCTGTTATTCTCTCAGCTTTGGTAAATAGTTGTTTTGGCACATTTAGGTGTCCAGTCTCCATTCTTTTAACTGTGGATTTGCAGGTTTTTTTAATATCTAGAGGGACATTACTCTTTTGCTTTTGTTTCACCACCTGTACATTTGTTAATTTTTTCCTGAATAGGAAATTCTGATTTTTATAAACAGGTACTTTTAAAGCACATGATGCTAAGCACATTCAGTCTGTAAGGGAATATTCTTTCTAGCTTCCATGGGAAAAAAGAAATCATGAGTGATATAAATTTTGCATCTTAGATCTTATTTCCTCTTCAGAATATAAATCTTGTGCAAAGGAAATAGGGTCTCCATTATCTCTTAAAGATGAAACAGCTTCTAATATGGATAGTCTGCATTCCCTCTGTCATGTTCCTGGGGGATAGGTTAATAAATAATGAACTTAATGTCATATTTTGAAGTCTCTTTTTTCATGGTGATGCAGCTTTCTTACATGTTTATTAGATTTCAATCTTCATTAAACAGGGTTAGTGGAGAAATTAGGTCCCTCTTGTATTGGTTTAGTAATGCAGAGTTATAAAATAAATAAAAAGCAGATAGATTTTTGTGCTTTTTTATCATCTGTGGGTCTTTCCTTGATCCTGACTGTGCCAGGTACATTATCTATGACTGAGTCAGCTGAAATATTTGTCAAAATTATTTCAACACCATCCATTTGACAGGTTAAAAAGGGAAAAGAAGATTTGAGATTACATGTTATATTTGAACAACAGTGACCAGCCTGAGCAATTGCAAAAAAAATTTGGTAAAACTCTTTGTAAGAACTCTACTTGGCACAAATTACCAGGACCTTCAGGTCTGTTTGGGTCCCAGACACAGGGAAGTATGTGAACACTAGCCCTGTCACCATCTCTCTTCATCTGTATACTCAACTGGGTCACTGGGGTCGTCTTTTTTAATTTCTCCTCAGCATCCAGGCGCTAAGTTCAGGTGGAAGAATTCATGCTAACTTTATGTTTGCTTCTCACCTTTCGCAGACAGTAGTTTAGCATTCTAACGTAAGCATAAAAGAAGTGGTTTGGGAATTCAGAAGTGATTTAAGGACTAGCAAATCCCACCTACTGGACATCCTGATGATTGGTAGGTTTGAGCTAAATGGCTTAAATAGGCTGAACAGAGCTTGGGTTTCTAGGCATCATCTCCAAATGTAATGCCAAAAACTTTGCAGTCCAGCTCTCTGGGCACTGAAACTAATGCTTGTGATGGTCTTCACATATTCTCCACTCTCCAAGAGTTTAAGCAAAGCCTTACCTTATGCTCCCATTTGTTGGGAGCTGCCATTTGCAGTTCATCTCCCCAGGGTTATAAAAGAGCTGATGATCATAACACACAGGACAAAAAAAACAGACGTATACATTACCTAGATAGTATCCTAGAATAATTCTGATGGGTAGGGATCTCAGGGTGTCTGTAGTCCAACTTTCCACTCAAAGTAGGATTAGCCACAGGATCAGACCAGGTCGCTCAGACCTTTGTCCAGCCAGATCTTGAGGCTGAATACAGGGACAAAGAAAGGCTGACTAATGAAAATAATGATCTGAAAATTAATAGTTGCAGCTAAAAAGGTGAGAAACAAATCCCCAACTGGGGGGCGATTTGGTTATAATTACTAACGCACAACTCTAATAGTAGCAACATGTACAACCACACATGAGAAACTTGCTAAGCCAGGTAAGTACCAATAAGTAGAAACTAGCTATAATTAATCATATAATTAAGAAATGGACCTTGGAAAACTATAAATTTGAAATTATGTAATACCTTAGAACCTATTTTGTAGAAAATAATAAAAAATTCTGAAAGGAAAAGGAAAAGAAAAATGCTATAAAAAATACAGTTTTCTCAGTGGAAAGATAACTGATTGTCTACTTAAGAGAAATTTGAAATTTACTAAACTATTCCCTCTGGTAATATATGGAAAATCATTACTCCTGTTGGAAAAAGTGGGAATTAATACAGAAACTGTAAAAAAGGTCAACTAAAAGGAGACAAAGTGAAAGAACAATGGGATTGAAAAGAGGTTATAGATGGATCACAGGATTAGAATCATAGAACCATAGAATCATAGAAACATTAAGGTGGGAAAAGATCCTTAAGATCATCGAGTCCAACTGTTAACCCAGGACTGCCAAATCCACCACTAAACCATGTCCTCGAGCACCACATCTACCCGTCTTTTAAATACCTCCAGGGATGGACACTCAACCACTTCCCTGGGCAGCCTGGTCCAATGCCTGACTACCCTTTCGGTGAAGAAGTTTTTCCTAATATCCAAACTCAACTTCCCCTGGTGCAGCTTGAGGCCATTTCCTCTCGCCCTATCCCTTGTTACTAGGGAGGAGAGACCGACCCCCACCTCACTACAGCCTCCTTTCAGGTAGTTGTAGAGAGCAATAAGGTCTCCCCTCAGCCTCCTCTTCTCTAGTCTAAACAACCACAGTTCCCTCAGCCGCTCCTCATAAGACTTGTGCTCCAGACCCTTCACCAGCTTCGTTGCTCTTCTCTGGACACGCTCCAGCACCTCAATGTTTTTCTTGTAGTGAGGGGCCCAAAACTGAACACAGTACTCGAGGTGTGGCCTCACCAATGCCGAGTACAGGGGCACTATCACCTCCCTGGTCCTGCTGGCCACACTATTCCTGATACAAGCCAGGATGCCATTGGCCCTCTGGGCCACCTGAGCACACTGCTGGCACATGTTCAGGCAGCTGTCAGCCAACACCTCCAAGTCCTTTTCCACGGGGCAGCTCTCCAGCCACTCCTCCCCCAGCCTGTAGCATCGCATGGGGTTGTTGTGACCCAAGTGCAGGACCTGGCACTGAGCCTTGTTGCATCTCATACAGTTGGCCCCGGCCCAACGATCCAGCCTGTCCAGGTCCCTCTGCAGGGCCTTCATACCCTCCAGCAGATCTACACTTCCACCCAACTTGGTGTCACCTGCAAACTTACTGAGGGTGCACTCAATCCCCTCATCCAGATCATCAGTGAAGATATTGAACAGGACTGGCCCCAACACTGAGCCCTGGGGAACACCAATCGTGACCAGCCACCAAATGGATTTGACTCCATTCACCACCACTCTCTGGGCTTGGCCGTCCAGCCAGTTTTTAACCCAGCGCAGAGTGCACTTATCCAAGCCGTGAGCAGCCAGCTTCTCCAGGAGAATGCTGTGGGAGACAGTGTCAAAGGCCTTACTAAAGTCCAAGTAGACAACATCCACAGCCTTCCCCTCATCCATTAAGCGGGTCACCTTGTCATAGAAGGAGACCAGGTTAGTGAAGCAGGATCTCCCTTTCATAAACCCACGCTGGCTGAACCTGATCCCCTGGTTGTACCACACGTGCCATGTAATGGCACTCAAGATGATCTGTTCCATGACCTTTCCCGGCACTTCCCGGCATTATTGGAGTGGTAGGATGCAACTGTGAAAAAGGATGTGAAGACAAGTATTTCCATTATTCTTGCCACTTGCCTTACTGTTAAGACCTCACTGGGAAAATAGAGTGCAGCGCTGATCACTCCTATATGAGAAACGTGCTTTCAAACATGAACAGACACAAGCAGAGGCTGCTAGGATCAGCACAGAAACACGGTGTTTCCCTTGCAGAAGGACACAAAGAGAGTTTGGCTTGTTTAGCCTTGCAAAACATAGACGAAGACAGGATGTGATTGCTCTCTGTAAACTTATCAGGTGGGTAAACACCAGGGGGAAGAACTGCTTAAACTAAAGAACAATGTTGGTCCAAGAACAAATAGTTATAAATTGCCCAGGAATAAATTTAGGCTGGAAATTAGATAAAGTTTTCTAATCCTCTGGTGATTAAGGTTCTGACACAGTCTTTCAGTAGGAATAATAAAGAAAATGGGGAATCTAGTTGGTTTTAAAAGGGGCATTAAATAATTTTTGAAAGGGATTATGTGGTGTGGGTGCCTGTGATGAGCAGATTGGATTCAGTGGCCCGGTGGACTATCTCCTCTTTTATAAGTGGATATTCCAGTCAGGCTGATTCTATTGCATTATATCTAACTCTTTACTCATGGGTGTCCTGTTTGAGTGGATAGTGATACAAATGTAGGAGTCCTCCCTGTTGGCCCTAAAACAGAATTAATAATTTACTTTTCTGGTGTATTTTATGTGAACTTGAAGGTAAAAGGTATCAGAAAATGAAAACAAATAGGATTTTCAAAGCAGGCTGCTTGCTGTACAAAGCAAATCACAAAGAGAACAAAAAAGACACTTGATGCCTCAAAGAAAATGTGCAATTTAAAAATAAGAAATAGTCAACAGTTAGATAGTGGAATATGAGGAAACAATGAAGCAGTATTGGTCAGCATGCTGAATAGTTGTGTAAGCACATGACAAGTTTTTTGTAAATATGTTAAAGGAGACCTTTGAGGAGGAAAATGAGGTAACTGTATTTATGTGAATTTGCTTTAAAGCTTGTATGGCAGCGAAAGTGGAAGGGCAGAAGAGGGTGCATACATGTGAGCAGCAAAATTAAAGGTGTACTCAGTACTTAACCAGAGACAAGAGTCCACCACATGAGAGAAAGAGATGATAGACAGGCAAGGCTGCAGGTGGTGAAGAGCAATAAAAGTAAAGGGAATAGTTCCCATTTGATGCATGGGAATGCAGCAAGCAAGGAAAACAAATTAGTATCAAAACAAAAAAAATCAGAAGGTGATGTTTGCAGTGGCAGTCCAAGTGGACACAAGTAAGTTAAAGTTGTATATGTCAAAAAAAATGGTATCACAGAAGCAGAAATCCAAATAAGAGATCCAGCTATGTTGGCAGGAAATAAACCCTACATGTTATAAATGTTGTGCAAAATCAATATTATTGAATTATATATATATATATTTTGAATTTTTTATATATATATATATATATAAAAACTATAACATTTGAGTGAAAGGGAAACTTGAGCCTGAAAATGAGACTCTAGCACAATAATAATGCACAAATGGAAAATTCAGGAATTCAGATGGAATCTATAAATTGTCTAAAGATGGACATCCCAGATGATTACAGATGCTCAAGTACCTTTGACTCCCAGTGAGACACCAGCTCTTCAAGGACTCATGTTGGGGTTGTTAAAAACACTCTCTTAAACCCAGGTTTTAAAATTGTCTTTAGCAGAAGATAGGACACGGGTAAATAAGTGTTTAGTTTTCTTTCTTCTGCACTTATGATGGAAACAGATTAGCGTCAGACCTAGCGTTCAATTTTTCACTTTAAGTCTTTTATCCATTTATAACTTTGCAGCATTATTTCCTTTAATAGATATGCTCTGATTCTTGAGTATGGGCTTCATGTACTCAATCTATCCCTTTTTTCTCCGAAGTGATATTTAGCAATTATTGTTATTTAATTCCTGGATGAAAAATTACAGGGCTCTGCTCTGTAATTATCAATGACCTTTCAATGTAGAAAAATGGAGCTGATCAGATGCAATGGAACTGCCACAGGCGGCCTGAGTATTTGGACAAATAGCTTAGGAAGAATGCTTTCCCTCCTTTGGATCTGTCTTTTGTTGAAGGCCAGTAGAGATGTAGGGTAGAGTTTTGAACAAAATTTTCATATTGCTACTTGTCATTTTAGAATTATTTACATTAAAATATGAACTAGGAATGAATCTACCTGGAAAATGACACAACACTCACTTATTTCATTGCCTCAGACAACATTGGTTTATTAAGTCAATAAACATAACACTAATGTTAGTAGTACAGCAAACCTGGAGGTACATATGATATCGGGTACTATACTGACACAGGAAAACTCATTCTTTCTATAGAGAGTTTATGGCATAGCTAGGAAAAGCCAGTAACAGTGAACAGGAGAACTTAAATTATTCTAGAGAGAGAAATGCAAAGATGAGGATCTGATTCAGCAAGCCACTGACTTCAGGCATGCTGGGTAGACTGCTTCACATCCATGACTGGTAGACCTCCTCCAGTGTCTTCCTGCATCACAGCCTAGAGTGGTCTGTCCCAGGTTACAGGAGGAGACTATGCTGGTGAGAAAGGTAGAGGGCTCTTCTACTTCGCTCTGGAGACAAAAAACACACACACAAAAAAAATCATTGATATAAGCACACCTCTGCTGGCTGCCCTGCCTGAGGCACAGTCAGGAGGTGACAGGCAATAATTAACAGCTATCTATGAAAAAGCCTAGAAAAGAGCTTTGCAAAGCCAATAGCACTAAGGACCCTCATGGGAGCTCCCCCCTCTGCTGTTTCTTCAGGTGACTCCACGTGGAGCCATCTCTGCTGATCCACGTTTGGTGCAATAACTAGACACAGCAAAGAAATCTCTTCTATGGATCTCATTGACTGTTGCAACACAGGGAATTACCCTTCCTGGGACAAATCTTGCCCTCTGTTCATAGGGTGAGCACCACTACTTTTCTGAGCTTTGAAACAGGAACAAAGTGAGTTGGCCCATGTGCTTTTACAAAGTTAGCATTCCTCAATTTATTCATTCAAATTTCTGAATAGGGCACTTTCCACTTATCTCCGTGACTGTTCCTGTATTCTAAGTGATACACCTGATAAGAAGGCCCTAGCACTCAAGATATTCCTTTTATTACTTTTGCTTTTTGTCTAATCTGATTGGAACTAAGATTAAAAAATTGTTCACTTGTCTTGTTCACTGTGATAACCAATGGTGCTTTAAAACTAGGTAAGATCAAGAAACTTTGAGGCATCCTCACAGAGTCATGTGTCAGAAAGGGTTATATATTTAAGGAATCTTTTTCATCCACTGACCAGGAGTAAACTGTGGGAGCTGCTCAAACCACACCATTTAGGACGGGAAGTGAAGGCAACTTCTGTCTCAGTAATAGGAATATAATTATCCTTTTGGAAATCAGCCAATATCCTGGATCTAATATAGATATAGTATTCCATACTAAGTGATACAGATTTTTAAGGACCACATGTGGCCAACTTTCCATTCCACTTCCTTATTAAAGACATTTTCAGCAGCCTCTTGTCTCCTAATAACATAGACATTACCTCAGGCTTGACACAGAGAAACAGACTGTCTACTAAATTCAGCCATTCTGGTGGTTTGTCTTACACAGAATACTGCCATGCACATATTCACCAAGCTATATACCCTATATACCCCACTAAGCCTGGAAGATCTGAGAAGATAACTCCTGAGGTTGAGTGACCGTGGGTGGTAGGATACTGTTGAGTGTAAATGAGAAAAGGAATTTGAGCATCAGAATCTTAACTGTGAATCACCACCACATCCAACCAGCATGATTTATTAATTTATAATTAAATGTTGACTTTTTTCCCTAAGGATATTTTGGCTTCTCTATCAGTATAGTTCATTAGTTAGTCACTGCAGTTGATCCAGTTATTGGCATGCCTTTGATCACTTTCCATCTAACTGAGCACGTTAGAGTGGATACCAAAAAGCTTTGTGCTTCTTCATAATTGCAGGCAGAACATTTACTTCCTACGCAAGGAATAGCATTTTCTCAGCCTCAGTTTTGCTTCTCATGACAGTCCTCTTATTTCATTGAAACTGCTGAAACTTTCTCAAAATCCATGTTTTGTATCATGATGTTTCCTTTTCCTGGTGTCATCTACATCAGTGAGATAACCAGTCTTATCTTCATGGGACTGTCTAGTGATTCTTAAAATGAGTAATTCTTGCTAGTAGAGATGAAAAACTCATTTAAAAAAATCTAGTTAATAAAACATCTATGCTATTCGTGCTCTAGGTCTAAAAGTACTCCAAATAATTATATTTTTTTGCTTAAATATAGTGCACAATAGAATTCCTGTTATGAATCAGCCCTCAAAGGATAATGGTGTTTGTGTCTGTCAGAAGGTAAAGATGTAGAAAACATGAAGTTTACAAGAAGCTTGACTGAACTTAAGTATCCTATTTCCAGTACAATTCCCTTTACCTTAGTTACCAATTGATTGAACTTTCTTACTGAATATAGCAGGGCATTTGATTCTTTACAAGATATTTTCCTACTTAATTTTTTATAGTTTAAAAAAAATTGTTTAGTGCAAAAAACAAATACAGAGCTGAAAATACTTTTTAGTAACATTGCCAACACTGATGATTTACAGATGACATTAGCTTGTTAAAATGCACCACCAACTTTATAAAACATCAGTTTCTCTCTTACATTTCTCACAGCTTTTGCTACACATAACACCTAAGACTCCCATAACTGAAGGTTTAATGTATTTTTTAAACCTGCCTCTTTAATCTTTCAGTATTTCTTTGAGCATTCGTCAGAACTTTGTGCTTACACACCGTCATTAACTCCCCTGTATAGTCACTCAGTTAGGATTCGTTTAATGTAACTTCAACCATCTAGAAGTTAGTATGTGGAGTAAACGAGCAATCTAAGCTTTCTGCAGGGACAGCTGATCCCTTGCTAGGATACACGTCTGATATAGATGGAATTATTTTCTTCTGAAGTTGTTTATCTCTCTCCACTAACTACGGGGGAAGCCTAGGCAATTACCTCAAAAGAAACACCAAATATTTTAACAGCTAAAATGACGAGACGAATTCTTCAGCCTTCTCTTTTGTTTATGTGGCTGAGCTGCAGGAGAGGAAAGGATTGTTTTCATTTTTTAACAGGATATCATGATTGTGAATCTAGCAACAGAGACAAAATTGAAAACTATGCTTTGGCTCATATTTTGAAATTAACAGTAGTGGAAATTGTGTCCCTCCTTGGTTCATGCATATCCCTGGAAAGTGTGTCTATGACTGTATTTTCTGGATCTTAGATACAACTGCTGTGTTACAGACCTAAGAAGCAATCAAGGTATTTTCCCACTGCTAACTTTTTCCATGACTTGATACAATAACTAAGCCGGGGCTGTCACCAAAAGGGACTATTCCTCTTTCCCCATCCCTAGTCCTTCTCATGCATTCTCTCCCTCTTCCTTGACTAAAGCTTTTATTGAGAGATGATTCAATGAAAAACTCTCTTTTCAAGGTTAATTTTGTTTAAAATTCTCCCACAGACCTTGCTCACCCAATGCAAGGTCAGCAGTGGGAAGGACCAGTTGGGTTGGCCATGGGGGGAAGAATGGACTGTCCGCATTTGCAGCCTTCAGCATTTCTAGATAAAAGGAAAATCACACCCTAAATGATGATGTTCTCATGGCATGCATGGTTTTGAACTTGTATGCAAGATGTATATAGAAATGTAAGCATATAGAAATGTAAATCTTATATTTATAAGATTCAGATAAACATTCTTTGTCTTACATCTTAAGAGTGATTAAATATTTTGTATTTATTTATTATTATTCTAAAATATTCAGAAGTGTATACTGATCAAGCTTCACACCCCTGAAAATAAATTCTTTCTAGCCTGGACTGTGGAAACTGGCTGTTGCAAATAGCATAACATGCTGCTGTCCCACTCTGGGTGTTACGACTCCACTAAGTTTGAGGGATGAAAAACCCAATCTTTCTTTATACATGGAGGGACAGAAGAAGAGTGATACATAGTCAAATTGTGGTCAGGAAATTTCTCAAAAGCACATCAGTCCCAAAAATTTTAGCCAAACTTTCAAAAAATTACCTTTCAAAACATGTTTGTGTGGTGCTTTGAAGTTATCTTCTGCTACTTATACAGGATTTTGTATCATTAATGATCTATCTTGTTCTTATATTACTTTTTATGGCTTCCATTCATTTCACATTGATTTTTTCCTGATTTATTAAGGGCCCAGTCTTACACTCTAGACACTCTGCAAATGTAAATTGCTGCACAGAAAATAAAAATGCCAAAATCAGGCTGTGTTTGCCAAGACATAACTCAATAATATCTACCATCTATGAAAATAAAATCCATAAATACTCCTTAATATCTGCATTAGCTTCATAGAGCATAATCTGTAAATGCTGTAACCACTCCCTCCTCCGATGCATGAAGTTACTTAATCCAGACGCTAGAAATATTTCTTTTACAAGCATTAATATTAAAGTGCTGATCAAAGTGAATCTTCAAAGCTTCCACATGTCTAAGTATTTACAGGATCCTCGGCAATCTGCATACAGTCTTGCCACCATATTTCAGACTGTTTACGTGCTAAACTTCACACTGAATATATAAACAATACTGGATTGCACCAAGCACGCTGTGCAAACACTTCATTGTGGAGAGTGCTTTCTCTCCTGGGCTGCACGATACCAGGAAGATGCTGGGAAGGTCTTCATAAAAGCAGCAGGAATTATTAGAGGACTGACTGGTAGATTTAGGAAGATGGAAAAGAGTAAGAATGAATCTGACTAGTTTGACTAAATAGTGTCTCATATTTATGAATAAATTGGTCTAGCAAATCACTTTTAAGTCTTTGTCCCTTATCAGTAGGCACATAACCAATTTTCATTATGGTTTGTAGGGCACCCACAGATAAAATTCATGCCATAGTGTCTTTCTGTCTTATGGATATGCAGGTAAATATATCATTTATCATGTGCTTCTTCCTATTCATTTGGAAGACAGTGGAATATTTTGCAGCATATTCCACTGGGATATGTAGAAAACATTGATATCCTGTTATGCAGTAGCCTCACATTGGTTTGAGAGTTTACTTTGCACAGCAATTATGAAGTATAATGTAGATGAATTGTAATGCAAAATGACTGTTTAATTCAAGAGACATCCAAGGATTTAGATTACGGCAGATATATACAATATGTATGAGGAGTATAAGTATATCCATACTTTGAGCAGGAGAACCTGACATTTACAGGGATTTCAATATTACAAGGAATAACACCAGGTTGCCTTAGCATGAACTACAAATATAAATCCATCTTGGTGTTCAAGATATCTTTTCAGTTTACTCCGCTGTGTGTTTCAATGGATATTAAACAGGAGGAAAACAAGTTGAAAAAGCATAGGGTATCATTTAAGCAAAAGCTGATAGGAGCATCCTCACCCCTTCTTCAGCTCTTCCATGTGGAT
Organism: Nipponia nippon; assembly: GCF_047370975.1. Lineage (NCBI taxonomy): Eukaryota > Metazoa > Chordata > Aves > Pelecaniformes > Threskiornithidae > Nipponia > Nipponia nippon. The sequence continues at coordinate 6,653,093 of NW_028262347.1, forward strand.
TCCGCCTAGGAGGGAGTTGGGTGGCTCAGGGAAGCCATGCCCAGCTCAGGAGATGTTCTCTGCACAGCAAGAGCCTCTCTCAGATTTGACAGCAATCCCCATGGGAACTGAAAGGCTGCATATAATACTATTAACTTCCAAGGGAAGGGCTTTGCAGCCATATCAGGAGTAGCCCATGTGCAGTGGGTGCATATGGGGAACCCATATACAAAACATATGCAGTTTCCCCCCTTCGCAGTGGGACCTTCTGCCTCCTGACAACCAGCTCTTCCCTGAGGGATATTGCAGCTGGAAAGAGAGAAATACCAGGAGGTTTTTGTCTGCACGCTGTAGGTGTGCATAGATGATGTGGTTTCTGCTCACATTCTGCTGCATGCATCGTGCTCCGCGCTGCCCATTAGCAAAGTACCTATAGACTGAAAGCGGCATGTCAAGATGCTGACACAGTCAACTTTCTTTTCATCTGACTGTTGATTTCTGCAGTTCCTTTGACTGTGGTTCATTTGCTGACAAAGTTTCCCTCCCATAAGAACCAGCAGACTCATCACTATTTCTTCACTAGCTGGGAAAATAAAGCTGTCCTTTCTGCAGAAGCTGAAACTGCAGAGAACATCACACTTTAATGCACAAAGCCACAGCTCCAGGGTGAAACAGTCTTTCACTGCATGAGGAAGAGGCATGCAAAGATGCTCATTCTGTCTTGGCTGTGTAAGGAATTGAGGCATTTCATCTAAAAGGACTGGTTTTCTAGAACATGAATTTAGGTGCACGTAATGCACCAATTAATGCAAGACAAACAAATTATGTCTCATCTAGTCTTTATTGAACTAGGCTACTGTTATTGTTGGAGATGGGACAGTTGAATAGCTAGAACATTAATCTAATCTGTTAAGGATACCCCTGTTGAATCTTAATTTTAAATGTTTTTTAGCATCTCAGAGAGCACAGGGGAAAAATCTGAAAAAAAAAATCCCTTAATTTGAAAACTGACATACTTCACTTGGAAATGCTGTAAAATAAAGCTTCTATTCAGAAGGACTGAGGCAGGCCTAGGCCAGTCTCAAATGTTCACAACTATTAAAATATTAATTTTGCTTGTGTTTTTTTGTAGTTAATATAATTTATCTGTATTAATTTACATCAAAAAAACTTGTAAGTCAAAAGTAGTCTATACACAAGCATCAAATACTCAGTAACTGTTTAGGGAAAAAATTATATGTATATATACACAAAAATACACATATATTTTTATGTATACACATACAAATATATCTCAGAGCTGCTATTTGCAGACTTTGATTAATGCTTTTGTGTCAAAGTTTTGAAATTGAACCAGTACTCCACAATGATTTCTCTTCTCCTTTTAAGCACAGATATTGGATAACTTCTTGATGCCTTTTAGGGCTTTTTGATGGCCGAGAAAGGAATCCTCCCATCTTAGGAGGATGAAAGATTACACGGAAATGGGATGTGCAGGCAAATTAGTGGAAGTCTGCTGCTACCGTGAGAGTCCTACTGCAGCCAGACACAGGTTAGAGCTGGGGAGAAACTGCTCCAATGAACACCAGAGGATGAAGAGGCCAAAGGATTTGACAAGTGAAAAGCTATTTTTGTGTCCTTTGGAGCTATGCACTGCTGGAAAACAAGCAGATGCTTTGCATCAAATGATCCTTATGGATATTTAAATAAAAGCTTCTTTGTAAGAGCTTGCAATTTTGTACATGCCCCTAACCACAGGCAGAACCAGGCACTGAATCTAGTCCTGACGCTGTAATGTCAGCTGGATGTTGAAACTCCTTTTGTAGCTTCAAGTGACCCATGGAAAAATCCCACATGCAAATATAAGACTCCGTCCTGCAATAGAAGGACTCAGTCAGACATTCTCATCTCATATTGTACTTCTTCACACCGGCCAGGAATGGGTGAGGGATAAAAAGTAATATCAAATACTCAAACATCTACATCTTTTTTCAATTACTTCATTTTTTCTTAGTAGTCTCTTATCTAAATGTAATCTTGTCTCAAATTAATTCAGCTAGAAAGACTTGGTAAATCAAAGTTCAAGTCTATCTGACTGCAGATTTCCAGTTAAGAGCATTCAGCTTAGATGACTGGAACTAACCATTACACAAGAATTTGGCTAAAATCTCAAGGAAAAAGTTCTATTTGTTTAGTTACCTTTTTTAATGAAAACATGCTTGTCTGAAACGTTTCATGGAGGCTGAGTCTCTTTAAAAAATCCAACCAATACATATTTTGCTGACAGTGCAACTTAGATGCCACAAGACCTTTGGATGCAAGTTATCTGTACAGATATCAGCCTTTAGTATTCCCATTATACAACATATGAAAAATTGGCAAAGGTCTTGGAACTGGAAGAATCTTCAAACTAGAATTATAGTTCTATCACAGAAAAATTTTGAATAGTGAAAGGTGGTGTGGATTTATTGCTAGTGTCCTGCCAATGTTTTTAAAGGCCTTCTACACAAACACATGCACATGCATACACAGAATATCTCATAACTGCGATAGACCTACCGTACAAATACACCACTTGCCAAGCAAATGTAATCCATGCACTTCAGCTATGACTATTTTGCATGTCAATAAAACGTTGCTTAATTCCCTTATGCACTTTGAAAACAAGGTAGGAAGAGAAATCCTTCTTTGTGGCATGGCTATTCCAAAGGCACAAAAAATTTGCTCTTCAGAAGTGTTTTTCAGAACCACAAGGATAAGTTGTCTCTGGCAAAGAGTTAGCTGTAGACAAAGAGGGGGTGGACTCCATCAGAGAGAGAAAAAAATCACACCTACTCTTGAGGTGGAGGAGGATTTCTTAAACTGGGGCTCCCAAGAGCCCCCTCTAGCACTCCTTCATATGAAGGCTTTGAAGATCTGTGATGGAGACTTGGAGCCATATTCTTCAAAGGGTAATGAATAGATATACTGATTAGAAAACTTCAGCAAATAAACAGTAAGCCCATTAAATATTATTTCGATGTACTGTGAAAGAGTTTAAACAAGGGGTTACACTGACTGGCAGTGAGGTTTGTGACTTTGACATCTAGCACTTGAAGAAGAGGCAGTGATATTATCTCCTGCAGACAAGAGAATCAGTGACCATAAGATTCTGGAAAAAGTTAAGTGTTCAGTAACACTTATACCCAATGATAAAAGGATTGTACTACAGGAGACCTTCAGTTGTTTTATTTAAATGTGAACATTTATGGATATAGCTGTCCTTATGCTTCACAAAATATACATCTATGAAAAGATTCAGTATGTTTACAATTATAAGATGTCTATGGAGAGTTGTTAAAGCCAAAGGTGAGCACAAATACATCAGCTGACCAAAACAAAGATTGCCTCTCTCTGCATGCCTTGCCTCACTTATGTCTCCACATCCTCATGGCTGCAGAAAGCTACTGATGCTTCACAGAAGTGTCCACATACTTTTAGAGCTGGATGCTGGACTTTTTTCCCAAACTGTTTTGTCGAAGCCTGAACAAACAGATCACACCTTTCCGTGAAAAACAACTCAAGTCTCTAGATCCATTTGCTTTTCTATTGAGGTTGCAAATAGTGATGTTTTTGAAATCAGGAAAACTATCTGCTAAAACTCATATTGAGTGCATTCAACTTATTTTACACAGAACTCATTGACAGGTTTCAGGTGCAAATGCATCCTGTTCATTATCAAGCCAAGTTTTTAATCAGTTGTCTCAGGGTAAAAGGCTTTGCTACAGGAAATGTTAATCTGTCTCCCACTGCAGTGTTTGGTCTGCTGTACAAATCAGGGATTTTCCAAGAGACTTTCATGCACCACAGATGGATTACAACGCTTGACACAATGCCTTCAAAAAATGACATGCTTTTATGGTCTTAAAATAACATGCTTTCATAGTTTTGTTGCTCTTCTAGCTAAAACAAGGAGAAAGGACTTTTAATTTGTCTTATACGAGCAATAGGATCCAGCTTGTCAGATTAGGTGGGAGGCTTCCTAAATCTCCAGTTAAACAGAGTCCAGCAGAACAATGCCCACAAATCCCAAAGCATTATTAAACGGTACCCTATATCATTCAAAATTAAGAAATTGAGGCAATTTGCCCACTGTGATCCCATAGGGTTGGTTTTCTGCATCACTGTGGAATGCTGTCCATTAAATCACAGTGTCATCAGTCTGTTATACGCATCACCATATTTGATAACAAACAAAAATTTGTCTTCCTCATGCTTAACTTTGACCCTTCAGATATATCCAAATAATTTTAAATCATCAGTTCTTAACCAGGTAGAAAATTATATTTTAGTACTTCATTAATAAAGAATTACTAGTTCTATGTTAATGGGACAGCACTTATACAAACATAAAGAAGCCAATGTAAGTTCAACCTCTTGTATGGTAGGGTGTGAGAAAAATGCCAAGAGCACTGATGAATAAGAGCAATGATGTCACTGAAAAGTTACAAGCATTACCGATACAAACATGTTGCTGATACTGCAGCGCACCATGCCTCAGGAAAAGACTTAACCCTGCTTATTTGGGGCAAATATTTAAAACATATAGGAATGCAGATAGATAGAAACAGTTCTGTCTTTCAAATAAGTAATTTTATTCTTCTTTCCTGAATTACGTAAACCGAGAGAAAAATGTTCTGCTCTCAAAGGCCTCACTTTTACGGAGGAAAGAGAGAGATTCTTTACCCGAATCTGCTAACATGTAGCAACTAATTTGAGATGAATTTATGAAGAGAAAGGCTGTTCATCCATCTCCATGCAAGTTAGCAGACTGACATGTTCATTGTGAAAATCACTGGCTACCTTGTCTCCTCTGAGGTTTTTGCTTTGTTTTAGCTAACATAAAATAAACCCACTTTTTCTCCTCTAATATTAGCATAATGAAAGTCACTTCTTTTTATTGTGGAGAAATATTTTTTTTATCTTCATTCTGGACTGACAAAACACTTCTTTTCAGAGGAAATGTGAAAAGAAATGTGTGATTTCTTCTAGAATTTGTAGATTGCTCTTCACAGAAACAGGTATAGCATATATACAGTTGGCAGTCTTTCCTCTAGAGGCAAAAAAAACAAACAAACCACATTTCTTTTGAAGCCATCTATTTAATTAAAAAAAGATAAACAGGCAGAAAGTCAGAAAAAACAGAAAGATAGTGAATGAAAAGAATAGAGAAAGGGAAAAAAAAGAAAGCTTCAAAATGCAATGGTCTGATGTATTTGAAAATTCATTAGCAAGAATAAAGTTTAAAAAACTGTATCTGGAGAAATATTCACCCCTGTATATGTGCTATTAGTCCATTCAAATGCAATGTGAAATGTCCTGAAAATCTTAGAAGAAAACTTATGATGTTACTCCAGATAGTGAATGAAGCATAGCCATGTCTATTCCATTTAATAACAACCCACTTAAAGTGAAGAATATAGCCACACAGCAAAAGCTTTCATAAATATATTAAGAGATTTTTACCTATAAAGTATATTCCAAAATTGATCCTTACAAAATCCCTTGAAAGGAGTTTGTATGTAGAAAATCAACAGAGATTATTTTTGTTGTGACTATTTTTTTTGTACCTGTGATAGAGTGAGTGGTAAGGTCAAGAGAGGAATAGGACTCTCAGTCATCTGTTCTTGACACTTGACCTGCAGATAAAAGTGATCTGCGGAGGTCAAGCATCTTCACAACATGGAGATAACATCTCTGATGACTAGTTTCCTAACTCAGACCTCTTCTCAGACCACTACACTGCACTAATTGTTTTCTCTAGCTATTTTTAACATAGATTCCCTTTTCAAAATCCAAACAAGATTTAACTTCCTGATTATTATTATTCCCTTTCTTTACATTCTTCAGAAGATTTCTGTGCCTTTTTTAGTAAATTCTATTATAAGCTTCAGTGGGTTTTGTAGTGATTTGTAAAGTATTCATAAAATGTCTTTGCAAAAACTGAGCTGAGGTTTCAGTGTAAAGTTTCAGACTAATCCTGAAATCACTAAACTCTGTTCTACCAGATCAAAATGTAGTCAGTTTTTAAACACTTTGGGGAAAGGCCCAACACCAGTACAGATGGCAAAGCGTTCAACTAGCTCTGGAGTCTATAAAAATAACTCGGTTTTATTACTCAGCTGTTTCACAAGTAATACGAAAATAGGTCTGCTTCTTGATGGTTATATTAAGGATAACTGGGAGAAAGTAATAGGGCATCTTCTCATTATTGTCTATGAATTGGTGTTCCTTAATTATATTCTTTTTATGTGAATGTCTTGCATTTTTTCTTCTTTTTTTTTAAGGGAGTAATTTTGCCTTCCAAGTGTCTTTTCCAAAGGAAATTAACACATATCACGCTTTTAGACAAAGTACTGTAGTGTAATTCATCTCTGCACTGTCCTTTCCTAGCAACCCAAAGTAGGAAATATATGCAGCCAAAGTGTAAAGCTAAACAGCTAGCAGGTTTCTATATTTACATGAATCAAAGCAGTTAAATGACTCAGCTGCCTCCTAATGTGGGTTATATTTGAATTTGGGGAGGGTGGAGGGAAGAATGGGACATTATTGCTTTAACAAGGTTTACTGCTAAACTGAACATATGTTGCTCATAATGTCACTTCCTAAATCAATGAAATTATCATTATAGAACATGTCGACAAATTAGACATGTAAAGTGCAGGCTGTATGTGGGAGAGATGTAATTTGGCTCTATAAAAAGAAATTAAACAATAAAATATCAATGACAGATGTAGTTAGCTAAAGGTTTTGAGGTTTAAATACCAATTTGTGAAAAAAAATTATACAGACCCAATCAGGGTACGAGATAAAAATACCAGCCTTCATGCAACAAGATGATTAAGTATTTGGACCAGATGTTCGGAGACCTTAGCTGTGCCCTTTATTTAACTGGCAAGCATGCTGGCAAGTCCTTAAATTTGTAAAATCCAAGTAACGAAGGTTAGCTCAGATGGAAGTAATAAAACAATCAAATATCAGAAGTCATTCATGTCTGTGCACAATAGATCACGCTACAGTTCTGAACCCCACATTTTAATATAGCAGCATAGGTTTTAAAGGAATAAGCTTTTTGTATTATTTTTTAAGAAACTTACTGAAGTATTTTTTCTGTTCCAACTTTCAGTTCTCAAAGCAAATGCAGGAATTGAATGCATTTGATATGTTTTTAGGTCCTTTTCCCACAGGTTTGCAGATTTTATAGCTCTCGAGTCTCAGCTAAAATTCTGTGTCATAATTCCTGGGTTATAGCTTTGTCTCGCAGCTGCTATATGGTTGTGGGCAAGGTGTTTAAGACTCAAGAATAAAATGTCTGTACATTCAAAGAAGAATGTCTTGCAGGTTAAGAGATTACTTCTGTTTCAGACTCTTCTATTGACTTTGCAAGGTGATCAATCTCTTTGTGCCTCATCTTTTCCTATTCACAAAAAGCAGGGTGACATAATCTAATCTTTTAGCTCATTTTCTCTCTTTCTTTCATTCTTAACCACACTGGAGGTGCTGTGCACAACCGTGTTGTGGCAGACCAACGTTGTGGTATGCAATCACGTGTCTTGGGGTCCTGGCTGGGCCATGCTATGGCTCCTGTCTGACCCATGCACCAAACTCTCCTTCCTATGGAAACCGGGGCAGCAGATGTGGGGTGGGGCTTTCACATATATTTGGATCTTACCAGAGTGTGAAATAGGGATATATCCCAAGATTAGAAATACTGGATGCAGCCACTGTGCTTGGACAGTGACTAGCAGAGATGGCCCTGATCTTGTTTAAGCCTTCAAGACATTGCCATAATATAATCAGCAGCAATTCTGAGGGCATAAATAAAAGATAGCATTCATGAGATTTTCAGAGGGATGACATAGTGTGCATAAAACATTTGAATACCACAGACAGAGCAGATGAAAAGGGATTGAGCTGTAAAGAAGAAATCATTCCTTGATGGGCTGATGTAGTTTGGCAGTAGAAGATGGGTTTCATCTGATCAATGTAGGCATCTACAGTGTATAGAAAGCATCTCAGCTATTCACCCCCACTCTTTACCCTTACAGACAACGAAGAAAAAGATGCTTCTCAGGCACAATTTAACTCTTCTGAAAATAAATCTTTTAAGTAGCTTCATTTTAGCTACAGCCTAAAAATGCATGTTCCACACCATTAAATCTGGAGAGAGTCTATGGTGACTAGCTCAGACGTGGACATCTGCTGGATAAATATGAAAAGGCAAATGAAATGTGTGCCAACCGCGGTGACCATCAACTGGTAGCTTTTCAGCCTGCCTTGCTACTCTAACCCCATCTTAGAAAGCATTACAGTCAGTTAGAAAGTTAAAGAAAAGAAAAGAAATGCATGAAAAATACTGACATGAAAATTTTCCCATTTCTTATGAGAAGCCTGATGTGATATTCCCCACAACTTAGGAAAATGAATCCAGCCACGTGAGTAGAAGGATATGCTCTTGTGTACTCTGTTGTTCTTGTGTAATGTTCTCTGAAATACGGCTTTCAGCACTTCTGTTACCATGGTGTCACTTACAAAACACTTGTAAGCCTGCAAGGGACATCAGAACTTGATTAATTAATCTCTACAAAATGCTTTGAGTTTCACTGGGTGAAAGATACTCAGGGTTAGTTTCTTTGGCCTTCTTTCATGAGGAGCAGTACCTTCAAAAGATGAGTGAAGGTATGTGAAAATTATTGTTTGCCTGGAGGCAGATAAAGTAGTCCTGAAAAATGAGGTTTTGTAAATTCATTTTGACTCTTCTTTTTTCCCTAGTGCCCTTTAAAGGGCAGATCCCAGTCCTATTCAAATGACTACACTCAGTGTACTGACTACTCTAAGTGTAAACTGTTACTCACTCTAGGTAAGCAGGGAACACAGCTTTCGTTATTGAAAAGCACTTAAATGAAGTGAAATACCTTCTTTTAAGTGATAGTTTGAGCATAGAAGAGAGATGGGACTTATAGGAAGAAGTAATGTCTTTTTCAAGACAAACTGATAGAAGTGAAAAGAAACAGACAAGTTTTAAGGGGCTTTTGCCCAGGAAATATAAGTTTCTTTCCAATACTACATTATTTTAATAAAAGATATTACCTCTTCCTATAAACTTTGCCTCTCACCTCTTAATGTTTCTGCCATGGTTTAACCCCAGTCAGCCACTTAGCACCACACAGCCACTCGCTCACTCCCCCCCAGTGGAATGGGGGAGAGAATCAGAAGAGTAAAAGTGAGAAAACTCATGGGTTGAGATAAAGACAGTTTAATAGGTAAAGCAAAAGCCGTGCACACAAGCAAAGCAAACCAAGCAATTCATTCACTGCTTCCCATGGGCAGGCAGGTGTTCAGCCATCTCCAGGAAAGCAGCGTTCCATCACACATAACGATTACTTGGGAAGACAAATGCCATCACTCCGAATGTCCCCTCCTTCCTTCTTCTTCCCCCAGCTTTCTATGCCGAGCATGACATCATATGGTGTGGGATATCCCTTTGGTCAGCTGGGGTCAGCTGTCCCGGCTGTGTCCCCTCCCAACTTCTTGTGCACCCCCAGCCTCCTTGCTGGTGGGGTGGGGTGAGAAGCAGAAAAGGCCTTGGCTCTGTGTCAGCACTGCTCAGCAGTAACAAAAACATCTCTGTATTATCAACACTGGTGTCAGCACAAATCCAAAACATAGCCCCATACTAGCTACTATGAAGAAAATTAACTCTATCCCAGCCAAAACCAGCACAGTTTCTTATACTGATACTTCTTTTTATTCCTGTTTTCAAAGCTATATGGATTTAGAAAGAGTCCATATCCATCTTCTACAGTTTCCAAGTGCTTAAAACATTCTGCCTGTAGAATTTATACTGTATATGGAGTTCTCTCAAAGAGCTGCAGCTACATAACAGTAATTGATTGAATGTCTTATTTTCCATGTGCAAGTCCAACCGGCTGGAAATCTGGACTGCTGAGAAATACCTGCTTTCTGAAAATCATTAGTCTTTTTCTCCCCTCTCTAATTAATTTTTTTTTCTGCTACTAGAGAGTTGCACTAGAGGTCCCAAGTTGACTGAATGTGGGTCATGCTCCGATGTAACCTGGACTTGCCTAGAGGTCTGCTAAGATCCCCTGCTCACTCCTACTGGGGCTATTTGTGAGCTTGACATAACTTTATTCCCAGAATCATGCGGAAGTTATATTTAATTGTTTTTGCTCTTCTCTGGACATAATTAGAAGGATGTTCACTTTGTCTCTAAGATGGCTCAAAAAGGAGAAAGCTTCTGGGTATTCATACTGAACTTTCCAATCGCTCCATTTATCTGCACAAACTGAAAATTATCTACAGTTCTTTGGATGAAGGCAAAATTACCTTGTCTGCTGAATTGACCGAAAATAGCATCCCTCCTGTGTTACCTAGCTTGGACTACTATTTGTAGCTGCTAATTGGGGTTAGTTCTACTGTGCCCTTTCCCAAACTGTCAGGGCACTGCATCACCAAACTGAGACAAAATACTTCTGTAAGAGCTATGACCCCCATTTTGACCAATATTCCACAGAAAGAATATGCCTAGTAGGGAAATACCCTCAAAATTGACAGAGTCTGATAGTCCTAGTTTAGAGAAAAAATAAGCAGAGAGATTATCTGTTGGAGGGACAACACAACAAGCATAAGCAATCCAGGAGGTTCCTGGAGTGCATTGATGATAACTTCCTCCTCCAAGTGATAGAGAAGCCAATGAGGAGAGATGTTCTGCTGGACCTCATACGCACCAACAAGGAGGGGCTTGCTGGGGATGTGAAAGTCAAAGGCAGCTTTGGCTGCAGTGACCGTAAGATGGCTGAGTTCAGGATCCTGAGGGCAGGAAGGAGGGTGAAAAGCAAGCTCACAATCGTGGACTTCAGGAGAACAGACTTTGGCATCTTCAAAGATCTGCTCAGAAGGGTCACATGAGATAAGGCCCTGGGGGGAAGGAGGGCCTAAGAAACCTGGTTCATGTTCAAGGATCACCTCCTCCAAGCTCAAGAGAGTTCTATTCCAACAAAGTCAGGCAAAAATGCTAGGAGGCCCACAGGGATGAACAAGGAGCTCCTGGCCAAACTCAAACACAAAAAGGAGGCATATATAGGGTGGAAGCAATGAACTCTAGGTAGCCCTGCTTGAGCAGGGGAGTTGGACCAATTGACCTCGACAGGTCCCTTCCAAACTCAACCATTCTGTGATTCTGTGATTCTGTGATTCTATCTGCCATCATGTCTTGAAAGCCATTCAAATAGAGACAAAATATATTTTTCAAGCTATATAAAATATCAAGACATTACATCTAGCTCACTGAAATGCTGGGTGGTGTTCTGGCATTGTACCGTCTCCCATTTTCATCTCTGGGCCCAGGCCACTGGGTGCTGGAGACCAAGCTGACCTTTACTTGGAGCAAGAATGTTTTTAACATCTGGCCAAAGAAGTCCAGCAACTAGCACCAATTTCTAACTGCATTTCCATGGCATTTTTTCACCATCACAGAATGAGTTCTGTAGACATACATAGGCACAAATGACAGAATATAAACTTCCTCTCATTTCACTGAGGGTATATGAGAGTGTTTGAGAAGCACTACAACATCCAAGTGTTCATTAATGTAGTTTTCTGCAGCTATAAGATATGCTTTTTAGAATAATTCCTGGTGGAGTTTAATAAGAGCAGTTAAAACTTTTTGAAACTGTCTTTTGATGGGAAGATCTTTTCAGTGAAATGGAATGTCCCTATTTGGTAAAATTTGCATGTTTGGGCTGGGGGGAAGAAAATCAGACAATAAACTTTTAGTTTTGCAGTCATAATCTGGAAAATATAGAAAACTTTACAAAAAAATATTTATTAATACTTACTAAATAATCATTTCTGTGATTTTTTTTCCTCAAGGCAAAAGAAATTATTTTCTGACTAGTTCTCTTTGTACCATAGATTTTGCATAACAGGTTGTATCAGCCCTTTCTCCCATAAGCAATATAAGCAAATGTAATTTGTTGGCATGAATCCAGACAGCTGGCCTCAGTGGGACATCTTCCTTGGTCATGCCTTTGAATCTAAACACTGCAGACAAAAGGCGGCGGTGAATAAGTCACCCTTTTCACACTGGGCTCCAATTACATCTGTTGCTTTTTGAGGGAGGGCGTTTGAATTTTGCAGACAGTCCTTGGGCAGCTGTTAAGTTTGTAGCTGTATCTGAGTCTGAATTCTCATGAATTGGAAGTACTTAAACTCCACTATGATTCCCATATCCCACAACCATGGGAACCGTGAGAAAACTTAGACTGATTGATTAGACTCTCTGAGTCACCTAACTTCTGTCAGGGATGTGAATCTGGAAAGCCAAAATAAGCTTCCTTCAGACAGGGGCTCACTGGAGATTTCTCTATGGTGTTTAATAATATGACTGTGCCCAAAGAAAACCAAGAAATCATACTCTTCCTCTTATCTGACATTAATAAAATTAATTTGTCTTCAGAGTAATAATGAAATGTTTCTCAAAGGAAACTTATTTTACATGCGTTTTTATTTCTTCTTTTGAATATCTCTGCATATTCTTCTGATTGTATTTATAAATGATACACTATTTTGAAATCTGAAATTAAAATGTTTTCAAACATAAAAAATGCAAAATCTGATAATAGTTTCTTGGCCATTTTTCTCTCCTTCAGCCTTAGTCCCATGAAACCAGAATGGTAGGGGTTATTAATTCCCTGTTATTTATTGGCTATCTAAAGATTTCATCCTTCTTGTGATATCTTAATATATTAAGTGCTTTCTATGGAAATTATTAAGGTATTACAGGCAGAAGATTGTGATACTGCTTGAATGGTTCCAAAGCATGTGATCTCCAAGGAAACAGAGATCCTATTACCAGTCCCTTTCCTACAGAAGCTGTCAATGGTACAAGATGCTGCGAGTCATGCCGTTGACTTCAGTAGCACTATTCCTTATGTGTGAAGTTCGGTATGTGAAATATGCCTCATGGGGTTATTTTTAAAATAAATGAAACTGTACACAAATTTACCTCAATGACGGGTGTCCCAGGCTTTTGAACTTCTCTTGTACTCTTCTGAGAGGACTATTGGTATGAGAAAATTAAAACTTTACAGCAGAAGTTCAGCTTTTGTGGCAAAAAAACCCTGTGGACTCTGAATGTGATCTGTCCAGGCATTGCAGGGGTCAGCCAGCTTTAGTTAGCTTCACAATTTGGGTGCATTTTCATCCCAAAGAAATATCAGAGCCTCTCCAGAGGTGTAAGGCAATTAACACATTTTGGCAAACACTTTTACTGCAATGAGGAGGAAAATGCAAAATAAATTATGGGTTTTACAACTCTCCATATTACCTCATGACCAGCCTTCCTAGTTAAATATGTGAATTGTTGTCCATATTTCCAATGAAGTACATGCAAGCTTCATTGCTGCTATATCAGGGCCCCTCATCCCTTCACAGATGAGGTCTGGGACAGCACAAGGGTGTGCAGGCAGGTTCCCAAGGGCTAAAGTAATGTTATAGCCACAGGACAGCCTTGTATATTTATTGGAAGGAGGAGGGGGGCATGGTTTTCCAGTGCTTTGCTGAATTGGGACCTGTATAAGCTTGTTTCCAGGTGGTTTTTTTCTTTGTTTCTCTCACACACTACTTTATATTGGCTTTACAAAATCCTGCTGTATTAGATGTATTGCAAATGATGTCTTAAATATCACTGATGGCTCCCTGAAGTATATTCTCTGTTAAAATGTTCCGTCTGATTTAAATGACCAAAGCTACACAGCTCCCCCCAGCTCCCTGAGGAAGCTCTTGAGACTCTAACAGATCTCACCTTCCAGTCAGCAAAACTCTTATTTAATTTTGCCTGCCTGCGGACACTTCTTGTACCCTAAGCATGCCATTTGCACTTTCACTGTGATGTGTTATAGCTTAAGACACAAATGACTTAACTCTCTGTTGGTTATGTCTAGCCTTTTGTTCAGAAAAGATGTGGACGGAAAAACATAGAGCAGAAAAACTGTTAGATATTTCATAGCTAAGCCGAAGAGGTTATTCCCTAAATCTTCTACCTTACTCTATTTTTACTGTTTCCTGTTTTAATTGTCTTAACATGGATAGCTGGAAAGAAGTACTAATCCTATCAATTGTGCTCTCTAAATCCCAGTATCTTTGTTCAGGTCAAACTGGAAGTCTTCTTTAGAGTCTGCCTTTAAAGACCTTTTCATGAATTGTATCAAAGGGTAGAAGCTTTTAATTTCTGAAAGTTGAATTGGAGATGGAAAAAAATTTTAAAAGCCACTGTTGCTGGCTTTTTTTAAGGTAATGCATCTGGCACTGAGATTTTATAAACAGGCTGGGAGATTTAGCCACTCTATTTTCCAGAAGTTTATATAGTTTTTTAATGAAGGAAGCTTTACATTAAAATGGGCCTGTTGGTTCTGGAACAGAAATGTAAGCCATATGTCTCTTTTATGATATCTTAAGTGAAGCCAGTTTGATACTGTAGATTTTGGATAGATTTGCATTAAAATGTAAGAAAGAGAAAATGAAAAATAGGATTGTGGGTTTCAAGAAGCTTAGACTGCCTTAACATTGCACAAGGCATTTGCAGGGACAGATATGTATGCAATAAGAGTCCCTGCAAGTGCAGCACAACTTCCTTATGTACAGTTTAGTTGTATAAGATAACGTGCAAGTTTGTCTGTAGCTACATTAAGATAAGGAACAAGGGATGGCCTTGCTGGACTGAAAAAGACAATCTCTATGCAAAGATCTGCCATCAGCACAAAGTGGGATTCATCCAATATATTATATATTTTTTTCCTATCTCTGATCTGTCTTTCCCATGTCAGTTGTAAACTTCAATGAAAGGGCTCTATTTTAATGTGTGTGCCTGGCATGAGGTATTTCTCATCTTGGACAGCACTTTTGGATGTTAACATAATGCAGTAATGACTCACCTTCAAATGCAAAATGTTCTGCTCAAGAAATCACTGTTGATTATGACTTGTACTACAGTGATCCAGGATGAGTCTTGCCTCTCACTAAATAGGGTTCAGATAAAGTTGAAAAAAACCACTGTTAGAGGAGGAAACAGCATTTCAGGGAGAGCATAAGGCTATATGCATCTTCTGTACAGTGCCAACAATAGAATGAAGCTAACCGCATTTTTTTCTTTAGTATTTCTCAGCCCTAAGAGCTAATCCTGCAGGAGGTTAATACCTCCTCTGATGTCCCTCAGTCTCATTGATTTAATGGTGCTCAGTGCCTTAAAAAATGAGGTAAAACATTTGAATAAAATGTAAAACACCCTATAAAAACAGGGTAAGCATAATAATTGAAAGTGACAATCAGTCATGATAAATTTAAATGGAAGTGATTTTTTCCTGTTACGTTCAGCTTTCATTCATTCAGTGGACATTCCCACTTTAAGTCTTTGTACCTTTAATTATTTCAGATATGAAATAGCTGCTGTTTCAAGAACATACGCTTCAGCAGAACATATAATCAGAATAACTTTCATGCAGTAAAACCAATTTGACTTGTGCGGAACTGAAATGCAAACAGGCAATGGTAGCATTAGTCAGAAGGTTTGTCTATGCATGACAGTTGCTTTGTAGCCCCTGTGATAAAGTGAAAGGGCATGGCATTGTCACCTGCCCGTCTCTCCATCCGTCATTAGTTAGGCTAGAATTAGTTAAGGTGTCATATATGCTGACTGATGTATCGGAATGCTGTTCAACATCGGTTGCTATGGGTTCCAGAGTCACTAAATCCCTTTTTATTCCTATTCAGACTCAGGATCTATAAAAGGTGCCATATCCCTTTGTTAAAAACTACAAGCTGGCACTGAAACCTACAGAAATGACAGACATCATTTCTTTGAATATCTGTAGGAATCTCAGACATGTTTTCTGCAGTACTTAAAAAAAGGTAAAAACTAAATATTTTCCCTTCTTTTTGCAGAACACAGAGGGATTAAGAGCAGAGTTTGTCTGTCTGATATACCTCAAAAGATTTGCTAGTGACTGTGAGCTTTCAGTAATTTTTCCGTTCCTTCCTAGTACCCTATAAAAGCTCTCAAAAATCAAAAGGAGTCTTTGAGGTTTCAGACTGAGGTTAGCCTAAAAAGAATAGTTCAGAAGAAGGACTTAAGTAAGGATTTGTGGGACCAAGATCAACTATTCTAAGAGGCTCTGCTTCCAATGTAATAATCTAATATGTATGTGATTAGTGTTTATAAGAAAATCAAGCTGTTGGTTTTTGAGGAAGAGACAACAGTGTTCATTTTTTCCAGCTTCTCATAGCTTCTAAATGTGATCCGTCATGTTATTTGATGCAAATTTTCATTTGGAACTTTCTCTATTATTTCCTTTGTTTCTGAAATTTGGGGTTGGAAAGCATATGTACATTTTTAGAAAGTAAAGAGCAAGAAGTCTTATTTATTTTGTTATTATTGGGTCATTTGTACTGTTTCTGTTGCATGCTCTTGATTAAGATCCGAATTGCCAAGTATCATTAAAATCAATATGTACTTATACAAAATGTGTGTGTATTAAAAATCAAAGCAAATATCATTATGCTAACTACTGTAAAAGCGATATGAACATGAGAAATAGCAAAGGTTTCTTACTAAAGAGTTGCATGCCATTGCAAGCACATTATGACCTTGCTTTCACACTGTAGTTTGTCCTGTGCAACGATCATATTTCAATACTCTTCACAATCACCACACTCATTTGGCTTGCCATAGAGTAAGATGGAACCAAAGGGACAAGTATAAACCTGCAGACGCAAGAAACTATTTAGTATTCTTTCCATATTGAAAACAATATTTCCAATATTGTTACTGTTCTTATTGTTTTCATTACTATCTCAATATGTTCTGCGGGGCATTACAGCGAAGACTTTCATTACATGTGTAACACTGGATCTGAAGTATTGCAGGTAAGAGTTACACCACATCAAACAATTCTGAGTCTATTTCTTACAGGCATCATTTTAAATTTATAGTTCCATTACTTCCAACTGGGTTTGCAGATTGAGTACTGGTTTATGAAGTATTAATCCTTGTTTTATTTTTAAAAATACTGCTTTCTTAGTTTAAAAAAATCAATATATACAATAGCGAACATTTTCCCACTGGGTTACAAGCAATTAGAATCCACTAAGAGAAAAGTCATCTGTCAATTGCAAACATTGTACTTAAAAACAAATCCTCAGTGCTGTCTGACTAAGCCAATGTTTAAGCAAACAAATATATTCAAATATTCAAAGATATAGTTGATGTAGTAACACTTTTTGCTGAGCTTAATTCAAAAATCATTGCAGTGTAGTAAGCAGAACACCCCCTAAAACAGAGATTAACACAAGCGATGATAGAACTGCATATAAATGACAAAATAACCACAGGTATATGAATCTTTATTGCTGAAAGAGACCACATTTCACAGTAAACACAAGAGGTGGAGGTGGGGTGATAGAAAAAATAACCGTTTAAATAAAAAATAATAGGATGTTATCAGTCTGTGGCATGGTCAGAGTGTTTAACAATGCTCAGATCATTCACCAGACCAATAATGTCTCTTTCTTATGGACATATATTATATTATAAATATATAGTATATACAGACGTAATATTATGCATTTGGCTGCATCTTATTGATCATAAGACTCAAAGACAAAGCATAAGATTTACTTTTTCATTGTTTTTTGAGTCTATAGGGCGCACTTGAGTTACATTTTCATGCTTTTCTTCAAGATCTTATGGACTTGAAAATTCATAGTTTTAATAAAAGATGAGTTTTTTTCTGTTTTCATATGACTCATATTAAAACACAGGACCTGGCAATATTGCTATAAATTCATAGGCATGCATAACAAAGATTAGAAGAAGGCATTTATTGTCTTTGAACACATCTTCAACTTTCAAGGTACACACTTTTATTTAGGGATCTCTACATTAAGCTTTAACCCCTTTTCTTATTTCTTTTTTTTTTTTTTCTTCCTATCAAACTGTAAAGCCCAAGGATCCTAGTCTCTGAACTGGTGTTAAGTGCCCAGCGCTAAAGACTGTACTGAACGGTCAGCAGCAAACCTGCCTCCCGTAATTTGTATGCAATGCTGCAGCAACGGCAAAGAGAGGTTACATTGCCCATTGCTTGGTTTAATTGGAGTTAAGTAGATCTATTATGTCGGTGCGCCCCATACACTAGCTGTTTATTTTGATTAATGCTTGCATTCCTATGAGTGAAACGTCTGTGTGAGAGAGAAATTTTTAGAAGAAATAAGTGAAGAGTAAGAAGATGTTATATAGACTAATTTTCCCAAGAGAGCTCTGTGGTTTTTAATGTTTCCCCGTCTGGGGTATTCAATTTCAGACTCTTTAACAGATTTGCTGCTCAGGATGAGAAGTACTCAGCAATTTTTATATTTCACAAGTTGGGACCCTAAGAATTGAAATACACTAAATCACCAATCTTGCTTAAATTGTATTACTTTTAATTTCTGACAAAAATAATAATAAGTAAACTAGGAGTGGGTATCTGGGCAAAAGGGATGTAGAGACTTGAAATGGGCAGTTTAAAAGAATAACATTTGAAATAATACAGGGGAAAAAAGCAGCTGGGAAGAAGCTTCTTAAATTTGCTCATAAGCAAAAGGATATACAGCCTGCAAGGGTATTGTGACGGAGAAAGAACAAAGGTTAAGGCATTAGCTAGAGAAAGGAGGATATATCTGCTATCTACAGGTATCAGACTGGCAGATAGTTTCAAGGCTGTCATCTTCCTGGACTGTAACCAAAGAAAAAGTGGTTCTGCTTTGGTAGGCTCACAGGAGAGAAGATGACGCTCCTGGAGAGCACAAGGGGTAGGTGAACCTAATTGAAAAGAAAATGTGAGAACCAGCACAAAATCTTTCCAGACAAACTCCATCAAGGTCAGGTAAATTCAAGTCCCTTCCAGCATCAGCTGAATCTTCCTGGTGGTTACATAGGAAACCTAAATGACTCGTTTATGCTAAATGCCTGAAACCAAAGCATCAACCCTGTGCCAACTGTGAATGTTACCAGCCATATGTGCTGCAGGAAATGGCTGTACTGTGGCCTCGGACTGAAGGTTATTTAGAGAAAGTCCTTTTGTGATCTTATTTATTGCACTGAAAATCTCAGGGAAATGTAGTGCCCTCAGCAGCCAGAACCTGCTCAGGACCTCATAGAGCCACACCACCCACATCTTCTGGTGGGAAACAGGGACAGAGAGATTACCTGGGGGAGATTTTTTAGGATGTTAGGACCAAGAGAGACAAGTGCTTATTAGAAAATAACAACCAAAGTTGGGATAATAGCTTATAAGCTTTCAAAGTTTCTAGATGCTTATCCTAATGAAAATTGAACCTCTGAACCTTCTGAGGTTAACTTGTTCCCACTTATAACGTCATTAGGAGATAATGTCAATGAAACGGAACATTGTCACAGGACAGCAGTTTCCCACTGCTAAATAAATGCTGAGCCAAAGCCAAGATATTTATTTTCAAAGTGGGAGATATTTACCCTGTAAACATGTTCTGTTCCAGTGACTTTATGCCTGTTACACCAAACTGCTAATGAGGTAGATGCTGCCTGATGCATGTGGTTAAACTAATAAGAGTTTCTCTGTGTCCTCCTATTGATGATATGTATTTTTATTGGATTAGAGAACAGATTAGCTCAGCATTTCAGCTGATCTGGAAAAGTTGATTCATTCCAGTGCAATTTCTGATATACACCCTACTTTGGTGGCTCCTCAACGTAAACAGCTGGAAAGCCTGTTATCGTTCAACAGCTATAGAGCTGTAAATTAATTGTCTTGCTAGGCTAACAACCTGACAGATATGATGCAGCACTAGCACTGCAGACATCACAGGAACCAAAATTTCACAATCCCATTAATTCCAACATGAATTGTACCGAAAGGATATCAACAGTTTCTGGAGATATGGAGAAGGAGGAAGATGTCTGGGACAAGAAGCTGTTTCTTGTGTTGAGCCAAGAATTTCCAGGTCCAAGCCCAAGCAGATGCAGGAATTTGCAGAAAGGCACATCTGCTCAATCAAGCATAGGTAGTACAGGTCCTAGAAGAAAGTCATGGATATAGGGGCAGGAAGTGTAGATAATTTTAACAGTCACTTCTATTAAAGCAAATCTCTATCAGAGCTATAGATTGATTTCTCTCCTGCTTTGACAATCACAGTCCTTGATTGTTGACCGCTTAGAGAAAACAGAAAAACTGTTTGCAGAAAAAGACCTTTATTTTTAATTATTGCTTATATTAAAAGAAATCAAAGCATAAATTAGAAGTTTTAAAATTCAATAAATTCTTCCTTTCTGGCCATACGTATTGAGGAAAGGCTTAAAAGTATGATTTGGAAAATAAATTTCTAGAGAGAAAAAAAAATCCCATTAAAGATACTCCCTTTCCCAAGGGCACCGAGTTCCTAAGTCACCTTGATGTTAGTAGGATACTTGTTATTTCAGGGGTTTAAGGCTCCTTAGTGCTTCTGTGGATCTGGATCTTCACACCTTAAATTTATCAAATCAGAGTTTCTTCAATAGTGAGAGCTGAATATTGCATATTGCATAGGCCTGAACTAGAATTTGATACAAGCAGTAAAAAGCACTGACTGTTAAGGAATACTTATATATTGCAATGAAGCATCTGTTATTATTTACACCTATTGTCCTTATTAATTTTACCATGTGGGCTTTTTCTTAGGCAAGGAATTTGGGTAGAATCACCTAATAAAACCATTAATCCATTGCCTAGCAGTTTGTAGTAAGGTATTCCCAGTGCTTCCACCAAGCACTTTCTCTGCTCCTCAGTGAGGCCAGGATCTTTTGGTGTCTCAGAAATAAACCAGCCTCAGAGCGTGAACCACAAGGGCAAACATTTATGACTTACTATATTCCATTTTCTTGCTTTTGTTATGAACTCTCTCAGTGCTTTATTCTGTTCTGAAAATGATTTTTAAAAAAAGGAAGCAGGAGCAATCCTAGGCAACGCTGATGTGGATTTGAGTTTGCATTTTGAGGAACCTTCTTTTTCAGCATATATCCAAAGCTCCATGACAGTCCTTCCTTGGACCACATATGTCAATGATGATAAGCTCTACAGTTTCCTCCATATTCAAGTTGCCTCAACATGCTTTTTCTGTAGGTTTATTTCAATTCATTTTAATATAGCCTCAGAGCAGATGCCATCAGGATCCAATAATCACAGTTTATTGGGTGGACAGAAAGCAGGCAGTGAAGACTCTATTGGGATCTTCAGCATCAATTTATGAGGTGCACTGCAAAACTAAAATCCATCTGATTTCCATCAACTTAGCTATAAATGTAGGCATAATGATTCTGTCCACTTATTTTCAAATCAATTTAACATAACTATCTCCCAGAATTAGGAGACATGGATCACTGCACAGTTTAGGCACTAATATAGTGGTTTCTACTCACCAATGTCCAATAGCACTGATTAGTTTAGTGTCCCACTCCTGTATTCACTCCACATCATTAACAACTATTGGAAACTGTAGACTGGTGTTGTCTGGGCTTTCCTACACCAATCCATGCAATTTAGAGAGCAGAAAATGCAAAATGTTTTAATATCAACTGTTGCAATTGATAAGTGCTTAGTGCATCAGAATGCTAAAAATGATTTGGTGCTTTGGGGATAAAAATGTCAATAACTTAAAATTTGGAAATTTGGACTGACATGTTCGTGGAAAACTTGGACTGAATAAAAACATGCATTTTATAAGCAAAATTGAACCCTGTTTCATTTATGTTTTCCTCCAGTTTTCAGCTGTCTCATCAGCTTTGCTAGAATACAAGTGGTTTACATCAGTGTCGTTATGCTGATGGCTGAAATGGGGGCAAATCCCAAGTTAGACAATGTATTAGCAGAATTTATATGAGTATGTAAATATGCATAGCAACATTTCAGCATACACATTATTCCAGAGAAAAATTCAATTCACATGTAAAGAAAGAATTGAGACATTAAGTTGGATGCATTTTAACGTGAAGTTTAATTTGTATTTTCTATGTTTATTTATAGGGAAGGCTTTATTACGAACAGGATGTTCATCTGATCAAATGCAATGATGCAATTAAATTGCTGCTTGTTGAAACAGGTTTTATGGTGCTTATTAAAAGTAAACATAAATAAATGTTTGAAGATCTGTGTGATCAGAAATGCCTTTTGATATTAGACGGAAATATATCAGTGCATGAAATGCCTTAACTCTTTAGCTGTGGCAGATGAGTGTTTTTAACATCACCACCACACCAGAGTACTATAAACACAACTGACACAAGTCATTTGGTTTTTTGAAAAGCTTTTGTCAGAGACTTCATGGGAGGCTATTAAAAAAACAACACAAAGTAATCATGGGCTATATCAGAAATATCCAGGTCAAAGACAGAATCCAGTATGAGAGTATACTGTTAGAAAGTCAGAGTCTTCTTACTCAAGAAGAGTAAGAAAAGACTTGTTCTGCTACCAAATGGAGTTAGAAATCTATGGACAGAAACACCCAAACAAGCCACAGTGTCTACTGCCTCTTTTGCTTCTGCCTTCACTAAAGAGATTAATGTGATGAAATGGCTAAAGCAATTAAAGGCATGAGCAAACAAGAAAAACTGAGACTAAGTAAGATAAGGTTTTATATTAGTTATATATTTTCATGGTCACTGAGCCTCAGGAAATCGACCCCAAGGTGAGCACTATCAGAGAAAAAGAGCTGTCAGGGCAATCTCAGAGCTGTCACTGGTTATCTTGGGGAGCTTATGGGGGGGGGGGGGTCCAGAATACTGGAAAAGTGCAATTATTGAGCCTACCTTTAAAAAAGGGGGAAAGGAGGATAGATTTGTCAGCTTAACTTCAATTCCTAGAAAAATCCTGGAGCAAATAACCAAGCAAACAATTTGTAAGCCCCTAGAAGACAACAAAAAGATGAGTGACAGCCAACATGGATTTGTCAGAAACAAATCTTGTCAAACCAACTTCATTTCCTCCTATGACAGGGTAGCAGGCTTTGTAGATAGGGCAGAAGCAGTAGATGCTATATGTCTTGACTTCAGTGAGGTTTCTGACAATGTTTCACCTGACACTGTCATAGTAAGGAAGCGAAACATTGGCTAGATTGAGCTACTATAAGATGGGCAGAGAAATGGCTGGAGACTTGTACTCAAGGCATACGGAGGAAAATAAAGTGTATTTATTAGGACAGAAGATGCCAAGTAACTGAAAAGAGGTCCAACCACTTGGGAGGGTGAGAATTCAGAATGAGCTTGACAATTTGTAGGAAGTCTGAAACATCTAAGATGACTTCAGGGAACAACTGGCTAATCAGCAGCTCTGCAGAAAAAAAACAATGATGGAGAATAAGATAAGAGAGGATCCCTGAAATGAATATTATCACCAAATGACACTTTTGCAGAAAAGACAAATACTATTATGGGATGTACAACCAGGAATAATCTCTCTAAGATGCATGACATAGTCTCTCTGCTCTATGAATGAGGCCATAGTTGAAGCACGGTGTTCCCTCTGCAGTTTGCATTTCAAGAAATATTTGCGTCAGCTGAAGGCAGAGCAGAGTGATTAGGGATGTAGAAACTTCACCTATTAGAAATCAAAGAGTTGAGATTGTTTCCTCAAGAGAAAAGACCAAGTAGAGACAGGATTAGTAGTCTTCAAATACATAAAAGTTTGCTGAAAAGGGAAAAAGCCTGAATTGTTCCACACACCCGTTTTGTATGTGACAAGAAATAATGTGCCCCAAATTGCAGAAAGGGCTATTTATGTTAGACACTGGAAGAACTTTTTAATGGTAAGAATGATTAAGCACAGAAATAGACTGCCTGAAAAGATTGTGAATCTCCATCACTGTAGACCTTAAAAGCAGTTTAGATAAACATATGTTAGGAATAGTTCAGAGAGAACTGATCCTGCCTGGGGTAAAAGAATGACCCCTTGATATTCCTTCCACCCATTCTTTCTTTATTTCTCCAAAACATTACATGATGGCACACAAAGGTTCACCATACAAAGTTGCAGAGCTGAATGCATTTGCTAATGATGTGCACAATGGATAAGCAGGGCATATTGGCAGAGGACGGAACATTTTCTCTAAAGTTTACTTAGAGGAACATTTAACAGTATTAAATGGGAAGAATGATAGCAAAGATAGCTTGAAATATATATTCACAGTGCTGGCTAGGCTAGCTAGCAAACCAGAAGATCTAGGTGACTTTGTGCATAAGACACATGAAGGGTCAGTTCAGCCCTCCCTGATGGTGAAACTGAGCATGAGAGAAAGGAGTCCACACTAACGCTCATAATGCTGTTATGTAAAGCAAAAGGATTTTATTGTTTTTTAACCTGGATTATCATATGAATTTGGGTCATTCTTTAGCAGAAATACAGAAGTCCAAATTTGTATTGTTTCCTTATTACAGAGGAACTGAATGACTACATTGGTTGGAGATGAGTAGGGAATATTAAAAAGCTAACAAAAATAATTATACACTAGAGTGTATTCCATCTTATAATTCAAGACCACATGAGCATGCAACATCATTTGTGCCATTCAAAGTGATGAGGGAAATGAAACCCTAGAATATCCCTAACTGGAAATTTTTTAGGTTACCTGTCATTTAGAGTAGTCTGGCTTCGAGACAGGAGTATATTCATCAGAAGAGCAGTAGAGCAACACTCATAAATAGGCGGTATGCTTTGAACTCCATAAGACCGCTTCAGCTCTCTCTACAATAGAGGCTTGTATTCTGGTGAAAGGTTTTCTTCTTGTCAGTTAGTAACTGTGTGCCATTATTAGCCATCAGAGTCTACACTGGGCCATTCTTCCCTTGCAGACATGTAATCTATTTTAATATGCTTCTTTGCAACTAGCAACTCTTTCTTGAAGCATGCTTACATAGGCAGGTTTTACCTAATGTCAGCATATTCCACTTCTCAGGGAAATGCATAGCATCGGATATGAGTCTACAATATCTTTTGAATTAACCAAGATGTTACCTGGAGTCTTTACTGTGATGACAAGCCAAAGAAAACCTATGTGCACCAAGATGCCAGTGATTCTTTGTAAGGAATGTTATCTTCCAAGTCATCAAAGAACAAATCCGTTCTCCTAAATTCACAAAACATAACACAACACTGCTAGGTTTTCTTGATTTTTTAAGACAAAGAAACAAGATCTTCCTACCTGCCTAGAGTGTCAAGGAGGGAAACCTCGCTATTTGTATATCCTATCTAAATATATTTGTCTCATATTAATATAAAATGATTCTTGTATTTCCCCCAGCTGCAGTTGTCTTCACAAAGTGGATAATTGTACCTCAGAGTCTCTAAACTGTGTTGGTGTTCTTCAGGATATAAACTGCTACACAGATAACTAAAAAATCATCTACCTTCATGGTTTAGGTTTGATCATAAAGGAAAGACAAGTGCTTGCACAACATTTAGAGGAGGAAAAGTTATTAAAAGAGTTTAAAGGTGTTACTTATTGGAATACAGCAATGCAGACTTGACAATTTGAAATTACTATAAGTGTCACTAAATAAAGTAATGGGGTCAAATCTCATGTGTCTCTAAACTGGTACAGGTCCATGGAGTTTAACAACGCTGTGCTAATTACATCAGCAGAGAATTTGCCCTCTAGTTTCTTAAGGCCTGTCACAGATAAAAATGCTTTGCACACAAGCACTTATTCTCAATTTGATATCCTTGGATGTGCTTGTTTGTGTTTATATAGATGCAGAGACTGATGCAGGGATAGATCTGTGCAGTTCTCTGGCTCTGGTATGGCTACCAGCAATCTGTACATTTTCATTTTGAACTCTGGCACCTCAGAATAAGCTGGAGAAGAACTAATAACTCTGCCTGGTGTCTCCAGGTCTAGAGAGATCTGAAATGCTTTTATTGATAGACGATGAACTCTGTTTGTGACTGAAGAGTATGGGAAGAGTTGGGGGGGTTCTGCTTCTGAAAAAATGTAGCTATTGAACTACTTTTACTGAGGAAGGGAAAAAAGCAAGCAAACAAAACAACTCAATGTACTGTGTATTAGGCCTGAATTCACCTTAGGCCCTTTATCTACTTTTTTCATCCTGTTTTCTCTCTGCTTTATTCCCTCTTCCAGCCTATAAGGATTTGACAGCACTGCTGCCCT
Organism: Nipponia nippon; assembly: GCF_047370975.1. Lineage (NCBI taxonomy): Eukaryota > Metazoa > Chordata > Aves > Pelecaniformes > Threskiornithidae > Nipponia > Nipponia nippon. Next base: position 6,679,334 of record NW_028262347.1, read on the forward strand.
TTAGCAATGCTTGCTCTACATGGGAGGGCAGCAAAATATTAGCTAGTTTAATGACACTCTCTGGCTCCCTAGAAGAGCAGCATTCATCATCATCGCTTAAGAAAACACCTTATCTCAAGTAGACAAGCTCAAGCAGGTTATTGCATCCACATCCATTACAAGGTTTCAACATCTACACTGAGGTTACCAAGAGTCAACATACATTTTACTACTACTTCAGAGAGAATTAATGTATTGAATCACAGTGCTAGCTAATTATCCATATCATTGACCCCGACACCTTAATGGAAAATATTGTTCACCCATTGAACAGCAGCTCACACAGAATTAGTGTTGCATTGAACATACCATAATTAAGGCCTGAAAGCACGTACATGGTTAGAAAGAGGAAAAGAGGCCACTCTTGGTCTACCTTACTCCCTCGCTCCTGTTCTTCCTTCAAGTGCAACTCTAAGTAGAATTTCGTCTCATTTATGTATGTTGCAACCTTTTGTCACACAGTGATGTCCAAGCTGGTTTTGTCTTGGGATCCTAAGATTGTAGGCTCGCAGGTTAATGCAAACTAGAAAGGACCTCATCTAGGACCTCATCTAGGTGACCTTCTGCTCACAGCAGGGTCAGCAACAAGATCAGAACAAGCTCCTCAGGGCTTCATTAGCTTTAGGTAACAGAAGCAATGCAGAGGTGTGAGCATAATGCTCCATCTCTCAACTGGATTGCTCTTGCTGATCACTGAGGTCACTGCACTATCTCTGAGTACCACAGCTATCTCTGCTTCCCTATGTAGTACTAACTCCAGCATGTAGAGCACTTGACTAGTTGTGTCTATTTCCTTTTAATTGTACGCCTTACTAACACCCCATCACTTTGTCACCACACTTGTAACACTGAGGTAGTAAGTCCCAGAAAGGAGTTCTAAATATATAATTATTTGTGGTTTCCCAATCACTATCTATTTTCTAGTTTCTTTTCCATTATTAATTTGGTCCCTCTTTGCCTACTAGTCAGTTGTCTTAAATGTTCTTTTAAGTCTCCATAGTATCTGATGAAAAGGAATTAGGCTTCTGAGTGTGTTCTCAGACTTAATCTTGCAATTATCTTCTTTGTATTGTTCATCACTCTGTCCAGGCTCTCTCTTTAGGAGGATTATGTGGCCTGAATAAATACCTTCAAGGTTTGAAGACTCAGTTTCCATAAAGTTTACAGAGGCTTTCATCTTTATCTACATTATGAAAGTCTGCAGTGTGATTTTAAATTTAGTAGCAGTGTCTTCCTTAGACTCATAACAATACTCTTGCCCAAGAGTTAGGAAAATTGTAGTAACCACCTTTTCAGTATTTTGATTCTTCTCTTCCTTAGTCGACTCAGAAACGGGATTATAAAGACATGTAAAATGTTAAGAATGTGTGAAGATCAATGCATAAGACTGAAAAGCAGAGATCCAAGGATCATATACCATGTTTCACATGATTTGTGAAAAGATTTGTTGCCCTGACCTTAAGTTTTGGTGTATTAACTGTGGTAGCATCTCAGTCTTTATGCAAAGTAATTTCAGGCAAATATCAAACTTTTAGAAGTGCTTATAATTTTTAAATCCTTAAAAACAGAGTTCTTCCGAAATGAGTAAAACAACATCATCTCAGAGCAAAACTTTCATGAAGCAGTCAGAGACATAGCAATGGCTTCAGAAACTGAGATCCCTAAGGAAACACACGACCATTTCAAAGCACCAATGCACAGATTTGCTCAGGATGCAGCTGACTGCTGAGAGCAAAAGCATCTTCCTAGTTTTGAACCTTTAACCAAATATCAGTATGAAGATTTCGGCACCAAAACCAAGAAAAGTAAGCCTGACCGTGACTGAGCAGGAGGTTGAACTAGATGACCTCCTCTGCTCCCTTCCAACTTGTGATCCTATAAATCATGAACAAGAGTATCTTTTTTAGGATATATTCTTACATATTTAATTGCCAGCTTCATTACTGTTGATTTAGAACTAGGAATTTTCTGAAGAAATTAACTAAAAAATCCCCCAAAAACAGCAAAGAAGCTGTAAAATTAAATTAAACATCATTCTTTAATATCTAGGCCAGAAAATACAAAGTTTGCAAAGCAAATACAGTAAATCTATGTACATATTTTAGTGGATTAGATGTATAATACACGTGGATGACTGTCCTATGCTATGTTTTATTTGCTACACTAAATGCATCGTATCTTACAGACCACAGAGAGTTGTGCTGCTGTATTAATTACATTTTTAAGTGATTTTTCTAATCTTTGGACCATTTTAATACCTGACTGTTGCAGAGAGAGTGTATTAGAATTTCACACAGCACTGCTATTTGAAAGAATTTAAATAGTAAGCAAAAGGTCTCAATTTTTTGTGTTCTTTCAGCCATTTATTTCTATTAGTATCGAAGTGGCTGGTTTACCTTATGCAAACATTCATTACAAAAGCAAGTTGGATAGTAGGTTAACTCTTATTGAAGAAATAAACTCTATGATAACATTACCCAGTGTCAATGTGTTACACTTAAGACATTAACTTAAGTATAAATCATTCTTCATATCAAATAAAAGTGCTTTATTGCATTACAGTAAGACCCTAAAACACAGTAGATGGATGTTGCAGGATGTATTCTGGGTGTTGCCAGTCAATTGCTGCTCTTTTTAAAGTAAAGGATGGAATTGTAGACAATGATATCCAAAAGAACATAAAAATCTGATGTATACTCACAAAATCAATTACTATTTAGAATGAAGCTTGAAAACTTGGTATAAAACACTATCTTCATCTCATCAAGCTAGGCCTACATCTTGTCCCATTGAGGGGATTTATGGAGGCAGTACTGCAGTATCTTTAAATGAATGTGAATTCCCTTGCTCCTTCAGGTCTAAGACACACAGTAGAACATTATGACCTGTTGAGATTTTTCTGAGCAGCAGCAAAGATAATAACAGCTTCACTTACAGGGATATGGGAAATCAACCAGTCTTTCTTTTTAAGATCCTCTTTGCTTGTGAATAATATAGCCATCGTATAAAAGTATGTTTAGCAAAACAAGGAATTAATTTGTTTTCAGAGCTTGCTGGAAATTTTCCATCCATGTTCTTTCAGCAGAAAAAAAAATGTGTTGTGAAAATGAAAAGTTCTTTTGGAAATGTAATTTTCTGAGAAAGGCTTCTTTTCTGCCTTAAAAACATGTAGTATACATTTGGACTAATAAGCATATTTACTGTTCTTTCCCCCCCCCCCCCCCCAAGAATTTCCTCTCTACGTTACTAACTAATCCTTAAGTAGCAGTTTTCATCAGTAGCTTTCAAATCAGTACAAAGGAGAAAAATGTCATTGTTCCTCCTGAACCTAGGGCACAGCAAGGGGGAGGAAGGAGATGCTAAGTGGCTTGCATTAATCACCCAGCATGCCAGTGCAGCAAAACCCACCTCCCAAACCCTAGGACAGTTTTCTACCTACTTTTGCACAACCAGCCAGCACTCCCTGTATGCTCGGTCTTTTGGCAAGAATTCCACTGCAATGCTCAGCCCAAAATAGCTTTAAGTATGGCAGAATATGGATTTAACCTTCATATTTGAGCAGCTCATCTGCTGAAGAAGGAACTCAAAAAATCTTTCCTTCCTTCTCTGTTCACTAGCTTCTGATTATTGGGAGCCAAACCACATGAATTTTTGTGCCTTGAATGTTTATTATTTTACTTTGTAGCTCAGCAGACAAAGAAGAAGAGAGCAGGTGTGGAAGGCAGGGAAGAACAGTGGGACTCCTTCAAGACAGGAAAAAATAATCTCAGGCATGGGGAGAAAAAGAAAGAATAAGTTGCTTTGTGCTACCAATGCCTACACTGGAGGAGCTAAACTACGTTCCCAACAGCAGTTCTGCCTCTTTCTTCATGCACCTCATTTTTTGCATAATAAGAGAAAATGATACTTTGTCATGCTGTATTAAAGATAATTATCTCCAGCAGTCCTTGTGGTTTTCTATGGTTTTATAGTTAACCCAGTTACAGTCCTTGATATTTGCACAGCAACTGGTTGTTACTGCCTCAAATCAGAAATTCTTTGTTTGTTCCTGAAGAACTCCTTATCAGTCCAGATGTTGACCTTGATTGCTGGTCACTCAGCCAGCAACAGCATGGCCAAATTCAAGGAGAGCTGTGGTCGACCCTTTGACTAGTTTGCATTCTTGAGAGCCTCTGAAAAGGGTCTTCATGATTGTGACACATCTGGGGCCTATGTCCCTATTAGAGAAAATGGTAGTGACCTACAACATGAGCCATCAGGGCACAAAAGGGAACAAATATCCACAGAAGTCTTACTGATTTCCACATAGCTGTGGGGGTGGAAAAAAAGCTTCATCTAATTGAGCTTGATTTACTGATGGTAGCTGCTCTTCCAGCGAAGGGCCCTTTGTAGGAAAACCAGTCCCTGAAGGAGACATCCAGAGGACCTATTCTGGAGGTCCTGTAGGTCTGTACATTCACAAAGCCTGGAAAGCTCCTGATGTCCTTAAGAATATCATGATGCTCTTCATGTTCTCTGATACAGCTGCATGGATGGCTTACAGACAGATGTGAGTCACAACTGTGAAAAGAGTCCAAATAGATGAAAAACAGACCAATAAAAGATTTCCTGAATGAGGGTGAGAGATAACTATACATCTATCATTGAATACAATGTGCCTACCAGTGAATATCTTTGGAAAGCCTACAGGATGCAGCCAGTATTTGAATACCTGAGACTTTCCAATGCATTAAAGGGCTTGCAGATTGGAAAATATAAAACCTCATGCTCCAGTATTTAAGCACACAAAGCCTTGGCTTTGCCTACAAGACAACACCGTCCTCCTTGTCTCAGGGCTTCGTTTCTCGGACTTGCGGGAGAGCAGAGTCATATGCTAGGGCAGGATACTTAGGTGCCTAATGAGTATTTTTACCTTACAGTAATATCTAAAAGCATCAGCACTGTGCCGTACACTGTACCAGCACTATAAAAGACAGAAGGATTCTCAAGCCACTTATCATTTAAATAGACAAAAGAATGGGAGAATGTAAATATTATCATTCCCATTGAGCAAACAAAGAGCTGGTATCACTCAGGGGGGTCAGGCGGATTAAGGAAGAAAACCCAGACCTTGCGACTCCCAGGCCAGTGTCTGAACCACACAACCACAGTTCTGCTCTCAACAGAGCTGCTGTCTCTGGGTTTTGATCAGCACATATTGCTTCCAGCAGTTACCCTGTCTGATTTCCATATCCCTATTAAATTTTCTATAGATGATGTAAAAGGTCGGGGCGGGGGGGGAGGGAAAGCACATGCAAACGTGTTGAGAAAAATGCCATCCCTTTTCTGAAAGCTTATTGTAAAATAAATAAATAAAGTAGTATTAAAGAATGGAAAAATTACCAAGGGAGTCATAAAAAGTTAGCTTTAGGCCAGAGAAATGTTGCTTTTCATTTCTATATAGTACATGAGAATATTTTGTGGACTAACAGTGCATGAATAATGTTTTATTAAAATGTATATCTTTACAGCTTTATTTTATCAGGTCCTTCAAGGCTTGGCATAAAAAAGGTTTAACAAGTTTGACACATGCTGATTTAGCATTTATACCACAAACTGAATCTGCTGCTTTGTGAGGGAAAATAGGCCAGCTTTCAAAATACAAACACTGTGAAGTATTCAAAGTGAAACAAAACAAAAGTGAAAAGTGGGAAGAGAAAAAAAAAAAAAAAAAGAAGAAAAATGCAAACCATGATCATTCCAAACCCGCTGTGGAAAGGTTTTGGACTAACTTAGAAAATACATTGCACTGAAAGTTGTAGCACTGATGGTCTCAGCATCCAAGTTTCTTAACATAATATGCAAGTCTGATCTGTAGAATTTAACTAAAAGTAGTCAGTGAGGTTTTCTTCTCTTTTCTTTTTTCAAATGAGTATTTGATCAGGTCCTTCCTGAGAAATCTTAACACTTTCAGCTATTATTAGCTGAAAAATATTAGCCAAAAGAAAACATTTCTGAGAATGTAAGAGTTTTAAAATTTTAAATTAATATCACATCATCTGTTGCAGGAGGTATTTTAAAATCTCCTTGTTCAGCCTCAGACTCCAACCCAGAAGAAAGACGCCCTAATGTTCATCGGGGCTGTTATTTGCAAGTTGATTTACAAGGCCATAATTATGCATTGCTGTAAACCCCAACATTTAGGAGAAAAAGGGCTTTTCCTGTGCTATGCTAAACTGTGACCTAGATTCCTGAGATACTGAAGTTAGCCGAACCTCATCTAAACTCTTAGCTAACCTGTCTTGTACAGAAAATTTTTTAATGTTTTTAATCAGAATTTGTCTTTTTGTACAAACCCTGGATAGCTGGCACGTTTTGTAACTTTGCATTTCCATTATTAAAATTGCCAGATGGAGACCAGTTAAAATGATTTTTATTTCTGTTACTTTGATATTTTTGTACTTCTGCTTTTAAAGTAACCAGATGGGGGTTAGCTAAATCCTCTGAGCTACTTGTTTATACAAATGGACTGTAGAGACAAGTGTATAAATCTATATACTAAGCTTGCTGGAATTGCTACAGCACTGTAATAGGTAGAGGATGGGTAACATATCCTTTTTGTTAACAGGGCATCATCTTTATAGAGCTAATCAATAAACTAATTAAGATTTGGAGTTGTACCATTGCCCAGCTTCACGGTGAGGCTTTTATGTTCTATCTACAGCTCTTCTACATTTCCTATATTTCTGCCAAATTAGAGACGACAGAAATCTGCCTCTCTCATGACACATATCTGAACTTTTATTTCTAGGTGTATTGAACAGCAGGGACCCACTCTACATCATAACTCAACATGCATGTTAGAAGAAAAGCTAGTTATAGATGAAGCCCCTAATGTTTTCTCTGATCAATATATTCTTAAGATATTCGCTTAATCTAAAGATGATTTTCCTCACCTCTGTATTCTCTTTCTTTTGAAACTCCCAAGCTTTCTAGTACCTTAAAATCCTCTTAGTAGATATCATCCCTGAGGTAATTAAAATATTTTTTATTTGTATAGCAATTTTCCTACCATTAATTTTTGAACTTCAAGAGATTCCAAAGCTACTTGTAGGGGTTATTTCATTTTCCATTAGTATAAGTGGACACAGCCACTTTCTGCAGCAATCCAGGAGAAGGAATCAGTGATGGTTGTCACATTCCGTTGCAATTTCCAAAACATATACATACACATTTTATAAAGCCTGAACGTCAAAAAGTAAAATTAACAGAGCTCGTCTCATTAGGTATACTTCATGATTTTGGTGAAACCAACAGTCCTTTACTTGCATGCATCTACTTGGAACACATGAATATGGGAAGTATATATCAGAAACACTGTAATTTATTAAGCTTTCTGGAACCATCCTTTGTTCTTTTAGAAACAGAGTACTTTTTGTAGTTTCAGCCAACAGTTTTTATCTTAACTGTGTCAGCTAGAATAAACCTTTCCTTAGCAGTCTTCATAGGCAATACAATATTGGGGGGGAATATGCTGTTTCTTGTGGTAACAGGTGTTGTAACATTAACAGAAATTTTAAGCCAGTTTTTGCCTTTTTAGGGTATACTTAGTATGAAACAGGCTCATACTTTCCTGAATAAATAGCATAACTCTATACAACAATTGCCAATTTCTCTACATTCTATGTTTTATTGCTGGGTGATTCAAAACTGAAAAAATGCTGAAATCATCCTAGGAAAAAAATAGTTAGATTGGGTAATGGGGCTAATGGAAAGTGATAATTGGGGAAGCTATAAAAGTTGGAAATTTTCTAGTCTAATAATAAAGGAACAAATGTTAATTTTGACTGCTTTGCAGTAATCTGCATAAGAGAAGATTTGTATAGCAATAGAAATCTGATCAATGAAGAAATTGTCTTGGGATTTTCATACAAATTCACAAGCTCTGCAAATCTACATTTTCGGGTGACATATTATCCTGTTTGTTCAGTTGCCTCTCCTATGAATTTCCATTTCAAATTTAACTTCTAAACCCTTTGTGAACATAGTAAGGTAGAGTGACAACAGTTAGAGCACTCTGAATCCTTACAGCACTTTCTAACCAACGTTGCGTATTCTGTGGCAAATTTTTCTTGGCTTCAACAGCAATAGCTCTGAAACCTTCTCACAGATTTAATTTAATGTCATCTGCTTCATAATATCATCTTCTCCATAGTGTTGTCTCCTTCATAATATTTTCTTCTTTTTAGTTTAATCTTTTTTCCCATTTGGAGAGTGGAAATAAGGGTTAATCATTGCAAATGCTCATTGATATAAAGTCAGCTGATAGCTGTTGATGAGCGTGTTCGAGGAAGGTCTGCAGAGCAAGTTGTTTTGCTTTGTTTCCTGCTAAGCATTGCAGGCGGCCCAATCCTCTCTGCAGGCCTCTGCGCCCACAGAGTTGTCCAGATGGTCTGGCTCTGACCCTCTTTCCTTTCATGTGAAGGTGGGGAGGTGGTGGGGAAAGTTTGTGTCTGGCTTAAATGACTCATTCCCCAGATCCTCGCGCCTCAGCTGCTGTAAATCCTCAGAAGACCCCAATATGTGCCTTACACCATTGCTTTTTTTTTTTTTTTTTTAAATAATCTCATCATCACCTCTTGCTCCTTGAGCCCTGGAAGGATACAGGGGAGCAGATGTTGCCCCCTGTTAGCTCTATGTTGTAAGGCAAGCTGGAGAGTGAAAGGCAAGGCACGTCAGGATGGCTCTGGCTGGCTACAGCAACAGTACAGTAGAAATTCCATTGCTTTTGGCATGTTGGAAAAAGGCCATTTTTCCAGGTTTGTGGAAGCCACAACCTGACTGAGACGTATTGGAAATCAGTTTCACTCCATTCCCCACTAGACAGCTGGTTGTACCTGTGTTCAGGGCTGGCTGAAAGCTGTCTGTCTGCTTAGCACAGCCTGACCCTCAGCTGATGAACCATACAGCACAATACTAATGTTTCAGTCAAATAACAGCTGGAGCCGCCAAGAGGTCTTTAAACTAGCATGTTTAGTAGGATACTGTGAAGGTCCAGGCAGTCCAAACTCAAAATGGAACCTCTGCAGCAATGAGCATGAAATAAATATGTTTTCTTATTCCTTACATGTGAGAGCTAGTCCTATGAATTAAAATCAAGGAAATTGGGAATTTATATAGAAAAATCTGATATAGTTATCTTTTTGAAAGACTGCTGATTTGAATAAACTGATTTAGTATCTCTACCCATGACCAGCCTAAAAAGGGTGGAGTGCGCAAAAAAAAAAGGTGAGTGGAGAGGATTTGGGGATCTTTGGATGGCTGGGGTTGGAAGGGACCTCAGGAGATCTCTAGTCAAACCTCCTGCTCAAAGCTGGGCCAGCCATGAGTTCACACCAGGTTGCTCAAAGAGAGGAGTCTGCAAAAATGAGTCTATGTAAAGCATAAAATACGTTTGCTAGAGAGAAAGCACTTGAAATGGAGACCATTAGTGGAATGAATGGATGGATGGAATAGGAGATTCTCAGTGCTGTGGAGCTCTCTGCAAATTCATAAGGTCATGGACCATAGGATTGTAGGAGAGCAGTCCTCTGTACTAAAACCACCAGCTGCATCTGCATTAGCAGGACTGACAGTACTCATCAATCAATGATGTAACTAATAGTCCGTTAAAGGCGTCTCCACTCAACTATTTCAAACAAGAGATACAAATCAAACCTCAGAATAAGATGTGTTATTCCATAAGCACCAGTCAGTAATGCATGGAGGGGAACTGAGGTGTGATGGGAGACTTCAGTGCCTGAGACGGCTACTGTATCCATGCAGTTAGTAGCAAAAGATCAATGATGATTTGTTTGGGTTTTTAAGGAGAGTAGTCCCAAACATAAATGATATTGTGCTCAATGCAAACAAAGTCTGTTCCGGACTTCATTATGTTGGGTAGAGATTAATTTGTCACTAGACTGGAAGTTAGTGGTTGCCTAAGGATGAATGATCATGACATGATTACATTCAGTATAGCAAACTGAGTACATCCCTTCTAGTCATACACATACTGGTGCTTTAAAAGCAATAATTTTGCAAAGGAGAAAAATTATGAATGAAACTGATTGGAAAATATAAAGTTCTTTATTCATTGTTTATTAGGTTATCATAATTCCACAGTGACGAAAGAGGACACCTTTGGCTAAAAGCTTGTGCCACCTCAGTGGTACGGATGGCAATTATAGATATACCAAGATACAGCAAGATAAAATGGAAAAAAAAAAGGGGAAATAGAGGTAAATGAAAAGTTATGAAATATGTAAGGTTGTAATAGAGAAGCCAAAGGCATAGCAGGGGATGGAGGGTGGTTATCAGGACTAAGACCAAGTGGGAGAAGCTGGAGATGTGCCAGGAGCAAACAGCAGTGCTATAGCTCAGGGCACTGTGAACATTTATTGTCACATACTGGTATTGTTGCTGGTAAGGCAGTAACAGTTTTTGGCTCTGGGACAGACTATTTACTTGAAAGTGGTTTTATATCACTCTTTAATTTGGGAATTCCTGCCTTTAGGAATCCTTTTCTTGTATTATTGAAAATGACATAATTTCTAAAAATCTAATGTATTTTTCATTCACTAGGTTATTTTCTTAATTATATTTGCTGGAGAGTTTTCAATTGCAGTTTTGTTCACCTTCAATTTATGTTCTTATTTCTAAAGCCTTTGGCAGTTTTTCAAAGAGTATCCATACATGCTGAATTTCATCTCTCAGCTTTAGATGATAACTCCCAATAAATCCACGAGCAGTGCTTGCAGAGGGGAGAGCACCTTCCCTACTCTCCTCCCTGTAGCAGAGCTCCAGAATAAGTCATTATCCACAACACTTCATTGATCTTGGTAAAGCTCTCCTTTCTACCAAATTCAATGGCTGATGAAGTTGCAGCTACTATTTCTCCAGTCATGTGCCATTTTTTTCAGCAGTTGGAGCAGAAATTAAAGAATCTGTAGTATATTAATGTTTAAGTGTTGTTTTTCCATTCAAGGTATCCAAAAGCTGTCCTGCTGCCCACATCAAGACAGCTTTCCACAACAATTATTTTGCTCAGACATGAGTTTGAACTATAACAGACATATCAGTTCAGGTGGTTTTGCTAAAATGGTTGTCACCTCTGACAGCGGGGGAGAGTGGCCAGATGGGAGCTGGGAAGTAGGAATTTGTTTCAGCAGGAGCTGGCAAACTTTCAGCACATACGGGTGGGGATAAAAAGTGGCATTGCTTCTCTATGCTGGGCTGTATACTCTTTTACTTACTTTTTTCTTAAAGAAACTTGTACAGTTTCTTTTAAAACAGTTTCATACCCCCTTCTGTATATGAACTCTATATATAGGTCATTGCTAGCCATCCTGGGTGATAAATATTTTGGTTCTGTATTTGAAATGTAGCAGGATGATTTGCCCACATCATCTAAGGATAATGAAATTTGTTTCACATTTATAGAAAATTTAGACAGCTACAAACATCTCTTGGGAATGGATCATTTTAAATGTGTAGACTGGGTTAATCTGCACTGAAAGGGAAATTTTATTTCCCATACCATGGTCATGTTAAAGTTATGCGGGTTCAAAAAGGGCAGGTGGGCTGCCCCACATCCCCACAGGCTGCTCAATCTGTCAAGAAAGGGAAAATACCGGAAAAGATACAAAACATTTGTTTGAAAAATATTTTACTAATAGGAATGTAACTAATGAAAACCAGGAATTCCTTGAAAAATACCCATTTTATTCCTTTATGACATTACAATGGAAAAGTATTAGCACTTCTAGGCTCTTTATTTTGCATATCTTGGCAGTCTAGGGAAGATTATAACTATTCATTACCAGCAAAGCACAGGTTAACTGGACTGAACACAGGCCAATTAACATCTCAAAGCAGGCCTCAGCTGGATGATTGTGTTTTGGGAGAAGTATTAGGCCCCCTTTTGTTACCAATAATGTCAACACGAAGCCTGAACTCACTACTGATATCATGAAATGAACATTAATTTTAGATGCAGCATCCATAATTTGAAAAGAAGGTTGTCTGGAAACAACCTTTGAATGCAATTCAGGACCTTGAGGGCAGGAAGGAGGGTGAAAAGTAAGCTCACAATCCCGGACTTCAGGAGAACAAACTTTGATGTCTTCAAAGATGGGATAAGGCCCTGGAAGGAAGGGTGGCCCAAGAAACCTGGTTCATATTCAAGGATCACCTCCTCCGAGCTCAAGAGAGTTCCATCCCAACAAATACAAAGTCAGGCAAAACTGTCAGGAGGCCAGCGTGGCTGAACAAGGAGCTCCTGGCCAAACTCAAACACAAAAAGGAAGCCTACAGAGGGTGGAAGCAAGGACAGGTAATGTGGGAGGAATATAGAAACACTGTCCAGTCATCCAGGGATGAAGGCAGGAAAGCTAAAGCCTAAATGGAGTTGAATCTGGCCAGGGATGTCAAAGACAACAAGAAGAGCTTGTATAAGTACATAGCTGACAAAAGGAAGACTAGGGGAAATGTGGGTCTATTTGTAAATAAGACAGGGGACCTCATTACACAGGACATAGAAAAAGCTGAGGTACTGAATGCTTTCTTTGTCTCAGTCTTGACTAGCAAGACCAACTTTAAGGAATCCCAGGTCCCAGAGACCAGAGGGAAAGGCTGGAGCAAGGAAGATCTGCTGTTGGTGGAAGTGGTTCATGTCAGGGAATACTTAAGCAAACTGGACAGACATATATCCATGGGCCCTGATGAGATGCACCCATGAGTGCTGAGAGAGCTGGCAGAAGTCATTGCGAGAATGCTCTAAAGAATTTTTGGTTGATGATGGTGACTGGGAGAAGTGCCTGAAGACTGGAAGAAAGTAAATGTCACTCCTGTCTTCAAGAAGGGCAAGGAGGACCCAGGGAACTACAGGCTAGTCAGCCTCACCTTGATCCCGTGGAACATGATGGAACAACTAATCCTGGGAATCATTTCCAGGCACATCGAGGACAAGAAAGTCATTAGGAGTAGTCATCATGCATTCACCAAGGGGAAATCATGCTTGGCCAACCTGATGAACTTTTATGATGATGTGACTGGCCTGGTAGATGAGGGGAGAGCAGTGGATATTGTCTACCTGGATTTCAGTGAGGCCCTTGACACTGTCTCCCATAAGATGCTCATAGACAAGCTGTTGATGTGTGAGCTGGAGGAGACAACAGTGAGGTGAACTGAAAACTGGCTGAACATCCAGACCCAGGGGGTGGTGATCAGCAGTGCAAAGTCTAGTTGGAAGCCAGTAACTAGAGGTGTACCCCAGGGATCTGTAGTGGGTCCAGTCCTATTTAATATCTTCGTTAATGATCTGGATGATGGGGCAGAGTGTACCCTCAGCAAGTTTGCTGATGACACTGAAGTGGGAGGCATGGCTGATATGCCAGAGGGTCGTGCTGCCACCCAGAAGGACCTTGACAGGCTGGAGAAATGGGCTGACAGGAATCTCATGGAGTTCAACAAGGAGAAGTGCAAAGTCCTGCACCTGAGGAGGAACAACACCATGCACGAGTACATGTTCGGGGCTACCCAGCTGGAAAGCAGCTTGGCAGAAAAGAACCTGGGGGTCCTGGCAGGCACCAGGTTGAGCACAAGCCAGCAACATGCCCTTGCTGCAAAGAAGGCAAGTGCTGCATTAGATAAAGTATTGCCAGCAGGTCAAGGGAGGCAGCACTGATCAGACCCCCCCTGAAGTACTGTGTCCAGTTCTGGGCTCCTCAGTACAAGAGAGACATGGACATACCAGAGAGAGTCCAACAAAGGGCAACAAAGATGATTAAGGGTCTGGAGCATCTGTCCTATGAGGAAAGGCTGAGAGAGTTGAGACTATTCAGCCTGGAAAAGAAAGGGTTCAGGGGGATCTTGTCCATGTATATGAACACCTGAAGGGAGAGTGCAAAGCGGACAGAGCTAGGCTCTTTTTGGTGTCGCCCAGTGACAGGACCAGAGGCAATGGGCACAAACTGAAACACAGGGGGTTCCCTCTGAACATCAGGAAACACTTTTTTACTCTGAGGGTGACCAAGCACTGGCACATGTTACCCAGGGAGGTTGTGGAATCTCCTTGGAGATATTCGAAAGCCATTTGAACATGGTCCTGAGCAACTGGCTCTAGGTGGCCCTGCTCGAGCAGGGAGCTTGGACTGGATGACCTCCAGAGGTCAGTCCCTTCCAACCTGAATCATTCTGTGATTCTGTGAGAAGCAAATGATTCAAGTACTGAATAAAATGCCTTAAGTTAGCAATATAGAGTTCAGTCTGTTCTGGAGGTTTTCAACCTTTTTTTTTTTTTTCTTTCATTTGTGGAGCCATATAAATGTTCCATTGGAGGCAAAAAAACCCAACGTTTCTGGGGAAATTTAGGCCTGTTCATGATTAGTTCACTTTCTGTTTACTTTCCAAGGAGCTGGTATCTAAAGGAAAAAGGAAAAAGGAAGGCTTGGGGTATCTAAAAGCAGCCTGGTAAGTGACTAAACACCTATTTCTGCAAGAGGAAAACGTTTTCTCAAACTACTGGATAAGGAATGATTAGCAGCAACTGGAACTTCTTATTTGCAGACAAGCTACAAACTAAAAGAGAGAAATACAAATTATTTGAAGAAACTATTATGAAAAGCATCAGCACCTTCCCCTCCTGATTTCTCAGACAGAGACTGAACTCTTTCCTGGCTGATGAGGAACAAATATAATTCACCCCTCTAAAAATCCCATCAGACAGAGGGACCAGTGAAATCTAAGGCAGTCTTACAGGATGATCTACTGAACTCTTCTTGCCGGACACACCAGGAACCTGTGAAATGAAGTTTCCCAAGAGCACCCCATGAGTTATTAGCAACCAACTTAATCCAGGCTTGGGGGACTAGGCCCATGTTAGGTCCTGCAGCTTCCAGAGAAGCATGGAATTGCTGAGGCTGTAACAATTGACCATCCAAATGAGAAAACAAGGATATTTTCCTTGCTCCTCTATGGGCCAAACCATACAATATGCAATTTTCAAGACATCCAGTGTTTAGAAGGCAGTGTAATGTTCTAGAAAGCTGGTTCTATTAATCTAACTCTTTTTGCAGTTTTTATTGGTTGGATTTTGTCAGATGAAGCAATGAATGTTTATGCCCGAGGTTTAGAAAGTAATAAAAATGTTTTACTTTCAACATGGGGACCTGTGCTTGTCTTTATTGGAATCACAGCCTAGGCCTTGTCTGGGAGAAAAATCACTACAGTGCTTGTGCTTTTGTAAATGAGGTCAGCGAGAAAGAAAAGTGTGACATGAGATTTTGAATATTTTTGAATGGAAGGAAAGGATCTCTTGTAAACAAACTGCATGTGTGAATATGACCTGTGTATATAAATAATGTAATCTGGGCTACAGTAACTATTAATGCTTTGAAAGATATAAAACTTTCATGAAGAGATGTAGGAAGTAATGGAATAGTCAACACGGGAATGAACAAACATTTACGTGATTTTTTTTTTGACTGAGTAGTCCTCAGAAATAGAAAAAAAACATGGTACTGCTTTTTTCACAACTAAAAGAAGTTTCTTCAGATAATAAAGGCAAATAATTACATTCAATAATTAAGCATTAAAAAAAGTTTTCTCTGATTTCCTCTGAATTAAGGAAAGGACGTTTTTAGTGAACTTTTTTTATCAATAAGTTGCATTTTAGAACAGAATTTAATTCCAGTCTTCTATTGATGATGTAATACTGTTACGAAACTCTCTCCTATACTGTTTTTACAGGGATAACATTTTTTTTCTCAGGAGAGCAACAGATTATTTCAGTGTGCTCCATAGTGCTTTGTTTAAATGTACACACACATCTGTACATGGATTTGTAGATGCTTGTGCCTATGCAAGCAGATAAGCACTTCTAAACAAAGGCTCCAGGGGAGTTACATGCCCAGAATCAGGACACTTAATTGTTTTCTGTGCCTATAAAAATCTCCTGCCAGCTGTTACGGCAAAAAGTAGCCTTCACATTTTGTCAGCTCTCCCTGCCTTTGTGATAGGAAGGAAAGATGAAACAGTGTTATCTCTAGTGAGTCCAGCAAATCTTGAATCCTGACCAGTGTCAGACATAAACTCAGCCTGTGCTGGTGCAGTTCATGCACAGGCTAAAAGGATGCTTCTCCCTGCCTTTATATGAAATATGTATGTGATTGCTCAGGCATCTAAAGCATTTTCTCTTTCCCTACTTGCATGTCATCATCTTTAGGTCAATAGCAAAGCACACTGCCACAGGGGACCTCATGTCTCTCTCTCTCTGTTTAAAGGATATAAGCTCCATTTACAACATAGGTGTTTGCGGTTGGCACTTTCAAATGTCTGAATGTAGTTTAATAAAGATGAATCTCCGAAATGGAAGATTTATTTCACCATTTTCTTAATGTCTTAATTATTCCCTTTTGCTATTTTCCCCTTATTTGGAGCTTTTAAATTATTTTCTTTTTAAAGGGTATGGTATAGGTGACCATTTTTTAAAGCTTCAGGGGTTTCTTGCTTTGCTACAGCAACTCTTAAATTTTTGAAGTGGTAGAAGCCATCTGTCTTAACAGATCATGTTCTTTTACACTGAATGATGAACCAGTATTTCAGTTGATTCAGACTTAAAACAATCTTGGAAAGGAGGGAATTTCATAAAGCTGCCAATTTTTGTGTCTTCTACTAGGTTCCTAGTGTTCTGCTCTGTAGATTGCTAGGGTGGTATCCTTCCCTCCCAGATGGGAAAGTAGGGCACAGATAAAAAAATAGCTTTCTCAATGTCAAGAAGAAAGACATCAAAAGGAATTAACTGAATATCTCCATTTAGTCCCTTACCAATAATCATCCTATTCTCTGGACTTCTGTGATGGATAGAAAACCAGAGGTAAATATTTGAAGAATCTATTAAAGACACATATGGGTATGGAGCCACTAATTTTCCTTTGTCTCTTTGGAAATCGTTTCCTAAATATTTTACAGTATGCATTCAGCATAATTTAATTACTCTTAGATTTATACTTCAACACTGCATGAGATGGCGTTCAGACTGTATAAATGCAGCTGTGGTCCGTGTGAAAACATGGCCTTCATAACAAAGCACTTATTAAGGTCATTACCAAAGTTTTTATTTTCTGGACTATGTTACGGAGGCAGCCTGAACAATAACCTTTTCATAAGGATTCATAAGGACCTCTTGGTGTTCACTGTATGACCTGACACCAAAAGAATGGAAATGAAAAGACAGACAGTGTCAGCTTTGGCTTTTCAGTCTGCTGCGGCACTGGACCAGTTAACGGCTGCTATTTTCCTCTCTACCAAATTTGACCCATGACTCTCCCAAATGGAATGAAAGGAGCAGATTGGGGTGTGCAAGTAGCTCTTTTTGAACATGTCTGGCAAATACAAGGAGCTTTTCTTTTCTTTCATGCTTTCCTTTGGGTTAGGAAGGGCAAGCCCTGCTTCGGACTACAGCAGTGTTCTTGCTCTGGCAATGCTGCAGAATGAAGAAACCCTCCTGCCAGCCAATAAAGAGAAATTTAACAGAGGACGTAAATGTTTGGCTCATATGTTCTTTAAAGTAAACTACAAACACCTTAAAAACAATTAGGATGATGGGAGTTTGGGGAAGACTGTCTCTTCAGAGAGGCTGGAAATCAGTTCTCCCATAATAAAGTATGCCGTAATAGTCATTTTCTGCTAGGTGAATAGGCACAAAACACATCTTTGTTCATGAGGCTTTTTATTGTAGCAGTTGTCATGAGCAAAACCTGAAAGTACTTGAAAATCCATTAAAATCACAATCCGCATAAAAAAAAATAACATCTCTTGAAAGTTTGTCTCTACAGACTTCGTAAAAGTGAGAAGTTGATGAGACACATTTATGTAATTTAAGATTAATGATTAACTGTTAAAGTGCAGGGTTTGTACAATCAGGCCTGCTGTTTAGCAAAGAAACAAAACCCTTAAATCTCTGCAGCTGCTGGATGAAGCCAACTTCTAAGTTGCTGTATGTGATAAGATGCGCTGAATCCCAGACTGACTGACCATTGACTGGCCTCGAAGCAGCGATTACTGACTGTCCCCAGGGTGTTTCGGTTACAGTACTCTTTCCCAAAGGGTAATCGTCATTTGGATTTATGCCTGCTTGTAACTGCTTTTTCTCTGGTTGTGTCCAAGCACTGGTGCATAACTTTGTGCATTTCTTAAACTTAGGACTTACAATTTCTTGTCTCCTGGATCATGTATTTCACCAAGAGAGAATGGACTTGCTTTAAAGATTTGTAATACCCAGATTTACTCATACCGGTTCTAGAAGCGAGATTTTTAATTTTTTCTTTCAACAGAATTATTGAATTCAGCCAGATTTTTTTCACACATCCAGGCCATGAACAAGTGCCCGAGTTCCCAAGTTAAAACAGTGTCTTGCCAACTTTAAAACATTTGGCTGGTCAGCAGGAAAGGAAAAGCTGCTTGTAAAGCACTGGAATGCATTTTCAATTAGTCACTCCATTGCTTAAAAGGCAAGGCATTAGGCACTGGGAGGAGAGGCAGGGGGGTGGCAATGCTGGTGGGGAGGGACAGCATGAGACAGACTGGAGAAGAGCCTTTATCAGCCCACAACAGCAGCCCTGAAGTTGGAAGCCACTCTTTAATAGATAAGCTATTGTTTAACAACAGGCTCCCTAGGGAGAGTGAGGTTTTCCTGGTAAAAGACCAGGATTTCTTTCAAATAACTTTATATTGCTTTGCATGAAAGAGCGATGGAAAATATGTGTTAGGAAGATGTTAGAACGTTATTTATTTCTCTGTTATTGCCTGATATAATGATGGCTGTTGGGCATCCTGACTAAAAAGTTGTGCTCTAGCAGAGCTTCCTTGGCTCCTAAAAAATTTTGAATGAGATAACACTCTTGAAAGAAGATTAAATAACCAACCCAGACTGCTTACTATACTTGGTTTATTTTCCTGCCCAACACTATTAAGTCCTCAGTCCAGGAGGTTTCTGGTAAACATCTGGGAAAAAAAAATCTCATGGCATAAAATCATCTTTCTAATGCTCAGTAGCCATCATTGCTTACACTTTTTTAAATGCTTTGTCCTGTACTTGGCCTTCAAATGTTTGTAACTAGCTGATCTGGAACTTTTTTGACTCCACAGCTGTCTAAACTAAGGATAATGACATTGCTTAGAGATCCTTTTGTGTATGTGTGTGTATATACGAATACGGTTTTCAGAAGTATATACATATACACTTACTTCAACATGACTCAAAATCTTGGAAAGCTTGTACTTCTTTATCATATTAACCAAGAACTGCTAAGCTCTCGCTGGTGGGACATGTTATGGCATGATAGACCCAAGTTATACAATAGGCTGGATTTCAGCAGGTAGAGGAAACTTTCAGGGCTGTTGCCTTCTGGCTAACTAATAAATTTGCTTAAGTAATATTTCACAGATGTGCTGGCTGTTTCTTGGCAAACAAGCTGAAAATCATAGGAAATTTCTTCACTTAAAGCATAAAAACCAAAAGTTTTGAAGACAAAGTCCTTAACCACAATGAAAAAAACATTTAGCTAAAAGATGGGCTGGAGTGCCGCTATCCTAGCACAAGAGTTAAAATAATGTTACAGTGGGTTTCTGTTTCTGTTTTATTTGTTTTCTCCTACTATAGCTACATGCTGTATGAAATACATGAGGCTGTTTTGGAAAATCCATTGCCTGTCGCGAGTTCCTCTGTGCTAAACTTAATCTTCTAGTTTTATTTTTAGAAAGCTTATAGTTGCTTTCTTCAATGTTGTAGGAGAAGATGGCAAAATGCCAGCCAGGTCCAGAAAAATGGAGACCTGGCTTTCATTCCGGACATGAAAAGTTTAAGAAGAAAATAATAAAAATAACCATAAATAACTGAAATGGGAAAAGAATAAGAATCTTTACTCCTACAGTATAGTTTTCATGTGGATATGTTGGAGGAAATAATGGAGTGTTTTCTGTGGGAAGGCAGTGAAAAATGTGTCTATGGAAAGTATAAAACATACTTGTTAAAATTCTTGAAATGGAGACAGTTTGTGAAATTTCTGGATGAACAGAGTAAGAGATGCTCAGCATCTTGGTACAGTGGAGCTCTGGGCTGGTTTGGCGTTGACCTGGAGTGGGGGACATGGGCTGAGTTGTTTCTCTTGGCCTTCGTTTCTCCATATACACCAGGGGAAACTGTGGTCCTCCGCCTCATGTGTCTAGTCCTTGAAGTCTAGGGATACAGGAACATCCAACCTCAATGTAAAGGTCTCTTACCCTTGTAGCTTTCACCTACTCTTGAATCATACAGAAACTGAAACCAGATAGATCCCAAAGTGGGGTATAAAGGCAGAGCATCATTACCTTGTTCTCATCTTGGCGTGCAACAGTGGGCAGACAGCATGTGACAAAGACTCAAACTGGGCTTGCCAAGGGGATATGATAGGACAAGATATTTTGAATTTATTTTGTTTGCAGGCTAAACTTGAAGCCTTTCTTAATTTGAGCCTGGTCATCAATATGAAACATTCAGTGAGAAGTTTACATGGGAAAATACGTGAATATAGCTCTAAAACCAGCAAATGTGACAGTAAGGTAGAGAGGAAAGAGAAAAGGCAGTGTGCTGTAACCATTTATGTCCTCCCCAGCTTCAAGTGAGGGATTAACCTGTGTAATGGTGGTTTACAAACTTTTGGGAAGAAAGGAAGAGACACTGGCCAATCTCTTTTTAATTGCTTCCCATGCTAAAAATGAAGGTTTCCTCAGCTAAATATATGGCCCCAGTTTCCAGAGGTGGCTACAACCCTTATCTCTGAAGACATGCTCAGAGATATGTGTGTATCAGGTGAGAGACACCCTGTGCCACAACTGACGTTAAGAGGAAGGTGGAGCATCTGTAACCCCCCAGCTGTCCTCCACCCTCCTCCCCCAGATCTGCACCTGCAATCTCACCATCAGCAGTTTCTGATGTGTTTATCCTTGTTACACTCCTCAGAGATAAAGCAAAGCTGTTGGAGCCGTTGCCCAGGGGAGAATGTAAAATCCAGAGGTCTGAATTTGGGGCCTGACTTGCTAAACTGATTAACTGATATGGTCCCACATGCTGAGCCAGGGGCTTCACCGGGCAGAGGGGTGGAAAAAGAGGCAGGAGAGGACTCAATGCACATTTCTCCTAAATGAGGGGTCAACGATCACTGGCCTTTGAACAAAGGAGGCATTTTGTATCTAGGTAGCTTAAAACTGGTTGTTTCTGTCTGACCACTATCTCCTGGCTGCTTTCTGGCAGACAAAATGGTCACAAAATGTTTTTGGGGCAGTGGGACGCCTCAGTGTCAGCCTTTTACCATAGGGACACCAGCAAGGGGAGGTTCAGACTGCCCGAAACCAGCCTACAGCATACAAGAGAGCCCTGAAAACAGTTTAGACATAGCTCAAGTTTTATCTCACCAAAGGAGGTGGTAGTGGCAGACTTAAAGCAGCCTCAAAAGTTTATTATGCCTTATTATACCCTTTATTAATGTTTCCATGAGTGTGTGATGTCACACACTACCAGATCTCTATGTGACCATCATATTACTGCTTCTTTTTAACATACAAGGGCTGAGCTTAACTTTTTTTTGAGAACTGGTGGCAGAGAGAAACTAGGAGCATATGCCTGTGGTATAAATAGCAAAGTGGAAGTATCTGTCATTTGGGGTAGTTTGGTTCTGACTGAACACTTCATAAAGTACAGTTTTGCTTCCCCCCCCGAATTTTAATTTGGGAATTTCCAGAAATCCCAATGAATCTGTGGAGCTCAAGGAGATGGTAGAGTCATTCACAGGATGAATGGAAAACATTTAAAGGCAGAAAAAAAATGCAGAAGAGAAATATTTAAATACAGGGAAATCAATGTCAAAAACTGTTATAGAAACACAAAAGAAGGCAATCATCTAGATTTTCCTAAATAAACACACACTAACACACCAGTTACACAACTTTTCAGATCACCATAGTGATTTGGAGGATGCTTTACTATTTATTTTTTAAGTAGCAACAAAAAGAAGAAATGGATTTAATAGAATTATATAGACACCTTTTCCCCTTTCAAACACCCAAAGGCTTACAACTGTCTTTGCATTATTATGCTTTTTATTATTCTACCATAACAGAAGTCTTGCTATAAATCAGACTGTTTTCCGTCACAGCTTCAGCTTACAAGTCTATCATCAAGTCTATTAGATTTTAAAAAAAAAGGGGGCAGAAAGATTATTTTGTGTTCAAAAGGTTGTAAACTGTTTTTAATGTGTGTATCTGTCTGTCTATTAGAGGGTGAGGGGTAAGGGGAGGAGGGAAGGGTGGGAGAGGAGTTGCATTAGAAAGTCCCTCCTTTAAAAGTGTCAAACTCCAACCTGCACAGAATAGGAAAAGGGAGACCCCCAACAACCTTCAGAAAATAATATAAAAGCAAACCTCAGAGGCAGAAGAAAATACCCAAAAGGAGAAGACTGCAGCTTGCAGTAATCTGTAAATGATTGCTGGCAAAGACTGGAGGCTTCAAGCTTGAGCTGTGTTTGTTCCAAAAGAAAGCCAAGAAGGACGGTGTTAATAAAGAGAGATTTAACTGAGGGCTGTGCTTGGAATAAAGTGGGCTACAAAAAGGTCAAATTTGATCAGTTGGAGCAGATTACAAGGGCTTTAAAAGGTAGTGGTGAAGAAATGAAACTGGGACTGTGAAGCAATATAGCACAAGATTGATTTTGGGGGTGGAGAGAAGCTGGGACAAGTGCTTATCAGCTTGAGAAGGAGGAAGAGCTGTGCTGGGTTTGTTGTCATTCCCACACTGAGTAGAGTACTTGCTGCTTTTGTGGTTAGGCTTCCCTGCCGTGGTTTTTTTTTTTTATATATATCTATATATATTATTGTTATTATTACTACAATGGTGTCTATAATCTCTGACTTGGATCCTCTGAAAAGCTGGAAAGTTTTAAGGTAGGCCTATGTTTTCTTCTGTTTGGTACAGGCATTTTTGGTTTAGCCCTAAATTAACTGGAGCTTGAGTTATAATCGAAATGTGAGCCCTGGGCTTAAGTAAGAGAGGAGTTTCTGGTAATTAGAGCCCTTTTAAGATACAGCAAACCTTTAAGCAGATGTTTAGAGAGACCCGAGGGAGATTTTTTAAATATACTTCTCGGTGTTATAGTGCAGTGAGGAATTTTTTTTCCTTTTTTTTTTTTTTTTTAAGGAGAAATTGCTCCGTAAATTCAAGTTAATAGTAAAGGCTCACACCAGTTGAAACTGCAGGATTAACTCTTTGCTTTCCTTGCTGTGCTCTGCAGGGGCATGGGTGGGAAACTTCGGAGGAGCAAAAAACCAGCACAAAAGTTGATCAAGAAGTGAAAAATAGTCGGGGGCGGGGGGAAGGGGGACAAATGTGCTTGTTTCGTTTTGTTGTTGAAACTTCCACAGTTTGTTGTCCCTCTAAGGCATGTGTTTGATACTCAAAAGTTGCTACTGATTTGCACCTTCAGTACTGCTTTCTTTTATTTTGAATAGTGAAAAATGGTAACTCAAACTGCTAAAAAGAAGGATAAGGAGGGAAAAAAAAATACCATTAATTCCTGCTGTAGATATTAAAACTCCACAGTGTTAAATGTCCATGTTTAATGCTGTTATAAGTGCCTGGTTTTGCCTGTTGAGAATCCGGACATGTAAAAAGTTTGCAGATGGTTTGCAGAAACTTCACTAAAACATTGGAACCATCTGGGAGTGTAGATGGCAAAATTATACAATTAGTTAAATATAAAGTTTATTTCCCTCAGCTCTTAAGCAAAACATGAAGCTGCACCTAACACAGTGGGGGGTTTTTAAGGGAATAAATGACAGGGATTTTGAGGGAGTATGTGAATTGTGATGTTATTATTATTTAATAATATTTTAAAGTATACTTGAGCTTCTTGCTACAATGTTTTAAAGACCTTAACGTGTCCTGAGCTGAAAGAAGAAAAAACAACCCTTCAAAAGTCAAACCATAAAGTCTACTTACATGACTAGGGTTTTTTTCCTCATGTCAGCAAAGCATTGAACTTTCTTTTTCAGAAGTTTAAATTTCTCTGACCCTCCTCTGAGCCTGTGTGTAGGAATGTGGACTAAGATCCTTTATCCTTGTCTGTGGTATGAGACTTGACATAGTGGTCTTATTGCAAGTTTATTTTATTTTTTTTTTTAAAGTCTTTTAGGACTGTCAGCACAGAATGATAAGTTTCTATTTGACTTACAAAACTTCGGTGTGAATGTTAGCTCCCATGTAGCGTTGTGCAGCATGGTGGAGTGCAGGGCTATGATTGGCATCTGGGGTGGATGCTCATGTTAGGGACCAGAGCCGGGGTGTTGTCTTTCATGTGTTGTCTTACAGCGTGTGTGCTCTGAAAAGCTATACTAGGAATTATTTTAAAAGTTTATCTCGCTCTATGAAACTACTTCTGACTCCTCTGATAGTCAAGTCAGGTGATACCTGGGTTTTGCTGAGTTGAGGGATGACAGAGAGGACTTGAAAGTTGAGAAGATTTGAGGAGCAGAGACTGTTGCCCTCTCGCAGAATCCTGTTTTCTTTAAAAAATGACATGTTTACATGACTGTAGAAGAAATAGCTCCCTGGCCGTTTTTCCCTACAGCATGACTGAAGTTTCCCAACTTTGTGTGTGAATCTGGAGATTACAGCTGTTCAGACACAGAGTAGGTCAAAGATATGATTAAGTCAATTTTACCAGACATTTCTTTGTGTGGTTACTGTGTATGATTACAGCAGTAACTCTGTACAGGCGTGACACTGTGCAGATCAACTGCAGAATGCAGAGGGTTAAGAGGTGGGAAAAGGCCACTTATTGTAATATAAGTGAAATGATCACTGATAGTCAAAAAAAAAAAAAAAAGAGCTGGAGGTCAACATGTAGCTCATATGGCTTGTGACTTATTAAATTGTAATGCTACTTCTACTTTTTCTTATAAATTTTAGTTCCTCTTCTGCAGGCCAATTTCCAGCCTGTTTGATGCCTCTGAGTTTACCAGTTTTAGTCTCTCCCCTCCATGTATCAAGGGATCCTGTAGCTAAGATTTATAAGAAATAGAGGAGCGTTCCTGTGTGTTTCTCTTAGGTGGCACAAAGCAATTCTTTAAGACTCAAATGAAATGCTGTAACAAACACTATGGTCAGCTCGAGAGTAGTGTCCTACAGTGGCAAATTCTCAATTTTGTTTTCCTTGTGCACCCCCTGTAATTTATTCTGTGACTCACTCACAGTTTGAGACCTGCTTAGCTGGGAAAAGATGGGAGGGTGAAGATCTCATGGAGGCGGGGGGGGAATAATTGCATTGGGGCTTAATAATTCTCAGGGGTGCAGAGCAGCTATGGTTACCCATGGGTGCTGGTTACCCCCATCTCAGCTGAGCTCTGGCTCCTCTGCCCTCCTCCCCAAATCCCCTGGAAGCACATCATCTGCCCTCTGAGTAAAGATAATTGTAAAGGAAAAGGTACAATATAACAACAGACAAGGCTGTGGCTGGTGGTGGAGCCTAACGGGTGGGAGAGGTGGTGTTGGAGGCAATGCCAGGGGATTTTGCTGGACTTCACCCAGCAGGGCCGGGAGAGCTAGCAGAGGTATTAAAATAAATCAATGGCAATATGGTGTATATATATAATATTACATCAGGCCTCCCTCTTTCGTTGTGTCTGTCTGGGGTAGCACAGTGAGAGCTGCAATACTCAGCACCCACTGGCTTCACGTTACAGCAAGGGCGGAGGAATGCAGGGGCTCTAAACACAGTTTAATGTGCAGAACAAAACCCACTTCAGAAAATATTTTCTTTCACTGGATTTCTTGATAGTGATCTGAATATTAAAGTTATTAGAAAGTAAATCTGTGAGAGCTCCTGGATTTATTTTTTTTCCCCACTCCTGTTGTCTCTTTTCAGATAAGCTCCCAACAAAACCTCTATGCTTTGACATTAACACACTGCTGCCTGATCTTCCTTATAGATGCCTTCTCACTTTTCATAGTGAGGCTAGAGTAAGTGCCGTGTATGTTGTACTCCTTGGAGCCAGGAGAGACTGGCAAAACTTCAGGGTTTTTTAAAATCCTTCAGAGCCTTACCAGCAAATGGTGTGCGCTCACCCAGCCCTCCGCTGACATAGAAATCCTATTTACCTGTCTCCAGAATTGTATGAGAGTTGGGATCTAGCCCCCCTAGTGCATAAGAGAGACTGTGATCAGCTGCTGTGACTCCAGAAATGTGTCTTATCCCTGCTCAAAACTTTCCCTGTACTTCTGGGACATGGTTTTGTTCCTCATATGTGACAGGGACAGCTTTGGTTGCTGTTTCTAAATCCAGAGCCTGTGCTCTGGGCCCCTATAACAGCAAAAGCAGAGCAGTAGCCTGGCAAGGAGAGGCAGAAAAAGGAGGGAAAAAAAGTATCCCTCAAGGCCACATCTCCTCTGTTGCTTTTCTCCCTTAATTTGGCTCCAACAAGGCTAAATGCAGCACTATAAATCACATGATTTACCTATACAAGAAAGACCTTGTACCCCTTTGCATTCCTGTCTGAAGAAGTATGTGACCTTTCTATGGCTTATTGCTAGGAAAAAAACCCTTGTTTTTAACTTGACTTCGCAACCTCAAGGTGAAATCCAAGCAAAGAGCAGGAGTTTTCACGCAGATGAGTGGTCAATTTACAGTCTGTGAAGCAGCAAATCTTGCTGTACTGCTCTGCATACAGATGACCTGAATTTTACAAGTCCTATTGAACTGGCCCATACAACTTGGCTAGTGGAGTTGGGAACATCTTGTTTGGAACACATCATGTGTCAGGCGGATGTACAATTCAAATGTTCTCTCCAAAATGCCTTTTCCCACCACACACACCATCCAAACAGCCTGTAAATGGTTTGGCTTTTCAGGAAAAAATGGTTTTCTTCATGCTTGGCAAGTCAGTCCAGGAGGAGCAATTTCAGCCTTGTTGGTGTTTGTATTATGAGCTATTTTGGGCAAATAGTCCTATCCCCACAGCCCGCTCCTGTGACTGCCTGTGAATTCAGATGGGTGAAATAGCTTCAAGGTATTCAGGTTGGGGAATGGAGGAGGAAAGTACGCATGACAGCTCAAATTCGGGTTCTGGCACAGAACAATAAACGGAGACAACTGTAAGTGATGTGAGTTGTTCCTGATTTGGCTTTTTGCCTTTCCATCTTAGCAAAGGCATCCTGTGTTGTATTCAGTATATGAACAGACCAGGTAAGTGAAGGGACCCCCAACAAAGAACTACTGTTCAGAAAAGGGGGTAAAAAACATTATTTCACATGTGCTTTACTCTGAGGACCTGAACAATGTTGTCTCCACGCACACCTCAAAAACAAAACAAGTCCTGAAAGTTTGGCTCAGGGACATAATGCTGGACTCCATTGCCACCATGAAGTACAGCTAATGGAATTTCAGATGTCAGCAGAGAATATAAATTTCCCCATAATTGCCACAATATGCTTGCTTTAAAAAAAATATATGTGTGAAAAGAAGGTGTGTGTATCTTGTAATAACTAAAAACACATTTGAGAAATTGTTTTCCAGTTAACCCTTCTGAAAATACAGGTCATGTCCGAGGTGGCACTGAAAGGGCTGGTAGTGAGGGTCGTGTAAGTCCCAAGTCGTGACACAGATGAGTATCACCAGGGGGAAGATGGTTGTTACTAAGCTCTAATATGTAAAATATGAGCAGCAAAACATAGTCTGGATTCTTCTGCTTTCAGTTTGAACATGTAACTCTACAGTCACTCAAGTGAGTAATATGGGGATGAAAAATTAGGGCCAGCTATATTGAAGTATGAGTTTTTAACAACTTTTTCATCTTTTGTATCTGTGCTTCCTCTGCACTTTGTAGAGGACAATACTAGCAGTTTTTCTTGGCTTATTTTTTTGTTTTGTTTTGTTTTTCCTTGAAAAGGCAGGATATATGGAGTGATTGAAAAAGTAAAGATAACAGAAAAGAGCAGATGAGGATGTAACACACTCCTGCATCCATTGTTGATGGCTGAGAAAGTCATCTAGTCCTTCTATAAGCTTGTGCAGATTTATTCTTGCATCTTTATTTTCCCCTGATTAAAATTCAATATCACTCTTTTCAATAAGAGGTTATTCTCCACTGTTTTACTAAAACAATCCACTTTTCATATCAAGCCTGTATACAAGCTTATTACATCTTGTTCATTTGGACATGAGCTGTTAAATCTTCCAGGTGTTTTATGGGGGATTTAACCATCCAATTCAAATGAATGCTCTCACAAAGAGGTTTACTTACCATTGCTGCTATATTCCTTTGCCTAATTGTTTAAATTGCCCTAACCCCTAAAACATAATATAAAATTACTGCACCAGCAACACAGATGCCGAGCAAGAGTCTAAGATAATAAGTATGTAGTAATAGTCTTCCAGCCACCAGCAATTTTCAGTTCAGTGACTCCCTATGCCAGCAGTGATGTCTTTTTCTTGATGAATGTTTCCTGCATGAGTTTATCTGATTGGTTTTGCAGTTTTAACTTGAGCCCATAATGTTTTGCAGTAAAAAAAATCAGTAGTTTGACACACTGGTTGCATCTGTCCTACAAAGCAGTGCACTGGAAGGGTTATTTTTATGTGTAAATTTGTCTTGCATCCATGTTTTGGGACATGTGGTAGCTGTTTGGAGTGGTTTCCCTGCTGAGGCCTTGAGACATTGAGTTGAGGTTTTGAAGGGAGAGGGAGGTTGTGTTGGTTGTTCATCTATTATATCCTAAAATTTCATTCCTGACTGGTGATTAGTGACACCCAGTTACATGGATGCACATGTTGCAGGATGCAGGTAACAACAGGATCATCCTTTCCTACATGCATTACTTAATCATACTGACTTAAATCTACCATTTTATCATCTTCATCTCTTAAATCAATGAGAGTCCTAATGTACTTCTGCAGATCTCTGCAGATCTTTCACAACTAACCATTGCAAATTTTAAGCTTTGTCTAGTTCTATGCTCAGTGGAACTGAAATAAGGAGGAAATTGCCTGTAGAAAGGAAAGGTAACTGGGCAGTGGCAGTGTTATATTGTGCCTTGAGAGATACAGTTATAATTTCAAGCTCTTCCCAGTCTTTCTGTGTCAGTTTGGATGAGTTACTTAATCTCTGTGTGCCTCAGTTCCCACCAGTAAAATGGAGTTGTTAATACCTGTCTTATCTACTTTGGCTATAAACTTTTCATAGCTATAGAGATGTATGGCTCTGTCCATATAGAGCCCACAGAAGTGAGGGCTCAGCCTTGGCCTGGGCTTTTCACCGCCTGCCCTCATAAAAATAATTCAGTTAAATGAAACTAGAATTTAGCTCCTTTGAGAACAAGCATTTCCTTGCTCATTTACTAAACCCCTTTCTTCAGTATTTCTGCCTTTGCAAGGCAGCTCCGCAGAGGAGTCGTTCAAATTCCTTGTACGCACCATCTTTTTTTCCAAGAAATTGTTAGGCTGAAGCTGGTTGAGGCCCAGAACCCAGAGCTGAATGATGTGGCTGAGCTTTGCCTAATGGCAAATTACTCAGCTTGGGAGTTTGGGTTTCATGTTTTTCCCCTTTGGGTGTAGGGGTTTTTTTGTGTGTGATGATTCTGTTCAGTAACCCTTTATAAAAATTTGTAAGCTCAGTTAATATTCTGCTTTATTAAACCCCCCTCCAAGCTTAGTCTCCCCTTTGGTATGCAGTTCCTTTTCTGCATAGCTGCTCTTTTCATGTCTCATAGCTGCTCATGTGAATAATTCTTTTCATAGGCTCGTTTCTTGCTCTCCTTCATTTTTCTAATCCCCTCCCCAGTTGACATTCAACTTTACTCACCTGTGTTTCATCACCTTCATTCAGTAATACCTGTGCCACATGGCATTTTTCCAGCCATCGGGAGCATGCCCCACTGTCCCCTGGGTGGGGTGTAATTAGAGCAATGAAACTCTTCTAGTAGTTATTATTCCAGCAGTCATTATTAAAGCATTGCGTATGTACCAGGCTGTGTTTTGTTCAAGACAGATTCATTAAGGATCTCGTGCACCCCTGCTAATCTGAAGGTGTCACATCAAGTATGGAGCAAAGGAAGGTGAAACCAGGGAGATTTGCAGCGTCTCTTGCTGGGCCTTTACATCAAGGTCCAGATGATTGTCTTTTGCTTGACCTGAGCAGGAGCTGAATTTTCATCTGTAAGGAAAACGCTCTAACTGTTCCCTATGGGTGTTGTATGGTGGGTATCAACATCTCCCAGGGAAGCTGTTCAGACTTCAGGAGCTCTAATACTCCTGAAAAATGCTCTGTGGCACTAAAAAAAAAATCTTAGCATAAGCTAAATGTTACCATCCAACCTCTTTTATAGGAACAGCTGAACATGCTCATACTGATTATAGTTTAATTTTGCTTAATAAAAAAATAAAAAAATAAAAACAAAAACCACCTTATATGAATTGCATTTCTGTATAACTTTCTCAAATGCTTTTTTCCATGATTGTGTGTGTTTCCCCGTGTTTCATCACAAGTGGAAGAGGTTCCTCAGTTTTTAATACCCCATCTGGGAAAGTCTGTGCATCCCTTGTGTATAGAGTTTGTTCTGACAATTCAGTATAGGATACTTGTTGTTGAATTGGTCCCAAGCTGATATTAATGGACCACTTTGTTTACTGGACAACTGTTGATCACAGATACTGGCTTTTTATTGTTGTTTAGTTGGTTTTTCCGACCAAGATTTAAAACTGAAGATTTTCTAAAGGTAGAAATATTGGGAGGCTCTAGTGATTATAACAATAATTGTACCATCTCTCTCTTCTCTTGAATGTGTGGATTTCAGATCATTGGAAAAATCTGTTGTGTCTGTTGTGCTGGATTTTTTTCTTTTCTTTCGTTTTGTTCAGATGTCAGGTTAAATTCTCCATAGCCAGTTATCTTCAAGAAATGTTTTACATAGATAATTTGTATCTGATAAAAAAAATCATAGAATCGTTAAGGTTGGAAAAGACCCTTAAGATTATTGAGTCCAACCGCTAACCTAGCACTGCCAAGTCCATCACTATACCATGTCCTCAAGCACCACATCTACCCGTCTTTTAAATACCTCCAGGGAGGGACACTCAACCACTTCCCTGGGCAGCCTGGTCCAATGCCTGACTACCCTTTCGGTGAAGAAGTTTTTCCTAATATCCAAACTCAACTTCCCCTGGTGCAGCTTGAGGCCATTTCCTTGCTTGTTACTAGGGAGAAGAGACTGACCCCCACCTGGCTACAACCTCCTTTCAGGTAGTTGTAGAGAGCAATAAGGTCTCCCCTCAGCCTCCTCTTCTCCAGACTAAACAACCCCAGTTCCCTCAGCTGCTCCTCATAAGACTTGTGCTCCAGACCCTTCACCAGCTTCATTGCCCTCCTCTGGACACGCTCCAGCACCTCCATGTCCTTCTTGTAGTGAGGGGCCCAAAACTGAACACAGTACTTGAGGTGCGGCCTCACCAATGCCGAGTACAGGGGCACTATCACCTCCCTGGTCCTGCTGGCCACACTATTCCTGATACAAGCCAGGATGCCATTGGCCCTCTTGGCCACCTGAGCACACTGCTGGCTCATGTTCAGGCGGCTGTCAACCAACACCTCCAGGTCCTTTTCCACGGGGCAGCTCTCCAGCCACTCCTCCCTGAGCCTGTAGCATTGCATGGGGTTGTTGTGACCCAAGTGCAGGACTCGGCACTGAGCCTTGTTGAATCTCATACAGTTGGCCCTGGCCCAACGATCCAGCCTGTCCAGGTCCCTCTGCAGGGCCTTCCTACGCTCCAGCAGATCAACACTTCCACCCAACTTGGTGTCACCTGCAAACTTACTGAGGGTGCACTCAATCCCCTCATCCAGATCATCAGTGAAGATATTGAACAGGACTGGCCCCAACACCGAGCCCTGGGGAACACCACTTGTGACTGGACGCCAACTGGATATCTTAACTGCAGACTACATTTATGTATTAAATTAGTAGATCAGCGGAGCCAGAATTTAGTTGGATTTGGAAAACTCAGTATGACTTTTGAGTGGTTTGATTAAGCATATTCCATCCAAGAATTTGTAAAATACTATGGAAAGCTTTAAAGTAAAAGGGGGAAAGGGTAATTTTTTCTTAAGTTTTAAGACTCTTAGTTTTAAATAGGGCTCTTGGTTTCCAGTTCCAAAGAAAACAGTGATGTATTATAGAAAGGACTTCAAGTGAGTCTTTGAAGCTGTGGACATTGCAGTTCTCAAAAATATGTGGACTTAATAATCTTTCTCCAAGAAGAACAGGTTATAAATTTACAAGTGAGTTAATCTACATGTGTAAACCCAGCACTACTTTTCCCATTGCACTCATCCTGAACCAGGAGGCACTTGCAGATTTCAAGCTGAGACTACCTAATTCTGCAAATAGTAACTAAATTCACCTTCAAGCATTTGTAGGATGAATTTCACTTCTCAGTCTCTTAGGCTGTAATTAGTCTTTGCTTTAAACAAGCAAGGGGTTACTGCATATTGACCAGAGGTGGTTTCTAGTCCCTGGGAGGTTTGCATGGCTTTCCATGCAACTTCCTTCAAGAAGTACTGGGTCCATGATCCATGTTATGTATTTGAGCCTTAATTTTTACATGCATTGTCAGTAGAGCTGTTGGGAATGTTTGC
The DNA here is from genome assembly GCF_047370975.1 of Nipponia nippon. Taxonomy (NCBI): domain Eukaryota; kingdom Metazoa; phylum Chordata; class Aves; order Pelecaniformes; family Threskiornithidae; genus Nipponia; species Nipponia nippon. Next base: position 6,712,106 of record NW_028262347.1, read on the forward strand.
TAACTTGTCACTTCGGCTGGCCTACCTTTCTGCTCTCATGTGGTCTTAGGGAAGAATTTCAGTCCTGCCAGTAGCCGGCACTGCTGAGGCTGGTGGGTGTCCCTGTAGCCCTTGGACTTCCCCCTTGTTGGAAAAATTGACCTTGCCAAGAGTTGCAAAATGTTATTGACTGGGGTCAAGTTTCAGCTGGACATGCCAAAATAAAGAATTTATGTAGCCTGGGAAGAATTATGGGCTTGGAAGGGGGAGATAGGTATTAAAGGTCTCAAATGGGGTGATGGGGAGAAAAGTATTTAAACACTGATGTAAACTTTCATTGACTCCACGAGGAATTAATTGGCAGGGTCTTTTACGTGACTTTTGGGGTTAGATTTCCAGCTGACACTCCATTGAGCAAGATCTACTGACTTAAAGTAACTGAGAGTTGGGCCCCATGTGTTTAGTAGAAGACTTGACATCTTTCTTTTTATACATAAAGTTTCTGGATCTAATAGGAGAAAAAATGTCTTGGTCAGAGCACTTACTGTATGAATGACTTCCAGCCTGTTGATGCCCAGTTTTACTCTGTCTGAAATCTGGACTTTAAAAAGCTCTTGGGAATAAGGTTACACTAAGTTTTAATTTTCTAGTTATTTTTTCCTGTATTTAAAAGAAATGGATGACCTAGCTCTTTAGTCAGCATTCAAGCAGACTAATAAATTTAGCATAATCTGTTAACAAACTGAAACCTACGACATGCTATGTTGCAGACAAGCTGTGTAAACTAACTATATAAGTTGCATACCAACTTTAAATCATTGGAAAGTGGTGATAGGAGAAAACAAACTTGCTGTATTGTAGAGTAACTTTTTCTTTATTTTTTTTTTGCTACCCATTTCAGCTGAAAGTTTCCCAATTTTTGCAAAGGGATTGTTTTGTTTGTTTGTTTGTTTGTTTTTAATTTCTGCAAAAGCAGCTTGTATTTTTAATCCAGAACAATGTGGTTCCCACATATAGCTCTGGAACTGCTCTTAGACTGCGTTCAGATCTCCCTGCTGTTCACTGAAAGTTGCGGCTACATCTGTGGGCATTAAGTTGCTCTGTTTGCCACGTAATTCATTAAAATCTGGGGTTAATGAGAGCTTACATCATGCACGCAGGTCTTACAAGTGCAACTGCAGAGTCTTGTTACATGATGCCTCAAAGCTGGCTAGATTGCTATTTTATGTGGACTTTGAGGTCTTCTCTTACATCTTTACTCTCATTCTTCTCACAAGAAGAATTTAAAAGCAGCCTCAGTTCTCCACCCCCACACCCCAGAGAAAAATTAAGTTACCCTCCTATTAAGAGGTCCCCTAATTTAAAAGTACTCTCTCTAAGTAATATTTTCTATAGTAAACTACAATCTGAATTTTTCTGTTGGTATGAGTCTGGGATGCGCTTATTGCACTTTGCATCCTTTCTTCTCTATCTTATCTATAGATACTGTACAACCATGCACAGCAGTGTGTCCAACAACAAAAATAGGTAATTATTCTTAAAAGTGACAAGTAGCACAAAGACTTTGATCCACTGCAAAGAAAATTCATGTTGTTCCCATTGATGTGGTTGAGTAAAGGCAACAAGACGAATGAGCATGGATAAAGCTGCAGGTCCAATTCCAGGAGGCATAACTTTATCCTATTTACATGCAGATAAGAAGTTACCTTTGCCAGAATTATTTTTTGTTACAGTTACAGATGTTTACTGGGCAGGCATCATAGCAGAAAAATCCTAGGAAAAGACTTCAGTTAATTTCCAGAAAAAAAACATCATAGTCGCTCTTTAAGAAAAATGAAACACCTTAAAAACAAAAATGTCCTGTAATGTACAGAAACCTAGCTTGAATGTACTGTATACTTGTATTAATCTGACTGTACTAATCATTGCCTTGTTTTCCTATTAAACTCTCTGCAAGTTATTACAGGGTTAATTGTACCTCGTGTATTGGCAATTCAGGTTATGGATTAAATTTAAGCAGATATTATGAAAATACAGTCTATAACAACGGGGGAAAAACAAGTTCTGTTGATGAAAATGAGCCATGTATACAGTGAGCTTGTGATTTGGACATGAAACAATGTTGGGCTCCAGGTTGCAACATCGCAAAACATGACAATTTGGAGGAAAGAATGAGTTCTGCATTTATTTCCTCCCCTCCTCCATTTGTTCTTATAACACACAACAGCAGTCGGACCACACAGGAAGGTTGCACAAACCTACACGGTGAAAGTGGGATGGGAAAGCAGAACTAGTTCAGCAGCAAAGGGCTGGGCATTTTTTCTTTCTTCAGCAACTGGAAGCTTAGTGTGGCACTACTGAATAAAATCAGCTGTGCAGGGAAGAAGCTGTATAATCAGTATGTATGACAGTTTCTTAAGATGTGATGATCTGGAACAGAGCAGTTACCTATATATGGTATCTTTGTATCTTCTCAGTAGTAGCAGCCAATTTTGAATTCCTTCAGGAAGATGATAAAAAATGTGCTTTAACCGAGGGGTTCCAGCAATAATTAGCTAATAATTTCAGACCTAGAAGGACTTCCTTATGAGGAGTGTTTTAATTACGGAGGCGAAGAGTTGTACAGAATAACAAGCACTTCTCAGAAATGGTGATTTAGGTTTTTGTTGTTTGAATTTTGTCATAACACAAAGGGGGGGAAAAAAATCTTGTGAGAGATTTGAAACCAATAAACCTCATGACAATTAGCTCGCAGGATACTGTGCCAATAGAAACCATGGAGGCCAAATGCTTAGAACTGGAAAAAAAAATGTGGATGATGAGAACATCTACAATTAGATAGGATTAAAACGGATGAGGAAGGACATAAGTCCTCACGCTTTAGGCCAACTACTATCTGAGGCTGAGAAGCATCTTTCCTTATTTGGCAACATATCCCTATCCATGTAGGCTTTTTGCATCTCTTAGGGATAGAAGGTCATATAAAACAAATTCCCGTCTGATCCCATGAGACAATTTCTGTGTTATACAAGAGTGTTAAAATCCTACTAATTGAATTTTCCTTCCTAATACTGAATTCTAACAGCATTTACTTTATTGATGCAATGCATGAGTCAAAAAACAGAAAAAAATTTTCAAGCCTTGTCTTACTAAAGCATGTACTTTTATTTAACAGTTTTATATATGGTATCTTAACCACTTTTTGGACCAATGAGTTCCACAGGGTAATTTTGCATTGCATTAAAATAATTATCTGTCACCATTTGAACTTTGTGTAATCTCAGATAGGTAAATTGTATACTTTAGCAAGCCAGCATGCATTCCAAAATTGTTATGGGAAAGATTTGCATTAGGAAAACATAGACTTCCTCCCCCTCCTTCCCATGAAAAAAAATCTCCGTGCACAATAGCTGTACTGCCACATGTCATGGGGACATTGTGTAAATTACAGAGTTACAAATTTGTCAGCCTAACCAAATGTCTGAAAGAATAATATCATATTAGTTATATTTCAGCTGTAAGCCTGGCCTGTTTTAACCTTGATTTGTGTGGCAGCTAGCCATACCAACAGCTTGTGCATGGTTGATTATAAACAACTTTGTTTTAATGTAACAAAATTCTCATTTAATTCCTGGGAGCTTGATGCAATGGTGATCAAAGTAAATTCAGACATATTCCTGAGGTAAAGGATTAGATTAGACCGACCAGAAAAGACAGAGTCCTGAAGATTTCAAGATCATAAGATCTTTTGTATGTTGTAATTCAAGCTTTCTGAAATTGGATAGTGTACCTGAAAATATATAGACAGAGAATTGCATTACGTACATAGCAAGCCTTGATATAACTTGGACCCACTTTGATTTTTACTTAATTCTGCTTTTGTGTGGAAGGACCTGTATGTTCAACCAAGATTTCTTTTTTTTTTAGAAAAGCCTTATTCGTTTGGGATTGCAAGTTATTTTTCCCCTACATTATCTTTCCACATTAAGGATGAAAAATTTATTCTGGAAGAGCTGGAACCCTTGAAATCTGTTTTCTTTGTTTGGGGTTTGTCTTGGTTGGATCCTCTTGTGCTGAATCAGATGCAAATTCAGACTTGGGGAGGGGGCGTACTGGTTTGGGTTTTTTGATATTTCTGGTGGCTTCAGTGTTGTTGGGGTTTTTTTCTGTGTGGGTTTTTTTTCCCTTTTTTTTCCTCTTTATTATTATTTAATTTGTTTTAGAGTGGGTTTTGTTTTGGTTTTGTTTGTTTCTTTTTGTGAGGATTGTAAGTGTCCTTGTCTGAAGTGGTGTACCTGAGAGGCTCTCCGTCTTTACTTGACTACCTATTTCCAGGAGGTTTAAGACAATTTAGTATTTTTGAGATTACCACCTCCTTGCCAAGGATCTCAGAAGCTGAGCAAGAAGTTCAAAAAAGGTGGGAAGGTTTAAGCTAACATTTGTATGTGACTATACTTACACGTCTGCTTCCTAAAGAGGGTGGGAAGGCACTATGATGTTCACTTTATTTTGAAATCAGCAATAGTCAGCTTAAGTCTGTAAATGTCACACTTGAGGGTTTTGGTTACATGAGCATCAAAACCTGAGTTGAACCTTTGAGTGGTTCTTAAGCTTGTGGTGAACTGAATCAAACTGCAGGAATGATCCTTAACTTAATTACCCCAATAAACTCCTGCTACTTTGCAGCTTTATGTTCTTTCTTTGCAAATAGCTGATTTTGAACATTGCCTCTTTCCCACCTGTAGAAAAAATACAACCCTTGCCTTCAAACAGAATCAAACCTTTACACAGACATGGTTGGTAAGGTTGGGAAAAATGTCTTTTTTTTCCCTCAAGTATTCAATTCCTGATTTTTTTTTTGTTTGTTTGTTTGAGACATAAACCATGAACTTTAATTTTCTGTGTGGTGTTGTCAATGGTGGGGTGGGGGAACAGGAGTAATAACCTAAGGCTCTTCATTATGAGTTTGATATTTGTATCATAGGGCAATATGGCGTTGCCCATCATCATGGTGTTGGGGAATCTTTAGGAGTAAAGATAATGAATCCAGTGCTGCCAGTTTTCGTAGTTACCAAATTCCTTGGCTCTGGGAAAAATAACTATGTGAATGGGGATTTCTAGTTTATAAACACACAGGAAAAAGGCACAGATACTCACATGTACACAAAGACTTTTAAGGTCAATAACCTTTTGTTCAGTCAGAAGGTAAAAATGCAGAAATTTGCTAGTATTTTTTTAAATATATAAAATCACATAGTGGGGTTTTCTTTACCTCTATGCTAAGATTATTGCACAATCTTAGGACTTGCTTTGAGACCTACATTTCTTTTGTGGATGTCAGTCCATGAGTTTTTGAAACAGGAATGACAAAGATTTCTGACCTCACAAGGTAACAGAAATTACTCTTCTAAATTCCACATGAACTTACAACCAAATGTTCACTTCTGCTTCAGCTGTGATATTTCCCCCTCAGTCTGGACTAGTATAAATGTTTCTTGACTAGTGTAAATATTTCCCCCTCAGTCTGGACTGGTATAAATGTTTCTTGACTCCAAATGGAAGCATCAGTCCTGTTTCTGGGCCAAATTTTAATGGTCCTTTCAAATGTGTACTACAGAAACCATGTAAAACTCCTGCTCAACATCCACAGAAGACATCAGCTTGTGAAGGTTTCTGACAGTGTGCTTCAGGGAAAGATTTTAAGTCTTTAGTTCTTTTATATTCTCATGCTTATGGCTTGCTGGTTTAAAGACCTTTTATTTTTAAGACTTCATACCAGTACTAATCAATCTTAACTGTATGTCCCCAGATTATGTATGAAGAGAGTGTATTTATGTTTTTATTTGTCAAAGATGACTCTATGCCAAACCAAAGGCTTAATAATCAGTGAGTGCTGGGTGGGGATCTTTTTTGTTTAGCTGTGTTTGTCCTGGAGATTGTTAGGCTGAACTATTTGTTTAAAAGAAACAAAATGAAAATGAGAGGTCTATAGCCAAGTTTTCAAATGATCCTCTTGCTAACTGGCACTCGCTGAGACAGGAAAAGTGATGGCTAGTTCTTCAAAAATCCTTCGTGCTCTCATTTTTTGGAATTTGAGCTCCTAAGAGAGTCTGGCTTTTTGCCTACATCCTGAGATTAGCCCAAGCACTGTTTTGTTTTGTTTTTTTTTTTTTTTTTCCAGTCTGCACAGTCTAAAATTAAGATATTGGTTGGGAAGTTTTTAAGCCAGTTCTTGTTAAGGCATCTTCTTTGAGGTATTAGCCTCGTTTAACTATTCTTGACTTCAAAGAGTGTTGATGAGTGAGTTCCATATTGGCATATCAAAACAGAAACAGACCCCCAGTTTGGGGAGGTATGCTTTCATTAGGTTTTGGACCTCTCTTGCCATTTCTTCTCTGTGACTCTCAATTGTTTCTAATACTGTGTTTAACTTTGCGGTGAACTTTTGTTTGGCAAAGGAACGTATTTGCTTGTTTGGGGCAGGCTGTTTTACTGCTTTGCTGGTGTTCTCCAAAATCACAGTGTCTTACTTGGGAATCTTGCCAGTGTTTTAGACTTCAAATAGTGATAGTGAGATTTGTGTGCTCATTTGAGGCTTACATAAGGCTAAAGCTAATATTTGTGGGCATGATTAAATGTGTTTGGTATTTTTGGGAGGAGGGATGTATCTAGCTTATGAGTTATGCTTGCTGCCTTGTGGGGAATCTTATGAAATGTAGCAGCAGCTCAACAGGTTATCTAGCAGAGGGAGAGTTAATGCATAGTGCTGATACTCATAAATCAGTAGATTAGTGCCTGCCTTACACCTCTTAATAAAAATAGCAGAGAACAACAATCTTATCAACATACATGTAATCAGTAAACAAGTGTCATATTCATATACAAAATAGTTTTTTTATCAGTCTTCTGCTTCAAACCATGTGACTTTGCAGTGAAGCACTTGCAGGAGATGAGTTAATACATGTTTGACGACAGTGGCAGCCAAAAAAAAAAAAGAAAAATCATGAATGCTAACATAAGGAAGATAATTGGGATGTGTGGGCGGGTGAATGTCCAGATTTGAACTTTTGAACTATCAAGCATAAAAGCCTGCTGCTTTCTCTCAGCAACTGGTACAGGCTGGTTGTAGATTTTGTGAATGCCTGGAGTAAACAAAAGTGGCACATGCTAAGTCTTCCAATTAATAAAGAGAGATGACATTGATGTATCAATTAGCAGGCTGACCACTTGCTGTCCTGCACATAGACTATTTTGATTGGTAAATGGGAAGTTTGGGGGCCCAGAAAGAAGAGAAGGCTGAAAAGATGTGTTCCTAGAAGGAAGCGGTCTTGGAGAGGAGGAGAAGGTGGCGGCTTAGAAAGAAGATGATCACAACTGGAGGAAAGATCTGGGAAGTGAAGTTTGTTCTCATCCTAGAGATGAGAACGATAGGCAGAGATGAATGTTGAGGGATGTCTGGAGACCTTGGCCAGTGATGCCCAAGATGGGTAACTGCAAGCAGTGGCACAGCACGGATCAACACAATGTCCTACCCGACCTTCCCAGACCAGGGATGTTAAGACCTCGTGAATGTACCATGAATGTAGTATGTGAGGTGATCAAGTATGGTAAAACTGAATGTTCTTGGTTCCTAATTAACTCCTTGCATCACCATGAATGGTCTGCTGAAACATTAACAGATATTCAAGCTTGCATATATAAAGGCACTCCTTAGGTGGTGGTATGTAGCACTTTTCAAAGCACAAAACAAATTCTGGCCCCTAGATTTAAACATGTCATGCATGCATATGCATGCACATGATATACAGGGTCAAAGATGATGTGGAATTACAGTAATTCAATAAATGGTGTTTATAGTAGGTTGTGGGACTGTAAGCAGCAATGTAATCGTACGTATTTTGCAGAGGAGATTGTAGTTGCCATTTCAATGCCAGTCCACTTCCAAAAAGCCCAAATAAGCTTGAAACATTTTGAATTAAATGGTACTCTGTGAAGAGTAGGTAGGATCATTGCACACATTCCTAATTAGGTCTTTGAATATAAATGATTTTATATGGTATTAAATAACATATTTTGCTTTGAACTCTCAAACCTCACTCTAATCACCTTCTAGCTTTCTTTGGTACTCTTGGGTACAAACTAACCCCCTCTCTTTTTCCTCAAATAATCTATCAAGGGTTGTTAGCTGTGGGAAGAGAGTCCTCAGAGAAGGCAGTAAGTCAGTGACATAATTGGTTTCCTCTCAAAAATGTGTGTGAATGGAGATAGTTGCATCTGTTAGCGAGTACAGAGATAAACTTCCCATGCTTTGATTAAGAGTCTTCTGATACAAATTATTTGTGCATACACTTTGCAGCTAACCCATTTTAAGGAAAAATTTCAATAAATAGGATATCTGTAATTCCTAAAAAGTGAGCTCTTATTAAAAGTGAAGGAAATGATAAACTATTTTAAATGGCTTAACTTTGCATAGGAGAGACATGGAAAAGTAGGTGTAAACCCCTGGTCTGTATCTTGAAGCTGGAATAAATGATGACAGGCATAGTTATTGTTTCAGTATCTTCCTACATAAAGCTAATAAACCGTTTTTCACCCGATTTTCTCAGGGCTTTGAAACTCCTCCTAGCATAGGTGCCTCTCCTCCAGCAGGTCTTATAGCCTTCATCACTGATGGTTTGGAAAGTTAGAGAGGAAGTCTCTCTTCTTCTGCCCCCATCTCCTCACCATCCTTAATCCATCTTCTCCAAACATTAATTGAAATTAATGTTAAACCATAAATCTGAGCAGAATCCAGGTGTCAGACCCCTAAATCTTATCCTTTAGAGTAGCTAGGGTATATAATAGCTGTATTAGCCCAAGCAGAGGAAAGAGCTCAATCTTGTAAAGATGGCTTAGGCACTGGGCAGAACCATTTTGCCTCTAGTCATACACAGGGAGCTCTCAAACTATCTTATAAAAAGGACAGTCACAAATTGTTATAGCTTCAGATACTTATACTTGGAATTGAAAGAGTTTGGATCATCTGTAGTTAAATTCCAGTGGTGACTGAGACTCCTAACTCCCAAACCAATGCTGCTATTGAAAGCAGACCAACATTAGCTTTGAGCCAGCTAAGACTAGGTTAGATTTTAAAATACATAAATATGTCTGTCTATCAACAAAGAAATTTTAAATTAGGTCAAGTGAAGCTACTCTGTAACCACAAGCATGGCTCTAGTGCAACATTAGTTGTTTGGTGGGGGTGTTTTTGTGTTTGGTTTTGGGGTTTTTTTTTGTTTTTTTTTTTTTTTTTATGAAAGTCTCTGTCTTAAGAAAGTTGTACTCATGTAATTGCCAGCCAAACGCTTGACTGCAATTTCTTTCTGTCAAATGAAGATGCAAATACAAGAACAATTTAATTTACATGGCGCTTTTTTTTTTTGTGATTTACAGTGATTTTTACAGAGGTGCCCAAGTGGACAGTGGCCCCACTAAGTTCAGTGTGACTTTCAAAATCTGCCAGAAACCCTGGCAAATACTTGAGCAGTTTGTCAAGGCTCAGTTCTTTGCTGCTTAAAAAAATATGTAAAAAAAATATACTGTTATCCATTTTCAAGTAGGTTGGGTACATTCTGATCTAAATGAGCTAGACTCAACTCACGAAGGACTAAAGGACTGGGGGTATCTTTAGTATCTGTACTGCAGCTATTTACCTGTAAAAGGAGTTTGACAGGGATGATGTCCAGGTAGATGCATTATTAAACTGGGGGGGGCCACCAGCATTTGCACCCAGGTACACCACTCAGAGATGCACATGTGAGAAACGATGTGCTGCACACAAGGGTTTTTTTCACCAGTGTATGAAATTGGTGCAGGTGTGAAGTGTCTGAAGTTTCTTGTATTAATGCGGTGGTTGTACTGCATCTTCTTTCCACTGATTGCTGACTGGAAAAAAAAAAATATTTGCTGTCTCAGCTGCTGGGTTCACAAAATGCTTCACTCAGTGAGTCACACCAAATGCATAGTATAGTTATCATCTGTCGGGGTTAATTGATAGAGAACTCTTCAGAAACAGAAATAGACTCTTAATTCTTCTACGTACTGTTTCTCTTTTGTACAGAGATGACATGAAGGGAAGAAAATCTTTATGAAGAATCTCATTGAATTAATAAGGTTATACAAAACAGTATTGGAGACAATGTATGGGTTAATGTGCCTAAAATGTGTTGTAAAGACCTAACAATTTACACATGCCTATTTGGGATATCCAACATACATTCCAGAGGATACTTGTAACAAAACCCCTGTGTGTGCTCTCCCTAACCCCTTCCTCCCCTGGGCTACACCCTGCTGTTGAGTTGAAGCCTTTTTTCATCACATCTTGATTGATTAATACTAGGTGCTAAAAGCAAATTGGTGATAACTGCTGGTCATGACAGCTATTGTGTAAGCTCTTGCCAATGGCATTGCTAGTTCTTTCCTGTTCTTACCTGCAGCAGCCTTCGTATTTTAATCATGGGCTCCGAGCAGAAATTGTCAATTAGATTGAGCCTTGTGGTTGTCTTTGAATAAATGTTCTTTAGCAGATAGATTTAGTGCCTTGCTACTCTGTTCCTGTGGTTTCTATGTGCAATATACTTTCCATATACACTAAAATGAAGTATCTTCCTGGGGAAAAAAAAATCTATCCAATCACACACCAGATAAAGTGGCTACTCTGCTGAACTCAAGAAAGAAATGAGAGGGCTTGATGAATGCCTTGAGGCCAAAACAATGATTCTCTTGCTGCTTTCTCTTGGAAAAAAAAAAAAAAAGTAAGATGGAAAATCTGAGTTATTTCAATTTAAACAGTACAGAGGATTGTGGTAAAAAAGGCAGAGTCACTTCTTTTATCACGTTTACATTTGATCAATGCTTCTTGAATGGTTTTGTCCCAAGTGGGATAAGCGAAACTGGGATCTTCTGTGTAACTGGCTACAAATTATTGATAAATGGGGCAGGATCTGTAAGGATGCAGGGTGGGTTGTTCCACTGACTCATGAGAGCTTTGGGGATGCTGCACACAAATGCAGCTCAGTTGTGCTTCAAAGGATAATTGCATAGTCAGAGACCTGCCCATCTTAAAAATCACAGACAATTTGCACATAATTATATCTGTTGGACTTGAGTGGGCCGTGAAAAGGAAAGATGATAGAGTCTGGAGTTTGGTTATGCCTAGGGAAAGTCTAGCCCAAGGCAGGGAGGGACAGAACGTCATCTTGCATCAAATTTATGATTTTTTGAGTTTCTGATTCTTTATTTCAAAGAAGTTTCTTAGTTATCTTTTATAGTGGAATCAACTGTATATGTAGGATTCTCATACACTAGGGTGAGTGAATGAGGGAAAGCATCCCACTTGAAGGGAGTGTTGTGGCTACCAGCAGGGCACTGAGATGACTCCAGGATCCCACAGCACTCCATGGTGCTGGGCTGGTATATGGCCATATCAGCCACAGGAGACATAGGGAGAACTGCCATTATCTACCTAACAGGTGGAGTCCAGAGACTAGTGACTGGACACTGTGGCTGAAATTTTCACAAGGACGGTTTGTTCTTTTTGTTTTTCTTTTTTGGTTGGTTGGTTTTGTTTTTTATTTTTCTTTTTTCATTCCACTAAACTAGTAAAAAAGGAAAAAAAAAAAAGATTAAAACAAGAAAAACACAGGAAGAAGCTTATCTAGCACATATTTCAGCAGTTGTCCTCACTGGCCCTGAGTGCACACATAGATGTGAGTTGCTGACTGAAAACATGATGTTGGGGGTTCGAGGTGGACAACGGGATTTGTTGTGCTTGGCAGCGTACGTGCATGCTCTAACACGTGCTTTTCTGTAAGAGTGTGTGGCTGGAGGAGACAAAAAAGAAAGCAAATAGTTGTTACCATGATATGAATGGGTATAATTAGGTGCCTTGCCCAAGGTGACATGGAAATCCTCTGTCAAAAATGAAAACGGTAATCCAGGTCTTGTGGAGAAAAGCCTGCTGCAATAAACACAAAGTTATCCTTCCTCTTCTAGCTGCCACTTTCCAGCTAAGCCCTCTCCTCCAGGGCTGTGGGCTTTGGTTTTACTTCTAGTAACATAATGATTGAAGAAAAGGTGCTTGGGCAAAAAGGATTAGCTTCCTACCATGGGCAGTGTGTAGAACAAATGCCTCTTACTGGCAATTAGTTCCAAGGTCCATCTTAGGTTGTGGGGTTTTTTGGTGTTTTCACTATTCATTAATTTTTTAATTAATATCTGAACTTTAGAATGGAAAAGACTCCTGTGCAATGCAAACTCCAGCAATTTTGTACTGAATAAAATGGAGGCAGCATTCGCCTGTGCTTCCCCTGCAATTACAAAGCAACTCTCTTGTTTTGTTTGAATTTCCTTTGTCGTTATGAAACACAACAGGCTGACGGCTTGATATTAAAAGCAATTGTGTTTCCATTCATGCAGATGCCAGCCTGTTTAGGTGAATTTACTAAGTCCCTAGACGTACATTTTTATATTATTGCTGTCTCTGGGCCGTGCTGAGCATTTTAATTCTCTGAAAATAACCTCTGTTTTCCTTTCATCTCTTCATTAGCTCTTTCATCATGAGGACATGAATTTCAAAAATATATACATCTTAAAATTGTATGTAATAAAGATGTTTTTATCATTCCAATTTGTTGAGCTGTGCTTTTAAAGTTGCACAGCTTTCACAACCATAAAATGGCACAATTATTTTTGTGTTGTATTGCTTTGTACCCTGAGGTTCCATTTAAAGCAAAGCAGAGAGACATGTTTATAGGCAGTATTGAGAGCAATGTATATGGATCTTGATGTCAAGCATATTTTATTGAAGTAAGATTAGAAAGGGACCTGATGACAAGTTCTGCACTACTGAAGTGAAGTCAGAATGAGGTTTTGTGCCAAGCTGCACATAGTTAAATCAAAATTAAAGTAATACTAAGCTGTGTTGTTATTTTTGTGGATTTTTGGTGGCATCTTTTAAAGACAAACTTTATAGCCAATTACGAGTATCTTAAACTAAGTATTCTGAGCTTTTTGGACGTGTTGGTACATTGCAGCACACGCTTATGCTATCCCAGCTAGGCATTGGGGTTGGGGGGAATTTCTGTAGGTGTATCAGATATCTGAAGATTGCAGTTTCCTGCTATATATTGTGCATGCATGCTTGGATTAAATCCTTGCGAGTAAAACTAATTTCCTTTCTATATAAAATCACCACATTAAGTACATTTCAGGTGAAAAGCCCTTTTTATTTGATCTCTTTGTCTATTTTGTTAATGTTCTGAAAACAGGCTGAGAAGGTGTTTTTTTTTTTTTTCAAGAGGGATAGGCTTAAATTCAATCTGTTTTTAAGTCAAGTGCCTGGAGTTGGCTCTAGTTAATACCTGCAGTACAGGAAAGAGAACAGTACCAGAAAATTAACAAAACTGTGGATTTTCTTTCTGTGTACAACTTTGCATTGTGCTGGGAAGCAATCCCATAGGAAACGTAGTTTTGCTTTCAAATTTGCGTTTTGGATTAATAGAAGGGATACATTTCTGTTTAATAGAGGGGCCACCAAAACTACAGGCTTAATTAGGCTATTTGTGCTTCAGGATGTGAAGGAATCACCTCTTAAAGCATGGTCAAATTAAATATCTTGCTTCAGTGCTTTACGATGAGTTACTCTGCAGGAACACCTTGTAGTTTGCACATGCACTAAAATTTTTGTCATGCTACAGTATTAGTGTCTGGAAAATACACTTACTTGAGGCTTTTGAAGCTATGAAGTAGTATGACTCCAACTCTTAGTGTGCTATTGCAAGAATTTGAGTATGTAAGGGAACACCAGGTTCCTATTTTAACTGCCAGCTCTGCGTGTTCAGCCTGGGCTCTGAATGTCAAGCTGGATTTTTTTTTTAATCATCACTGGCATTATTATGTCTCTCACCTCTCCTTCCCATGAGACAGTAATCTTAGAAATATATTATCTAATAAATATAGATGATTTAAAATCCCAGCCGCCTTTACTCCATCTAGTCATGGTTTAGCCACTGCCTGGTATGTGTCACATAGTAACTGTCTTCACCTTTTTTTTTAGCTGTTTCCCTTCCAGGTTTTTGCTGCTTTTCCATTGAAATTGTAAAGGATGGAGACTCTCCTGCAATGTGTTTTATGCAGCATTCAACACAATCAGATCTGGTTCCCATTTTAGGCCTGTAGGTGTTGGCATCCCAAGCATATTCCTACTTGCTATTATTATTTCTTTAACATGCTCAGTCCTGGACTCCCTTCAACAAGGGTGAATAACATGGAGCTGCTGTGCAAAATGCACTTCTTTGGTCAGGTGCGCTTTTTAGTTCCAAAACTTCTGTTTTAATCACTGAGTGATGATTCTATGTAATAACATATTATATGATTATATGAAGAGAATCATGTATAATATGATTCTATATAATAACAAGATCTGTGGTACAGAAGTATGATTTTTGCCTGTGCACTGAATTTGACCGTGAATTTGGTTTTTGTTTTGTTTTTTTTTAATGTTAGCAAAATCTATCTACAGATTAAATCCTGTCCGTAGGACTACTACTAGGGAAGGACTAGTAATCTTTAAGAGCTAGTTTTCTGAAAACCTGTTTATCCAAGGGGAGGAAGGAAGAAAAGCTGCTTTAATTTAGTTTTACATTTTGAGTTATTTGGATGGTGCAGTAAAAAGGTCTTTTGCCAAGCTCAGGGGGAGAAGATAGTAAATGACTTATTGTTGTCTCAAATTTTTGGCTGTTATAACTTGAGTATGCTAGACCCACAGATTTTTAGTTAATTTTTGGAATTTTTCCTTTTGTTTCAGTTTTTATGGAGAAATTTGACATGTGGAGAAATTGAGGATTTTACCACCCAGCAAAAAACCAAGCTGAATGTATTAGTTAATACCAACCCCAGAGTTGGTTTGTGCGTTTTTAAAGAGACACATACTGCTTGGGCTTGGAGAATTAATGAAAACAAAAGACTAGGATGATATATTCAGGGGAAAACTTTGCAGACAGTCATGTTTCTGCAAGTTTGCCCAAATGGGCAAAACTGGGGAATCCATAGCAATGACCTTCTTTGTCTAAAAGGCACCATTCCTGTGTTGTTCACTGTTAATAAAAGTGTAAGAACTGGGTATTTGGGAAGCTACTGTCCTACAAATAATGAATGTTAGTGAATGGCAGGGAAAATGCACAGGACACTGTCTGAGATGAAATTACTAGCTTTAGCAGAGTTGTCTGTCACCCACTGCAGGTAATACACAGAGAAGGATGTCTTGAGGGAAATTATGTTATCCATTTTTGGTTGCTTTCCTTCTGACGTTGGCATGAAAGCAAATAGGCTTCATAAGATCTGGGGGCTTTTGGCTTCCCATTTGTTTTTTGGTGCCAGATGACCTCTACCCTTGACACTCAGTGCCGTTCTCAGCCAGGCATGTGAGTGCAATACGTGTCAGCAGTTGCACTGCATATATATATTTTTTTTTTTTATTTATCCTTGGGACATGCATGGTGAAAGACTTATTGAGCCCCTGCTGTAATGCAGCATGTCAATTTGGCAGCCTTGTTTATACAGGCACTCGTCCTTTTCCTTTTCTCATCCGTTCAAATGCTCTGTTTTGGCACGTGTGTCAACAAGTGTGATCAGGTGTAAAGAGGCATGCCACACAGAAGTGACATAGCTGTCACATAGGATGGACTTCCTGCAGTCGAGACGGCACCTCCCGCGGTATTGCACAGGCTGCCCGTACACAGCCCATTGGTACCTGTGCCCCCATGAGAACGAGTTCACCAGCGCGGAGGTAGCGTTTATGTCTTCTGGTAAATGTTTGTGTTTTGACCTCAGCGTTGCAGTGCCACCACTGCATTAGCTCAGTGCCTTCCTTGCTTTGCCCTCTTCTTGGCATGGGAATGCGGTGCCTTTCATCCCGCTCGTATTTCGGAGCAATTTGGAAGCCTGCCAGCCGAAGGTGACTTGATTCCAGTTGTCAGTGTCAAAATCTGCAGACAACAAGACATCGCTGCTTTATTGGTTGCTGCCAGGAAATCATCCTGGTAGAACAGACCCTGAAAGTAATTTAATGGGACTGCTACATTTCAGACTGCTTAGAGGCCTCCACTGAAAGCAGGTCTTGGTTAAAGAGAAACTTCACAAAACACCGTGCAAAGTTAACTGCAGCAAGTACTGTATGTCGTGTTGGCCTTCCCAGCAGATGAGGAAGCAGTACAAGTGCTAAATACTGGTGGAAGAAATTATCGGAGAAGTATGAAAACATGATTTGGTCAGTAGGAGTTATGAAACATTTGGTTTCAAACCATTAACAGTCCAACTGTAATGTTTTGAAAAATAGTGTACTGCTGTAAACATTTTGGTGTTTGAGGAGATTGATGGCAAAAGGCATTTTAATTCAACCATCTTCCTTTGCATCTAGCATAAGCCTAACCAGCTGGAGAGGTTTAGCTATCTGAGGTTTCACAAGCTGATGGGATCTGACACAACTTCCTAGAGGCTGGGTGGTGAGAACCCCGGCTGGATGTAATGCCCTTGTGAAATAAGTAGTCTCTCAGTCCTGTCCTGGGTGTTGATAACCACAAAGAAGTTTCCCTACCTCAGAAGAGAGACCAAGGATGGGTTACTCCAAAAGTCAGGGATTTTAGCTGCTTTTAGCATTTCTCTGCTGCCTGCCCGTGATGTACCAGCGATGGACTCCATCAGTAACTTCCAGCTGTACAGCTGTCAGTCTTTCACTAGTTCAAATTCAACTTTAAAATAAAGCCAGGGCTTCTCCATAGCTATGCAGGCTATTTTTGATGGCTTCTACCATGGCTGAGAAGCAGGCAGGTGTCTGTGCTCTTTTTCAGTGGTTGGGACAAAGCTTTATGAGTGATATGGAAGAAGGAAATGAAGAAGGGTCACAACAGGGTCGCATTTTGCTGGGCTTGCCTGTCCCCTTTCAGATGTTACCCTCCCTCCACCAAACACAATTCTTTCTGACTTCCATGAAGTTATAAGTGATTAAGGTTAGGAATCAAGAAATCCCAGAGCATGAGAGCTCAAAGCGTTCAGATCAAACAGGGCATGGTGACAAAAATGTAGGCAAAGGACACAGAGCAAAATTCCAACTGTAATTGCAGTTCTGCTGTATCAAGCAGTTATTCAGACAGTGAACAACTGAAAAGCTATTCACATCACTTCACATTTGCTTAGCCTTGTGGCTAACGTCATTTTGGCTATTGTTAGATGGCAACCAAAAGCAGTGAATAGTCTCTACTACTTGGGGAAGAATTTTAAAATCTAAGCAAATTAATAGTTCTTTCTTGGATGTCTCTTATTGTGCCAAGTTAGACATTGATGTGTTAGGTGAACTCAATCTGCTCTCTGCAAGTGCCTTGATCTATCTGTAGCATATGTGGAAAACCAGGAAGAATTAATTAGAAAGGATGTATCTAATTTTTGTACAGTGAATGCTAAGTAAAGCAGATTCAAGCATGACAAAAATAAGGTGCAAGGAGACATCTCTTGACAGGAGTCTGTGTCTGCTTGCTTTGGAGATTTTCCCCCAGCATGAACACAGATCTTTTATTTCTGACTTTGGATGAAACTGAAAGAAAACTGAGAGAAAGGCTCTTTTTGCAGGAGGGGCCTGTCTGAAGCCTGAACAAGAACTAAATCAAACTTCTTTAATCTAAAGAAAGCATCTGGTTCAAATATTGGCTTTGAACTTGGCTGCTGCTTCTTCTGTAGAAGCTGTTAGCCCTTCCCCAGGTCTGACCTGGGGCTTCCAAAATCTGAAGGTTTTTCTCTTCCTTTGGATTGCTGGCAGCAATTGCTCTTAACTGTTACATTTAAAAAACAAATGAACAAAAAAAAAAACCACAACAACTAAAACACTCTGTTTCAAGTCCATGCTATAGAGAGATGATGTATTATAGCTTTGTGAAGCAGTATAGGGGAAACCAGCTACACAGGAAAGACCTTCATTAGCCGCAAAGACTTGCAAGGGTATCAGAATAAAACTAAAGTTGATATTAATCACTGCCAATGCTATTGTTTGGTTTTAGCATTTCACTTGATGTAGAACAAGCTCAGACAAATAAAAGATACCTGTTCATGTTAAGGAAAACTCTCTGAAATGCTCTAGTCAAGAAGAATCAAGCCTGTTTGCCCAAATTCTTGAGATGCAGCATACTTGATTTGTTATTTGCTTTAAATTTATTTCCATGTTTCTGCTGAGTGAAAATCGGGCAACACCATGCAATTGCTTTTTGTATGACAGCTAAGATGTCCTTCTGTATGTGTTAAGGTGTGGCCTGACACAACAGTTAACATGGGAGAGAAGGGATGTCTCAGACCTTCCTTTTACAGTTTCCAGCTTTCAGGAGTCCTCTGGAACAAGTATCAAAAGCAATAACCAAATAGGGTTGGCTGGTTTGATTGTTTTTTAAATTGTATTCAGCTCTTTGCATTGTAAGGATCACAGCTTAATTGCTTAACTGCCTAATAAAGAGTCACAGGCACATGGTTAATAAATAGATCAAACGAGGGCAAGACGTAGGACTTGGAGTCCATAGGAATCGGGGATGCCATCCCAGGTTGGCAATAGGCATCTTGCATGCCCCTGGAGAAATTGTTTAATATCTAGGGGGGCTCTGTTCAGTATTAGAAAAACAGGATGATAATAACTTAAGTATTATGAAGATATAACTCATTAGCACTTGCATGGGGCTTGGCCATTGCAAAGATGAAAGCACGTTCCTGATGTGGTCTTAACTTCACGGCTAGAGTGGACTCAGTCAAAATCCAGTCTGTCTGCCAAAATATTACTGAGTCCAGTTCTCTGTGTGCTTTAAGGATAAGAACAGACTAGGTGTGGAGGTTTTTTTGTTTTGTTTTGTTTTTTTCATGGTTATGCCAGTTCCATTGACAAGGTAGGAGCAAAAGGCTTTTGGAAATGAGGGACACAGTATTTGGATTGAATGAAGCAGTGTATCATGCAAGCTAAATTACTTTGTACAAATAACTAACACGATTATGTTTCTATATTAAAAACAGTAACTCATAGTCACAAAAATCCATTCCCTGAAGACAGCTTAATACAAAGAGGCTGATTTGGCAGTTGTGTGTTCCGCCAAATCTTTTTTAAAATTAGATATTTATTTTGTATTTTTTTTTCTTAAGGATGCTTCAGAAAAATAGTAGAGAGAAATATAAACGGGGTGTCTCCTTCTATAAATTCTTGTATAAACACCTAGACTCAGAAAACCCAGACAGATCTATCTGCCACTGTGCTAGGCTCTGTACAAAAGCAGCTAAATTCAGCCTGTATTACAATTTAATTAAAATAAACTGCAATGAGTATAAGGAAATCATTGAAAAGCAAAAGGCGAGAGTCTTTGGAGATTAATCATATTTGTCACTTAGAAGCACTTTCAGCACAAGTAGGGGGTTTCACGTCTTTAAAATAAGTAAATATATGTACGTTAGGAAGCTGCTAACATCTTCCAATTAAGAAGTGATAGTTCCTCTATCAGAAGTGGTGTTTCAGGAGGGATTTTTGTAGCTGGTAGGAGTTTCCTAGGAATGTGACCTGGGTATAAAAAGAGTCCAGTTAACCTGTTAGAGATAGTTATGTCCCTTCCTGGAAGACTAATTTGAGGCAGATGATACTCAATTTTGAAGAAGCAAGATACTGCAGTACACCTACATGTGAAGTACCTGAGTGAGCAACGAACACCACTTCTGGCAGAGTGGAGACTGTATATGATACTGTAAAATGAAAGTGAGGACTGGAGTTGGTCTTAAGTCATTAAGCAGCATGGGAGTTTTAATATTAAATAATATTTGTTCTCATTTCCTGAAGTGTTCACAGCTCAGTTGTAAAAATCCACTAATTCATAATATTGTGTTGTTTATGTTCTTCAGGAAAAAGTGGGGGTTTTAGTACAAAATCTTACTCTTGGTGGGGGGAGAGGGTGTTGAAAGGGAGAGCATTTTCACGTAGCATTCATTAATAGCAAATCCTTTTTTGCTTTTTACCTGCAGCTTGTTTTCTGTTCAGAGAGGTATTCATAGTTATATATGTTTAAGGGAAGAAAATTAAATTCCTTATTAGATTATGCTTTTTAGTGTTTAGGTCTACTTTCACCAGTGTCGATACATTGGAAAGGCAAAGTTAGACCTATTTAAGTTGCTTGCAGAGATAGACCTCAGCAGCCTTGCAGCCTTGGTTTATCAGGGCTATCCTGTGTGGCTGCATTTATAACATCAAGCATCTATGAACAGGCCACGGGGCAAATAGTTTAAAATGTGTTGCAATTTGAGAGGCTGCTTCTTTTTTGTCCTCTCTCTAAAATGGAATTGTAGTGGTAGGTCCCAAACAATCTGAAAACAAGTGTTTTATTCTTTTTCTCTAAACTCATCTTTCTTGGACTCAGTGTAAAGGCTCACTTTCAGTTCTGTGATGAGTCTTAGAAACTCAAAGTAGCAAGTCCATCCTAGAAAAGAACATTATTGCAGTTATCTATGCAAAAGAGAAGCTGAAGTGGCATCTAAGTCATCCAGACAATCTCAAGCCCTGAAACCTAATTTTAGTCTTTCAGGGAGTGGAGAGGGATGCACAGATCTACTTACTCCAACATTAGACCAGCCGAAAAAGGCACATGTCATTTGAGACTTGAGCCTGTGGAAACAATTTGGAATGAAAATGTAGGAGGAAACTGCTTGCTTAATCATCATCTTTCCACATCTTCACTGAAGAAGAAAAGTAAAGTCATATAAATCCAATTTGCATGAGATTTTTCATGCAGAAAGCTCCTGCTGTGAAGTAGAAAAATATTTTTTCTGCATTTGGAGAAGCCATGGTAGCCTGCCAGTGGCTAGTTTAATACCTGTAAGCCCACCCAGCTCTTAACCAAGTCCTGTGAATCCAAGCAGATAAAGCAATCTTATTTCAAAGATAGTAAGTTCAAATCTCGTGGCTGCACGTAGTGTTTTATCCTCTATGCCCAATCCATTACTGTGTTTTTGGCACTTATTTATCGTATATCATACCCAGATTGTCTAAATTGAGAACTGAGGTATGTTTCACTATGGAGGACCTTGCCTGAGTAGTAGGAATATCTTATTAAATAAAATATAATATTTTTATCAGTGTAGAGGGTTGCTTAAATACTTTTGCTTATATACTAAAGGAAAAGGTATGATGACACCTGTTTTCAATGATTTCACTAACTGTTGCATGCTTTTATAGTTTTTCCAAATAAAGCCCTTCAAGGGCTTTAGATGTTTTAACATTGTTAATGATTTTTGGGAGGCATGAGGGCAGAAGTGTGTGTTTTACATTGAAGCCTTCACCATGTCTTTTAGCTTTGCCTGCCTTTGTGATTACGGTGCATAGCATATCATGTAAAACTTCTGTTTTCCTTTTCCAGAGCTGCAAAGTTTGAATTTATAACTTAGTGGATTGCTCCAAACAGAATTGGTTTAACCAAGGAGCATTACTACACACGGGAACAGCTGGAGGTTGGCAAAGCTACAATCAGTTGGTCATGATACGAGCTGCTAAGGGAGTCTTAATTGCAGTTAGTTTTGAGGTACTGCACCAGTACGGTCATTAACATTGGTGTTCCATTGTCAAAGCAAATACTGATCAGAAAGCTTTTTCTACTGATTGGAGAGGGAGATATATATATATATATAAAATTATATATATATATATATATATATAATATAAGGGGATGGTGCATATTTCCCAAAGGTAAGGAAAATGTGTACTATTTAAAGTCCTTGAAATACTGCTTCAAATTCTGAAAAACACTCTGGATGTCACTAATATATTTAGAAAACGCCAAGCACCTGGGAATTCAAGTATGTAAAGGTGTGGTGCTGCAAAAGAGGTGATGCTTCCTGTGTGGTCAGCAAGAGCAGAGGACATATCCCACCCTGCAAACTCCCAAACCTTTTCTCAACCAGTAAACTAATAGTTTCTTGCTAGTGATAATTTTCTCTGAACGACAAATAAACCTTCAAAGAAATGTAATATCAAAAAGCGCAAGCCCTCTGCATGACTTCATCTAGCAAAGAGGAAATGTTATTATCTGAAAGTGGAAAAATTGAACTTTGGGAACTTTGTTTAACAATCATTTTGGTTTTCCTGATTGAAATAAATGAGCCCAAAGATTTAGCCCCATGTTCACTCTTCAGAGAAAGGGCTTTTACACTGAATTGTTTCAATGAGCATAATTTTTTATTTTGATGTGCAATTAGGGCAAATTCAACTTATTTTTTTCCAGCTCTTACTTTCGCACAATGCCCCTTAATTAAACACACTATACAGATATGGCAGGTGACTTGACGTGCAGGGCTGAGACTCTGCTGTGATCAGAATTACAGCCACAGTTCCCACCAGCCAGTGGCACTTTTAAGAATATAAAGCTGCAAAATTGAAGGGTTGTTTAGTCTGGAGAAAAGGACACTGAGGGGAGACCTTATTGCTCTCTACAACTACCTAAAAGGAGGGTGTAGCAAGGTGGGGATCGGTCTCTTCTCCCTAGTAACAAGCAATAGGACGAGAGGAAACGGCCTCAAGTTGCACCAGGGGAGGTTTAGGTTGGATATTAGGAAAAACGTCTTCACAGAAAGGGTAGTCAGGCATTGGAACAGGCTGCCCAGGGAAGTGGTTGAGTCTCCATCCCTGGAGGTATTTAAAAGATGGGTAAATGTGGTGCTTGAGGACTTGGCAGTGCTAGGTTAGCGGTTGGACTCCATGATCTTAAGGGTCTTTTCCAACCTTAACCATTCTATGATTCTATGAAAGCCAAAGCCCATAATGGCTCACTACAGAGCTAGCCGGTGAAAGCCAAGCATGGGCTAGCCCTCAGCTGTATGTAGGAGCTGGTGTGTATAGCATTGTGTTGACTAGCTAGTGGTCACATATAGCAAAGGATACATCTCACTAGCAAAATCCAAAACCAAGTCTGAACCCCTAATTTGCTTGCAACTTGCTGTTCAACAGCAACCCTCAGTAAGTAAAAAGAGCCCCTGCTTGTCAGCGAAGGCTGTGCTAATTGTGTTTAATGTGATTCGGTTCCCTGCCCTGAATCCTGGGCTGAAAGCCAGCGGGGACCTTCAGCTCCTCCTGTGGCTTTGGGCATTCACAGTTTCCATTGCCCTAATACGTGAGTAATTCTTGCATCCCGTACCAGTGTGTTAATTCTTCAAAGCACTTTGCAAATCCCTGCGTGGCCAGTTCCAGCTGGCCGCTGTAAAGGCACGTTGATTTGAATGTGTACATGTGGACACTTACCTGCCGAAGCAATCCTATAGGACAGCTTTGCTTGAATTTTTTTGTGCAAATTGTGTCCCGAAGTATCTTCCAATGATAAATACTTTTTTAGAGCGAAGAAGGTGTGGTAGAATATAGAAGATACAAGGAAATAACTGGGTTTTTTTCTACTATGCTCTAAGGAAGATGGAAAATTGAGAAAGCAAGAGTATCCAAGGAGACTTGTCCAGGTGGCTAAAGGACTATTTAAAGCGATTTTTGTGCCAAATTCTTTCAGACTTTTAAATTCCTGACCTGGTCAGGATTTCAGTTTCTTTCTACTACGTATACCAATGTTTCTTGACACTTAAAACTAAGAACATACTCAAAAGCTTAAAAAGGAGATCCTCTTCCCCTTAAAACGGCAAAGGGGAGACAGGGAGATAAACTGAGCCTCTGAAAATGGGCTTTAAGGATAAAACTGGGCAAACTTCAAATTCTGAGATCAGTTGGTATTCCAGCAATAACCTGTTTTCAGGTGCTACATGTTTTGCTGAATATATGACAAGGATAGCTATGACACAGGGACTTGAGGAGCCTTGGAGAAAAACATAGTTAGAAATACTTCTGGGTTGGCAGGAATTTTTTTCTTTTTCTTCTTTTTAATATATCCTGACTGCCACAGTCCATATTTCCTTTGTTCGAAACTGTACAGTAGCTGTCTACAAACTGCTGTAAAGTGCAGTTACCTGTTATTGCCCTGTAAATAATTGAATAACCTCTTCCAGGCAACATGGTCAAGATGCAGATTTAATTTACTTACAGGCCAGGAGTAAAGATGGTTGAATCTGTTCGGTTCACTGTCTGTGTCTGGAGGTGTTGCGTACGGGTACATAAATAGTTTACTGAACCTGTCAAATTCTCTGCCAGGAATGAGCATGCCCTCTGGTCTGCTACATGTGCTTATATGAAACAGTTCCCCTTCAGTTCTCAAGCAGTAGGGAGTAATATATTTTCCAATACTTTTGTGGAAGTAGGTAAAAGACATAATGAATCATACATATAGTAGCAGAAATGGACATAGGGTTTGGGTTTGGGTTTTTTTTCTGGTTGTGGGTTTTTGGGGTTGTTTTTGGTTCTTTTGTTGTTGTTTTTTTTTTCCAGGGGGAAGCATGGTATGAGATTTTTTTTGTCTCTGTGCTCTTGTGAAATTATATAACCTCACTGGAAATGTGATGTGTAATTGTCTCTGCCAAAATGTTGAAGGTAATAGACGATAGGGCTCAAATGCTCCCTAATGTAATGTTCAGGTTGTGAAATGAAGCGCAGGAAAATCAAAACTCAAATTTGTCACCATAAACATGAAATCAGATGTGTGTGGCCTGCAGCTTGCTGTGGCAATGGCCCTTTGAGCTGTGATGCTGGGGACCAGCCGGTTGTTTCTACTGAAGTCAGGCTTTCAGAAGTGCTCAGGGGACTGCTCCCCATCACCAGGGCCTAGGTTTGTCACATCTCTAATGAGGATGTCACACTGAAACTGCTTTTTGGAGAATTAGTACCATGATACGGAGTGTAATTTAAAACAAGAGAGTAGCTTATATTTTACTTAAAGCCAGAGTCAGTAATACCCCTTGACTAGTTACCTAAGCCTTTCAAAATCTTTCATGTCTGATTTTCAAAGTTTTTGTATTGCTTTCTGTCTAAAGAAAAAGCAAATGCTTTTGATTCTGATCTGCACTCATTACATAAAACTTTAATTTATATAATTTTCTCCTCAGGTTAGTATGTTTTGAATTATTTAGTCATCTTTTTTTAATTTTTTTATTTTTTTTTTTTTAAAGACAGATGAAGAGAAAGAATTGTTTAGGGGTGGGAGATGTTGGAGGGAATAGAGAGAAGAGAGAAACCTTCCTTTTATGAAGACAGCCTTAAATGAGGTATCGTCATCTGCAGATGTCCCATTCTCTAAATTGCTTTTCCAGAATAATTAATAAAACCTGGATGCCACTATTTCTCCATTAACACCATCCCTTTGGAACTGTAGATGCTAAAAATCATGTTGACAGCACAACTCTTCCAACTGCTGCCATTAAAAAAGCTAAGATAATAGAAACAAGAACACTCCATTGAGCTGTCAGTGCCCAGGATGTCAGTGCTTTAAGACCTGATCACATGTAATCAGTAAAATTCCTCTTTGTTTTGGTAAGATGGTGGGTGTCTAACACACTGACACACACACACAGGTTTGCAATATCCTGGCAATGTTCCAGAATGGATAATGATTTTCCTGTCTCAGTTCCCTTACAGTTTGGATTAGATACAGTATTTTTCTACTCTTGCTGTTGTCAACTCTTTTTATATCACGTGGCTGTGCGCCGTTAAACAGCTGTTACCTTCTTCTCTAGAGGCAGATGCATTAAGCCAGGCCGTTTGCAGAAATACTTTAAGTGCTTTTTAATGAAAAGTATAGAGGAGGAGAGCCACTGTCCAAAATGATGATATTTTCTTGGAAATGGCCTCTCTGAAGGTCAGTGAAGATATTCTGTTGTTTTGAATGGGTGGTCCATAGCCTTTCAACAGTCCATGTGTCCCATTTTTGATTGCCCTCCATCCAAGGACAGTGCGGTGCCTTCCTGCAAAGTGACCAAAAGGCGACTGTCCCTAGCATGTAACCAGATATGTAACCATCGCACAAGTGGCTTGCCATAACCCTGACCAATAAAAATGTCATAGTACCAGATAAGACAAAGTGAAGCCAGATCCGGTATCTCGGAGATGATGAACCCGGTGGCAATATCGGTACCCAATGACTCTGTTAATGCACGACCTGGGAGTTTCAGAAGGAGTTGCTATCATTCCCGTCACAAGGCAAAACCTCCTGACTTGAAGTCTGGTAGTTTTGAAAATAACCTTCTTGTACGGATAGATATAAAGCATTATATCTGTATATAATAATGTGCAGCTAATATTTATAGAAGTGCTCTGTGCTGCTTAATAGTTTGTCACTTTTGTTGCAAGCTTACATAAAATCTATGGCTGCTGTAGGGCAAAGGTATAAAACTTTCATGAGTAATATAAAATATACAAAATGTTGTTGTTAATATTTAATACAATTTGCAGCAGTCAATGAGCACAATCAATGTTTATTAATTAAGTTGTTCTGTTGCAATAGCAATTTCTTCTTTTTGGTGTATGTGTGTCTTTGGGGAGAATTTAGCAAGCTTTCTTACCCTTTTGAAAAAAAATGGCGTGTTTAACAATAGTGTTGGCAACATCTTACATTACTTGTTTGCCTTTTCTTCAGCAAGTAAACATAACTCTTTTAGTGACATCTTCTATTTAAACACACTACATGATAAGAGCACTGGGTTTTGGCCATGGTATTTAATAAGATATGTCGCAATTCAGGCTGTTCGTAGCAGCCATGCTGATGCACTGCAGATAATCTAGCATCTGGGGGGGTGATTTTTTTTTGTTTTAACCCAATTTCGGACATGTTCATGGAGGTTTCAGACGGCAGTATGCAGGGCAGGAGCTGAATTTGTTCAGCTGATGATACCCGTAAGATCGTAAGATCATAATATCTTTAGTTAAATTTGTGTGTGTCTTGCTGTACCTGTTGAATCAGGCCACATACCGAATTGCCCCAAAGGGACAGTGCTTTGGCCCCAGGCACAGACTTGCCCATGTTGGGGTTGCTCCCCCTCGAGCCTACAACACCATGGGGTGCTTCCTCTGAAATCACAGGAGGGAAGTAATTCCCAGACTCAACTGTTCTTGCAGAGTTGAACTGGTCAGCAACAGTATTTTAAGTAAACCCTCCGCTGCTCAGCTCGGTCTGGTTTATCAAGACTGCATGAAAACCACTAGCTTTGAGGTCTTCGTAGTACCAAAGTGGCTGATTGTGTTGGAGAGCCACCAAGGACCAGGGCCTGTTTCGGTGGCAGCAGATGCAGCGTTTGATTCAAGTGGATCCAGGAGATTATTTCTGTCACCTGAAGTATGTGGTTAATCTCTCACTGTGGTTTTAATCTGTCTTCCCCATTTTTCCATGTTATGTTTCTCTTAAATAAAACTAAGCAGTTTTAAGATGACTTCTTCACACTATAAAACAACTCGATACATCTATCAAAAATGGTTTTTGTGGTAGTGCTTAATGCCATATCCAAAATTGTGTGTAATCTGTAAAGTCCATCCTTTCATTCTCATCTCTGTGCTATACCAGTTGAGAACAGCTCAAGTACATTTTACTTCTGTTTTTTCCCCTAGACCATATTGAACTCTCCAGCTGCATTAGAACTGGAGCACTTCATGGTATGGGGTTTTTTCAGCTTCTTCAGAAGTAAAAACATTTTGCAAGATAGACTAGAGCAGTGTGAGAAGTGGTTCTGCAGCAGCTACGAAGTGGTTAAGTCATTAATTTATTTGTCTCAAATAATCCCTAAAGTAAACATAAAAGCCACGATACTTTATTTAATTTGTCCTCTGGGCTAAAAATGTCTTGAGATTACCAAAGATCTTAGTTGTAATAACCTTTATATATATATATATAAAACTGTGCCACATTATTTTGAACTATACTGCTAGGGGTTTATTGAAATATATCAACCTTATTGCTAATATTTCACAGACGGTTCTTCATTTCAGCAATATAGAATTCAATTTAGCAGAAATGTGATATTCCTTCTGAAATTTTAAATTCCCAGCAGATGTATAATTCAATTAAGTCCAGAAGATTAAAAAAATTGAAGTCATTCTCTATACATACACTCTTTCTGCTCAGTTCCAAAATAATGAAAAACTACAGCTGTTCAGTTTTGGTTCATCTATCGCTTTGTACAATTTTTATGGGTTTTATGTGTAATCACATTTGCAGAGAGAATTTTTATACAGTCTGCTCCATTTTGCACAGTTATTATCTTTCCACGTTAAAAACAGATTGTAAAAACTGATACACAAGCCTTGGGCCCACTCCTTAAGGAAAGTAAAGCACGGTCATTAATCATGGGGGGGCAGGCAGGGGACAAAGGAGCTTGTAAAACTTAATTGTTCTGTTTCCTCATGCTACAGGATGGCCTTTGTCTCCTCTTCTTCCTTTCATCAACACGCTTCTTTTATTTTAAACTCTTTCCAGTCTGTGTGGAACTAAAGGGGTCATTTATTTGTGCGTAACCAACTTCAGCAGAAATTGGACACACACATTACCTAAAACTGTAATTTTCCTCCAAAGGTGAAGAGGTCCTTTCATGTAAGTGCCTGCATGCTGAGAGTCTTACCAAACCCTTCTTAAGTTCTTGGCTCGTGTTCCTAGGCCAGTGCTCAAGGTCAGGTTTCCATGTCAGATGTCACAACAGTATCTGTGTTCTGTGCAGAATAATTTAATTTCCTGTGCCTCAGTTTGTCCATTTTTGAATGCAGCTGCAACACAGACCTGTTTCAGAGGATGCTACTTGCATGTCAGAAATAGCTTGGTTTGTTAAACTGGGATGCCTACAACCTCGTTACTCTATAGGGGTATAAGTGAGGTAAACCTTGAATATATTCATATAACTTATGCCTCAGAGTTTGCACATTTCTTTTTCTTCTAATCACATTGGTCTATTAAAATATTACCCCTCTCTGTCTCTCTGAATTCCTGGTCCAGAGGGGAATGAAAACCTATTTCATCTTGGCATTTCAAACATAAAATATATAAAATATTTTTATTCAGACTTCCAGATGTAGGGTGTCAGAAGGGTATTTTGAAAAAAGTCCGATTCCTTCCAAAAAGAGAGCATTTGCAACTCTCCCTAAGCAGTCACTCAAAGGTAAATAGCTTAAGCATTAGTGATCACCACTGCATCTAATCAACTACCTGATTACCTATACGAACACTACACTGCTCAGTATTGACCTCCATGAAGAAAAAATTGATTCACTGACCTGTCACTAGATTGTTTTCCAGAAAGTACAAGGGACTTACCCATGCTTGCTGAAGGTGCTTCTTATCTGTAAGGTGTCTCACCTTTAGCAGATAATGGTGGGGTTTTTTTTCTCTCCTTCTTCCCCAGCAAAACTGGAATGTAGAGCTATTGAAATGGGAGAACGAGATGATTTCACTTTGATTCTGTTTTAGCTAAAGGATCTGGCTTTGGGGTGAATAAATCAGCTGAGGAAAAATAACTGGCAAAAATTTAATGTTGGCAGCAGAACTGGATGGAACTGTGAACAATCACGCTAGGTGAAACATGATGTATGTACTTGCCATAGCATGTGCAATAACACAGCTGTCCTGTCCATGGTTACTACTTCAGCAGCCGTGAAAAGGTTTTCAGATCCGACTCTGCATTCATCTGTGTTACAAACTGATAATCAGACCACCTTAAAAATTATGGAAGAATTAAAACTTATTTACTGTTGACCTGTGGTTCTTACGTCTTGTGTACGTGGCAGCATGTTAAGATCGCAGTCATCATTTGGGTACTATGCATTCCTCTTCCTCCTCCTCTTAACCTCTGTTTTGGTCTATGAAATGTGTAGAGAGTTTGTTTGCAGATTTGTAGAGATCCAGATCCCAGGTTTGTTAGTTTTCTAACAGGAAAAATGCCCATGCCATCACGAACCAAAAGGTATTAGTACCTACTCTAACTTTTCGCCTCCTTCTGAATCGTGTCCTTTAAAATATGAAAATCTTTGAGCTGCAGTTGAGTAATTATTTCTTCCCTTCCTCTTGCAGTCTGCCTGCATCATAGATGCCTCCCTACATCTACTAAGTTACCAAACCTAAACATTGTGCTCTTCTGATGCTGCTATTCCTCTTTTATTATACAGCAGCCTTTCCTTGGACTTCGTGCTTCTACATACGAACTAGAGCTGCAGGAGATACTCTAAGTAAGGGACCATAAGGAAGGTCAGTGTTTACTGTGATCTGACCTCTGTGATTACCCATCACACTTGTAACATGCAAGTTGGACATCTGCCATTATATATGTCTAGTTATGTGAATTCTGCATTCCTCTCACTCTGGACATGGAGAACATATTATTCTCCTCTTTTTGCAGCAGCCTTTTCTGTATTTGAAGATGTTGAAGCTTCCCTCAGCCATCTACTCTTCAGATCATCCTAGCACCCTCAGTTCTTCCCCCTTTTGCTACTTGCAGGTCCTAGCGTTTCAGACGTGGACCATTCTTGTGGCTCTCCTCTGGGGTCTCTCCAGTTGGCTCATAACTTTGTAGTAATTTGGTGCCTGAAACCTCAGCAGCACTGGGTAGAGTGCATTGTGCTAAAAGTTACTTTGATGGAACAAAAATTCCCAGTTCCCAGTGAACTGTGTAAATGTGGTGGCACTGACTTTGTGTTTATCTTTCCTGTGGTCAAGGAGGTCTTCCCACCCTTTCTTTCACATCTCTATGTTCCTTTCAAGACAAAACACCCTCTTCCCACTATGTCCACACTGCACTGGTGTATTAGGACTTAACTGCCTGCAGGAAGAACTCCTTCGGCCTGGCCAGCCTAAGCTGTAACGAAAACAAATAATTATTGTCCAGTTGGATGATAATTTATCTGTGATGTTTTCTTGTTGAATTTGCTGTATTGCAAAACTTTGAGTCATGTGCCTGTAGCCTATTTTTTGGAAGCTGACCCTGTTGACGTAGGAAAGGCTCAAGAAGGGCATCCAGAACAGAAGAGGTTGAGACATCCTATCCATCTGGCTGACTGATGAGACAAGAAAAGAAGGACAGTTTGGGGTTTTTTTGCTGTTACCCAGTCTGTGCTCAGACATTATCTGCAAATCCAGACACACTGACTTTTTCCCAAAAAATCTCTATGTGAGAATTTTTTCATAGTTCTCCCATTGCACTGAAAATTTATTGTCCAGTAGATGGGATGACATATATATCACCATATCTATATGTGATAAGTTCCTTGAATGAATAAATAATGCTTGTCGGTAAATACTTCTGGGCTTTTTGTGCAAAAACTATATTTTCTTCATAAGTGGGTTTCCTTCTCTTAGATTATGAAATGAACCAGCCATTTAAATTTGCCATTTAATTTGTCTGGGCAATAGGTTATGTGACTGGAGCCAGGAAGGAAATGGAGCTGGATTTCTCACCTTACAGTTTTGTTCTTTTTATTGCAGTGAGTATGTTTTGTTGTCAACCTATACAGGTTTTCATGGCTAATGCCCCACAGCAGCCCCTATATAATTTACAATTCATCAGGGCCTTAATGTAATTTCCTTTGTAAAAACTTGATAAAAGTTTTGAAAAGCTTGTGAATTTACCTTTTATCAGGTGCAGGCATGAGTCTCTACTTAGCCTGCCTGAGTTGCAAGTGAAGAATAGTCTGGGTTGAGCTTTGAAGTATTTTTTTTGCAACTTGCCTACAGTTAAATGTGACTCTGTTGGTCTGAGAATGATGGACTTATTCAGCCAGATTCAAGAACATAATGCCAAATTGGTAACTGAGATCACCCCAATTTGTAAGATAATTTCTCCTTTGTTTTAAAATGTTAAATCCTTTATCTCTAGTAACTGGAAAGAAGACGACAGACTAAAGTGTGCTGCCACAGGCCTGGTCCTTCTTTCTCGTTTTTTTTACTGCTGGGTGCACATTAGGCTTTCAATTACTTTCTTGTTTACATCAAGAGAGGAAAACAATGCTGATTGTACCCACAGGTGGTCAGCCTTTAGGTAATCAAATGAAAGCAATTAATTCCTTCCATGCACAGCAATGCACTTCCTCCTAATGGAAAATAAACACTGTCACTTCCCATAACACAGCCGAACAGCAGGGGAAGGGCCCACGGATGCAGGGCTTTCTCAGCTGCCATATTGCTTTCCCTTTCCCCCCTGAGAGGGGAGAGGTGAGGGGTCGGAGTGGGGCAGGGAGGATCTCTGAATGGATGTTTTATTTCCCAGCTGGTGCCTTTCTGGAGAAACAGATAAAAACACGCAGATCCCTGGTGTGGAAAACATTGGAGCAATCCATATCCACTAAACTCTGGATATGAGTTTGGATGGATATGGAATGAGTGTTTTAAGGGGCAATTTGTGGTTTACTGCACTCCCAAACTCTTAAGCAAGCAGCAAGTAGATGCTGGAAGTGACTGAATTCTTGCAGCAGCACCTGTTCTTCAGCGAGACGGGGTCCAGGTACCTTGTGGCCCAGATCTAGGGTCAGTGGTTTCACAGCTATGGGTGCACCCTGGGATACTGTTGACTTGAAAACCAGCTGCTGTCTTTCCTTCAATGTCCGAGAAAAGCACCTCTTTTTACCCAAGCGATGGCACAGCAAAAACGAAGATGAGTAAAGCAGGCATTGTCTGGATAAGGACAGGAATCCACTCATCCCAGCACTGGTAACCAGGTATTTAAGAGATCCTCATTAAAACATTACAGCATGGGCCCTCAGAAGAAACTAGAAAGATGGTCTTTCAAATGCTCAAAGGTATACAAAGCTCAAGTTGTTAGTTTGGTTTTTTTTCTCTCCATTAACGTGAAGCCTAGAAACTTACTTGTAAAACAAACAGAAAAAAAGCATCCTGCTAAAAAAAGTGCCACCATGGGACTAGCAATAAAAGCGAAGGAGCTGATAATCCTGTATCCCATCTTTCCCAAACATACATCTGAGAATTTTACGACTTTGACCTGGGTAAGCATGAAATCTTACTCAACCCTAGCTTGAAACTCTTGTGGGTTTTGTCTTTTGAATTGCAGTATGGATGAGTTGACTGTACCAATTTAGGTATACTTAATGTTTTGTTGTGGGGTTTTTTTACCATCTTGAAATTAAAATGTCTTGTTTTCTAATATTTACAAAGATCCTGAAAGTGTTTCCTTGTAAACTGAAAAAAAAGAAAAAATCCTCTGCAGTGCAGTCTTGTTTAGTCTGTTTATATGCATAAGTGGTCAGCGTGATACTCGTAAGAGATTGCAGCCTAAGTGTGTCCTAACCCAAAACAAATTCGGAAAAAACTCAGCAATGGACAGGGTAGGGCATTATTTTATTTGGGGCTGATTTTTTTTTTTTCCCCCCAATTGGTTTATGCTGCTTTAAGGCAGGACCAGTGATAGAAGGAAGACACTGCAAGTGGGATGAGTTTAATGTTATCCCCAGTTTAGTAGACAGCAATGACTTTAGAATCATAGAATCGTTAAGGTTGGAAAAGACCCATCGAGCCCAACCGTTAACGTAGCACTGCCAAGTCCACCACTAAACCATGTCTGTGAGCACCACGTCTACCCATCTTTTAAATACCTCCAGGGATGGAGTACTCAACCACTTCCCTGGGCAGCCTGTTCCAATGCCTGACTACCCTTTCAGTGAAGAAGTTTTTTCTAATGCATTTTCTTAATACATTCTTTCAACTTTTTTTTTTTTTTAATCTATTAACTCCTAAATAGTTGAGAGCAGTGAAAAAGAAAAAAGAAAAGGCAGCAAGCACAGCTCTCTGAATTTATCAGACCCACCTTTCCTGTGCTGTGGCAAGATCAGTCCTATACAACTTCTTGTGCAAATAAACTTGAGTAACGTGAGCTTGATAGTGCAAAGAACATTAGTGCTAATCACTTGGAAGCTTGTGTAGCTCTCTGTCACATTTATCTTTGTCACATACATCAAAATGAAGTTTAACTTTTTTTCTTCATGTCTCAACATTTAATCTCTGTAATTGGACAACTCAATCTCTACTCCTACTGCCCCCCAAGACATCACACAATAACTAATGTCTGCATTCAACAGCCTGCTCATCCTATGGCTATCCACAACAACCTCAAGAAAATAAGCTTTTTTTTTTTTTTTCCCATGCAACTGTTAGGCCTCCAGACATCACCTTTTCTGCGTTCAGTTTTGTATAAAGGGCATAATTGTTCTTGTGCTTTAAGTGCCCATAGGAGTGACCAAAGCCTTGAAGTCTGTTTTGCTCTTTAGCGGGAAGACCGCTGTGGTTTGTGCACATCAGCTTGGCTGCTGCTATCTAATGTGTAAGTTGTAAATGTGAAGTGTCATGACTCCTTCAAGTGGCTCGAGTGCTGAGAAACTGCCTTGAAAGCTGTCAAACCAGCCAAAGCATTGCTCTTCAGGCATGATCTGTCACTAAAAAATCCTTTCAGCTAGAAGTTCCCTCAAATCGCGAACTCGTTACCTGGGCTATCTGACCAATTTCTATTCATAGGGTGGAAGAAAAGGAATGTACAACACTGGGAAAATTACTTGCTGGTAATTTTTTGTTGTTATCCTGTTCTTTTCCCAGACTGCTTTCCTTCTCTCTCGCCTGTCTGGGATGTTGCTTGACAGATGTTTCCTTCTTATCTCACTCTTTCTTTATTGCTCTGCCAGTAGAATCTGATTGATAGAAAGTGGGCAGGCTGGTACTTACAATACCATTCTTGGCTGATAACTCTTTTGCCACCTTTTTTTAAGAGAGCTGGAGTCATTGCTCTGTTTTGACTGATTTCTGCTAATAGAGCAGGAAAAAGAACGTAGGATAAATTGCCCTGTGGTAATTATTATTCTTATTTTGCATGGAATTTTAGTAAAGCCTGAATATATTTGAGCAAATCCTAGAGTTTGAAGGATCTGAGTGATCCATTTTACTTTAAATATTTAGCTGGGCTTGGACTTGGATTGAGCTCAAAGATGTAAAAATATTTTGGGCAAAAGTTTAAGACCTTCTATCATCTCTGTATAAATAAGCCCTACTGACCAAATTGCTGGTCATGTTGGAAGTGTCACCTTTTTGCCTGGCTTTTTCTTTCCATTTGTGCAAGTGC
The DNA here is from genome assembly GCF_047370975.1 of Nipponia nippon. Classification (NCBI taxonomy): domain Eukaryota; kingdom Metazoa; phylum Chordata; class Aves; order Pelecaniformes; family Threskiornithidae; genus Nipponia; species Nipponia nippon. The sequence continues at coordinate 6,747,128 of NW_028262347.1, forward strand.
TTCTCCTGTTGCTGAATATCTTTGGTCCTGGTCTTAGTTCAGTAAAACATATGCAAGTCAACAGCATGGTTTGTGTGAAGTAGGACCATTAGTGGGGATACGGACGAGACCTAATGGTCCTCCTAGGCATGGGAGAAGCATATTTATTGGTTTCATTGCAATTTAGTAGACAATTTTTGTCTTGATGGCTCTTTAAACTATCTGGAACGTATAAAACCACTTATGTGGGGAAATTTTGCCGAGTAAGAAATGGACACCAGTTCAAATTGCTATAGTGCCTAACGCATTAGGAGTGATCTCTGTGAGGATTTTTGTCACTGTATTTCTATTTTATTGTTTTATTTACTATATGTCATTGCCAGTACACCCCGTTCATCTGTGATTAATAGGATAATTTCATTCTTGACTTAACTGAGACTCTGCATAGTAAGAAAAATGTGGTGGTTGTATTGCTTTATGCGATAAGAGTTGTGTCATGTAAGCAATTGGGGAAACATTCTGCCTGCATGTGTTTATTACAGTTCAGTACTTTGTAAAGTCCATTTGAATTGAACAAGGCTTTTGAACTATTGATTTAGCTGGCACTTTGCACACTGAGAATAATAAACAGTTGTATGTAGACAGCAGTCTATAAAGAGGTAGGAGTCTGTCTGCTGCCTTATGTAATGCAACAACCAATGTCAGCTGCACTGATGGGAAGCAGTAATGAATATGGTAAAGCATAAATTAAAAAAAAAAAAAAAAAAAAAAAAAAAAGCTTAACTTCAAACTGTCTAAGCACGAAAATACAAGGCATTTTGTCCTGAGGCTGGCTTTAGGTATACAGGAAATCCCATAATGTGTTTTGCAATGATGTATACTTGGCTGAAATAATTTACACGGTTCAAATAGACTTAGAAATCGATCTAATAGGAGAATAGCATATGTATTTATATTGGGTAGATATATGTTTGTATGGGCTAACCACCTTCTTCTGAGAGATTTACCTGGAAATAAAGAAGTATAAAATACATTGTCTGGAAATTTTCTAGCCAGTTTAAGTATTTGTAGATTGTTTATGAAGTTTGCAGCACAATGATAGAGCTTCACATCTTAAATCTTTCTTTTTACTAATGTATTTGAATCGACTTTTCCCCCTATCAGTGAATGGAAGAGAGGGTTGCACCCACTAAGATGAAGCAGACATAAGAAACGGTAATGCAAAGCTCATGTGGGGATAGGTCAAAATTGCTGTGGGGTAATGGGGATGATCTTTTTTATCTCTGGGAACTCCGATGACTAATGAACGCAGATCAAATCCTCAGCACCACTTTCACTTAGTTGTGGTTTGTTTTTTTTTTTTTTTTTTGTTTTACCTTAAATGCCTGCCTGAAATGACATCCATTAAAAGTGTAGGCGCTAGCTTTGTAGAGGACGATGGGCCACATCACGCTGTCACTTTGGAGGCAGAACTCCCACAGACTTCAGCGAGCGCTGCTGGGAACCAGATGGCGTGTCTTGGCCCAGCCGAGGCGTACGAAGCCGAACCGAGGCATGAGCAGCCTGTTCGGCAAATCCTTTTGAAATTGGGGTAAATTCTTGCGGCTTTCTGTGATCTAACCTGGGTTTCAAATAGTGGGATTTTTTTTTTCTTTCTTTTATTCTACAGCATCAGCAAAGCTTTTTCGCAGTCCTGCCGATCCGCTGTGATCAAAAAATGGTGCTCGAGTCTTGCTGCTGGTGGGAGGTTTCATACGGTACCTCCGTGCACAGAGTGGATCCTCTGCTTAAATCTGCAGCAGGTGGAAGGAATAAAGCGGTGTGTTCACCTGGTGTACATTTTTATATATTTAAATGTAACGGTTTATGACAGAATTCAAAGTAACCAACTTTATATTCATAGAGAAGCTGAGAATTAAAACTGGTAGGGTTTTTTCCTTTCAGATTTTTTTTTCCCCCTTCACAAAGGCCTCGAGGCAGCAGCAAGATTAACACATCATGAGCTTTTAAGTGCAGGAACATTTTTTTTTTTCCCCTTCATTTGCGTTTGCCACATGCCTAAAGTTAACCACGTGTTTAAGAGCTTTGCTGGATCAGAGGTGAAATCCAGCAAGTCTGACTGTCATTTCTAGCACAAGCGAAGAGAAATTAAGGACTGTCAGTGAGGTTTTGGTAGCCGCAATTGTTTGGGACTCTGGAGTCCCTGGGTAAAATTGCTGGACCATATTGTGCAGAGTTCACAGTTAACCTGCAGTAGCTGCTTTAAAAATTTTTTATTTGATGATATACTCTCCATAGTCTGCCTGAAGCACTGATCATAGACTGACTGGTCGCCACCTTGATCCAAAGCATGTCGGCTGTCAGCCATGGAAGAGTTTTGGGTTTTCCTGTGGCATTTGAAACCTGGTTTTGGTTTATTTTGGCCCTCCTTCCTGTATTTGTGTTGATTTTGTTACCCTCGTTTTCTGTAAGATGCTCCGCATCCTTTGACCCTTGTAATGAAGGGTTTGCATGTAAATGACTGACCACAGGAAAAATGTGGTGTGTCGTTATTCCTGACGTGTTGTGGGAGCCAGGTTTTGGTTTGCTGGTCCTTTTTTTTTTCTTTTTTTCTTTTTTTTTTTCTCTTTTTTTTGTTCCCCTCCGTTTCACTGAAGAAGCAAGGATTATATAGTTGAATTGTCTGTCAGCCCCTATTTTTTCTCCTCCTGTCTCTGTGGCTTTTTACGCCAGTGAATACATTTTAACCAAATTTGACAGGCACAGAGGTCTCAGATATATTTAATTTCTGCCAGTTTCATGAAAATAGCCGGCATTACAGAGGAGAAAAAGTAGTCTCTACGAGGGAAAGTCAGGAGATCAACCTTTATTAGGTATTCAAAAATTCGCGTGGGCAGGCAACTTTGAGACATAAATCAATAGGCAACAAGGCCCCTTTGGTTCTACTGCTCACCAAACCCCTCGTCTTTCTCCCACCTCTACGCTTAGCTGAATCATTAGGAGCAGATACGGCATAATTCTCTGTCTGAGCACACTGTGGGATGATATAAGATGAATGTGAACTGTACTAGTGTTACATTGAACAC